>NC_137154.1:75888120-77088120 GCF_951394435.1 Stenella coeruleoalba
CTGTGCACTTTGTTTAATTGACTCAACAGAGAAACATGGACCACAAGTGATTACAACCCATCTTATTGCTTGTTTCAAACTTTTAATGGGAGACAATTCATCATTGAAAAGTAAGCATACTGTTTTTCAGAACTCCCATTTCAATGAAAAGCATGGGCTTAATTTGTTCTGAGTTATATTTCTCTAAAATTAAAAGGCATAAATCAGATTTCTATATTCCACAACAAATCTGCCAAACACGTCCACCTGGGCAAGAAGAAAGAAAGAATGGCATGTTTCAAAATAACTGGAATAAACAAAAATCTGTTAAAAGTCTTACCATAAAATAAATAATATTCTCAAATTAGCTTCTCTCTACGATCATTTTGAGTGTTTTTAAAGTGTCTTTTATTGATTTATATTTCACCAAGATGTGGCTAATGAAACTACTAGACTTCTCTGAACATTTTAGCACCAAGAAATACAAACCTATGTATCTCATAAGGTGTGAGCGTTTTAAAAGGCTGACACTTTTTGGCTCCGGACGCACAGGCTCAGCGGCCATGGTTCACAGGCCTAGCCGCTCCGCGGCCTATAGGATCTTCCCGGACCGCGGCACGAACCCGTGTCCCCTGCATCGGCAGGCGGACCCCCAACCACTGCGCCACCAGGGAAGCCCTGATTAGCACTTTTAAAACTGAAATGTGTTTTTGCTTTTATTATCTTGTTTTGTGCCTCACAAGTAAGTAAAGCAGGCATATTATTCCTCCCATTATAAAGAGACAACTTTAGGGAGATTCAATGACATGCTGATTAGTAGAGAAGTCAGGATTAAATTTCAATTGTCTGAGTCCAGTATCTTTTTCTACCACACCCTTAAGCTCCCCCCATCCCCCTGTATCCCCTTTTAGAACAAATTGCCATTTGGTAAATGGTAAAATCTTGGTAGCAACTTGAACTACACTTGGCACTCTGATAAATGTCCCAGGACTTAATTGGGCTGCTTGCCAAGAAACAGAGTTAGTGCCTTGCATTTCCAATATCTCTAAACAGTGGATGAATTTCACATCAATGTATTTAAATAGCAAGACTGTGAGCCTTTTCATGACCATTATCAGGTGCGGATTGATGCCTGCTAACATAGATTTCCCACTGTGAAGCCCTTTAGTCACTCCATGTGGTTTCCCTACTCCATTATGCCTGTTAAATGAATCAATCTTACCTTAATATCATTCTTAAATATTTAATGCCAAGTTACAATGCCACCTTTTAAAATCAGTTGGTAAAATAAAAGCAGAGATTGTTCAACAGGAGGCACCCCACCTCCGCAGCCTCCACTCTTCCACATGATTACTTACTGGGGTGAGCTGTTTGCCCCAGGGATGGGCCAATTAAAAGGATTTATATGCTTGTGTAACAATCTAGGCAGCAGCAAAGGGAACTCTTTTTTTACAAAAAAGAGTAAGCAATTTAAGGCTTACTTTTCTGGCTGAATACATATTTGTTATAATGCAGAGCTTGACCCAGAAAATCAATTTCAACACTTTATCAGTGTATGCTCCTTTGTAGGAGTTATACTGGGGCCTTTGGAAAAAGGGGAGACTTTTCCTGCTGAAAAGAACATCCAGCCCTGCTTCAGGGAGATGCTCACTATGCAAATGTTATATAGTTGGATTTGTAGACGACCAGTGCACTCAAGCCAAATAGTTCAAATCAACTTTGTTGTTTCTGAGAGCTGTTGTGCACTCCACACCAGGGTATGGAGCTCTAATTTATCTTTCCCTGCTTCTGAGACAGGAGGGAAGGGGGCAGGGCACAACCTTTAAAAGAATGACATAGCTGTTGAGGATACGACATAAACTGGTTAGAACCGATTAGGCCGAAGATGACAGAAGACTCAACTTCCAGTAAACCTTGAGCCTCATTATACACGTATTGTAATACATTAGCATGCTGACTGACTCACCCACAGGCACCATGACTATTCCCAGGCTAACCATAAAAGGTCAAAAAGTGGGCGGTGGCCCAAATCCTGGAAATCCCTGCCCCTTCTCCAAAATAGGTGGAATAATCCTTCCACTTATTAATCTAAGAAATTACTGAGCCCATAAAAACTAACCACACCAGGACTTCCCTTGTGGCACAGTGGTTAAGAATCCACCTGCCAGTGCAGGGGACCTGGGTTCAAGCCCTGGTCTGGAAAGGTCCCACATGCTGTGGAGCAGCTGAGCCCATGTGCCGCAACTACTGAGCCTGAGCTCTAGAGCCTGCAAGCCACAACTACTGAAGTCTGCTCTCTACAGCCCGTGCTCCACAACAAGAGAAGCCACCTCAAGGAGAAGCCCACACACCGCAATGAAGAGCAGCCCCCACTTGCAGCAACTAGAGAAAACCCGTGCACAGTAACGAAGACCCAACACAGGCAAAAATAAATTAATTAATTAAAAAAAACTAACCACACCATATTTCGGGGCCACTCTTGCCTTTGGGGATGGAATGCATTCTGTCTATGGAATGTATATCTCCCAGGGCCTCTTGCCTTCTGAGATGGCCCACACTTTATCTGTGGAGTGCGCATCTCTCTCAATAAGTCTACTTCTTACCTATCCCTTTGCCTCTTGCTGAATTCCTTCTGGACTGAGACGTAAAGAACCTGAGCTTTATTAAGTCCTGAGACCAGGTGCACGATTTCAATTAAAAGACATTTGGTTCAAGTCCTAATCTTAGTCTTGGCTGGGTTCAAGTCCCAGCCCATGGGTTTGAGTTCCAATCTGTGTTGTGTGGTTTTACTTCTGCTTTAGATCTGGCATTTGAATATACACTTTTCAAAGCTTTTCACCTCTGTGTGTTCTTTTGCTCCTGAGATGGACAGAGGAGTATCCTAGTTACAACCTTGCCTGTGTATTTCCAGTCCTCTCTTTCTCATTGCTCTCATTCACTGTCCTTTCTCTTGCTTATGTACTAATGGTCATATAGGAGAAGAAAGCCTAGATATAAAATATATGGGTTTTCAGCTTTGTGGTTTACTGAAGATCTGTTTCATGAAAGTGGTATATAGTTTATTTTCTTAAACTTTTTTCCTATGCTTCATATTAACTAAGCGACTCCAAAAGAATCAAGAACATTTTGGTTAAGGAAAATACAAAAACCCAGTTCTACCTTCCAAGAGAAAAAGAAAAAGAGATATGACTGAAATCAAATTCTACAAAGATAAAAGTTCACACCCTCTAGCTTTGGTTAGTAAATTGGATACCTTTGAAATCTATATATATTAAAATTTAATGATGCTAATATTGGGAATGTTATGAGGGAAGAGAGAATGTTATAAATATTTGACAAAGTGTGTCTAACTGAAAATCAGTAAATCTAGCTTATAGTCCTGGTGTTACCAAACCAAGCTGTGTGCCCTATGCACAGTGAGGCCAAATAAACTGAAATGTTGGAGTTTGGAGCAGAGAAAGATTTATTGCAGGGCCAAGCAAGGGGAACAGGTGACTAACGCTCAAAAACCCTGAATTCCCCCATGGTTTTGGGGAAAAAGTTTTTATAGGCAAAATTTGGGGTAAGGGATGAAGGGTGTGTGACTTTCTTCTGATTGGTTGGTGGTGAGGTGACAGGGTGGTGTTCTAGGAATCTTGTGCTCAGCCTGAAGTTACCATCCTCCACCTGTGTGGGGGTCTTGGTTCTGCAAAAGAGCTCTACAATATTGTTATGTATATTCCTTGAGGAGCAATCAGGACCCTGCCCTAAAGCTGCACTATTACTTCTTCTTTGCTCCTCCCTTGTTTCTGCACCCCCTCCTTTCCCTGGTTAGCAACTGTTTGAACCTGCCCTTTGGAACTCAGGGAAGGTCAAGGAGACTGAATGAAGCCTATTTCCTACAAACAAGGAACAGAAGACACAGAAAGGATTTGTGCCTGGAAGCCCCACAGGGTCCTGCTCAGTTTCACTGGCTCTGTTGTTATCAGACTGACTCTCAGAAACTTGCTTAGTGACTTGGAAAATGAAGGAGTAAGACAGACCATTGCTATCCAAGTACGGTCAGCCTGGATCCTGCCAGAAATGTCAAACCTCAAACTTCAGGCCTCACCCAGGACCACTGTATCTGAATCTGCATATTATCAAGATCCATGGGTGATTCACATGCATACAAAGTCTGAACTACAAAGCTCTGTTCTAAGTCTAAAAATCTGGTGTTTGTCTCAGTTTAAATCAAGACCTTAACCATCTTTGTTGACCTTTCCAAAACCAATAGCTTGTACATTTGATAGCATACCCATGACATGCTGAAATCTGACTTTAATGAGCCTGTGTGTACCTAGGCAGGTTAAAAGCCACCTGCTCTTTGAGAGATGCTTGTTTGGGGCTGTTCAGATTTGTGCAACTTCTCATGGGAACACTACTTCCTTACAGCTTCCCATCCAACAGAGATGCTTTAGATTTGGAGACATGAAGACAGCGTAAGAGTCACTGTCTGCACCAGCTGCTGACTTAAGGGATGTGCTGGCCTGTCCAGGTACAGTCCAGGCAGGACTCTGAGACCAGGCACAGGAAGATCCCTTCTGCTTTCCTTACCCCTTATGCAGTCCCACAAGGAGAACAGGCTTCTCCTGATACCCTGAGAAGACTCAGGTAGAATGATTCTTCAACTGCAAAAGTTCAAGATGTCATTTCAAATACCTTTCAATAAATCAGGATGACAGAACTCAAGAGAAAAAAGATAAAGGAAGTTCAGAAACTCACACAGAAAGAGATTGCAGATTTATTATCCAGGGGTATGATTAAGGAAACATAACAGGGACAATGCAATCAAATCTCAAATTCAAGATGGAATTACTTTGATTGATATGATGAGAAGGTCAACAAAACTTTCCGGAAAGTGACAGGTAGAAAAACAGGTAATTTGTAAAAGAATAATGATTTGGAAGTGGAATTTGTTTCCTAGAAATTATTTTTATACTTTCTTTCTCATCAGCTCCAAGTTTAAGAATTCATCCAAAAAGAATGTGTTGAAATGCCCTAGTAGGATAATTTCAACTTGTTTTTGCTCCCTTTTTAGTCAGACTTTGTTCCACTTGCTTATTCAGATGTTGTGTGAGCAGTTTCTTCTGTTGTTTTGATATAATCCAGTGTTCCTCGCTCTTCAGGACTTGCCAATGCAAAGCATGCTTTTTTCTTTGCTGTCTTTCTAATTCAAATATTGTGGCTTTATACTGGTTTCTAGTGAATCTCCTGATTATGATTCTACTAATGTATAACCCTTTAAATTTCACTGGGGCTCATTTTGTGTACCCTTAGTTTGAAAGTATCTGGGTACCTATATCCAGAGAGTGGTTCTGCTTTGTGGGTAAAACAGATAGAAAACAATTACCTAATTTTTTCTCTCCATTCTCAGATGACAGAGAACTCTCAAACAGTGTTCATGGGCTCAGGCCAACAGCCGGCATTAAGATGGCTTTCCATTGCCTGGAGATCTGTATTTGTGTTTTACAAAGAGCAGGAGGCACTTTTTGAAACAGGACCTTAAATCAGTATCCTACATATCATGAACAAACAAACAAACAAAAATATTGTTAGCCACATCATGAATATTTTAATGGCTTTCGTGAATAAGACTATCTCAAAGCTTATGAGTTCCTTCTGTTTGCAGATTCTCTGACTTTGAATTCTCCCTGAAAGATAATAATAACAAATAAAATGTTATGGATATGAAAACTGAGGCTCAGTAGTTAAGTAATTTTGCAACCATAGAGGTTTAGGACCTTATCTGTCTTCTAGTCATTTTTACAGATATGAAAATAAGTCCAGAGAGGTAAAGCAATTTGGGCTGTCACGCAAATAGTTTTTCATCTGTTTTGATACAGTGCCTTCTCTGGTTTCTGAACAACTATTGTTTTGTTACACTTTTTGTTTGTGAATTGTGGTGAGCAGACTCTAAAATGCCTCCCCACCTCATGACCCCCATCTTTTGGTATTCACACCTCGGTGTAATCCCCTCTTATTGAGTGAGAGCATGACCTGTGACTTGTTTCTAGCCAACGGAATGCAGCAAAGATAAAGGAATATCATTCTGTGATTTTGTTACATAAGTGTCTTACTGGCAGACATTCTTTATTGATTCTGTCATGCCAGCTTTGATGAAACAAGTGTAAAGGAGGAAAAAAAATGTTTTCCCTCTACCATCCTAGGTTTTCCAGCTGGGGCTCTATAAATTAGACTGATAGATGACAGATTAACAACAGACAGACAAACAGAATTTTATTAACATGTGCATGCCTCATGCATATACATGGGAGCACTGTGATGAGTAACTCAAAGGAGTGGTTAGAACTGGGTCTTATATAGCATCTTAACAAAAGAATAATGAATTTTTAGAGAAGTGACAAGACAAAGAAGAAAGAATTTGAGTTCCTAGGGAAGAAAAGTGTGGGAAAGTAAATATATGGAGGAAGTAATGGAAGATAAGGGTTAGTTAGTGCAGTTCATCATGTAGTGATGAACTTTGGTGCAGTCTCTGGACTGATAAGGGTCTGTGCTGTCTCCCATGATTAACTTCTGTCCTTCCTGGTAAAAAAGGGAGGGGAGACACCGTTACAAATTGATGTCCTGTTTTTAGGCAAATAGGGAGAGGGCAGTGAGCATATGCGCAGTGGGTATATGCTTCTTCTCAATTGCCTTCAACCCAAAAGAATCCTTATGTCAAAGTGACATTTCTGGGGGGACAATTCTGCTGCCTTCATCAGCCACCATATGGAGGAGTCTACATGGCAAGGACTAGAGGGAAACCTTTGACCAACATCCAAAAAGGAGATAAGTCCTTCAGTATGACAGTTCACAAGGAACTGGGTCCTGCTAACAAACACATGAGTTTAGTACCAGATCCTTCCTCATCTGAGCCTCGGATGAGACCCCTGGTTGAGATCTTGATTGTGGCCTCATGAGAGACCCTAAACTTTAGGAGACAGGTAAGCTATGTACAGATTCCTGACCCACAGGCTGTGAATAATAAATGTGCTGTTATTTTAAGCTGCTGAATCTGTGGTAATTTGATAGATAACAATAAATAACTAATTTATGATTATTATTTTTTATCCACTTAAATAATTTGTTCAGAAAAACAGCACTGTATAGTAATTCTAAATCAAAACATAAGATTAGAATAATTAAGCTCAAGACCTTTGACACATCACTCTTTAAAGCAATCTATTACAAGATCCTTAAGAGTAAACCTCTATATTATACTACTTTGATTCCTAAGTACTTAGCACTGTGCTTTCTCAGTACATGGCAGCTACTAAAGAAATATTTTTTTTGACAAATTCATTTTATTTTCAACTAGAGTAATGTGAAGTTACCCACTGAATATGCTTGGATTACTTATTGTAAAGCAAATTACATTAAATAAAAGGAACTCACATTAATATAGTAGAGAAAACCTGAAGACATCTTGAATCTCTGTCAATGAATTGGAAAAAAAGTTAGTTAAATTATTGCACATCCAGAGGAGGGATCGAGATGACATAATAGGAAAACCCCGAGCTCACTTCCTCCAAAGGACACATCAAAACTACAACTACATATAGAGAAACTCTCACTGAGAACTACATGAAGACTAGCAGAATGGCTCTTCCTAAACCAAGGCTGTAAAGAAAGAACCAACAGACTCTGGTAGGAAGGGAGGAGAAGCAATCTAATTGAGACCTGTACCCCTAGTGTGTGACCCAGAAGAGAAAAGAGATACACAGTCTCAGGGATCCTCCTTAAGGAGCTTGGGGTTTGAGTCCTGGTGTCTGACACTAGGAAGATAAGCCCCCTCTTAGCAGATTTGAAAAACAATGGGGCTTACCAGAGGGTTGTAAGAAACCAAGGTCTTAAAGAGCATGAGCATAGACTTGCTTGCTCCTAGTCCCAATGCAGGGGCAGAAGATTGAAAACTACCTATAGCTCTGACTGGCCTTCCAGGACCACCCCACTGCATACTCCAGCCTCCACCAGGCTCCTACTCTATCACCTCCTGCTCCAGCACTTCCCCCACTAATGTGGAGACCACCATTGCCAATGCGTGTGCATGCACCAAGGAAGGAACAGAGCCACCTTGGGCCTGACTCTGCCTCTAGCCAGTGCAGAAACAATATTGCCATTGTGAGCCTCAAGTACCAGGGATATTGCTGAGCCAACTCAGGACCCAACTCTACCTGTAGCCAAAGATGAGACCCAGAGCATCTCAGAGGTGCAGCTCCAATCCCATGGGCCACAGCTATGCTACCAACCAAGGCAAAGACTGCCATCATACCTGGAAGAAACCCTACTTCCTATGGGCTCCTGCTCCAGCCCCTCAGGCCCTGTCCCCTCCAATAAGGCATTGACTGCCATTGAGCCTAGGAGAAGCTCTGGCTCACACCAGCCTATGTCTCTAGGCCCTCAGACTTCAGACCTACCTCCCACCAAGGCAGTGGCCATCAGCACACCCCAGGAAAACATGAAGCCCATGTTCAATTCAGATCCAGCTCTCGCACCAAAGCCACCAGGCACACATACACTGCATAGAGATACACCTACACAAGCACATGCCTTCAAGATCACAACAAATTTCATAGAACGAACAGAGAAAGTCAAAAAATAAACAAATAAATAAGAAGACAGAAGAATATGTTTCAAACAAAAGAACAAATTAAAAAAAAAAAAACTATTGAACAGAGATAATTTACCTCATAAAGAGTTCAAAGTGACAGTAATAAAAATGTTAACTGAACTTGGGAGAAGAATAGAGGAACACAGTGAGAATTGCAACAAAGATCTAGAAAGTGCTTTTCAAAAGAACCAATCACAGATAAAGATTACAATAACAAAAAGAAAAATACACTAGAAAGAATTAACAGCAGATTAGGTAATACAGAAGAATGTATAAAAGATGTGGAAGATAGAATAGTGGAAATCACCCAGTCAGAACAGCAAAAAGGAAAACAAATTTTAAAAAATGAACATAGTCTAAGGGAACTCTGGGATAACATCAAGAAATACCAACATTTGCATTATATGGGTCCCAGAAGGAGAAGAGAGAGAGAAAGGGGCATAAAATGTATTTGATAAAATTATGGCTGCTTTAACCTGAGGAAGGAAACAGATATCCATGTCCAGGAATTACAGAGAGTCCCAAACAAAATGGACCCAAAGAGACTCACACCAATACATATTATAATTAAAATGACAAATTTTAAAATAAAAATATAATTTTAATGGCAGTAAGAGAAAAACAAAGAGTCATATGCAAGGGAATTCCCATAAGGTTATCAGCCTACCTTTCAGCAGAAATATTGCAGGCCAGAAGGGAATGGCATAAGACATTTAAAGTGATGAAAGAAAAAAGCCTACCACCTAGGATGCTCTACCCAGCAAGCTTATCATTCAAAATTGAAGAGGAGATAAAGAGTTTCCCATATAGGCAAAAACTAAAAGAGTTCATCGTCACTAAACTGACATTACAAGAAATGTTAAAGGGTCTTCTTTAAGTGAAAAATAAAAGGCTATATCAAGAAACAAGAAAATATAGGAAGCAAAAATTCTCACTGTTAAAGGTAAATATACAGTAAGTTAGCAGTGGATCAACAATTTAAATAAGATTAATACTAAGGTTAAAGACAAAAATTATAAAATCATCTATAACCAAAATAAACAGTTAAGGGATAGGCATGAAGATGTAAACTATAACATAAAGAACACAAAACATGGAAGAGAAGGGGTAAAAAAATGCAGAGTTTTAGAATGTGTTTAAACTTAAGCAACTATCAGCTTAACACAAGTAGATATAGTTATATGTTGACATATATGAAATTTATAATAACCAAAAATCAAAAGCCTGCAATAGATACACAAAAATTAAAGAGAAAGGAACACAAACATAACATTAAAATCATCAAATCACAATAGAAGAGACTAAAAGAAGAAGAAAAGAACAGAGAAGAGCTACAAAATCCACCAGAAAACAAATAACAAAAAGGCAATAAGTACATACCTATGAAAAATCACTTTAAATCTCAATAGACTAAATATTCCAATCAAAAGACATAGGGTGGCTGATTAGATTAAATAAACAACCAAAAAAAAAAAAAAAAAAACAAGGCCCATCTACATGCTGCCTACAAAAGATTCACCTCAGAGCTAAAGACATACAGAGAATAAAAGTGAGGGAAAGAAAAAGATCTTTCATACAAATAAAAACAAAAAGAAAGCTGAGGTAGGAATACTCATATCAGACAAAGTGGACTTTAAAACCAAGTCTATAATAAAATACAAAGAGGGGTATGAAATAATGATATAATCCAAGAAGAGGATATAACATTTTTAAACATATATGCACATAATATGGGAGCACCTAAATATATAAAGCAAATATTAACAGACATAAAGAGAGAAATTGACAGTAATACAATAATATTGGGTTGACCAAAAAGTTCATTTGGGTTTTTCCATAACATCCAAATGGACTTTTTGGCCAACCCAATAGTACAGGATTTTAATATCCAACTAACATCAGTGGACAGATAATCCAGACAAAATCAATAAGGAAACAGTGGTGTTAAATGACACATTACACCAGATAGACTTAATAAATATCTACAGGAAATTCCATCCAAAAGCAGCAGAATATGCATTCTTCTCAAATTCACATGGAACTTTCTCCAGGATACATCGCATGCTAGGCTACAAAACAAATACTAATAAATTTTAAAAGATTGAAATTATATCAAGCATCTTTTCTGACAGCACTATGAGACTAGAAATTAACTACAAGGGGAAAAAAGACTGCGAAAATAAACATGCAGAAGCTAAACAACATGCTACCAAATAACCAATGAATCACTGAAGAAATCAAAGAAGAAATTAAAATATACTTAAGAACAAATGAAAATACAACAATCCAAAATCTATGGGATACAGCAAAAGCAGTTCTAAGAGGGAAGTATATAATGATAAAAGCCTATCTCATGGGAAAAGAAAATATCAAATAAACACCCTAACCTTACATCAAAAGGAACTAGAAAAAGAAGAACAAACAAAACCCAAAGTTAGTAGAAGGAAAGAAATTATAAAGATCAGAGCATAAATAAATAAAATAGAGACTAAAAAACAATCTGAAAGATCAATGAAACTAAGAGCTGCTTCTTTAAAAAGATAAATAAAGATTTTTTAAAACGAGAGAGGATCCAAATAAACAAAATCAGAAATGAAAGAGAAGTTGCAATGGATATAATAGAAATAAAATCATAAGAGAATACTACTAATAGATATACTCCAACAAATTGGACAACCCAAAAGAAATGGATAAATTCCTAGAAACATACAGTTTTCCATTGCTGAATCAGGAAGAAATACATAATCTGAACATATTGATTACAAGTGTTGAAATTGAATCAGTATTCAAAATACTGCCCCCCTAAAAAAGGTTCAAGACCAGACAACTTCACAGGGGAATTCCACCAAACATTTAAAGAAGAATTATTACCTATCCTTCTTAAACTATTCCAAAAAATTGAAGAGGAGAGAACACTCCCAAACTCATTCTAAGAGTTACTACCATTACACTGATACTAAAACCAGACAAAGACACTACAAAAAAAAGAAAATTACAGGCCAATGTACCTGAAGAACATAGATGTAAAAATCCTCGGCAAAATATTAGCAAACATAACAATACATAAATAGTATCGTACACAATGGTTAAGAGGGATTTATCCCAGGGATGCAAGAATGGTTCCATATCTGCAAATCAATCAGTGTGACACACCACATTAACTAAGCAAAGGATAAAAATCACATGATCATCTCAATAGATGCAAAAAATAAGTTGACAAAATGGAATATTCATTCATGATAAAAACTCTCAACAAAGTATAGAAGGAATATATCTCAATATAATAAAGGCCATTTATGACAAACCCACAGCAAATATCATACTCAATGATGAAAAGCTCATGTTCTTGGGTTGGAGGAATTAACAGTATTAAAAAGTGTATATTATCCAAAGCAATCTATGGGCTTAATGCAATTCCTATCAAAATACTCACAACATTTTCCACAGAACTAGAACAAATAATCCTAAAATTTGTTTGGATAAAGACCCAGAATAACCAATGCAATCATAGAAACAAAAAGAACAAATCTGGATGTACCACATCACTGAGTTCAGGCTATACTACAAAGCTACACTAATCAAAACAGCATGGTACTGGCACAAAAAAACAGAAACATAGACAAATGGGACAAAAGAGATAGCCCAGAAATGAACCCACACACATGGTCAATTAATCTATGACAAAGGAGGCAAGAATATACAATGAGAAGACAGTCTCCTCCATAAGTGGTGTTGGGAAAACTGGTCAGCTACATGAAAAAAAAAAAGTAATTAGAACATTTTCTCACACCACATACAATAATAACTCAAAATAGATTAAAGACCTAAATGGAAGACCTGAAACCATAAAACTCCTAGAAAAAAAACATAGGCAGTACATGCTTTGCCATCCGTCTTAGCAATATTTTTTGGATATGTCTCCTCAGGCAAGGGAAACAAAAGCAGAAATAAAGAAGTGGGACTTAATCAAACTTAGAAGCTTTTGCACAGTGAAAGAAATCATCAACAAAATGAAAAGGCAACCTACTGAATAAAAGAGGATATTTGCAAATGATAATGGGCTAATATCCAAAATATATAAAGATCTCCTTACAACTCAATATCAAAAAAAAAAAAAAAAACCAAGCAACCCACTTAATAAATGGGCAGAAAATTGAATAGGCAAAGAAAACATACAAATGGCCAACAGGCACATGAAAATATGCTCTACATCACTAATCACCAGGAAAATGCAAATCAAAACCACAACAAGATATCACTTCAAAGCTGTCAGAATGGCTGTCACAAAAAGACAAGAAATAACAAGTGTTGGTAAGAATATAGTGAAAATGGAACGTTAGTACACTGTTGGTGAAAATGAAAATTGGTACAGCCACTATGGAAAATATTATGGAGTTTCCTCAAAAAATTAAAACTAGAACTACCATACGATCCAGCAGTTCAATTCCTGGTACATAACTGATGAAACCAGAAACATGAATTTTACTAGCATTTACAATAGCCAAGATATGGAAGCAATGTAAGTGTTCATCAACAGATGTATTGATAAAGAAGATGTGGTGTATATATATATATATATATATACAATTGAATACTACTCGGCCATAAAAAAGAATGAAATTTTGCCATTTGCAACAACATGAATGGACCTGGAGCGTGTTTGTATATTTT
Organism: Stenella coeruleoalba; assembly: GCF_951394435.1. NCBI lineage: Eukaryota > Metazoa > Chordata > Mammalia > Artiodactyla > Delphinidae > Stenella > Stenella coeruleoalba. The sequence continues at coordinate 75,901,403 of NC_137154.1, forward strand.
GGAAATTAATTCTTTGTTGGTTGCATCATTTGCAAATAGTTTCTCCCATTCTGTAGGTTTTTTCATTTTGTTTATGGTTTCCTTTGCCGTGCAAAAGCTTTTAAGTTTAATTAGGTTCCATTTGTTTATTTTTGTTTTTATTTCCATTACTCTGGAAGATGGATCAAAAAAAATGTGCTCCAATTTATGTCAAAGAGTGTTCTGTCTATATTTTCCTTTAGGAGTATTATATTATCCAGTCTTACATTTAGGTGTTTAATCCATTTTGAGTTTATTTTATATATGGTGTTAGATAATGTTATAATATCATTCTTTTACATGTAGCTGTCCAGTTTTTCCAGCACCACTTACTGAAGAGAACGTCTTTTCTCCACTGTATATTCTTGCCTCCTTTGTCAAAGATTAATTGACCATAGGTGTGTGGGTTTATTTTTGGGCTCTTCTTCATGGTACTGGCACCATGCTGTTTTGATTCCTGTAGCTTTGTAGTATTGCCTGAAGTCTGGGAGGGTTATGCCTCCAGCTTTGTTCTTTTTCCTCAGGATTGCTTTGGCAATTCTGCATCTTTTGTGGTTCTATATGTGTTTTAGAATTATTCTATTTCTGTGGAAAATGTCATGGGTAATTTGATAGGGATCACATTAAATCTATAGATTGCTTGTGTAGTATGGCCATTTTAACTATAATAATTCTTTTAATCCAAGAGCATGGGATATCTTTCCATTTCTTTGAATCATCTTTAATTTCCTTTATCTATGTTTTATAGTTCTCAGCATATAAGTCTTTTGCCTCCTTGGTGCAGTTTATTCCTAGGTTTTTTTTTTTTAAGAGATTTTAAAAGAGATTTTTTTTTTTTTTGCTTTCTCTTTCTGATATTTCATTGTTAGTGTAAAGAAATACAACAGTTTTCTGTATGTAAATCTTGTATCCTGCTACCTTGCTGATGTAATTTTTAAAAATCAGTAAAAAATAAATTTTAAAAACACAATGCTTTGTCTTCTTCTGGGTTGCTTCCTTTCAGTTCCTTCCAAATGATACAATCTGGAATAATAGCCTGTTTTCCCCCTACTTTGGATGGAACTCTTGGAAAGAAGTGCGAAGGAACTATATACTGTGGGGTAGGGGATGTAAACATGAAAAAATGTTACAAGCTTTTTTTATATTTGTGTACCATATTAAACTAAAATAAATTTTTTAAGAAAATGTTTGGAAATTGAGAAATAATTGAAATATATGGCTTGTAATAGCTGTTTTAAATAAGGTGTGATTATATGCTTTCTGGTTAAGTATAACACATAAAGCTCTTATTTAAAAGTTACATGCTGTTGGCTTGAACCAGTGTAAGTCATCTAGCAACAAAGGAAGATCTGACTGCAAAGTGGCTGAAATCTTACCATTCCTCAGGGAATACACACTTCTCTTGATTGGAGATTAGCCAATTTGACTTCTTCACTATTACATCAAACGAATTTCAGTGGATCTTCTGCAGTGAGCTATAAGACATCAAATTGTTCACATAAAACTTTGAATAATAAACCCAGGGTTGGGCTAGAAGACCTAAAATTTCCAGCTGTGACATTTTGTGCTTTCTTGATTCCACAATTTTGTCTTTACTGTGATGTTTTCATGATGTAGATCATGATTCCCCATTGGTGATCCTGTACTTTGGCATGCACAACTCCCAGCTCCCAAGTTACCATGGCTACAAGTCCCCAGTCCATAGTATACCCTACTAATATCCTAAAACACTTAGATGTGTTATGTGCTTAAATAGAGGGATAAAGTTTGGAGATTATCCTATTGTAAGAATATTCCAGACTTCTCTCCATGGAAATCATTTTCTTGATAACAGTAGTTATAAAACAAGCATGCTTCATGCAACAGTCAATTCAAATACCATCATAAATGAGCCAACTCAATGATATGCATGAGAACTTCATGAAATGTAAAATCCCCAAAACCGTTCTAAAAAGTAAAAACAGAAAAATAGAATTTTTCATTTATCTTTGGGAGGGTAGAAATGTATGGCAGAACAAATCTGAGAGGAGTATTTCATTAGCACAAACTGGGGACATATGAGTTGAGTCTAATAAATGAGTTAATATAGCTATTTATAACTACTGCCACTTGAAAAGGGGAGCTAATTTTTAAGTCTCCAGCTAGAATTTTGGAACATAAAATTTATTATTTCCCCAAGGTATTTATAGCTAAACAAATAATTAAGTGTGGCAAAGAGAATAGAGTCTAAGTTAATACAGTTGCTGAGTTGCACGTTCAGTTAGGTCAAAATACCAGAGAGGATACTCTTAAATTTTAGACACAGAATGATTTCATTGGAAAATATTACATCTATGTAAGTAAATCATAGGTAAAGCTTTGTGACTCTTTTTGTTTGTGAATTGTGGTGAGCCGACTCTAAAATGGCTCCCCGTAATCCCTGCCTCTGGGATTCATGCCCTTGTGTAATCCTCTCCCCTTAACCATGAATGGGGCCAGGGACTTGTTTCACAAACATCCCTTTGTTACATAAGATTCAAACTTCAGACTAGTTAAAGCAAACTAGAAGATGTGAAAATTCATTTAGGCTTCACACGCAGGAAATTATCAGCTCTGTGGTAAAATAATTGTCTTTGGAAATATTCAGGTTATTATTATAATTATTATTCTGACTTGCAAAATAATTTTTCAATAACTGTAGAAAGTGAAAACAGGTTAACTGAGGTCAAAAATGTTATCAGGATAACACCATGCCAACATCTATAAAAGAACATTTTTAAAATGTATTTTGGTGTTAATGTAAAAAATTAAAATAGGAACAGACTGTTAAGCTCACAAACATGGTGAAGTATCCCCTGTTTTTAAGATTTTATATAAGTAAATATTAAAATTAGTTTTATGAGTCCAAAGAAACATCATTTTTTGTTAAAGTCTCATTTTTGTATAATTCCCTGAAAGAACACCATCTGCCAAGGTCTGTCCTCGAAGATAGTATCATAGCCTCGCGATAAACTAGCTTCATCTGGTATTTTTTTCCCAGTGGACTTTGGCACAAGTTGCAATAATTTTTTTCACCTATAAGCTATCTTTATTTTAAAGTTAGATGTCAGATCCCTGAATTGTTAGATACTTATATTTACACAATAATGAAGAAACTGATACTTTTATTAGTGGAACTGGAAGTGACCTGGAGATTACATGGCGACCTGGTATCCTGGGAATTTATGAGCCTCCTTTGTGGAGGATATTTGAGTTTTCCCTGCTCAACCTACCACTGCTGTTCTATAACCGAGTATTAAACTGGGAGATGAACTTTGCACGTTTAAACCGCTGACTCTTAAAAGTTAAATGGGAATAAGAAGCTCTTAAATGTTGGAGTCAGAGAATAACGGAACTGAAGAGGACTTTGGAAATCAACCAGTTTGACTTCCTCACTTTACAAATGAATAAACTGAGAAATTTAATGATTGCAACACATGTGGTTCATTCTAAGTGAAAAATATGGCCAGAGAAGTTATGTGCTCTGTTCAAGGTTGCAAAGCTTGTCAACCTAAATGTCCATCAACAGAGGAATGGATAGAGAAGATGTGGTACATATATGCAATGGAATAGTACTCAGCCATAAAAAGGAATGAAATTGTGCCATTTGCAGAGATGTGGATGGACCTAGAGACTGTCGTACAGAGTGAAGTAAGTCAGAAAGAGAAAAACAAATATTTTAAAATATTGCTTATATGTAGAATCTAGAAAAATGATACAGATGAACTTATTTGCAAAGCAGAAATAGAGACACATATGTAGAGAACAAACGGGGGGGAGGGGGATAGGATGAATTTGGGGATTGGGATTGACATGTATACACTACTATGTATAAAATAGATACCTAATGAGAACCTACTATGTAGCACAGGGAACTCTACTCAATGCTCTGAGGTGACCTAAATAGGAAGGAAATCCAAATATGAGGAGATATATGTATACTATAGCTGATTCACTTTGCTCTACAGCAGAAACTAACACAACATTGTAAAGCAACTATACTCCAATAAAAATTAATTAAAAAAAAAAAGATTTCAAAGCTTGTATGTCAGGAAACTGCAATTCCTACTCAAATCTAGCTGACTCTAAAACTAATAGTCTGCTCATGATGCTATTCTGCCTTTCATAACAATCATCAAAAGTAAGAATCTGACTCACAGGGTTGCAAGAACAGAGAGCTCTTTAGAAGAGATAAAAGAAACCCTAAAATAGTATAAGATGGGCCTTCACAGAGCAGATAGGGAAAGGCTTTGTCAAAGTGCAATTTTCAAAATGTTAAAAATACAATTTCATTCAAATATATGGTGACCACGTGTCGAAGATTTGTTTATCTCATTAATGATGGAACCAGCAGGATGGTAAAACTGTTTCAAAGAGCATTTGCAGAACAGGGGTTTATACAGTCAGTCAGGAAAGTAGTGATGAAACAAATTAGATAAAATTAGATTTTTAAATACTGATCGATGTTTGTAACACAATAAAACCATAATCTCTAGGTTTAATTTTTTTACTAAAGAATGCAATTAGTTTCTACTGGTAAAAATAATTTATAACTTATTAGTCATCTAACTATATAGAGTTCAGGCTCTACTCAATAGTAAATAGTAAATCAAAGTTTTTTTTTCTCTAAAGAATTAGGTAATCCTTTGGTAAACCTATTAGAGGACACTCCAAAATGACATTGAAATGACATGCAGTCATCCTTTTGCCTTATTTCCAAGTTTTGATACCTTTTCACAGCAGCCTTCTTTGCCCAGAGATGAGAGATTGCTAAAGAGAGGAATACAAAATATCTATGGACCAGAAAGAACAGTCTATTCTGCAAACCCAGAGAAAAGTGTAACTGCTTGGAGAACACACAACGGCTCATCAGAGTTTTAAAGTATGACAACTCAGTGTTCTTGGGTAAGAAATAGCTTGGTTCAGTTTTCCTTTCCGCACGTGGCAAAAAGATTGAGGCCAAAAGCCTGAACCAATCAAGCTAACCAGTTGCTAGCTTTTATTCAGAAACAGCCCATCTGATCCAATTACGTCAACCTACACACTACCCAGCCAGCCCCCTCAGGAAGGCATAATTCAGTAAAAGCAGTTCTACAGAAAACCGACAATAGTTCTGGGAATTTTTTTTTTTTTTTCGGTACGCGGGCCTCTCACTGTTGCGGCTTCTCCAGTTGCGGAGCACAGGCTCCGGACGCACAGGCTCAGCGGCCATGGCTCATGGGCCCAGCCTCTCTGCGGCATGTGGGATCCTCCCGGACCGGGGCACGAACCCGTGTCCCCTGCAACGGCAGGCGGACTCTCAACCACTGCGCCACCAGGGAAGCCCTGGGGATCTATTTTTGATGGAAAGATAATCCATGGGAAAATGTTAGGTTACTACATATATGCATGTATAGCATACCCTTCCAGTACTCCTAAGAGTATAGCTACCTGGCGACTATGGGTTTAAGATTGTACTGCTTGATCAGCACTTGAGAGAGAGTTCCTTTTTGGCGCCAGTTAGGTATATAGCAAAGTATACTAATAATGAACCATCTCGGGGATGGAGTTGACCTCCTCATAAAAGCTGGGAGCTAAACAAGAACGTGGACATAAATTTAGAGAAGACTATGCTACCTCTTCCCAGAGATGATCCCCAGAAGCAACCTCATGCACATCCATAAATCTACTCTAAAAGTAATTTTGTGAACAGTGGAATAGTCATTGGACACTAGCACCTGGTAAAAAGAAGGTCTGGGCATCTCAGTCCTGTTCTGAGGGCAAATGGCTCTTTTTTACTCAGTTTCCATCTTGCTTCTTGCCTCAAAATCTGTTCTTATACTTAACAGTCTCTGAGCTTTTGACTTTGACTCTGATTCCTAAATGGGACCTTTGAATTTGCTGGCAGATTTGACTTGCAAGGTTTAAAACCATAAAGCTTGAAGGAATGAAAAGCAATATTTTTCCTTTACTTCAGCTGAGACAAGGTTGGAACTTTTCGAATGCAACATAAACTGTAAAGTAAAACCAAAGCAAAGAGTATTTATAAGTTTAGTCAATTTCTGATATAGCTTTAAATAAGCTACAAATAATATTGTTCATGGGAATTAAAATTCTTTGTCCTTTTTCTTATGTTTATCTGGGAAACCCTGTCTGGAAAAATAAAACAAATCACCTTTTCTCCATACTTATAGTATTTCTCCCTTCACCACTTCCTTTTCTACCTCCTCCTCCTCCCTTAGCATGGGGTTTCAAAGAGGTCTCAGGGACCATTTACCTTTCTTCCCTCCATTTCAAAGTTAATGTGTTCAAAGGAAGTCATCAGATTTATTACTCTCATTACTGTCCATACTGCATCTTAGAGGAAAAACAAAAGTAAGTGCCAACTCCACAGACATGTAACTGTCTATTCAACTGCTTTCCAAAACTAATGTAACTCTCTATACTACCAGTGGAATTGAGCCCAATAATAGTAATTGCTTCTGAAATGTAGACTGACAGTCAGAAATCTATTTTAGCTTCTCAATGACTGCTTATTGTCTATGAGTGTGCCATTCTCTCTGCCAACTAGGAAAGATGAATAACTATTTCTAAAAGTATACAAAATAATGGCTAAGGATTTTGAAGAACTGAGATCAGTCACTGATCAAGATCCATTAGTGCCCTAGTAAACTCTGAACATTGATTGGCAGTAAATACAGTAGCAAGCTTGAAACTTGATAGAATAGGACACAGACCAACCACAGGTAGTCATACAAGACCTGAATTTGAGAGCAGTATAATGCAGAATAATTTAAGGGACAAAGTTATGTTCCCAGCTCATACACTCAATTTTTTAAAACTCCACATGTAGTCTCTTTTCCTCCTGGAATTTTTTGTTTTTTCCCTTAGGAGAAGATGGACTTACCCTAGAGATTTAATGTATCCAATTTGTTCTGCATATATTAGTTTAATTCAAACTGGTCTCCTTATTTCTTTAACAAAATTAAGTGAGGAAAAAATTAACAGAGAAATATGATAAATTATTTAAGAAGAGCTGATATGTTTACATGATCTTTCTTCTGAATGGGACAATTGTAAACTAATTAAAAATTTTAATTAAAAAAGGTGCACTTTATCTTAAAGGAAACAGAACCTGCCCTGTTCATGCTTAATTTAGAATATTTGCAATATATAGAAACATTTAAAAATTTTTTGAGGAAACAATGAATTCTTGTTCTCGTCTTCTTTCTTGCTATACTGGCCGATGCCCCGCTTCTTCCCTGGCATTTCATCCAGTCACTGTTGTCACACAATGGAGGATCTGCCACCTGGAGAATTCTTGGAGAGCCTCTAAGCTAGGATTACTACTGTTTGGTTCTTCTCACACCAACATCCTTAGAGAGTCCTAGACCACATACTCCTCCCTAAAATCTTGCCTTTTTTATTTCTTGAAATTTTTTTAAAGCTCTGGGTATCATTTATTAAGTTTATGAAATTTCAGACTCCTCAATTTCTAATATATTTTCTTGCTACAGCAAGATCTAATTCTGTTTTTAATAATGTTCCATTTCTCTGTAAGTTTCTCTCTCTTTTTCATGCAGTCTCAGATGATGTTTTTTTTCATTTTGTTTTATTTTTAACTTCAATTTGCCCCATAGAGAGCAACACCTTTACTAGATCTGAGTGTCTTCCTCCATTTTTCTTTATCTTTCCCGTAATTCTTGTGTAATCACTTTTTGGTGATTCCTCAGCTCAAGTAGAAGGAATATTTTATTGAAAGGACCCTGGAGTATCTCACAGAATTGAAGGAAGAATTTAACACTCAAGACTCAGTAAGTTAAGGAACCAGGGCAGCTGAAGGTATCACAGCAGCTGGAGTTTATGAAATTTCTTTCAATTATCATGTTTCAGGTCAAATAGAAAAATGAGTCACTGTGTAACTGAAAAGTATATTGGGAGAAAACAGGCTAAAACATGGAATTTACAACATGATCCCAGTTTTGAAAAAGAAATAAGGTATAGTGTTATCATAAGTGGACGGCATATAGAATAATGATTTCCTTCATTACATTTATCTATTCTTAAATGAATATGTATTACTTTTATAATGTTAGAAGTTTGAAAGTAAAACATCTCTCTGTCATAGGATTATGAAAAGAATGACCTCTTTGAACTCCTTGTTCATCATAACCATCCACTGTGTTTCTTAACAGTGGCTGGTGATGACCCAATATTCTCCTTGGACAGAGAGGAAAGCTTCTTCCACCCGCACCTCTGCAGGGTGTTGACTCAGCAGCTTTTGCATTGCCTGAAATTGGAATAAACTTCACTGCTCAGTAAAGGCCCAGTCTCTTTTTTCTGCTCTGTTCTCCTGCTGCAGAAAGATGTGACTCCTTTTATGTTCTGTTTCCCTCTATTATTCTGCTACCCTTTCCATGCAGTTCCCACAGGAACTCAATTCTAGAAGACGTCATTATTTCTTTAACAGTGTTTTGTTGGATCATGAGGACAGGGGGTGTTATTGCCCTTTGTGGGACAGGAAAGGGAATGATGACTGTCTCAACAGGAAAATAAAATTTTAAGGTAGGTAATATTGGTTAGAGAATAGCATAAAGAAAAAACAGCATGCTGTTTTGAATGCAATTCAAATATGATGCTAGGGATAAGACATTCTCAGTCTGTACTAAGGGAAAAAGCAGGATGTAGACAGTATATACAAGATGATTCCATGTGTGAAAATATATTTATATTACTATTTTTGATTTGGGTAACCATAAAATTTTTTTTTGAAGTTCAGTGTTTCCTGGTTTGTTGGGTTTTGGTTTTTTTTTTTTTTTCCTTTTCCTTAAATAAACTTGTGGTATTTGAAACATTAGAAATGTAAAAAGATAACTGCAGGTGCGTTACATATTGACAGGAAGAGATCACGTACACACAAATACCCTGCTGTATTTTCCCAATTTAGCAGCCAAGATTTCAGAAATCATGGAAGTGAAGTAACTGCATAGAGCAAGAACAAATGCAACTGACCTTGGTCTAGCTTTTCCCTCACCCCTGAGTTCCCTACAGGGTATGCAGCTGGCCTGAGGCATTTGTTGGCCAGATAGAATCCTGACAGAGCTGGGAAAAAATTAAAAGAGTTAAATTTTTGCTGGGTCACCACCACACTTGATGTGACTCTGATCATTAGTTTGATCCTAGGACATGGTTCAGAAATCCATTTCCCCCAGTAACACTGAAACTGAGTATAGCAGCTCCCTTAAGTTCATTGTGGTCATTTATAAATATATATAATATCTTTAAACCTGCCATTATCCCAGTCAATCTAAGTGTTCCATTAACCTCAGAGTAAGTGCACAGTACTGTCCTAGATAAAAGAAGGTGGGGGCCAGTGACTTTGCCATGCACCCCTCCATAAAACCTGCTCTTGCCTCAGCTTTTAGGGGTTTTAAACTCTGGGTAATCTTCACTATCCACAGTGAAAGCCCAGGTTTCCCTTTACCTAGCATGTTTCCTGACCTAACTTTTTTCCAGCATTTCATTCCCTCTGTGTTCTTCTAAACTTTGAAGAGGCTTCAGCTGGATTTTTAAAACTTCGGCATGTTCCTGGAAGATAGAGCAGTCGTTACCTTACTGCACAGTCAGCTGACAATGAGGATAAGTGGATGGTAGTGATTGGCTAGGGATAGGAGATGAAAATATGGCTGCCTGTCCAATACAGAATAAAAGTCCTGAAATAATCCATAGTGGTTAAAGAAACACCATGAAAGTTGTTGTGGGCCACAGAAATGATGCCACCTAAAGTGTGTTACAACTTCTTATTTTGGAAAAATTTTTGAAGTGAACAATATGATTCCCCTAATGTAAAATAGTGAATAATTATTACCATTTTGTCCATCTGTGCTTTCTATTTTTCCTTAAATAAACCCCTATTTCCTCCACCATTTTGAAAATCTAAAAGGTAAAATCATACCTTCAAAAATGAACTTGATATTAACCTCATCATTAACTAACATTGGTTATTTCTAAATAATCTTATTAAATATATGGATATCTTCACAGTATTTGGAGGGTACACCCTCTATCAGGAAATGCACAACACCATCCATACTAGACTCTGTGGAGACTGCAGCAAAGAATGAAGCCATGACTCTGGTGTGTGCTCATATAAAATATCTTGCTTTTCCTCATTTTAAAAAATCCCCATGGCTTCAGTAAACTTTACTACTAAACAGAAAGCCCCTCCTCCTTTTTTATTTCTCTTTCGTAAAGCAGCAAGATCTACACCCTACCCCTTTTTCAAGTATTCAATTCTTTCTGATATTCTTCAGTAGTTCCCTGCAGTTACAGCTGTTTTTCTGTATTTTTTTTCTTTTGGCTTTTCTTTCTTATAATTTTTTTAACACATTATTGGAGTATAATTGCTTTACACTGTTGTGTTAGTTGCTGCTGTATAACAAAGTGAATCAGCTATATGTATACATATATCCCCATAACCCTCCCTCTTGCATCTCCCTCCCACTCTCCCTATCCTACCACTCTAGGTGGTCACAAAGCACCAAGCTAATCTCCCTGTGCTATGCAACTGTTGCCCACTAGCTATCTATTTTACATTTGGTAGTGTATATATGTCCATGCCACTCTCTCACTTCGTCCCAGCTTACCTTCCCCCTTCCCATGTCCTCAAGTCCATTCTCTATGTCTGCATGTTTATTCCTGACCTACCCCAGATTCTTCAGGACCACTTTTTTTTTTTTAGATTCCATATATATGAGTTAGCATTTGTTTTGCTCTTCCTGACTTACTTCACTCTGTATGACAGACTCTAGGTCCATCCACCTCACTACAAATAACTCAATTTCATTTATTTTCATGGCTGAGTAATATTCCATTGCATATATGTGCCACATATTCTTTATCCATTCGTCTGTCGATGGACACTTAGATTGCGTGCATGTCCTGGCTATTGTAAATAGTGCTGCAGTGAACACTGTGGTACATGACTCTTTATGAATTATGGCTTTCTCAGAGTGTATGTCCAGCAGTAAGATTGCTGGGTCCTATGGTAGTTCTATTTTTAGTTTTTTAAGGAACCTCCATACAGTTCGCCATAGTGACTGTATCAGTTTACATTCCCGCCAAGAGTACAAGAAGGTTCCCTTTTCTCCACACCCTCTCCAGCATTTATTGTTTGTAGATTTTTTGATGATGACCATTCTGACCGATGTGAGGTGATACCTCATTGTAGTTTTGATTTGCATTTCTCTAATGATTAGTGATGTTGAGCATCCTTTCATATGTTTGTTGGCAATCTGTATATCTTCTTTGGAGAAATGTCTATTTAGGTCTTCTGCCCATTTTTGGATTGGATTGTTTATTTTTTTAATATTAAGCTGCATGAGCTGCTTGTATATTTTGAAGATTAATCCTTTGTCAATTGCTCCGTTTGCAAATATTTTCTCCCATTCTGAGGGTTGTCTTTTTGCCTTGTGTATGGTTTCCTTTGCTGTGCAAAAGCTTTTAAGTTTCATTAGGTCCCATTTGTTTATTTTTGTTTTTATTTCCATTTCTCTGGGAGGTGAGTCAAAAAGGATCTCGCTGTGATTTATGTCTGGAGTGTTCTGCCTATATTTTCCTCTAAGAGTTTTATAGTGTCTGGTATTACATTTAGGTCTTTAATCCATTTTGAGTTTATTTTTGTGTATGGTGTTAGGAAGTGTGCTAATTTCATTCTTTTACATGTAGCTGTCCCGTTTTCCCAGCACCACTTATTGAAGAGGCTGTCTTTGCTCCATTGTATATCCTTGCCTCCTTTATCAAAAATAAGGTGATCATATGTGTATGGGTTTATCTCTGGGCTTTCTATCCTGTTCCATTGATCTATCTTTCTGTTTTTGTGCCAGTACCATACTGTCTTGATTACTGTAGCTTTGTAGTATAGTCTGAAGTCAGGGAGCCTGATTCCTCCTGCTCCATTTTTCTTTCTCAGGATTGTTTTGGCTCTTCTGGGTCTTTTGTGTTTCCATACAAATTTATGGAATTGTAAAAATATTGTTCTACTTCTGTGAAAAATGCCATTGGTAGTTTGATAGGGATTGCATTGATTCTGTAGATTGCTTTGGGTAGTATAGTCATTTTCACCATGTTGATTCTTCCAATCCAAGCACATGGTATATCTCTCCATCAGTTTGTATCATCTTTAATTTTCTTCATCTCTGTCTTATAGTTTTCTGCATACAGGTCTTTTGTTTCCTTAGGTAGGTTTATTCCTAGGTATTTTATTCTTTTCATTACAATGGTAAATTGAAGTGTTTCCTTAATTTCTCTTTCAGATTTTTCATCATTACTGTATAGGAATACAAAAGATTTCTGTGGATTAATTTTGTATCCTGCTACTTTACCAAATTCATTAATTAGCTCTAATAGTTTTCTGGTAGCATCTTTAAGATTCTCTATGTATGGTATCATGTCATCTGCAAACAGTGACAGTTTTACTTCTTCTTTTCTGATTTGGATTCCTTTTATTTCTTTTTCTTCTCTGATTGCTGTGGTTAAAACATCCCAAACTGTTGAATAATAGTGGTGAGAGTGGGCAACCTTGTCTTGCTCCTGATCTTAGTGGAGATGGTTTCATTTTTTACCAATGACAACAATGTTGGCTGTGGGTTTGTCATATATGACCTTTACTACGTTGAGGTAACTTCCCTCTATGCCTACTTTCTGCCGGGTTTTTATCATAAATGGTTGTTGAATTTTGTCGAAAGCTTTCTCTGCATCTATTGAGATGATCGTATGATTTTTATCCTTCAGTTTGTTAATATGGTGTATCACATTGATTCGCGTATATTGAAAAATTCTTGCATTCCTGGGATAAACCCCACTTGATCATGTTGTATGATTCTTTTAATGTACTGTTCCATTCCATTTGCTAGTATTTTGTTAAGGATTTTTGCATCTATGTTCATCAGTGTTACTTGCCTGTAGTTTTCTTTTTTTTTGGCATCATTTTCTAGTTTTGATATCAGGGTGATGGTGGCCTCATAGAATGAGTTTGGGAGTATTCCTCCTTCTGCTATATTTTGGAAGAGTTTGAGAAGGATAGGTGTTAGCTCTTCTCCAAATGCTTGATAGAATTCACCTGTGAAGCCATCTGGTCCTGGACTTTTGTTTGTTGGGAGATTTTTAATCACAGTTTCAATTTCAGTGCTTATAATTGGTCTGTTCATATTTTCTATTTCTTCCTGGTTCAGTATTGGAAGTTTGTACTTTTCTAAGAATTTGTCCATTTCTTCCAGGTTGTCCATTTTGTTGGCATATAGTTGCTTGTAGTAATCTCTCATGATCCTTTGTATTTCTTCAGTGTCAGTTGTTACTTCTCCTTTTTCATTTCTAATTCTATTGATTTGAGTCTTCTCCCTTTTTTTCTTGATGATTCTGGCTAATGGTTTATCTATTTTGTTTATTTTCTCAGAGAACTAGCTTTTAGTTTCATTTTCTTTGCTATTGTTTCCTTCATTTCTTTTTCACTTATTTCTGATCTGACATTTATGATTTCTTTCCTTCTGCTATCTTTGGTGTTCTTTTTGTTCTACTTTCTCTAATTGTTTTAGGTGTAAAGTTAGGTTGTTTATTTGTGATTTTTCCTGTTTCTTGAGGTAGGATTGTATTGCTCCAAATTTGCCTTTAAGAACTGCTTTTGCTGCACCCCATAGGTTTTGGGCTTTTGTGTTTTCATTGTCATTTGTTTCTAGGTATTTTTTTTATTTCCTCTTTGATTTCTTCAGTGATCTCCTGGTTATTTAGTAGTGTTATGTTTAGTCTCCATGTGTTTGTGTATTTTGCAGTTTTTTTCCTGTAATTGATATCTAGTCTCATAGCATTGTGGTCAGAAAAGATAATTAATACAATTTCAATTTTCTTAAATTTACCAAGGCTTGATTTGTGACCCAAGATATGATCTATCTTGGAGAATGTTCCATGAGCACTTGAGAAGAAAGTGTATTCTGTTGTTTTTCAATGGAATGTCCTATAAATATCAATTATAAGTCCATTTTGTTTAACGTGTCATTTAAAACTTGTGTTTCCTTATTTATTTTTATTTTGGTTGGTCTCTCCATTGGTGAAAGTGGGGTGTTAAAGTCCCCTACTATGATTGTGTTACTGTCGTTTTCCCCTTTTATGGCTGTTAGCATTTGCCTTATGTATGGAGGTGCTCCTATGTTGGGTGCATAAATATTTACAATTGTTATCTCTTCTCCTTGGGTTGATCCCTTGATCATTATGTAATGTTCTTCTCTGTCTCTTGTAATAGTCTTTATTTTAAAGCCTCTTTTGTCTGATATGAGAAATGCTACTCCAGCTTTCTTTTGATTTCCATTTGCATGGAATATCTTTTTCCATCCCCTCACTTTCAACCTGTATGTGTCCCTAGGTCTAAAGTGGGTCTCTTGCAGACAGCGTATATACAGTTATCATTTTTTTATCCTTTCAGCCAGTCTATGTCTTCTGGTTGGAGCACTTAATCCATTTACATTTAAGGTAATTATCTATATGTCTGTTCCTATTACCATTTTCTTAATTGTTTGGAGTTTGTTATTGTAGGTCTTTTCTTTCTCTTGTATTTCCTGCCTAGAGAATTCCTTTAGCATTTGTTGTAAAGCTGGTTTGGTGGTGCTGAAATCTCTTGAGTTTTGCTTGTCTGTAAAGGTTTTAAGTTCTCCGTCAAATCTGAATAAGATCCATGCTAGGTAGAGTAATCTTGGTTCTGGGTTCTTCCCTTTCATCCCTTTAAATATGTCCTGCCACTCCATTCTGGATTGCAGAGTTTCAGCTGAAAGGTCAGCTGTTAACCTTATGGGGATTCCCTTGTGTGTCATTTGTTGCTTTTCTCTTGCTGCTTTTAATATTTTTTCTTTGTATTTAATTTTTGATGGTTTGAGTAATATGTGTCTTGGCGTGTTTCTCCTTGGATTTATCCTGTTTTGGACTCTCTGCACTTCCTGGACTTGACTATTTCCTCTCCCATATTAGGGAAGTTTTCAGCTATAATCTCTTCAAATACCTTCTCATTCCCTTTCTTTTTCTCTTCTTCTTCTGGAATGCTTATAATTTGAATTTTTGTGCATTTAATGTCCCAGAGGTCTCTGAGACTGTCCTCAATTCTTTTCATTCTTTTTTCTTTATTCTGCTCTGTGGTAGTTATTTCCACTATTTTATCTTCCAGGTCACTTATCTGTTCTTCTGCCTTGGTTATTCTTCTATTGATTCCTTCTATAGAATTTTAAATTTCATTTATTGTGTTGTTCATCATTGTTGGTTTGCTCTTTAGTTCTTCTAGGCCCTTGTTAGACGTTTCTTGTATTTTCTCCATTCTATTTCCAAGATTTTGGATCATCTTTACTATCATTACTCTGAATTCTTTTTCAGGTAGACTGCCTATTTCCTCTTCATTTGTTTGGTTCTGGGGGGGGTTTACCTTGTTCCTTCATCTGCTGTATATTTCTCTGTCTTCTCAGTTTGTTCAACTTACTGTGTTTTGGGGTCTCCTTTTCACAGGCTGCAGGTTCACAGTTCTTGTTGTTTTTGGTGTCTGCCTTCAGTGGCTAAAGTTGGTTCAATGTGTTGTGTAGGCTTCCTGGTGGAGGAGACTGGTGCCTGTGTTCTGATGGATGAGGCTGGATCTTGTCTTTCTGTTGGGCAAGACCACGTCCAGTGGTATGTTTTGGGGTGTCTGTGACAATTTGGGGTATCAGTCTCTCTACCAAGAGGTGGAATTGTGTTCCTGTCTTGCTAGTTGTTTGACCTGGGGTGTCCAGCACTGGAGCTTGCTGGTCATTGAGTGGAGCTGGGTCTTAGCATTGAGACAGAGCTCTCTTGGAGAGCTCTCGCCGATTAATATTATGCAGAGCCAGGAGGTTTCTGGTTGTCCAATGTCCTGAACTCGGCTCTCCTACCTCAGAGGCTTAGGCCTGACACCCGGCCGGAGCACCAAGACCCTATCAGCCACACGGCTTGGGCTTCTCTGTCTGAGTTTTTAAATCCACTCTTTCTCTAATTTGATGCCTTCTCACGGTCCCAGTTCAGGGTTCTCTTATCCTCCAAGGCATGTAGGGTAATCTTTAGGACACAAACACCAGCTCTGAAACATTCAATCTGGGTGACCTTGGAAGAGTATTTCTAAGCCTCAGTTATCTTATCTGTTAATGGAGAATCATAGCTTCCTTGTAGATTTGCTGCTAGTGTTGAAGGGTCTCCTGCAGAGGCAGTGGGTGGCTGTGGTTCACCACAGGGACAAGGACACTAGCAGCAGAAGTTCTCTGTTTTTCTTTCTCCCTTTCTTTCTTTCTTTCTTTCTTTCTTTCTTTCTTTCTTTCTTTCTTCTTCCTTTCTTTCTTTCTTTTTCTAGCTTCCACATGCCCCTTTACATGGTCCCATTCTTTCTCTAACTATGTGGAACCAATATTCCTTATTGGATTCTGAAGGCACATCGTATGGCAGTGACTGACCAGAAGTGTGAAGGGGAAGCATGCCTGCTTGCTCTATACAGAAAATGTCTTACTTTCATTATCTGATGTTAGAATTGAAGGTAAGAAGAGAAATCACCAAATCAACAATACATTTCCCAAAAGCTATGCTACTGAAAATATTTTTATAGATGATTCATATGGGAAAAGCCAGGACACCAATAGCAAGAATGTATCACGCCAAATGTATGGACACCAAGGGGTGAAAACGGGGAGGGGTTGTGGTGGTGGGGTGAATTGGGACATTGGGATTGACGTATATACACTAATATGTATGAAATAGATAACTAATAAGAATCTGCTGTATTAAAAAAAATAAAGATGTTTTTCAAAAAAAATGTATCATGCCATTTAGAAAAAGAGATACTTTCATACTTCTTTAAGTGAAGAGACATAATGAATAAATTTATTTCATTTTTATTACCTATATTTTCTAGTTATCCTCAAATAAACATATATTACAAATGATTTTAACACTTTAATGGTGAAATATTACCTCTGAAACAGAACACATCACATCTGCTTTTGATAAAAATCACAAATAAATTGTCTGTTGAATAGATCATCACCAGCAAGCATTTGTTAACCTCAGATTGCTGGCACAACCTGGGTGTCCGGCAGTGGGGTCTGGGAATTCCAAGTCCTAAGCTCTTCTAGACTTCCCTTTCCTTGGCTTTCAAAATTTCCAGGTCAAGTAACCCCTGCCACCACAGTGAAACTCCAGACTTCCTTTTTCTATATCGTCTCATCCTGTAACATAACCAAACTCTCTCTTCCTGGTTTTCTGTTTTCTCCTGAGTTTCTTCTACCATTTCCAGACAGATCCACTATAATTTTTAAATGTCTGTGTGTCCCTTTAGCTGAGACCCAGTGCCGTCTGCCTCATGTAAAGTCAGCACTGTTTGATCCTAGGATAAAATAAATGGAAGTGCCTGCTTTGTACTAGAAAGAGAATTGCTCACCCTATGTTTTCTTCAAGTAAAAAAGACTTAATATGATTAAATTTGTTTACAGCAGAACATAAAGGAAAAACAGTACCACATTAGTAGATAATGCTAACCAGATGCTTTGAAATTCATTCATAGTTCATTGATTAGAGGAAAAAGCAGAACACAAACTACAGTCATCAAAAAAGTGATTTCATGTTTTGTAAAAGGAAATATTAACAATACTATCTAATTTATGTGGAAATGAATTAAGTTCTTCTTTATGCTCATCTCTGTTTCCTAACTTCTTCAAACCAAATTGAACTCTTTCATAATTTTTAATATATTAAAGGAAAGAATATTACCTGCAGCATTCCAGATTACCATATGGGGAGGAGACCACATATTCTCCTATTCTTACTGTGTGCTCCATTTTATTTAGGCAACAAATGAATTTAACGGAAAACAGGCAGCTGCACAGAGCTGGCAAAAATGCAGTAATTCCTACCCTGGCTTTTTCCTCAGGCCTGGCTTCTCTGTGGGACTGTTGGTCACTCTGATCAGCATTGAGAAATAGCCAAGTTTTTATTATGAAGAAGAGAAGAGATAACAAATGTTGGCAAAGATGTGAAGAAAAGGAAACCCTTGTACACTGTTGATAGGAGTTTAAATTGATATAGGTACTATGGAAAACAATATGGATGTTCCTCAAAAGACTAAAAATAGAACTTACCATATGGTCCAGAAATCTCACTTCTGGGTACATATTCAAAGAAATCAAAAGCACTCCCATGTTCATTGCAGTATTATTCACAATAGCCAAGATATGAAAGAAAACCTAAGTGTCTGTCGATGCATGAATGGTTAAAGATATAAACAGATAAAGATTTCAGCCATTAAAAAAGAAAGAAATTCTGCCATTTGTGACAACAAATTTGGGATAAAGTTGAAGAGCATTATGTTAAGCGAAATAAGTCAGGCGTAAAAACATATACTGTATAGTACCACTTACAAGTGGAATCTGGAAGAAAAAAAAAAATTGTGGAACCCATGAAAACAGAGAGTAGAATGGTGATTGCCAAGGTCTGGAGAGGTGGTTGGAATGGGGAGACGTTGATTGAAGGGTATAAACTTTCAGTTATATGATGAATAAGTTTTGAGGATTTAATGTACCACATGTGGTTATAGTTAATAATATTGTATACTTGAAATTTGCTAGGAGACCAGATTGTAAGCATTCTCACCAGAAAAAAAAAAGTGGGGGTAGGGGGGTAACTATTGAGGCAATGGATATCTTAACTAGCTTGATTGACATGATCATTTCACAATGCATACATATATCAGATCATCACTTTGCACACTTTAAATATACAATTGTTCCTCAGTATCCCCAGGGGAACTGGTTTCAAGACCTGCCAGTGATACCAAAACCTGGGTATGCTCGAGTCCCACAGTGGGCCTCCATATTCAAGGATGCAGAACTGTGTGCCAGACTATGTATTTATTGAAAAAAATCCACGTATAAATGGACCTGTGTTCAGTTCAAACCCTTGTTGTTCAAGAGTCAACCATATACACTTTTATTTGTCAACCATACCTCCATAAAGCTGGGGGCAGGGGGGAGAAAACAGCCAAATTCTTGGTGTGCCACTGCCTTTCACACACAGGCATAAATCACTATTCACACTAAAAAGTAATGATCCATGCATTTTTAAAATTAATTAGCAGACTTTGTTTATAAAACAGTCTTAGGTTTACAGAAAAATTGAAAACAAATTCTTCCCCAATCCTTGCATTTTTGTTTAAAGAAATATTCAAGCACATCGGCTTCTGCAAGAGAATTGAAACTATATGTTCACACAAAAAGGTGCATAGCAGCATGATTCATTAAAGCCAAAAAGTGGAAACAACCCAAACATCTGTCGATTGATGAATGGAAGAACAAAAGATGGTATATCCATAAAATGGAACATTATTCAGCCATAAAAGGATAAAGTTTTGATACATGCTACCACACGTATAAGTGTTGGAAACATCATGCTAACTGAAAGAAACCAGACACAGAAGACAACATTTTACATGATTCCATTTATATGAAAGGTCCAGAAGAGGCAAATCCATAGAGATGGGAAGGAGATTAGGTTGCCAGGGTTGGGGGAGAGGGGAATGGACTGTGACTGCTATTAGGTACAGTGCTCCTTTCTGAAGTGATGAAAATGTTCTGAAATTAGATCGTGGAGGTGGTTGCACAACCTTGTGAACACACTAAAACCCACTGAAATGTACACATTAAAAAAATTAGGTTCTCTATTTATTGAACTAGAGTCCAACCAGTGAGGTCACATCCTCACTGGGGTTGAAGGGAGAAAGCAAAGTCCACAGCTTGGAGTCTCTGAGGCGTGTCCCCATCTCCAGGTCTACAGCACCGGACAGGGTCCAGCTCTCTCCCAGGCACCATGCTCTGATCTCATAGATTTTACACCAGGGTGGTTCTGAATTTGAGTTTAGGATTAGGACCACTGTCACAAATTTATTGAAACCCAAATAATCTCTATGAATGAGTGTCTCTGTTCCAAGGAGCTTGCTTCTGGTATCACCCTGCACCTGAACCAGTGCTTGAAAGGGAGGGGAGGTTTGTGGCTGTGCCACGTTCTCCACGATGCCTCACTCTCTTGTCACTGAAGCTCAGCTTTTCCTTGAGGTTTTGCCACACTTTTGTGTACTGTTAGCTGGATTTTTAAACTTAACTTCCCTCTTTAGATGAGCCCATTTCTTTACTGTATCACATGCAGAACTGACACAGTTTGCTGGATCTTCTAATGAATGATAGCGATTCGTTAGAAGCAGGGAGGAAGCTACCAAGTTTAGTTTAAAAAAATCTGTAGCTGATTAATCTTGGTTAGAGTAGAGCATAAGAGATAGGCATTACATTAATAGAGAACTTCTAAAACCACACCACAAAAAAAGATGTTCATAGTTTGTCACCTAGGGAAAAAAACAGGACACAAACAATATGTACAGTGTGATCCCATTTTTGTACAGTTATCTATCTTGCTATTGCTAATTAGTGCCATAGTGAATTATTTTCTCCTTTTTAACTTATCTATTTTCCACTCTTTATAAATTGCACATATATGTCTCATGTAATTCTTAATATTCAAAAGTAAAATGGTACCAGCCATATTTCTCAGACATTTATAATGACTCTAATCTGATCATCCCAGACAATCATTTACTAGGCTGGGAGTGGATATACAATCCTTCCTCAGTACTTTCAGGTAGGAGGGAGGCAGGGAGGGGAGGGAGAGGCTAAAAGCCACACAGGTGAGCTCTGCCCTCCAAGAGCTCATGTTCTGAGAAATTGATGCTCTACATCAGAGTTGGGGCTGACATCTTAGCAGACTCTCTGCTGCCTGTCCTTTGATTCAGTCCTTCTTTTATTAAGCAACATTTATTGAATGGCCACTCTTGAGGATATTGTCCCCATCTTCAAGAAGTCCACGTGAACATTTACTTTTTTGCCCACTTTTCATGCTAGAACAAGACATGGCTTGTTCTTCTGGGGCTCCCTGTGCCAGACTCATCTTTCTATTTATTTATGTGCTGCCATTAGATCCTGACCAAGCTGCCAAATCTGGACCTGTTTTTAAAGGTAACTGATCCTGTTCGAGAAACAAGGCCCAGAGGAAAAGAAACTCCTTAAGACACATGTCCTAAATCTCCCCAGTTCCTCCTCCACACTCACCCTTTGTCTGTGAGAACAATTGAGAGGATATTAACATTAATAAGCAAATATTTTTGACTCACATCCCCTACCTGTCCACACAGGATCCCTAACATCTCCCCAGCTACTTCCACAGCCCTCAAAGGCAGGGCTGGCCTCAGGTGTATTCAGGAATATGTCTGCATCCATTCTCCCTGTCTAGTGTCTTCCACTGTCCATCAGATGCTGGGGGCACCTCTATACTATGTATACCCTTAGTGTCCTCTGGGGAAACTCCAGGCTACTAAAAATATGTTGTTTAGACCAACTGGTATAAATTTAATTTTTAAAACTACACTGAAGAAGATTTAATATTAGAAAAAATTTATAGTGACACTTTTGTAAACTGAAAAGTTGTTTAGTATTAAAAAAATAATATTGCAACCACAATTTAAAAATTTGCTCGAGCTGAATTGTATAGGAGGTTTGTTCAAAGCGAGGTTCACTCAGGGTTAAAACAGCAAAAGAGCAATTACAGAGAGCTGTGTAAAACTGTACCTGATAATACTGTAGACCTGCCCTGAGACATGCTTAGGGGCTGCAGAATAAATAAGAGACTTGGGTGATGTTCTTTAAATGTGTCCCTTTAGAATATAATCCACATCTGCCAAGGAGCAGTTTTATGTGTGCATTTAGTATTTATGCATTTTCTCTACTTGCAGGAGAAACCAGTGGAAACTAAAATGGCAAGGGTCAATTATTCATCTCTCTCCTTCCCACAACATAAAAATATAATCCCAAAATGACATTTTCCCACACAGATTTGTTTCATAGACATCCAGCAGCTTACACATACATACACAATCCCCAACCTAAATTGTTTCCTCACTTGTGGCATTTCATTTCTTTATTCCTCTAGAAAATAGTATTGAACTTTCCCAGGAAAATAAAATACACTTCCAACCTGAAAGTTTAAATCTTCAAGACTATGCAATCCCTTTGACATAAAAATGAAATTCAAGAAAATTCAACACCCTTCCAAGCTGTGTTGTTCATAGAATAACATATCACACAACTTTCTCAGAATCTTCAATATTACAAAGCAACTCTAAAACTGATGTGAATTTGAACATGAACTAGTTACACATGTGTGTGCCTATCAATTATGAAAAATGACTAAAAGTTAACTATTTTAATCACACCATATATAAAACTGTTGGTGCAAGACCACCAAACTATGAATTACAAAACAAGTGGTCAGTTTTATAGCCCTTAGCTAACTACACACCTTCAGCCTATCAGGCGTTGGAGTAGGAGGTAAGAAAAGATTTTGTGACAACTCTCCCTACCCATTGAAGGAATGGAGTTCTCCTTTCCCAGGAGCCCAGTGAAGAATGGCTTCTGGAATTAAATATGTCTGCTATGAGTTTGGTAACATGGTATTGGTATCCTACTCATGACTGAGGAATCCAAAGAGTGAGATGCTAGTTGGTTGACCTATAGCAGTGGAGTCTCTGGAAACATTTTAAGAGTAAGTGAACTCCCATTTACGAAGCATCAAAGTTGCAGATTTCCTATGGACCATGTAAGAGAATGAGAGAGCACAGTGATAGCTTAAAAAGAAAAAAAAAGGTTCTGGAGAACCTAAAGGCAGGACAGGAATAAAGACACAGATGTAGAGAATGGACTTGAGGACACGGGGAGGGGGAAGGGTAAACTGGGATGAAGTGAGAGAGTGGCATGGACATATATACACTACCAAATGTAAAACAGATAGCTAGTGGGAAGCAGCTGCATAGCACAGGGAGATCAGCTCGGTGCTTTGTGACCACCTAGAGGGGTGGGATAGGGAGGGTGGGAGGGAGGGGACGCAAGAGGGAGGGGATATGGGGCTATAAGTATATGTATAGCTGATTCACTTTGTTATACAGCAGAGAATAACACAACATTGTAAAGCACTTATACTTCAATAAAGATGTTTAAAAAAAAAAGATTGCATCCCTCCAGTCCTCAGGTCTTTTCTAAGACCTCTTTCCTTTTGGAATCCATCACAAATAATTGAGGCTTCAACCTTCCTCTAACCCCTGGTTGACTGACTCTCTGAGGCTGAAATTAATATTGGATAGGATTGGATTGGATTGGATTGGATGGAATTGGGTTGGATTGGAAGATAGTAACTCCACCCCTCACCCCCCCACCACCCCAGACAGAATTAACTGGCTTTTGCTATCCTCACCTACCCCACCATAAGAATGGACATTCCCCAACAGTCCCAGAATCGTGTTTTTCTCTATGTATTTCCCAATCCTTTCTTGTCTCTTTACACTGCAGTGGTTGGCTGCCTCCTGCTCTAGAATTTGCCTGTAGATAAACTACAGCACTAGGAGTTTGCTCTGGTTAGTGAATCAGTCTCAAAAAATTTCTGACAAGAACTTTCTTCTGTTTGATACTTTCCTAGCCTGTTGCTTCAGAGATGGAAGGTAGACCACGCACTCCTCCCTGACAACCTGTGTTTCCTCAGCTGTTTGAGTTCCCCTGACTTTCAAGAAAACTTTTCAATGAAAGACTTCTCTTTTTTCAATCTTTTTCCCTCCTGTAGCAAGAACTAACTCCTCTATGATGTTCATTTCCCATGATGTTCCTTTGTCATTTCCTCAGTGTTAGGTGAGTTTGGGTTCCTTTTTGTCTGTTTTTCATTTCTACTTGCCTCATTAGGTAATCCCATTCCTTTACTATCAAATATGAGATTAACACTTTGACAGATGGAAGAGTCATCTTCTCTCTCTTTCCCATTGTTTTATGTATTAGTTAAGCTTTATTTGTTGCAAGCTATAAATGCCTCTTTATATATTAAGAGAAAGGAGAGATTATATTAGTAGGCTACAGAGTAATTCCTAAAATTGAAAAGGAATTGAACTACAAGACTGAGGAAGGGAAAGAATATGGGCTGCTCTGGGCTCTCAGCAGCAGTCGTTGGGTGTATCTACCCAAGCTCCCCCAATACTCATTGGGTGGTAGTAACTATGCACAGAGATTTTTATCATAAAGTTATCTTCAATAGAAGAGGGGAGAGAGGAAAGGACCAAACTGTGCAACAGTAACCCCTACTGTTTAATTAAATTATTTCAAATACACAAGAGCGAACTTCTGTGTGTCCATTTTCAGTGATATTTATGAAAACTCTGTAAAAACTTGGGAAATGCTGATTGTAAACTATAAAGTGAAATGCAATTTACAAAATGTATAAACATATGCATAAGGTGCAGAACTGTGTAATAAAGCTATCATTTGTGATAAAATAGAGAATGTATACACATAATATTTTTGTGACTATATTTAAAAATATCTGTTGAAGGAAACACAAAAAATTAATGAGTAGTTATCTATTGGGGTTAGGGGTGGAACTGAGCAAATATAGTAAAGGGTTGGCCAAAAGCTTCGTTCAGTTTTCCCATAAGATGGCTCTAGTGACGCTTAGTTGTCTTTAACTTCATTTGAAACAACTTTGTGACAGCTGTCATAACAGCATGCATTTTAAAAAAAACTTATCAAAATTGGTGAATTTTTGTGTAGCCATTTTAATATTTAAGATGGAAGAAAAAAAGCAACATTTTCCATATATTATGCTTTATTATTTCAAGAAAGGTAAAAATGCAACAGAAATGCAAAATAAAAGATTTGTGCAGTGTATAGAGAAGGTGCTGTGACTGATCGAATGTGTCAAAAGTGGTTTGCGAAGTTTCATGCTGGAGATTTCTCGCTGGACGATGCTCCACAGTCGGGTAGAGCAGTTGAAGTTGATAGCAATGAAATCGAGACATTGAGAACAATCAGCATTATACCATGCGAGAGAGAGCCATAGCCGACATACTCAAAATATCCAAATCAAGCACTGAAAATCATTTGCACCAGCTTGGTTATGTTCATCGCTTTGATGCTTGGGTTCCACATAAGTTAAGCGAAAAAAATCCTTCTTGACCGTATATCCCCATGTGATTCTCTACTTAAATGTAACAAAAACATTCTGTTATATATATATATATATATATATATATATATATATATATATATATATATATATATATTTTTTTTTTTTTTTTTTTTTTTTTTTGTGGTACACGGGCCTCTCACTGTTGTGGCCTCTCCCGTTGTGGATCACAGACTCCAGGCGCGCAGGCTCAGCGGCCATGGCTCACGGGCCCAGCTGCTCCGCGGCATGTGGGATCTTCCCGGACCAGGGCACGAACCCGCGTCCCCTGCATTGGCAGGTGGACTCTCAACCACTGTGCCACCAGGGAAGTCCAACATTCTGTTTTTTAAACAAACTGTGACGGGCAATGAAAAGTGGATACTGTACCATAATGTGAAATGGAAGAGATTGTGGTGCAAGCAAAATGAACCACCACCAACCACACCAAAGGCCGGTCTTCATCCAGAGAAGGTGATGTTGTATATGTGGTGGGATTGGAAGGGAGTCCTCTATTACGAGCTTCTTCCGGAAAACCAAACAATTAATTCCAACAAGTACTGCTCCCAATTAGACCAACTGAAAGCAACACTCGATGAAAAGCATCCGGAATTAGTCAACAGAAAATGCATAATCTTCCATCAGGATAACGCAAGACTGCATGTTTCTTTGATGACCAAGCAAAAAAATTTACAGCTTGGCTGGGAAGTTCTGATTCATCCGTCATATTCACCAGACATTACACCTTCAGATTTCCATTTATTTAGGTCTTTACAAAATTCTCTTAATGGAAAAAAATTTCAATTCCTTGGAAGATTGTAAAAGGCACCTGGAACAGTTCTTTGTTCAAAATGATAAAAAGTTTTGGGAAGGTGGAATTATGAAGTTGCCTGAAAAATGGCAGAAGGTAGTAGAACAAAACGATGGATAAAGTTCAATAAAGTTCTTGGTGAAAATGAAAAATGTGTCTTTTATTTTTACTTAAAAACTGAAGGAATTTTTTGGCCAACCCAATACCTAAATGGGCAAAAGATTTTATTATATATCTTTTCATACTTTTTGAACCGTATGACTGTATTACTTATTCAAAATATTAAATACATATATGTGTGTATATACATATGGAGGACAATATACCGAGATGGTTGAGTCGATGGTTTATTTTCTTCTTTCAAAATGTGTCATCCAAATTACCTCTAAAGAAAAAAATGTCTCTTTTACAATTAAAAGAGGAAGCCAAACAATCTGTCCATTTTTTAAAAACTAACTTCTTGTCAGACAAATTAGAGTCAATAAAATTCTAAGAAAGGAGAAGGAAAGTATCATTTGTGGAATTTCAAAGAAGTATCAATAACTATGCCAAGGACTTCACCAGTTTTTCCCTTGGGCAACCAAGCCAGATCATCAGGAAGGACCCTAAAGAGAATAGTTTCCATGAGGAATACCGGTTCATATATTGCTAAAGATGGTGCTCCTCAAACTTGGATGTATACACCAGTCGTTTGGCAACCTGGTTAAAATGCAGATTTCAATTCAAAAGATCTGGATGGGCCTGGGATTCTGCATCTCCAACAAGCTTTCAGGTGATATGGGTGCTGCTGACCAGCAGACCATGCTTTTGAGTAGCAAAGGTCTACTGTCACTACTGCTATAACTGCTATAAATACTTCTAATGAAGCCCAGAGTCCCCACTTGGCAGGGTAAGACTGGACCTCAGAGTGGCCCACAGGCCAGTTAGCCTGGCAGAAATGATTAGCAATATACTATTATTTATTTTACCTAGTTAAATTTTAAATTTTAGAGAAAAATAAATTTAGAAATAAATAAGAGATACCAAACAAAAAGATGTCTTTCTTATGGCCCTTGAAACACCTTCTCACCATTTGGTAAAAGTTGACTGCTTTGGAAAAGCAAGTACCCTGCTGTTCTCCACCGTCCCAGCCTGCCCTAGGTCTTTAACAGCACTTAGCTGAAGAAGATAATCCTTGCTCTTCTGGGACTAGGAGTCCTCCTCAGCCAGAGATGGGGCCAATGAGACATTTGGTTTCTAGTCTTAGCTCATCCACTTAGGAGCAGTATTCCTTTGGGAAAGTCATTTCAGCCTCCAGCATCCAGACTCCTCATTTATAAAGTATGGCTGATGAGCTGCTTATGAGAATATCTAGCCTAGGACATCTGAGGCTGATTCAACCAACTGGGCAAGCTGTAGATGACTGCCTGTTTGTACTTTGTCCTCAGAGCCTTGGGGAGCTAGGGAAGGCTTAAAAATAGGAGAATAATACAATGCTACACAGGGGGACTAACACAAGAGGATAAGAAACCCCACAGGTTGCCTAACAATTGGCCAAATGATGTTTAACTATGTGCAGCTGCCAAAGTTAAGGCAAATTTCAATTACTGTCACCAGCAGAAGGGAGTCATTCCAAAAAGCAAGGCCAGACCTCTATTTACTCTTCAAACAAATAGTTGGGTTTAGCAAACAAAACTGTTATTAGAGACCATTATGGAATATCAGTTATTACAAGTGTTTAAATTTTTATAGATGTGCTTGAATTTTATTACATAAGCATTTCACATCTGTGACTAAAACTCAGGCTTTTCATATGCTACGACCTGTGATCAAAGAATAAAATGTGATTCTGATTAACATTTCCCTCTTGAAATTAATAATCACTGCTATTATTTATTAAGTAATCCCTTCTGTGCTAGGTGTATTACATGCATTGTCTCAATTTACTGTCATAGCAACCTTAATGAGATAGATATAACTATACCCATTTTATAAATAAGAAAGCAGACTCAGGAGGTGAATTAACTGGGCAGAGGATATACGGTTGGCTGAGCTAGATTTTGAACTCTGCTCTATCTGACTTCTTGGCTCTTAAACTCTAGCTCACTTAAAGCAGAAACAAAGGACAGGTGTAAATTTGCCAGTTGTTCATCTTCAGAAATCACTCAGTATTATTTTTTTAACATCTTTATTGGACTATAATTGCTTTACAATGGTGTGTTAGTTTCTGCTTTATAACAAAGTGAATCAGCTATACATATACATATATCCCCAAATCTCCTCCCCCTTGCGTCTTCCTCCCACCCTCCCTCATCTTTTAACCATCACACATGCACATAAAGATGTAAACTCAGTCTGTAAGCAGCCATGAGTGTATCACATACTTGGTGAGAAGAGTCATGGTATGAGTGACACGCTAGGTACTTTTAGAGTATTTGTCAGAGAATGAATAATCTTGAATACGGCCCTTGTTTTGTATTATCAGTTTTATACTACTCTTTGGATGCATACAGTTAATGTTTCAGTATGTATCCAAACAAATATGTTTGCTTTCACATACACATATATATACATATGTATATATATATATATGTATATGTGTATATATATATATTAGATATTGGATATCTATGAATTCACTTATTTCCTGTGTGTGCTCAATTTGAGTATCATATGTTTATGGACAGATCTTTTCTAACTGTTTGTTTATTAAAAACAAAGTAACAGACAAATAGATACATTTATGATTATATTTCACTGGTACCATAGTGACATCTTGTGGGAAAAGCATGCTGAGTTGCATCTGTATGTTTCTGAATGTTTCAAAACTACTTTTTCTCTTTATGAAGTAGACATTGTCATCAGACTCCATTTGAGATGTTGACCATTGAAATATAGTTTAGTGCTATACAAACTTAAGATGACAGAGTTTCATATGCATTTCCAATATGTTGAAAAATAATAAATTATTTCTGAATCATAAGTAGTCTAAATTGATAGAGTCATGAGATGTGATCCTGATAGTAATACTGCATGAGTTTTATACCAGTAGACATTTAAAACAGTTATCTTGTTTCTGTTTTTAGAATGTAAATGAAACAGTTTCCTCTGGGAATGACTTAAAATAATTTAAAAGCAGATAGATAGTATTAAATTTTCTCCATGATAAAATCCTTGTCCCCCCCGGATATCTTTTAAAAGATTCCAAAAATCAAGGCTTATTAGCAGAAGATGGATTACTAAGTACAAAACAAATAGATAATTATTCATTGAGTGCTAACTATGCACAAGGCATTATGAATGCTTGCTTTCTTTTTCCTCCTAAAATCTACTGCTTTGATCAGCTGGCTACAGCATGTTTGTTAATGTGGCTGAGGGTTGATATTATTCACATGGGCATGAGTTTTCTTGTTTTGCTTCTTGGGAAATACAGTCGACCCTTGGTGAGAAGGATTGATTCCAGGGTGCGCACACACACACACACCCTTCCCCCACGGATACCAAAATCAAGTCCCTTATATAAAATGACATAGGACAGTTGACCTTCCATATCTGCAAGTTCAACCAACCGCAGCTCAAAATCCATGGATGGGGAACTTGCAGATAGGGAGGGCTGAGTGTAGTATGACATCATGGAATGACAATGGCCTTTTAAATCAAACAAATACTGAGTGTTCTTCTTTTCTATTTCTTAAGACAGGTCCTAGGTACACACACATTTGTTTCATTATTCTCTATACCTATTTATTCATTGTGTGTGTATTCTTTTACTAGTATTTTTTAATACTATGAGATATTTTTAAAAGCTGTTACTTTAACCTGGTAAAACAAAGCAAATATTCTATCTTTTTTTTTATATTTGATCTATATAATATGTCAAAACAGATGACTTTACTGATTGTAAAGTAGTCATTACCATATAAATTCATTTTATTTTCAACTACTTTATTATTTACTTACTATTTATCACCACTAGAGGGCATCTGAGAACCAAGCTAAGTACAATACAATGCTGTGAGTAAAACAAGCCTCTATTAAAATAAGACTACATCTTCCATCAAAAAAAGCTAAATGTTTTTTCTTGGTCTAGATATTCAAAAATTGCTTGATGATAGTTTTATAATAAAGTTAGTAAATATGCATACACTTCCTACTAAAATGTTAAATTAAAACACTTCCTTTTCTTTTCAATACAATGCAACAGATAATTCTGTAATTAGAATTAAATTTGCAAATACCAAGTATAATAATGGCAATAATGCATCAAATTGTATTTTCAACTACACCTGCCTACATTTTAAAAGTTGGTACCCAGTTATAAACAAACTATTGAATATCTGGAAAAGAATGCAGAATTAGCTATGCAAGACTGGTCTCAATTATTATTATAAATCCCCAGCATGTAATCATTGTTAGCATATTTCACTCAATGTTTTAAGTACCTACTGTGGGTCAGGCATTGTCAGTGTTCTGGATTCACTGTCAAGGAGCTTGTCTAGTAGAAGAGATAGACAAGTAGACAGATGAGGAGATGAACTGTAATAATCAGTGTGCTGATAGGGCATGTACAGCACAAACAGACCAAAGAGAGACAGTTCCAGCCCTTCCAGGTAGTTTTCTTTTCCTGGTTGGTGCCTAGCTCACACTACAGAGATCTAGGCTAAAGGATAAGGGCTGACATGCAAGTGTGGTTTCAAATTCTGTTCCACACTCTTACTAACTCTATGACCCAAGCTATCCAAGCTCTGATTTTTTCCTCAATAACGCAGTAATAATACTGACACAGCCTACCATAGAGGACTGCTGTGAGGACCAAAGATAATGCCTATAATGTACTTGATACATTACTTGATACCACAGTTGGCACACAATTTTTCTGAACTATCATTATTACTATTATTACTTTCACGTTATGATCAATAGACTTAGAACAGACTCCATAGTCCCAAGTTGGGGGTGACCAATATGACACAGAGAGCACTTGCTTTCACTGTGTCAGATGAAATCTGGTGGAGGAGAATATTAGGATCCTCTGGATCAAGAGGAGCGTTGATGGTTACACACAAGAACTAGGCTCCAAGCTCTTGGCCACTCTAACCAATATATTTTTGTTCTTTTCCCCTCATGGCTGAGTTTCTTGCTTGCTTCCTTCCTTCCTCCTTTCCTTCCTTCCTCTCTCCCTTCCTTCCTTCCTTCTTTCCTTCCTTCCTCCCTCCCTCCCTCTCTCTCTCCCTTCTTTCTTTCTATCTTTCTTTCTCTTTTCTTTCTTTTTTTCCTTCTTTTTTTCTGTTATTGTCATTGTTACAGAGTATCAGGGTGGGGTGGAATAATCACTTTTTTCTGTTGAACATGGCATTCAAGAATGAAATATGGAGCTTCCCTGGTGGCACAGTGGTTGAGAATCTGCCTGCCAAGGCAGGGGACACGGGTTCGAGCCCTGGTCTGGGAAGATCCCACATGCCGCCGAGCAACTAGGCCCGTGAGCCACAACTACTGAGCCTGTGCGTCTGTAGCTTGTGCTCCGCAACAAGAGAGGCCACGACAGTGAAAGGCCCGCGCACCGCGATGAAGAGTGGCCCCCGCTCGCCGCAGCTAGAGAAAGCCCTCGCACAGAAACGAAGACCCAACACATCCAAAAATAAATAAATAAATAAATAAAATTTATTTTATTTTTTTAAAGGATTTTTTTTTTTTAAAAAAGAATGAAATATGTTCATTTTGTCTGCATACTGGTTTGGGTATTTAATACATGAGTCTCAAGCATAATATCATACTCAGTTTTGATTTCCTAAAAAATCTATTTATTTAGAGGGTTGAACTGGATGAGATTCACAAATCATATTGTGTTTTTATTTTCTTAATCTTTTTTTATTACATTTACTCAGAACTGGAAAGGCAACCACAAAACCAAAACCAGATGGGAAAAGCTAAGCCAAAGGAAAACCAAATCCTGATTATTAACAACGATTTAGATCATATTTTATCAATCTGTGATTTAACAATAATGAATACATATTTTGATAAGGGTATAATATCTCGGACCAAGCTTCTCTCTCTAACATCATCGATATTTGTATCATGACAGAGGATGAAATAACCCAGCAAACTGAGGTGGAGAGTTTATAGCTATTTTCCTCTCAGCTGTAAAATGGTCTGCTTTAGTAGATCAGTATCATGTGTACCCTGACTACCAGGAAAGTCACAAAACAGATTCCTCCCTCAGAATCTCCTAGAGGGAAAGAACCTACAGGAAGGTCTCACCTTCTTTTGTCCTAAACTGACACATCAGGGCTGTATTTGGGAAGCAGCAAAACAAAAAAATCTGGAGTGATTTTTGACCTTCAACTGCTGTGTGGATGAGAAGCTGACCTTGTTTTAAGTAGAATCCAAGTGAAAAGTGATAGAAGACACCGAAATTATGATGTCTTTCCTCTGTCCCCATGGTAACTATCATCTCAGCAGCCATTTTTTCAGATTAAAGACAAAGCGTTCTTGACACTCTTCTCCAGATCAAATAGATTTGTTTTCAGCTGATATATTCCAAGTTGACCAAACAGCTTCTTTGATAAAACAAACTACCCACAAAGAGATCCTGGTTGAGCACAAAAGAGAACGAAAGCTGGGTTGGGAAGAAAGAAGGAGAGAGTGTTATTTGATGATCTATTCTGTTGTTTATTTTTTTTCCCTGTAAATACAATTGCAGCTAGAGCTATGTCTCTGTCTCAATGCATAAACTAGCTTTTCACAGGCAGTTTTATTTTAGTCCTTTACATCAGGAATTCATTTCTGGCAAGAGTTGAGCACACCAGCTCCAGCTGAAACAGGCTGCAGAGAAAGCAGTCCAGAGCTTTCTCTGACTGTGACAGTGATTCAACCTCTCTGGGTGGAAATGCCACACAAATGCAGCATGATTTCTGGTCCTCCAGGAGATATAGGAGAGTACCGTGGAATAAGTGACCTCGTGCCACTGTCTAGGAGGGAACAATATAGGCAGCGGTTGTGTCCTAAACCCACTGCTTTGGGAGCCTTGCTTTGCTCTATAAAAGCAAGGGGGCAAAGTTTCACCTATAAAATGTTGACAGTAGTAGTCATCATGCTGGCACCTCTGTGGTTTACTCTGTCTCAACATTCCTTTAAATATTTCTTTTACCCACATCTTTCTTTAGAAGTTAGTCTGGTTTCTGAGATTATCCAACTTTTTCCTACGATCAACACAGTGCAGCTTCAGAAATTTAGGATTCCTTTCTTTAACCAAAGAATGCTTCTTTACCAGTCTAACTAATTGGCTGGCTGAGATTCAAGAGAAAACAAGTGCTAAACTTCAATAAACAGTCATCCTACCTTTGTTCCGAGAGCCCTCCCTGTACCCCAGTGCTCACCTAACAACCCAAGGCTCAAGACTCCTGCCTTCTTCCCTACACACTCTTAGTTGAAATAGCATGACTTTCTTGTAGTGTAGCTCATCAAACATGACTGAATGCCTTCTCCATGCCAGGGAAGGCATTAAGCACCTCAGGGATACAGAGATAATAGAGGCAGCCCCTGGCATTGACTGGCGTTCTGTACTGAAT
Source organism: Stenella coeruleoalba (assembly GCF_951394435.1). Taxonomy (NCBI): domain Eukaryota; kingdom Metazoa; phylum Chordata; class Mammalia; order Artiodactyla; family Delphinidae; genus Stenella; species Stenella coeruleoalba. The sequence goes on from NC_137154.1 coordinate 75,934,880, forward strand.
GTCCCTTTATAGAGTAGGGGGACTTAATCTGGGAGCCTAAGGATGGGATTTGAGGGGGTAGAGTGGATGCAGAATGCCTGCGTCTCCTGAAATTGTGTGTGTGTGTGTGTGTGCGCCCATGAGTGCCTATACGCATTTTTCTGGGCAGAAGGCCTATATCTTTCATAGTGTGTAGGAAAAGGTTACCACAAAATACCAGATATGTTCCTTGCCCTCTGGAGTACAAGGAAGGGAACCAGAATAGTGATGAGCAGGATACTGGGCAGGGTCAAGAGACGGAAGGAAATGTACGGCAGAGTCATTATTTAAATACATAATATCAAACTACGAACAGGCAATCTACTTCTTTCCCCTTCTTCTCCCCATCATTTTCTCAGTGCTGTCAACTGTTTTAAAGAAAATTAAGTAAAGCATCTGATGAAAACAAAATTCCATTTTTATATAAAAAATATTTTAAAGGCCTATAATTAAAAACATGTGTTATACTTATGTCTCACAGCCTTTAAAAATAAGGTTCGTAATGCCATTATGGGTTATCCTATTTCTGAAAAAGATATTCCAAATAGCATTTCCCCCAAAATGAGCACTTCCTCTTCATCAGATCAACTCACACAATTATGGCAAAATGAATGCTACATACAGCATCAAACCTGTAAATAATCAAAAATCATATAATTCCATTATTGGATCAGATTTAGGACAGAAATAATATAGTAATTAAAACCTTAACTCCTTCAGGAAAAAAAGGGTGAATCAAGACTTACCTCTATTCTGAGGATGTTTTTCTAGTTTCATTTCAAGTGGCAAAGTTGGATGGTAACATGCCTTTTTCTTTTGAGCCAAAGCAGTGTTTTAGTTGGACTGGCCTACAGGCGAGAGGCTAGACTCTGGGAGTTTCACTGGGTTTGCACGTGGCAGTGTTCCCAGTGTCATGGGGTGCTCTAGCTAGACCTGCTGACTGTGATTCAGGATCCTTTTGTCCAGAACACTTCCTGGAAGGTGAAACTGAGACACCACCAAGGTAGAGCTGCTTCCTGCTCCAGCACATTGCTGCATCCTATTTCTTTGCCCAGTGTCCTTCCTGGCCACATGTTTGCTCGCTACCTGAGCAGGAGAGAGAGCGCCGTGGAGGAGTCAAGCTTTGAGATAAGGCTTAAAGGATGAGTGACCCCCTGAGCAGGTGGCCCCTCAGGCTGAATTCTCATCACTGTCGCCCTCTCCAGTTCCACCTCTTGAGGGACCAAATATTTCCTTACCATATTCTGTTTAGGACCCGAGGGAAGGCCACAGCAGCCTCCTGGGGCCCTTTGGTCTGCAGTTCATCCTTCTTTCCCCCTGGACATCTAGACTGATCCCTCCCATGCCTGCGATCCTAGACCTCCTACAACTCCACCTAAAACACAAACCTCCTGCATCCTCTCTTCTTCCCTCTTACTGCCTGCCTTGTGCTTCCTCACTCTTGTTTTTCTTTCCATTGCTCTTTAGCCCTCCCCAAGGCTTTCCCCTGTGTCTGCAGAATCTTCATTTCATTGGAAATAAAAGTCTCTAAGCCCCCTCAAACAATGCACAAGGCATCTTCTCCCCCTTCATTGTTTGAATACTGTGAAGCCTGGTTTATGCCTAGTCCCACTACTACCCTGGAGATTTCAAGTTGCTTCACTTCCTCCCTTTGTTGCCCAAACGCTGTGGTTTGTCTTTTCAACCATCCTTCCAGCACATTCATCGTTCCAGCCACCTAGCTTATCCACTGTGGCCACTCTGCAAACTCTCAGTCTTGGACCAGCCCTACCATCTGTCTTCTCTACTATTACATCTGCTGAATACGGCTGGAGAAAATCACCCAACTGTTCAGGTTAGCACCATTATGCAAACAAGTCTCCAGCCATAGTTTCTTCAGACTTAACCACTCTTCTCAAGTTTTCTTCTCCTAGGTTAAATTAACCTCCTATTACACTAAGAAAAATCAAAACTATGTGTTTTGTATGCCCTCAACTATTTGTAGCCACATCGTGAGAACATCTCATTAATCTCTACTCCTACAAGTTCCAAGAAAGGCGTGCCCCTTGTGCTGGAGGCTAACTCTCTTCCCTGTACTCTGATCTCTTACTCCTCAGAGACTGTTCCAATACTTATCCCCACCACCCACCCCCTTGCCTATAGCTATAACCACTCTCTTTCAATTGGCTTTTATGTCAACTCATGACTGTATTCTCTTTTCCAGTTCTGTGAGGGAAAACCTCACAATTCTTACTGGTTCTATGGTTCTTATTGGTTCTTATGGTTCTCCCTCTAGCTGCCATCCTTTCCATGTTTTCCAAATAGAGCTTCCTGAAAGAGTGATGAACATTTTATCACCTCTACATCCTAACTTCCCTTCACTCCTTAACCTGTTACAAACCGCATCAGGCCCGGGAACCACACTGACACTGTTCTCATTGAGATCATCAATTATCTCCTCATTGCTAAGTAGAGAGGGGTTTTCTCATCTCATCTAACTTCTCTATGCATTATGACACTGTGAACCACACTCACTTACTTCCTTGGCTTCCTTGATATCACTCTCTCTTTATTCGATACCCATTCTTTGGCCAGTCTTTCTCGACTTCCTTCATGGACTATTTTTTTACTCATGCCTTAAATGTTGGCATTCCCAAGTCAGTACCTTCTAACCTTTGCTACCTCATAATGTACATGGATAATGAAACTATTTCTACAATATTCTGGGATAAATTGGACACTATATGGAAGTATCTAAATGATATTGATGAAAAAAGTAATTATTTTCTCTTTATATTGTATAATTTTTAATAAGAAAAAAAGAATTAGAAAAGATATTAAATACTGAATTTGTTTGAAATTCCAATTTTTTTTAAATTTTTTATTCTTGAAATGGCTACTCACAATTTCTTGTCAAGGCTTTAAAGTGGTAATTTCTTCATACTCTTGGTAAGTTACCATCAGCAAGAAACTTTGTTCACTCAAGTAGGTGATAAAAATATTTTCTTAATTTTGATAACTATTCAAATGTTTACAACAGTTGACATCATATTTCCAGAATCTAATAGTTCTTCCATTTATTTCCTTGACAAATGTAATGTTAAAATTTCTTGTGAAAATATGAGCAAATTTCTAATCTGATTGACTGAACTTTTTCATATCAAGGATTTCAAAATGGTGACATCCTTATCTGAAGTACTTGCAGTATCACAGATACTTTGGGTACCACTCTGGCCACAAACTAACAGACCTATCCATTGTACGTAAAGTCAGAGATTTGGGGCCACCACCTGGAGCTGCACCTACCACCCTGTCTAGCCTTCCTACCACCAACACCCTCCTACCTTCCATCTTCCTCAGTTGTCCACATTTGGGGCTTCTTGGGTACCTAGACCATCAATTCCTCCAGAAATGCCATAGTTGGCTACCTCCACTCTAAAATAGATATTGAGGTGGTAGATTATATCCTTGACAATATTCTGATTTTTGCAGCAATGAAAGTTACAGAAAACCCTCATCATGCTAGAAAACTTCAAGACTGCAACATAAGTTACAAGAATGCTATGTTCAAGCATCCCACTGAGGATCCCCAAAATGGCTGCCACATCTAGAGGCAACCTGCCCAGGGACTCTGAATACTGTTAATCCCACTCAGCTTCCCTAATGTGGGGGGATCAGTATCTCATGGAAAATCAGTGCCATATTACACCAGGCAGAAAACTCTGCCACTGGACTGTCTTTAGCTCTCTTTCCACCATATATATTCTTCCAGAAAGAGGACATTTTCTTCTCTGAGTGCAAAAGCCACCCATATGGTAAAAATTCCTGACCTGCATGTCTGTCTTCTGAACTATACCTGTGCCAGGAATATCCTTCTATGTGTCCCCCTTCATTTTCTTACTGGGATTACTCCTAGCTGTCTTTCCAGACTCAAACCATCTGCCACCTCCTCTGGTAAACCTTTCCTCATCATTCTAATCACAGATGCCTCTGCTAGAAGCACCCATTATACTCTGTCCTGTCACATACTTATTATTATATCATTTGCTTTCTTGAATGTTCTAAAGAAAATTATAAAGATATGCATACCTGGCACATACTTCTTAGCATCAAGAACTCATAGCATAGTGTTTGGCCAGACATCTGTGTACTACAGGGAATGATAGGACTCTCTTGACTACAAGCATGAGGAAAGGTTTATTTGAGAACTACATGCTGTGTGCTCATTGCAAGACCCCTCACAGCCAGGAGATGAACCAGCCTCATGGCCTTGTCCTCTTAACCCAGGTAGTCCATTCATCCCCACCTTGTGCCATTCCTTAAATTAGGCCATTGTCCCCATCCAAGTCAATCCTCCTACAATTTTTTGTTCTCCTACACAAAAGTCACTTTCCAATGAGTAAGGTAATACTCCTATAGCCCAAGGAATTTATGCTATTCATGACGAGACAGTTACTGTGGGTGTCATCAAGTCAGTGGACAAGAAGGCAGCTGGAGCAGGCAAGGTCACCAAGTCTGCCCAGAAAGCTCAGAAAGCTAAATGAATATTATCCCCAATACCTGCCACCCCAGTCTTGATCAGTGGTGGAAGAACAGTCTCAGTTTGTCTGATTGGACATTTAAGTTTAATAGTGAAAACTGGTTAGTGATAACAATGCATGTAAAACCTTTAGAAGGAAAGGAGAATGTTTTGTGAGTCATTTGTTTTGTGTGTGACAGTTTTAAGTTATTAGTTTTTAAAATCAGTACTTTTTAATGGCAACAACATGACCAAAAATCTGTCACAGAATTGAGGCCCACTGAAAAAAATGTTTAATGAAAAAAACCTCTGGATGCCTCTGGGTCAATTGAGGACATGCCGTCATCATAATCTCGATACTGATCTTATCAAATGATTTAGAACTATGGCCGTCCCCTGCTTGGCTAGACATTACCAGAAAGCACTTCTACCTCAAAGTTCTGACCAGTCTCACTTTGCCATTTAAACTCAGAACAGAACAGAACTTGGCGTATGTATTCAATATCCATTTGACCTTTCTCTTTTTGGCTTCAGCCCTTTTCATTTGCTAACCAAAGTAGCATTCAATAAATGCTTGTCGATTGAGTCCCCTTGCTAGACAAGGTGAAGGGTAGGCTTTGCCTGAAAAAGGCTCAGAGGAGAGAGTCTGGAACCATTCTCTGAGCCAGAAAAAATAGGAATAAAAAGTAGGTTTGGATATAGAAATTAGATCAGTTCACAACATTTGGGATTTTCAGTGTCTTTAGAATAACCACACAAGCAAAGAGTCTAGCCAAAGCCTCGAGAAATGATGCCAAGGACAGCTGACATTTCCCAGGTCACCATGGCATAATCTCTCTGGATAATAACCACTTCACCTACTGTGAACTTTAGTCATGAATTAAGAAAAAAAAAAAACCTGCATTTAAAGTTATCCAGTGCTAGAAGGGACCATTTCCTGCTGTGGGTTGCTACAGAGGGTGGGTGATTGTTGGCTCAGAAGGATGCAAAAAGTAATCTTGCAGAGATAACGATTGACCTCAAAAGCTGTATAATTCTGTAATCATATTATCCAGTAACAATAAGCTGTATTTTTGGCTTATCTTAGAACCACGTGTAAAAAATAAACAGAAGCCTCAATTAAAAACAGTTGGGAGACTAGAAGGGGGAGCTCTCCCAGAGCCCAACAGGAAGAAGAAAGATTCCTCTTTGCTGACAAGGACTCAACCAATGAAAAGCCATGGACTCTCTGCTTACTACAGCCCTCCCCAGCTTCCTTTTCCCCTCTATAAAAGCATTCTCCTTCCCTTGCCATATGGGGGCTTGCACATGGCTTGCCATGTTTGCAGACCCCAAATTGCAATTCTTTGCTGATCCCAAAGAAACCCATTTTTGGCTGGAGAAATAACTGGTAATCTTTTAATTTTAGGTCAACACACCTCATACTCGCAGGGTTCTAACTAGGAAACAAATGTAAAGTTTCCAAAATTGTGGCTTGATTTAATGCTGACATCACATGCATTGACATTCAGGGCAAAGTAATTGGAATGGAGTGCAGGGAGATTTACAACAATTTCATGAAATTGTTCAAAAGACTTTCTTGAGCATTAATCCATTGTTTCAAGACAATAATTTGATGACTTAAGAATAAGTAAATCAGAAGCATATGGATTAAATTTTCCTTGAAGTACACTTGAGTTCCAAAGTAAGGAAAAAGGCATTTGGCAAAATCCGATCTGCCTTTGCCAAACCTAAAGTGTTTGAAAAATAATTTCAGAGGTTTTGCCAAACCCCAAATGCCACTGTGTTCTTCCATCCCACCCAGATCTCCAAAAGTGCAAAGCTAATACATCTACTCAGCATTCTAAATGAGCACGGGCATTTTGGTAAGAAACCAAACTGCTTCATTTAGAGCCTCTGATGAGATTCCTTAACATTTTTAGAAAGAAATCATTTGATTGAACGATCTTTTTCTTCCCATCCATGCTCTGACCCCTAAAATCTCCACCTAAGATTTTTTCAAAATTGTCCAATAAGTGTACTGTGAAATTATTTTTAGTCTTTAGCAAAGGGCATTTTTGAGCAGAAGAATTATTTTTAACTAAATTTTACCAGAAGTGTAGCAATATCTTCCTATTGGAATTGTGTGTGTGTGTGTGTGTGTGTGTGTGTGTGCTTCTCTTTCTATATGTTCATAGTGTTGACAACCTGAACAATCAGTTTTTATTTAAATCATCTCTGAACTAAAATTAAATTTTGCAATTGAAGCTGCCAATGCGGAATTCTCAGGGGCCTGAATCAGGTCATGATTGAACCAGTAAACAAAACCTTTGAGAAATCACTAGCTTGTATTTGGAATGTGGGTGGTACAGGCAAGTCTTTTCACCCTGCAAATGCCTCTGTTTTTAAACAGCAACCTTAGCTATGTTGAAGTTCCACCCATAAGGGGTATTTTTTTCTGGAAGATTGCCAGTAAATGTCTGTCTAATGCACCCTGCCTTTGCAAAATGACATTTGCTCACCTAACAATGAAGAATAAATGTGGCACAGCTCAGAGGGCTTTCAGTTCCTGGGAAAACTATTCACAGGCTTTTTATTCTGGGGCTAAAACAGTTGATATTCTTTTTTGTTTTCTTGAATCTTATTTATTTTTAATTGTAATAAGTTCCTGAAATTGTTATAGGTACTTCATATTATCATGTCTCAAATATTTGTTGAAATTTAGATGAGAAAATCTAGAGACATTTTGATTATTTAGAAATATCTTATATGGTTTTTAAATCATTTTTGGTTGAAATAATTCATGTTCACCAGAATTTAAGATTGCTTAGAACACATTTGACTCAAGAAAGGAGCATATTTCTATTGTCTTTAAACTCAGCTATGAAATGACTGTTCTTTACCTTGGACTTATACCCTGAAACCCTCCAAGAACGGCTTACTTGTTAGGTGTTAGCTTGCTATAAAAATAGTTCTTTCTATAAGAATAGCTCCATATATGTTGTCCAATCTTGTGTTATAAGAACTAGCCTTGAGGAAAATATGACCCCAAGGGCAATTGCTTCTGTTCTCCAGATGCTGTTATAGAGTAAAAACAAGGGATCAGCAACAAGGCCCTGGAATGCTCTCTTACAGAGATCATTTGGTTGCAAGGAAGATGAAACTATTCAAACTAGCTCAAATATTTATAAATAGAGCAATTGAAAGAATAGAGTAGAATCTCATAGAACTCAAATGTAGAAAATATAGTGGGTCCCCCTGAAAACTAAGGTCCTCATGTAGATACTTCTCCCCTCTCTGAGGAGGCAAATAATCTCAGCTCCATTTTTTCTTCTTGTCTTCACAGACCAGCTTTTTTATATTGGCTTGTCATAACTGAATATAGTCATAGGTCCTGAAACAACATGATGATTCCAGAGTTTACCACCTTCAGAATACCAGTCTCCAGAGACCAGACTCCCATCAACCAGGGAGCAGGGCAGAAGAGGAAATGCTTAGAAAGGCCCTGGTAGCCTACACAGCCCACAAGCTGGGGTGTATATTACCATTTCCCATTATGTTTAAAATCCCTGTTGTACTGGGTCCACATGATATTCTACTCAGAGGGTATTCTGAGTATTCTACACTGAGTCATATTCCTTTATTGCACCAAACTTTATTAAAACAAGCCTAAGATTCAATCTCTAGATTGGCAGATACACTAGTTACCTATTGCCGCATAACAAATTCCTCTAAAATTTAGTGATTTTTAAGAATTATGAACATGTATTGTTCCACAGCTTCTCTGGACCAGGAATCTGAGAGTTGCTTAGCTGCATGATTCTGCCTCAGGGCCTCTTATGAGGTTGCAATCGAGATGCTGGTCAGAGCTGCGGTCATCTGACGGCTTGACTGGAGCTAGAGGATCTGCTTCAAGGTGGCTCATTCACATGGCTGTTAGCAGGATGCTCAGTCTAGTTCCTTGCTGATTGTTGGCAGGTAGGCTCAATTCCTCACCATATGGACTTCTCTGTAAGGTTGCTTGAGTGCCCTTATGACTCAAAGAACTAGTGATCCAAGAGAGAGCAAGGAGAAGGTCACAATGCCTATTACAATATAGTCTCAAAAGTCGTGCACCTTCAGTTCCACCAGTCTATTCATGAGAAGCAATCCTCTTGGTATTGGGTTCCACCTTTTGCATGGAGTGGACCTTTCTGGAGGAGAAATATTGGATGAGGGACAAAGAGGATGAGGAAACTTATGAGAGGCCCATAAGCTTGGAGAATTTATTAACATATTTTAAAACGACCGTATCAGAAGATCCATTTTTATCCTCTTATGCTTGCCCTTGTCCTCTGTACCACATAGTACCCCAAAAGGACACAATATAAACATGAAACTCAGGAAAGGTCTAGTGCAAATTGACAAGAATTCTGGCATCTCCTTGGCTACTATGATGGTTATATCTGCTCTCCAAGGCTTTGCAGAACCTCTGTTGAATGTTAGACTGGAACTACTCAGCCATGAACAGCACCATCTCATTGCCCCAGGTCTCCACACAGCTGTCTTCAGAGAAAGTGATGGCTACCTCCCCACTCTCTGTGTTAATTATGACCCGGTGGGCCTCTCTTAAGCTTCCTCATCCTCTTTGTCCCTCATCCAGTATTTCTCCTCCAGGAAGGCCCACTGTGCCCGTGCTCAGATTGCTCAGATTGTACAAGTGCCCTCTGCTTCCCCATGGAACCCTCAGCCACTATCTATTTTTGAAGTTCCTGGGATTTCTAGGGGAAAATAAGATTCCTTTTCAACATTAAAGTGTGTAAGGAGTCTCTCTCTCTCTCTCTCTCTCTCTCTCTCTCTCTCACACACACACACACACACACACACACACACACACACACACACATACAAAAGGACAGTTTCACACAAAACTTCTGCTGGGCTAGGTAATAATTTGTTCTTTGGATAAAAGTAATAAATCTTCTTTTGTTTAAGTGACAGGTGATTGGGACTGTTAATTTGTGTTTTTGGAAAATCCCACATAGACTACAGAGAAAAAAAGGGACTTAAATCTTTTTCAGTCAGGCAAGAGTTAGATTAAAAATCCCATGGTTTCAGAAACTCTTCTGTGGGCCATGAATTGATGCAAGGCATTCCCTTTATTTCAGTGATGAAGCTTTAGTATTAAAATTTACTGACTACCCTCAGCTTACCAGTTTTTAGAATCATTTTTACAGCCACCACTCAAAAACTTAAGTCACAGGATTAATTTTGGGCTGGGAAGGGATTTAGGATACATCTGCTTTACTTATTTCATTTTAAAGATGATATTAACTACACTGGTGATTAAGCTATTGCTATCTGTCATGCACATTAACTCATGACTCTGTGTCATGACGAATTATTACAGTGTGAAAGTACTTTATATTGTGGCTAACGTGTAAAATGATCAACTGTCTTGATTTGCCCAGGACTGAGAGATTTCCCAAGACACGGGACTTTCAGTGCTAAAGTCAGGAACATTAAAGGCAAAGCAGGAGATTTAGTCACCCTATTAACATGTTGTATTTGTTACCAATTGCTGCATAACAAATTACCCAAAACTTAGTGGCTTGAAACAATGGATATTTATTTATCTCTCAGTTTCTGAGGGTTAGGAATTTAGGAGCAGCTTACCTAGGTGGTTCTGGCTCCGAGTTTCTCATGATATTATTGTCAAGTTGAGGACCAGCACTGCAGCCATCTGAAGGCTCAACTGGAGTAGAAGGCTTTACTCTGAAGATGGCTCACTACTATGACTGTTGGCTGGAGACCACAGTTCCTCACTATGTGGGCCTCTCCCCAGAGCAAATGATCCAAAAGAGAGAGGCAGAAGCCAAGAAATTGTTTTTTAATGATCTAGCCTTGGAGGTGACATACCATCACTTGTCACACATTCTACTGGTTATACTGACCAATCCTGCTACAACATGGGAGGAGATAGGAAACAGTAGTGACCTAAGGGATGTCAGAGCTCAAGAAGGATAAAGAAGGTGTCTGTACAGGAGGAATGTGGTGTCAGAGATGGGAGGCTGGTTACATACAGGGGATAAAGATCAATTAAGTAAGCATATTTAGGATAATGGGAGCCAGGATTCTCAGTGTTGTAAAAGTGAGTTACAAATATGGAAAAGAAGAGAATGAGACAGAATGCTATGGTGTTAGATTGAAATTGGAGATATCACTGTGAACTCATTGTTTTCAATAATATAGATATGTAAATAAATGTAGACGTAATATAAATGGAATTTTTATAGATTCCTTAGATCTGTCCACTGAGAGATTATAGGAGCAGCAGGACCCAATGGCAATGAGCACACCTAGCATAAATAATACCCCTAGAATAAAGGCTATCATATCATAAACACCATAAACCTTTAAAATGAAACAGGGCTCCATGGAGAAATGACTGATTCCAGGACTGCAGGAAGGAAAGTATAAGATGAGCCTGGATATCTTCTTATGCCAGAAAGTAAAGAAATGCTCCAAGAGTGATGTGGATATGTCAAAAGTATACAAAAGTCAGCTTTAAAGTGCTCCCATTGGCCAAATATGGGTCTCTTTTTGCATCCAAATAAATGATAGCAACGAATTTTAGTCTACAAAAGAAGATAGAAAACTATACTAACAGGCAGACATAGAAAGTTTGTTGAGAAACAAGATATTACATTGTTTCAAAGTAACTCTCCAAGAAGTTCTTATTAATTTCAAGGAGGGGGGTGGTGAGAGGGCATGCTGGGGGACAGGGCAGGGGGGAGTAAATTTACAGTAGAGAAGCCTAGCAGACATCACCTTGCTCAAGTAATGAACATCACCAATAATGGAACAAGTCAAAATCATGTGCCATCTGATAAAATGCAAAGATAATAATTCAATGTCATTTCTGTGATATTCCTGCCAATCTAATCTTAACTTAATCATGAAAAATGTCTGCCATATCCAGAATGGAAGATATTATTTTTTAAATAAATTTAATTTGATTTAAAAAAGTGACCTGTAAATCTTTGGAAATGTCAAGGTCATGGAAGTCAAGAAAAGACTGAAGGGCTGCTCCAGACTGAAGGAGACTAAGGAGACGTAATGACTAAATGTAACCTGTGATTCTGGACTAGACTGGACTTTTGGATAATTTGTGGCACTAGAAGGGGACCTGAGGATTAGACGGTAATCCAACTTAGCTTTCTATTTTATTTTTTTTATTGAAGTACAGTTAGTTTTCAGTATTGTATTAGCTTCAGGTGTGCAATATAGTGATTCGAAGTTTTTATAGATTATACCCCATTTAAAGTTATTATAAAATACTGACTACATTCCCTGTGCTGGGCAATATATCCTGGTAGCTTATTTATCAAGTTAATTTTTTGATTATCTGTATTGTGTTTTAAGTTGGAAAATGCCCCTTTTTAAAAAAAAATACACAATACAGTATTTGGAGATGATGAGGCATCCAATCAACAATTTACTCTCAAATGGGTCAGTACATAAAAGTTCTTTGTATTGTTCTTGAATTATTTCTGTAAATTAAGCTTCTTTTAAAGTGAACTATTTTTTAAAAGTAAAACATTTCCACCAAATTTTTTGTTTCACCTCCTTCATGGCTGATTTCTTTAGCATTGTGCCAACACATCATTTCAACTTTTGGTATTCTTAGGCTGTTGGGGAGTACAATTATTTATTTATTCATTCATTTGTTAAACAAACAATTACTGATCACCCATCATGTCCCAAGTAACTTGCTGGGCGTTGAGAATTTAACTATGAACGAGATCCAGCATCTGCCTCTAATGAGTTTTAGACTGATGGGGAGATAGACAAATAAGCAGATAACTATCATATGTAATGAGACTTGTGCTATGTTTGGGGAAACACCAGGTGGTAGAGGAGAACAGAGGACAGGTATCTTAGGATGTATTCTGGGAAAACTTTCTAAAGGGAGGGATTTGACATCCCATCACAGTGCATTTCTGAGACCTGAAGGAAAAGTAAGAATGACCCAGGAGGAAAAATACAGCAGGTGTGTCCAGGCACAGGAAACAGCATACAGAGAGGAGCTGGAGGCAAAAGTAGGAGCATAGCCTACTGTAGATACTGCAAGGAGCTGAGAATAACTGAAGCAGAGAATATGCAAAAGAGTGTCAGGACATGAGCCTGGGAAGGAGGGAGCCCAGAGGATGACCTTTTGGAAACGCCTAAAGCACCATCAGAACCTGCCACCCAGATTATTACTACTAGCTCCGGTAATCTAGTCACAGAGCTTGCTGCACCCACAGCACTACCCATACACCTTCCCAGAATGTGACTCTGAGAAGAGCATGGTTTAGCCAGCTCAGGACTGTTTGATATTAGCAAAGAGAAGCACACCATTTGCAACAAATTCCTTGGCAATGTTAAGTTTCTTAGCCAAGTTTAGAGAAGCGTTTGTTGAAGAGTTATTGGCGTACTTGTTTGCATATAATCTTTCATCCCTGGATGGAAAGATATTTACAAAAGATGTCTGGCAAAATAGAATTGGATACTTTTTACTCTTCCTGAAATACTTGCTCTATTCTAAATAGCCCCTCACAGTGCATTTCTCCTTGGCAACCTTGTGGTTCCCTGAATGCACGCATCCATTTACCCCAGCAGTTGCTCTTGCACTGTGGCCTGTTTTCACTTTGGGTGGCAGACTTCAGTTCCCTGCTGCTCATCCAACAACACATGTACTAATTCCAGAGCTCCTGAGCAAAGAATTCCTCCAGAGTAACCATGAGATTTATTGTTAGTGTAAAAGATGTTTGCTGAATAGAAAGATTACTTCATCTTGTTATAGTTGTTAGAGACGAGAAAGAGACAATACTTGGTGAATTGATCCCTCCATCTGGTTAGGGTAGGATTATTCCCTGTGACAGATTGGCTGTGGTCAACTATACAAACTAAATGAAGTGAAGCCCAGACCATCTGTGCATGAAGCCATTTTTGAGTTGTTAGTATGGACCCCTGGATAAGCACTTGCACCAAGCAGTGAGGTTGGGAGCACCTGGCGTTCTTATAGTGCATCCATCCAGCAGCTGTGGTCAGTTGCTAACTAGATCCAAGACCAGAGTACAAACAGAATGTCCTGGGTTTCTTCCAGTTCAGTTTAAAGCATGTCAATAGTTTGTTTCTGGCTTCCTCTTGTTACTATTTAAGCTATAGAGTGTATATGTGGGTCTTTGCAACTCTGTTACGTAAGTTTTAAGAATAAAAGAGCAGGGCTTCCCTGGTGACGCAGTGGTTGGGAGTCCGCCTGCTAGTGGCGGGGCGCAGGTTTGTGCCCCGGTGCGGGAGGATTCCTCATGCCGCGGAGCGGTTGGGCCCACGCCCGCGGGGCCGTGGCTGCTGAGCCTGCGCATCCGGAGCCCGTGCTCCGCAACGGGAAATGCCGCGGCTGTGGGGGGGCCGCATGCCGCAATAAATAAATAAATAAATAAAATAAAAATAAAAGGTTAAAGCAAATAATAGCAATATTAGCTACCTCTTTACTGAGCATTTACTACCTACCAAGTTTTTGCCAGATGATTACATCATTTCTAATTTTCCTAACAAGTCGGTAAAAACAGCTATTATCCCCACTTTATAGTTAAATTCAGAGAGGTTAAGTAGCTAGCCTGAGATCACAGAGCTACTAATCTGATTACAAACAGTGTTTAAATTTAAGGCTGCCTAACTTTAAACTTATGGTCTTTTCACTATACCATTGCAACTCAAAGAAATCATTTGGTAGTTCTCCTTTGTTTATTTTGTATTTTTTTTAAATAAATATTATTGAGCAACTATTCTGTGATAGTCTCTGGTCTAAGATACAAAAAATTTTAAAACATGGCTGCTCTGCCTGAGGATCACACAAACTAAATGAGGATGGTACACATGCAAACAATAAATGAAATAATATAAAACCTGATGAAGTCCATGAAAGTTGTGCCTAATACGTTCAGAAATGAGAGATCTATTCTCGCTGAAGTGACCAGAGAAGACGTCTAAAGGGAGCATTTGAGGTAGATCTTAACTATGTTCAGATGGTAAAAAGAAGGAATTCTGGGAGAGAGGCAGAGCAAAGGTGTAGAGGCAGGAAAAAGCAAATGTTTTCCATCCAGGAAAGAGTAAGCCCATTGATGTGGCTGCGATGTAGAAGATTCCTTGTCCAGCACTATCTGGCTTACCTACCACCCTGTGCTTCTCCATGCCCATCACAAATGCATTCTACTGGTAAGCACTGTGACTAACTGTCGAGACAAAGCTGCTGATAAACTTGGAAAACATGAATGAGTTAAGAAACACATTATGTAGAGTGGATGCAGGACATGAGAAATGAAAAGGAAGGAGGCTACTGTCAAATTGCCCTCTTGGTCTTCCCCTTGTATTTCTTTCCCTAACAGCCAGCTGAACCCTGAAAAGGGTTTTTGAAAACATACTAAGAGGTTTTCTATGAATTCATGCTAACTGATACCAAATGAGCGCTTGCTCATGCTTGCATTGCTGTCAGTCATCACTCACTGACTCCAAGTCTTATCCCCTCAACTGCTATACCAAACCATTTCCATGAGCATGAAGTGCATCCCCAGGAGTTAGCCACTGTTCACATGAGCTGCTGGGACTTCTTGTCACTCTCCCTCTAAATTCTTCCGTACTTACACTCTCCTTTCCATATAAAACTCCTTTTATCTTTCTCACATCAACTTTTCCTTCTCTCCTGTCTTAGAGAAAAGGATTCATTCACAGTCATTGTTCCCAAAACCAAACCCACCATTTTTATTATTGTCTCCATTTTTTTTCTAGTTCTTCTGGACCCTTCTTTCTTTAATTGTTCTAATTCTTCTTTGGTCTCCAATCTCTCCCTACTTCCTCTCAGTCTAAAAATATGCTTAGATCTCATTTATAATTTTTTAAATTAATTACAAAACTTCCCTTTACCCTGTTATTCCTTCTATCAGCCATCATGTTTCACTGTCCTCTCTCTGCCAAAAGTCTAAAAATAAAACTAGTCTAAAAATAAAACTAGTCTAAACCAGATTTTCCACTTCCTCACTCCTACTCACTCCTTGAAGCTCTTATAATTTGGCTTACATTCCCCCCTTACTTCACTTAGGTCGCTCTCTTGAAATTCTCTAGTAGCAATCAAATCCAGGGGCCTTACCTCTTCAATTTCCTTAACTGCCCCTCTGAAAATCTAGTCATCCTAAATTGGGCAGGGCCCTTCTATCAGCTATTTATACCCTAAGTTACAGCATTGTTTTCTCATTGCCTAAGACAGAAACTGAAATCTCTCATTTCCTGTGCTCCTTGAACCACCATCCTCTTGAATCCTCCATTTTCAATGACACTGCAGTTATTTAATACTTATTACTTCTTGCTTGGTTTGTTGCAGCTGCCTCCTAATTGCACTCTTGCACTCTCTGTTTCTTGTCTTGGCCTCTAATAATCCATTATTTTAAAGTCTACTGCAAATATAGATATAGATAGATATCTATAAGGTTGATATAGATATAATGATGTCACATCCATTCATTAAATCATTTACAGATTACCTATGGCCTTCATGAACTCTTAAACATGGCATATCATGCTCTGGCCTGTGACACTCAGTTCAGTCCAGCCTCATTTATACTCCCCTCCCCCACTTTGTATACCATACTCCATATCTTAATTTACAGTTCTCTGAAAGTGTCATGCTCGCTCATATCTTCAAGCTTTTACACGTTCTACACTCTCTGCCTAAATTGCTCTTTCTAATCTCTTTCAACTGAGTGGAATTCACACTTGTTTCATAAGAGTCAATTCAGATGTTATCTCCTCTACAACATCTAACTTGATCCCCACTCTGCTCTGTCCCAGCCTCAAGCAGAAGGTGCCAGTCCTATGTAATCCCATGAATCTCACCAGTTGTCTCTGTCCTGGTAATCATCACCCTGAATTCTGATCACCTGTAAAGGCTGTAGTTAATGGCATAAGTATTGTAATTGGTAAGAATACCACAAATTCATTTGAAAAGAGATTTGGTGAGTGATAGTTTTGAAATAATGGTCCATAACAGATACTGGATACAAAAATTAAGGCACTCCATGTACCCAATGTGAGCTTTCTTGGGGAAGAGGCATGGCTGGGGGAGTGGTAATATTCATGTCCATACTCTCAACTGTCTTCTCAGGTGGAGCAAAGAAGTTTCCTAATCTAACATCTAGACTCTATGAAATGAGTACATACTTCATGTAATAATGGATGATCCTATGTGGGTTATTTTGAGCTGTGATTTCTTGTTACACTTTGAGCCCATTTTCAAAGTGCTGAGATTCTTGCAACAAATTCCTCTGACAAATTAGGCATCTAATTCCTAAGCACCACTGAATAGAAATGGTGTCACGTCTATGCACATGGTGACTACTGGCTGGACAAGTTAAAACTGGTGCTTCTTATTCCAGCAGATAAGGAAATTGGTGAGACCACCTGGGTGTGATCTTCTGTTGCTTTTGTTGCAACAAATTTAATGTTTCTTTTGTGTTCCCCAATATAGCTAGCATGGTAATGAATATAAGGAGGGGCTTAATAAATGCTTGGTGTTTGATTGACTTAAAATACCACCTGAAGCAGAAAATACATTTTGGAAGCAGATTATCACTGGAGGCAAAGGGAAAACAAAAATGCCTCAGGTTTTAAATCTGGATCACCATGAAAAGAATGTTGAAGAGATAGAAATATCAGGTAGGGTAGTGGTTTTCAGGAACGCAAATGATGAGCTTTGGCTGTAGGAATATTATATTTGTGGTTCCAATAGGATATCCAGGTAAAGGTTAAAAATATGTATATTTTTATTTTATATATGTATAATATATATGTATATATAGCTGTTTTTCTACTCACAGCACTGCTGATGCCAAATGTGGGTTTTCCACACCAAGCGATTCTCCAGTTCTCTAAGGACACCAACTAGATGGCCTACAATTTAATTCATTCTGAAACTCCCCAGACTTAGTGCAGACAGGTTAAGGGCTCAGTCTCACAAGACTGCCCCCCACTTCAAATACCAACAGCACGTACTGGGTTCCCCAAGTTAACCACACTTCTATCTGGCTTGGCTACTAATTGGGGGTCCCCATGACCCCCTCCTCAGGTTCAATAATTTACTATAATAGCTCAAAAAACTCAGGGAAACACTTATTACCAGTTTATTTACTATTTATTTACTATTACTGGTTTATAATAAAGGATTCAAATGAACAGTCATATGAAAAGGTATATAGGGTAAGGTCCAGAAGGGTCCTGAGTACAGGAGTTTCTGTCCCCATGGACTTTGGGGTGCACCACTCTCCTGGCATGTGGGAGTTCTCCAAACTCCTCTGTTTAGGGTTTTTATGGAGTTTCTATTATGTAGGCATGATTGATTAAATCACTGGCTGTTGGTGACTAACTCAGGGGATGGGACTGAAAGTTCTAATCTTCCAGTCACATGGCTGGTTCCTCTGGCAACCAGCTCCATCTTTTATCACCTCATTAGCATAAATTCAGGTATGGTTAAAAGGGGCTTATTATTAAATAACAAACATGCTCCTCTCATCTCTATCATTCAGGAAATGTCAAGTGTTTTAGGAGTTCTGTGCCAGGAGCTAGGGACAGAAACCAAATATGTATTTATTATATCACAATATCTCAGGTGGCATTTGCCACCTGATTATATGCAATGATTTGCCACCTGATTATATGCAAAGTCCAATTTTTCCAAAAGTGGAACATATGTATACATACATTCTCCATGAAAATTTTTATTTTTTAAAGCTATTCAAAGAAATGGATTTTTTAGCAGTAATGAGAACTGTACCCCCTAAAAAGTAAATATACAGCAGACATTTCCAAATTAGAAAAGTTAGATTCCTGAAAACCTCAAGGTTGAAGAAGACAAAAGATGATGGAAAACAGGGTTAAAGAAACAAAATCACAACTGTTTTTGTTAAAATGATTTATAGACATACAAAAATGATAACATTTATTCAAATAAATTAATATAGGCTACACATTGAATAAAAAAATCAATTATACTATTTTATATAACAAATTACTAACAATGGAAACATCAAAATAATTATTATCTATCATTTCACTGTTACAAGGAAATATTTTTTGAATTCTAAATTTAATTTTATTTATTTTTTTTATACAGCAGGTTCTTATTAGTCATCAATTTTATATACATCAGTGTATACATGTCAATCCCAATCACCCAATTCATCACACCACTGCCCCTGGCCGCTTTCCTAGCTTGGTGTCCATACATTTGTTCTCTACATCTGTGTCTCAGTTTCTGCCCTGCAAACTGGTTCATCTTTACCATTTTTCTAGGTTCCACATATATGCATTAATATATGATATTTGTTTTTCTCTTTCTGATTTACTTCACTGTGTATGACAGTCTCTAGATCCATCCACATCTCTACAAATGACCAAATTTTGTTCCTTTTTAGGACTGAAAAATATTCCATTGTATATACCACATCTTCTTTATGCATTCATCTGTTGATGGGCATTTAGTTTGCTTCCATGACCTGGCTATTGTAAATAGTGCTGCAATGAACATTGGGGTGCATGTGTCTATTTGAATTATGGTTTTCTCTGGGTATATGCCCAGTAGTGGCATTGCTGAGTCATATGGTAATTCTATTTTTAGTTTTTAAAGGAACCTCCATACTGTTCTCCATAGTGGCTATATCAATTTACATTCCCACCAACAGTGCAAGAGGGTTTCCTTTTCTCCACACCCTCTCCAGCATTTGTTGTTTTTAGATTTTCTGATGATGCCCATTCTAACTAGTGTGAGGTGATACCTCATTGTAGTTTTGATCTGCATTTCTCTAATAATTAGTGATGTTGAGCAACATTTCATGTGCTTCTCGGCCATCTGTACGTCTTCTTTGGAGAAATGTCGATTTAAGTCTTCTGCTCATTTTTTTGATTGTGTTGTTTGTTTTTTTACTATTAAGCTGCATGAGCAGTTCATATAATTTGGAGATTAATCCTTTGTCCGTTGATTCATTTGAAAATATTTTCTCACATTCTGAGGGGTGTCTTTTCATCTTGTTTATGGTTTCCTTTGCTGTGCAAAAGTTTTTAAGTTTCATTAGGTCCCATTTGTTTATCTTTGTTTTTATTTCCATTACTCTAGGAGGTGAATCAAGAAAGATCTTCCTGTGATTTATGTCGAAGAGTGTTCTTCTTATGTATTCCTCTGAGAATGTTATAGTGTCTGGTCTTACATTTTGGTCTCTAATCCATTTTGAGTTTATTTTTGTGTATGGTGTTAGAGAGTGTTCTAATTTCATTCTTTTACATGTAGCTGTCCAGTTTTCCCAGCACCACTTATTGAAGAGACTGTCTTTTCTCCATTGTGTATCCTTGACTCCTTTGTCATAGATTAGTTGACTATAGGTGTGTGGGTTTATCTCTGGGCTTTCTATCTTGTTCCATTGATCTATGTTTCTGTTTTTGTGCCAGTACCATATTATCTTGATTACTGTAGCTTTGTAGTATAGTCTGAAGTCAGGGAATCTGATTCCTCCAGCTCCGTCTTTTTCCCTCAAGACTGCTTTGGCTATTCTGGGTCTTTTGTGTCTCCATACAAATTTTAAGATTATTTGTTCTAGTTCTGTAAAAAATGCCATTGGTAATTTGATAGGGATTGCATTGAATCTGTAGATTGCTTTGGGTAGTATAGTCATTTTCACAATATTGATTCTTCCAATCTAAGAACATGGTATATCTCTCCATCTGTTGGTATCATCTTTAATTTCTTTCATCAGTGTCTTACAGTTTTCTGCATACAGGTCTTTTGTCTGCCTAGGTAGGTTTATTCCTAGGTATTTTATTCTTTTTGTTGCAGTAAATGGGAGTGTTACCTTAATTTCTCTTTCAGATTTTTCATCATTAGTGTATAGGAATGCAAGAGATTTCTGTGCACTAATTTTGTTTCCTGCAACTTTACCAAATTCAGTGATTAGCTCTAGTAGTTTTCTGGTGGCATCTTTAGGATTCTTTATGTATAGTATCATGTCATCTGCAAACAGTGACAGTTTTACTTCTTCTTCTCCAATTTGTATTCCTTTTATTTCTTTTTCTTCGCTGATTGCCATGGCTAGGACTTCCAAAACTATGTTGAGTAATAGTGGTGAGAGTGAACATCCTTGTCTTCTTCCTGATCTTAGAGGAAATGCTTTCAGTTTTTCACCATTGAGAATGATGTTTGCTGTGGGTTTCTCGTATATGGCCTTTATTATGTTGAGGTAGGTTCCCTCTATGCCCACTTTCTGGAGAGTTTTTATCATAAAGGGTGTTGAATTTTGTCAAAAGCTCTTTCTGCATCTATTGAGATGATCATATGGTTTTTATTCTTCAACTTGTTAATGTGGTGTATCACACTGATTGATTTTTATATATTGAAGAATACTTGCAATAAATCCCACTTGATCTTGGTGTATGATCCTTTTAATGTGTTGTTGGATTCTGTTTGCTAGTATTCTGGTGAGAATGTTTGCATCTATATTCATCAGTGATGTTGGCCTGTAATTTTCCCTTTTTTGTAGTACCTTTGTCTGGTTTTGGTATTAGGGTGATGGTGGTCTCATAGAATGAGGTTGGGAGTGTTCCTTCCTCTGCAATTTTTTGGAAGAGTTTGAGAAGGATGGGTGTTAGCTCTTCTCTAAATGTTTGATGGAATTCACCTGTGAAGCCATCTGGTACTGGACTTCTGTTTGTTGGAAGATTTTTTATCATGTTTTAATTTCATTACTTGTGATTGGTCTGTTCATACTTTCTATTTTTCCTGGTTCAGTCTTGGAAGGTTATATCTTTCTAAGAATTTGTCCATTTCTTCCAGGTTGTCCATTTTTTTGGCATAGAGTTGCTTGTAGTAGTCTCTTAGGATGCTTTGTACTTCTGCAGTGTCTGTTGTAACTTCTCCTTTTTCATTTCTAATTTTATTGATTTGAGTCCTCTCCCTCATTTTCTTGATGAGTCTGGCTAATGGTTTATCAATTTTGTTTATCTTCTCAAAGAACCAGCTTTTAGTTTTATTGATCTTTGCTATTGTTTTTTTGTTTCTATTTCATTTATTTCTGTTCTGATCTTTATGATTTCTTTCCTCCTGCTAACTTTGGGTTTTGTTTGTTCTTCTTTCTCTATTTCTTTTAGGTGTAAGGTTAGATTATTTATTTGAGATGTTTGCTGTTTCCTGAGGTAGGCCTGTATAGCTATAAACTTCCCTCTTAGAAGTGCTTTTGCTGAATCCCATAGGTTTTGGATCAGCGAGTTTTCATTATCATTTGTCTCTAGGTATTTTTTGATTTCCTTTTTGATTTCTTCAGTGATCTCTTGGTTAATTAGTACCATATTGTTTAACCTCCATATTGTTTAGCCTCCATATGTTTGTGTTTTTTACATTTTTTTCCCTGTAGTTTATTTCTAATCTCATAGCACTGTGGTCAGAAAAGATGCTTGATATGATTTCAATTTTCTTAAATTTACTGAGGTTTGATTTGCGACCCAAGATGTGATCTATCCTGGAGAATGTTCTGTGCACACTTGAGAAGAAAGTGTAATCTGCTGCTTTTGGATGGAATGTCTTATAAATATCAAGTGAATCTGTCTGGTCTATTGTGTCATTAAAAGCTTGTGTTTCCTTATTAATTTTCTGTTTGGATGATCTGTCCATTGGTGTAAGTGAGGTGTTAAAGTTCCCCACTATTATTGTGTTACTGTCAATTTCCTCTTTTATAGCTGTTAGCAGTTGCCTTATGTATTGAGATGCTCCTATGTTGGGTGAATATATATTTATAATTGTATATATAATTTATATATACAATATAATTGTATATATATTTATAATTGTATATATAATATATATATATACAATATAACTGTATATATATTTATAATTTATAATCTTCCTGGATCGATCCCTTGAACATTATGTACTGTCTTTCCTTGTCTCTCATAACATTCTTTATTTTAAAGTCTATTTTATCTGATATGAGTATTGCTACTCCAGCTTTCTTTTGATTTCCATTTGCATGGAATATTTTTTTCCATCCCCTCACTTTCAGTCTGTATGTGTCCCTAGATCTGAAGTGGGTCTGTTGTAGACAGCATATATACGGGTCTTGTATTTGTATCCATTCAGCAAGCCTGTGTCTTTTGGTTGGAATATTTAATCCATTCACGTTTAAGGTAATTATCAATATGTATGTTTCTATTACCATTTTATTAATTGTTTGGGTTTGTTTTTGTGGGTCTTTTTCTTCTCTTGTGTTTCCCACTTAGAGAAGTTCCTTTAGCTTTTGTTGTAGAGCTGGTTTGGTGGTGCTGAATTCTCTTAGCTTTTGCTTGTCTGTAAAGCTTTTGATTTCTCTATCAAATCTGAATGAGATCCTTGCTGGGTAGAGTAATCTTGGTTGTAGGTTCTTCCCTTTCATCACTTTAAATATGTCATGCCACTCCCTTTTGGCTTGTAGAGTTTCTGCTGAGAAATCAGCTGTTAACCTTATGAGAGTTCCCTTTTATGTTACTTGTCATTTTTCTCTTGCTGCTTTCAATAATTTTTCTTTGTCTTTAATTTTTGCCAATTTGATTACTATGTGTCTCAGTGTGACTCTTCTTGGGTTTATCCTGTATGAGACTCTCTGCACTTCTGGACTTAGGTGCCTATTTCCTTTCCCATTTTAGGGAAGTTTTCAACTACAATCTCTTCAAACATTTTCTCAGGTCCTTTCTCTCTCTCTTCTCCTTCTGGGACCCCATAATGAGAATGTTGTTGCATTTAATGTTGTCCCAGAGGTCTCTTAGGCTGTCTTCATTTCTTTTCATTCTTTTTTCTTTATTCTGTTCCACAGCAGTGAGTTCCACCATTCTGTCTTCCAGGTCACTTATCCGTTCTTCTGCCTCAGTTATTCTGCTATTGATTCCTTCTAGTGTAGTTTTCATTTCAGTTATTGTATTGTTCATCTCTGTTTGTTTGTTTTTTAATTCATCTAGATCTTTGTTAAACATTTCTTGCATCTTCTCGATCTTTGCCTCCATTCTTTTTCCAAGATCCTGGATCATCTTCACTATCATTGTTTTGAATTCTTTTTCTGGAAGGTTGCCTATCTCCACTTCATTTAATTGTTTTTCTGGGGTTTTATCTTGTTCCTTCATCTGGTACATAGCTCTATGCCTTTTCATCTTGTCTATCTTTTTGTGAATGTGGTTTTTGTTCCACAGGCTGCAGGATTGTAGTACTTCTTGTTTCTGCTGTCTGCCCTCTGGTGGATGAGGCTAAGAGGCTTGTGCAAGTTTCCTGATGGGAGGGACTGGTGGTGGGTAGAGCTGGCTGTTGCTCTGGTGGGCAGAGTTCAGTAAAACTTTATTCCACTTGTCTGCTGATGGGTGTGGCTGGGTTCGTCCCTGTTGGTTGTTTGGCCTGAGGCAACCCAACACTGGAGCCTACCTGAGGTTCTTTGGTGGGGTTAATGGAGGACTCTGGGAGGGTTCATGTCAAGGAGTACTTCCCAGAATCTCTACCCCCAGTGTCCTTGTTCACACGGTGAGACACAGCCATCCCCCGCCTCTGCAGAAAACCCTCCAACACTAGCAGGTAGGTCTGGTTCAATCTCCTATGGGGTCACTGCTCCCTCCCCTGGGTTCCAATGCTCACACTAGTTTGTATGTGTCCTCCAAGAAATGGAATCTCTGTTTCCTCCAGTCCTGTCAAAGTCCTGCAATCAAATCCCACTTCCCACTAGCGAAGTCTGATTCTCTAGGAATTCCTCCTCCTGTTGCCAGACCCTCAGGTGGGAAAGTCTGACATGGGGCACAGAACCTTCACTGCAGTGGGTGGACTTCTGTGGTATAAGTGTTCTCCAGTTTGTGATTCACCCACCCAGCAGTTATGGGATTTGATTTTATTGCGATTGCACCCCTTCTACCATCTCATTGTGGTTTCTCCTTTGTATTTGGATGTGGGGTATCTTTTTTGGTGAGTTCCAGTGTCTTCCTGTCAATGATGGTTCAGCAGTTAGTTGTGATTCCGGTGTTCTCACAAAAGGGAGTGAGAGCACGTCCTACTCTGCCATCTTGACACTCCTCCTCACCAGGAAATTTTATAAACTTCTCTACAATGTCAATAAGATGCTTGTCATTTCTTTGCTTTTTGTAATGAATAATATGACTAAAAGCATTTTTCCTATCTCTTGCTCTCTATGCAAATGTTTATTGTCTATCTAATATCATGGTCACCTTGATTGCTGCTTCCTCAATTTCAGCTTTTCAGTATAATCTCCTATAGAATTAAATCATACCTTGATTTAATGGCTGTGAAATTTCCAAGGCTGCTGAAAAGGTATACTGACTTAAAAGTAATATGCTGTAATTTCAACAAGGAAGACTTCTTAGAAAAGACTGTTGCCACCCTCAAAAGTCATTGATCAACCATGGTTAATCATTAAGAATGGTGATATTTAACAGACTGAACTGAACTCTTCTGGGGAACTACAGAAATGTTCATGGGTCAGAACTCAATTCTGGTTTCAGATTTACATCAATAGCATTCAATTTTGAGTTCTGTAAATTCATAAGAAAATATACTTTCAAAGAGCAAATTGGTTCAAACATATCTCAGGGTTTTATCACATAGTCAGAAACTCCAGTGTAACCCAAGGATTCATAAACTTGGTCTGAAAAGTTTATGAAAACTATGTTTTCTTGATGAACAGAGATCTCCTTCAACTCTTTCAGATTTTCTTGAAAGTAAGTTATACTGTTTGGTAATTCAGAAATATCCAGAGGATTGCAAAATAATGTAATAGTATGTCTTTCATTCTTCAAAATCTGTAAGTAACTTCTGAACTTGTAACATTATATTTATCAAATAATTGTACATTAGTTGAAAATCCATGTTTCTTCAGGGGAGAAATGGAATTATCAAATGGAAACTTAGTCAACTGTCATTTGTGCAAATCTGCATGACCAATGTGTGTTTGAATACATGCACTTTCACAAATGTATTATCACTGCTCTTTTGTTCAAATGTAGCACATTAAGATATTTTATCAGTTAGTATGCTTTTGTTTGTAAATAAAAGAAAATGCAAATTACAATAATTTTAAAAATATAGAGAATTCATTATGTCACATAAATGGAATATAACAAGGCTCCAGAGTTGGTAAATTCTAGGCTTGATAACATTATCAAGGTCTTGAATTCTTTCCATTTGCCACTAGGCCATCCTCGGAGAACTGGCTTTGTCTTCAGTCAAGATCAGACAAAATAGCTGACACATTTCCAGGAATAGGAAACCCTGTTTCTTCCTAAGGATTTCTTTTTATGTAAGGAAACTTTTTGCAAAAAATGAACTACAACAACAAAATAAAACCAATAACACTCCCTTTTATATTTCACTGGTCAAAATTATATCACATGCCTATTGCTAGGACAAACACTGGCAAGTGACTGGCTTGGGCTAATCAGGATTTATCACTGAGTTGGGGCTAGGATCACCTTCCCTCAGCAAAAGTCTTGATTTCATTAATAGAAACAAAAAGTGAAAAAAGACTGTATGTCAGCTACAAGTGTCTTGAGCCAATTAAGATCTAAGTTGATACTTTCAAAGCAGCTTGCTTAATTTCCTTGACATTATTTATTTAGTAATGCTTATTGATGGCTACCTTGTACCATACTCTCTACTAACCATTTGACTTACCAATATGACTGCATTAAAATAAACCAAATACTTATACTCTGATTCAGCTACCTCCAGTTATACCATTAACTCCTTATGGTAATTGTAGAAATAGGAGGAAAATTTACAATCTTGATTCTTTCCTTTCTCCCATCGGGGGTGGGGGTAAGTCTCACAGGCAGCAATCACAGTAAAACCTATGAGAATGATGCCAAGAAACCTAAAAAGAGAACTCTCCTCTGAAGAAAAACTCTCGAAACCTCTTTTAGTTTCCTTCTTTGCAGTTTCCCTATCTGTGGCAAGTGAACTGCTTTTTCTATGTTTCATTCAGAAGCTTCTAATTTCTTACCAGGTGGTTAGGTTGGACTAATTCATGCGAGCTGGCAAATCTTGTAAAACAGTTTTCGCCAAAGACCTCATACAAATCACAACATTGGTTTAGATGGACAGTACTTGACTGTAGGCTCCATGAGACATGCCTTTGGAACAGGGAAGAGAGCCTAGGGAAAGCCTACATCTACTGGCATTCTTCGGAAAGTAGAAAGAAAACATCCAAATCTTGCATAGCATTTTCTTGCAATTAGAAACACTAAACAGTTCTGTAACTCCCATAATTAGACTTGGCGTTTTACTTTTTCTCCTAAGATGTCAGAATCATGGAATCCCTGAGATCATCTGGAAAACACAGTATACAAAAAAATATATGTATGACAAATGTTTTAATCTTCAAAATAAACATATTACATGTAAGCAATTCTAGAAGGAAAAACACACAAGCTGGCTCCAACTTTCCCAAACATCTGACAGTTTAACAAAGAATAAACACTGGTAGATTATGCATTATAAAAAGATATTAATACTTCTGAGGAAATTCACAATTTACTAACATAATTTAGAAAATACCATTAAAACACTGTCTTCTACTAATACAGTAGAAATCTCTGGAAATATAAAAAAGAACAAGAGGACTTCCCTGATGGCACAGTGGTTAAGAATCTGCTTCCCGGATAGGTTTGAGCAGCCCTGGTCTGGGAAGATCCCACATGCTGCGGAGCAACTAAGCCTGTGCACCACAACTACTGAGCCTGTGCTCTAGAGCCCGTGAGCCACCAGTACTGAGCCCGCACACTGCAATTACTGAAGACCGTGCACCTAGAGCCCATGCTCCGCAACAAGAGAAGCCACTGCAATGAGAAGCCTACGCACCACAGCGAAGAGTAGCCCCTGCTCACCACAACTAGAGAAAGCCCGCATGCAGCAATGAAGACCCAACACAGACAAAAATACATAAATTAATTAATTATTTAAAAAAAAAAAAAGAAAGCTCTTTATGTCCTTGATATAAAATGGTCTCTGAAATATATAGCTAAATGGAGAGGGAAGGAAAAGGATCAGTACAGTGTATATATTAGACCACCTTTTATGTAAAAAAGGTGGGATAAAAATAATCTGTATTTATCATTTCCTCATATAAGCATAAAGAACTCTGAGGGGATAAAAAGGAAACTATGGACGGAGATAAGAGTAGAAGTATGACAGAAGAAGAATAAGAAAAAAGAGACATTTTACGATATAATTTGTTATACTTTGTTGGAGTTTGTGTCATGTTAATAAACTACCTATTCAAAAAAGGTGGATTAGAAAATTCTTAGACTTCACCTTCCACAAAAATGGAGCAAATGTACGTTTTGCTATCCCTTTCATTAAGTACAGCTAAAAACTCTGGATATTATATGCAAAATACAGGCATACCTTGGAGATATTATGGGTTCAGTTTCCAGACCACAGCAACAAAGTAAATATTTCAATAAAGTGAGTCACACAATTTTTTTGCCCAGTGAATATAAAAGTTATATTTATACTATACTTAGTCTATTAAGTGTGCAATAACATTGTCTAAGCAGTGTACGTAACTTAATTTAACAGCGAACTTTATTGCTAAAAAATGCTAGCAGCTGAGCCTTCAGCAAGTTGTAATCTTTCTGCTGGTGGTGGGTCTTTCCTTGATGCTGAGGGCTGCTGACTGATCACGGTGGTGTTTGCTGAAGGCTAGAGTGGCTGTGGCAGTTTCTAAAACTAAGACAGCAATGAAGTTTGCTGCATTGATTGACTCTTCCTTTCATGATCAATGTCTCTGGAGCATACAGTGCTGCTTGATAGCATTTTTCCCACAGTAGTACTTCTTTCAAAAATGGACTAAATGTTCTCAACCACTGCTTTATAAACTTAAGTTTATGTTATATTCTACATGTTTTGTTGTTATTTCAGCCATCCTCAGCATCTCACCAGGAGTAGATTCTGTGTCAAGAAACCAATTTCTTTGCTCATCTATAACAAGCAACTCCACATTCGTTAAAGTTGTAACATGAGAATGCAGGAATACATACAGTCACACCTTTAGATTCCAATTCTAATTCTAGTTCTCTTCTTATTTCTACAACATTTTCAGATACTTCCTTAACTGAATTCTTAAACCGCTCAAAGTCATGCATGACTACTGATTTATTTCTGGGCTCTCTGTTGTTCTACTGATCTGTCTGTTTTTATCCCAGTACTATACTGTTTTGATAACTATAGCTTTGTAATATCGTATGAAATCAAGAAATGTGATGCTTCCAGCTTGTTCATCTTTCTCAAGATTGCTTTGGCTATTGGGGTCTCTTCTAATTATCTGTCTTTTCTAGAATTCCCCCTTCACTATCCAGTTGCTGTAGTCTCTTAAATTCTTTCTTCTAGTTCTTCAGTCTACAAGGACTATCTATGGGTTTTAATAAATACTTTTAGTAACAACACTAGGCACTGACTGCACCCTCAGGTTACAAGTCATAAAATCAGGAAACTCACCATGGTAGTTTCCTTTGCCTTTGTCCAAGTGCTGATTTCCCTCTTCCTTTTGGTCACTCTCCAATAATTTCAGGTACATTTTTGTCTGTTTACTTGTTTTATTTTGTTTTGTTTTTGCACTGAGTTTATAGTTGGTATCCTCAGGAGACTCAGTATGATAGAGGTGTATTTAGCTATCCTGGCGGTGGAGTTTCAAGGAATATTCTTTACTTAAAATTTAAAATAAAGTTTACTTAAAATTTTAGTATTTTTGATATCAAAGTACTAAAATATATTTAAATGAGAGATAATAGTTAATGTCTATTATTATCCAAAATCAAAGTCTTTTTTTTTCCCTTCAAGACTTTCCTTGGACTTTTAGAATGAAAGATTATAGAACAGTTTCATAGTTTATCCTTTTCTGTAACTTATTAAATGCAATTTTCATTACTTGGTTTTATTCAGTGACTGTTTTGCATGGGCATAGTTTTTGGCCATGGATATACATTGAAGGGTAAATTAGAATATCTACCCTTAAGAAGCTCTATTTAATAGAGGAGACCAAATACATCAACAAGTATTGTAACAGAGGTATTAACTGCTATATCATAGATAGTTCCAAAGTGCTTTGGGAACACATGGAAAGGTAAAATTAGCTTTCTTTGTAGAGTAGGTGTGGAGGGACCAAGGAAAATACTGTAGGAAAAGATAAGATTTATAAACTGAGCCTTGAAAATTTATAAGAGCTCACAGGTAGTTCAAACAGCGTGATATATATATATATATATATATATATATATATATATATATATATGTATGTATATATGCACATGCATACATACTGAGGGTCAAAAGCCATGAATAGTTACCTTTTAATGATGCTGTGCACACTATGTAGCTATAAATTTAATTAATTTGATACCATAATTGACATTTCAGGAGAGAATGTGATTTCATTAGGGAAGGCAATGATTTCTTTAATTCACTTTGAAAAAACTTTTAATTTTGAAATATTATAGATTTATAGGAAGTTGCAAAGATAGTACAAAGAGTTTCTGTGTATTCTTCACCCATCTTCTCCCAGTGGTCACATCACACATAATTATAGTACAATATAAAAACCAGGAATTTAATATTGGTATAATGTATGTGTATAGCTCTATGCCATTTTAACACAAGTATAGATTTGTGTAGCCACCACAGCATCAAGATAACAGAACCATTACATCACCACAAAGACTTCCCTCATGCAACCCCTTTATTATCACATGGACTTGTCCCCTCCAACTATCCCTAACCTCTGAAATCCACTAATCTCTTTTCCATCTTTATAATTTTTTCATCTTGAGAATGTTATATAAGTAGAATCACCTTATGTGACCTTATGAGACTGGCTTTTTTCACTCAGCACAATGCCCTTGAGATCCAACCAAGTTGTTGCGAGTACCTATATTTATTGCTGTATGTTTTTCTCTCAACATTACTCTAGCTGCATTCCTAAAAGTTGATAAGTTGGGTTCTCATTTTCATTAAATTCAATATATATTTTTGTGTCCCTTTAGACTTCTTTCTGAACCCATGGATTATTTTGATTCCAAGTGTTTGTAGGTTTTCCTGTAACCTTTTTGTTATGGATATTGATTTAATTCCATTGTATTCAGAGAACATACTCTGTATGATTCCAATTCTTTTAAAATTTGTTGAGTTATCTTCTATGACTCAGGATAGGGTCTGTTTTGGTAGATGGTCCATGGGTGCTTGAAAAGAATATTTGTTCTTCTGTTGTTGGGTACAGTGTTCAATAAAGGTCTCTTAGCTCATGTTAGCTGATATCTTTGTTGAGTTCTTCTCTAGTCTTATTGATTTCTGTCTAATTGTTCCATCAATTACTGAGGGAGGGGGTTTAAAGTCTCTAACTATAACTGTGACTTGTCTATATCTCCTTTCGTATCTATCAGTTTTTTAAAAAATATTTGAAGTGTAGGTGATTTACAGTGTTGTGTTAGTTTCAGGTGTACAGCAAAGTGATTCAGATATATGTATACATATACATATATCTATGTATATATATTCTTTTTCAGATTCTTTTCCATTATAAGTGGGGAGGGGCATGCTGGGCAGGAACAGAATGGAGAGGAGGAGAGGACAGGAATAGATCTACAGATTTTCATACTAAGATGAAGGAAGTCAGACAGAGAAAATCAAACATCATATGACATTACTTATATGTGGAGTCTAAAAAAATGATACAAATGAACTTATTTACAAAACAGAAACAGACTCACAGACATAGAAAACAAACTTATGGTTACCAAAGGGAAAAGTGGGGGTGGTGGGGGGGAATAAATTAGGTGTTTGGGGTTAACAGATACATACGACTATATATAAAATAGATAAATAACAAAGGCCTACTGCATAGCACAGGGAACTATAGTCAATATATTGTAATAACCTGTAATGGAAAATAATCTGAAAAATAATAGATATAGATATAGTTAGATAGATATACAGAGAGAACTGAATCACTTTGCTGCACACCTGAACTAACACAACACTGTAAATCAATTATACTTTAGTTAAAAAAATACATATTAAAGAGAGGGTGGGTGAGAGGGACAGACATGGTAGTGTTGGACTAACCTATTGACACTATGCCATTGTAATATCGTTTTACATTTGAGGGAAACGGGAGAAGGATGGGATAGAGCCCTGCGTAGGAAAATACTTCAAAGCCTATGGGCCTTAAAATAAAACTTTAGTTTCGTAGCATGTTGGGAACTTTAGTTAGCAGTATGTGGGATCTAGTTCCTTGACCAGGTATCCAACCAGACCCCCTACATTGGAAGCCTGAGCCTTAGCCACTGGACCACCAGGGAAGTCCCTCAGGACTAATTCCTAACAGGCACTTCCACCACCGAAGAGTGCCAAGGCCCTTGACTTCCCCAGGCGTTTAGCTGCACCACAAAGCCTGTGGGCCTCCATCTGGGGGGTCGTTCTTGCTGTCTCTGGCCACGTTGCCACGTTCTTCAGGGACACATTCTTCACGTTGAAGCCCACGTTGTCAGCGGGCAGGGCCTCAGGCAGGGCCTCGTGGTGCATCTCCACAGACTTGACCTCAGTGGTGACATTGCTGGAGGAAAGATGACCACCATGCGGGTTTCAGGAAGCCGATCTCCACACGGCCCACAAGCACAGTGCCGATACCTGTGCAATAGGAGAAGGGCAGGCAGTCACAACAATTCTAGACCCACCCAGTGAGAAATGGCTTCCTGGGAGCTCCCTTGGTTCTTGGCATCAAGGACCAAGGTCACCTGCAGCACTGGTAGGAAGCGCTGAATCCGATGACTGGCTATTTATGCTGTGTATCAGATAAACTGGAAGTGCTGGGGCCTTTGGCACTTTATCCCAGCTCACAAGTCAGGATCTGAACCCTGGCAAATCACACACCGGAGCTCATTCAACTCCATCATTCCTATAGAAGCCCTGTCACCTCACCTCCAATCTTGTACAAGTCTTGCAGAGGCAGCCTCAGGGGCTTGTTGACCGGGCAAGTGGGAGGGAGGATGGAGTCCAGAGCTTCCAGCAGAGTCACCCTCGTGGCGCTGCCCTCCTTTTGCTCAACCTTCCAGCCCTTGAATCAAGGCATATGTGGGGATGGGGATGCAGAGCAAAGAGAGGTGAGTCTGGGGCGTGGCTACCTGGGCTCCCACCCCAGGACCAGGACCAGGACCCGCGCCAGCTGTCCACCCGCCCGGCCGCCCGCAGACCCAGCCTGCACTCACGTTGGTGCTGGGCTGCAGCATGTCGCTGTGCCAGCCCTAGATGGTCACAAAGACCGCTGAGGCCGATCTTCTTGGTGTAGGCACTCACTTCCTTCGTGATCTCCTGGAAGTGCGCGGAGCTGTAGGCGGGCTCGGTGGAGTCCATCTTGTTCTCGGGCACGATCAGCTGCTTCACGCCCAAGGTGAAGGCCAGCAGCCCATGCTTGAGGGTCTGCCCTTGCTTGGAGATGCCCGCCTAGAACTCGCCCAAGCAGCTGGCCACGATGAACACTGCGCAGTCAGCCTGCAGGACACAGACATCACGGGGTCAAGGGGTTAGTTAGAGGAGGGAGCGCCGGACCGGCTGGGAAGACGCTAGAGCTTCGGGCAGCCCCAGGCCCCTTGGTAAAGCTCCAGGAACGTACACAATGGCATGAGACCCTCTCCAGAAGTGGACAAATTCGTGGGTCCCTTGGTTACTGCTGTGCACAGAGGTCCCACCTTCCAGTTAAACTCTCACCCAGTACCACACATGAGGTTTTAGCTCCTTCCTCCCGGACCCCAAGTGACCTACTTGTCTGGGTGTCAGAAAACCTGGTCCCTGCCCCAGCCTGAAAGGGGGACGGTGTCTGAGCCTCCTCATTAGAGTCTGTCCTCCTCCAGTTCTTTCAGAATTGACGATTGGTATGGGGTGAGGAAAACCTTCTAAGGCTTATGATACTGACCTTCCCCAAGTCCCAGAAATAAAGCCTAAGTTTCCTCCCCTTCCGAACCTCTCCTCCCTCCCTCCACCACCCCTTGCCCCCATAGGGAGGACCCTGGGAACATGGGCTACTTTACCTGGGTGGTGCCCGTGATCATGTTCTTGATGAAGTCCCTGTGGTCTGGGGCATCAATGATGGTGATGTAGTACTTGCTGGTCTCAGAATTCCACAGGGAGATGTCGATGGCGTTGCCACTGCTCTCTCTCTGCCTTCTCTGCCTTCAGTTTGTCCCGCACCCAGGTGTACTTGAAGGAGCACTTGCCCGTCTACAGAGGGATGGCAGTGAGTAGAGCATCATCGACGGTGAGCAGAGGGGTCTAGCCTGGCGACTTCAGCGGTGCCTTAGACCCAACAGCGCACCTTGCTGTCCATGCTCTGCCACCAGACCCACCCAGGAGCTGGACATCCTTCCTCCAGCTCCCCGCCAGTCCTAGACACAGACACCGCGGGTGCATTACCTCCACTGCCTCCTGCTCAAACTTCTCGATGGTCCTCTTGTCGATCCCTCCACACTTGTAGATGAGATGCCCGGCGGTGGTGGTGGAGTTGCCAGAGTCCACATGGTTGATGATAGTGATATGGGTCTTCTCTTCGCCCATGGTGGCGGGTTCCTTCCTTCAGTCACTGTTAGACTGGAGCACAGGGTGGGTGAGGCCAAAGCATTCCAGGCAGACCCCTGTGTCTCCTCTCCTCCCCTCCACCTTGTTCCTGCCAAGCACCCCCCTCCCCACTTCATGGCCTAGCCCAGAGCCTAGGACATGTCAACTAGGGTAGTGTCAACACTACTAGGGTAGTGTCAACTGAAAAGTAAAACCAACTTGCCAGGCTCACACCCCGGTAAGAGTCAGGGTCCCAGGGGCATAGCTGGTACTTCCAAGTACATAGTCCTGGCCCATCCATCTTTCTCCTGTGTGGGCCTTCCCCAGAACATGTGGGGGCTTAGCCATCCCCCATTCCTCCCATCCCCCCACCCCACCCCCACTCCTGACCCACTTTCTGCACAAGAAGCCCTGACATTCCATACTTTCAGCTTTTCCCCTGCCCCCTGCAAGTCCCTACCTCCAGGGAAGAACGAATGAAGTCGACCCAGCAAGAACTGAAGCAGTTGTGATGATAGTTAACATCAAGATGTCTTGCTTTCTGCTTTTATAAACCTAGCACTGGACCCTCCTTCTGGCTCCACCCACATCTAACGCCCAGAGCCAAAACTGATTTAGGAAATACCATTCTCTACCCTCAAGCCCAATTTCACAGACTTCTTCCTTGACAGATTGGATATTTGGATGAAGAGAGGGTGGGTGACCAATGTTGACAGCAGCATTATTTACAATAGCCAAGGATATGGAAGCAACCTAAATAGATGAATGGATAAAGAAGATGTGAGATGTATATAGTGATATATATATATGTATATATATATATAGAGAGAGAGAGAGAGAGAGAGAGAGAGAGATTGAGATCTACACAATGGACTATTACTCAACCATAAAAAAGAATGATATAATCTCATTGGCAGCAACATGGATGGACCTAGAGATTATCATACTAATTAAAGTAAGGAAGACAGAGTAGGACAAAAATCATATGATATCACTTGTACACGGAATCTAAAAAGGTGATACAAATGAGCATATTCACAAAACAGAAACAGACTCACAGACATAGAAAACAAACTTATGGCTTCCAAAAGGGAAAGGGGATGGGGAGGAAGGGATAAATTAGGAGTTTGTGATTAAGAGATACACCCTATTGTATATAAAATAGATAAACAACAAGTATTTACTGCATAGCACAGAGAATTAAAGTCAATATCTTGTAATAACTTACAATGGAAAAGAATCTGAAAAAGAATCACTTTGCTGCACACCTGAAACTAACACAACACTGTAAATCACCTATACTTCAATTTTTTAAAAAAACACCTGATAGATATGAAAGGAGATATAGACAAGTCACAGTTATAGTTAGAGACTTTAAATCCCCTCCCTCAGTAATTGATGGAACAATTAGACAGAAATCAATAAGACTAGAGAAGAACTCAACAAAGATATCAGCTAACATGAGCTAAGAGACCTTTATTGAACACTGTACCCAACAACAGAAGAACAAATATTCTTTTCAAGCACCCATGGACCATCTACCAAAACAGACCCTATCCTGAGTCATAGAAGATACCTCAACAAATTTTAAAAGAATTGGAATCATACAGAGTATGTTCTCTGAATACAATGGAATTAAATCAATATCCGTAACAAAAAGGTTACAGGAAAACCTACAAACACTTGGAATCAAAATAATCCATGGGTTCAGAAAGAAGTCTAAAGGGACACAAAAATATATATTGAATTTAATGAAAATGAGAACCCAACTTATCAACTTTTAGGAATGCAGCTAGAGTAATGTTGAGAGAAAAACATACAGCAATAAATATAGGTACTCACAACAACTTGGTTGGATCTCAAGGGCATTGTGCTGAGTGAAAAAAGCCAGTCTCATAAGGTCACATAAGGTGATTCTACTTATATAACATTCTCAAGATGAAAAAATTATAAAGATGGAAAAGAGATTAGTGGATTTCAGAGGTTAGGGGCAAGTGCATGTGATAATAAAGGGGTTGCATGAGGGAAGTCTTTGTGGTGATGTAATGGTTCTGTTATCTTGATGCTGTGGTGGCTACACAAATCTATACTTGTGTTAAAATGGCATAGAGCTATACACATACATTATAACAATATTAAATTCCTGGTTTTTATATTGTACTATAATTATGTGTGATGTGACCACTGGGAGAAGATGGGTGAAGAATACACAGAAACTCTTTGTACTATCTTTGCAACTTCCTATAAATCTATAATATTTCAAAATTAAAAGTTTTTTCAAAGTGAATTAAAGAAATCATTGCCTTCCCTAATGAAATCACATTCTCTCCTGAAATGTCAATTATGGTATCAAATTAATTAAATTTATAGCTACATAGTGTGCACAGCATCATTAAAAGGTAACTATTCATGGCTTTTGACCCTCAGTATGTATGCATGTGCATATATACATACATATATATATATATATATATATATATATATATATATATCACGCTGTTTGAACTACCTGTGAGCTCTTATAAATTTTCAAGGCTCAGTTTATAAATCTTATCTTTTCCTACAGTATTTTCCTTGGTCCCTCCACACCTACTCTACAAAGCTAATTTTACCTTTCCATGTGTTCCCAAAGCACTTTGGAACTATCTATGATATAGCAGTTAATACCTCTGTTACAATACTTGTTGATGTATTTGGTCTCCTCTATTAAATAGAGCTTCTTAAGGGTAGATATTCTAATTTACCCTTCAATGTATATCCATGGCCAAAAACTATGCCCATGCAAAACAGTCACTGAATAAAACCAAGTAATGAAAATTGCATTTAATAAGTTACAGAAAAGGATAAACTATGAAACTATTCTATAATCTTTCATTCTAAAAGTCCAAGAAAAGTCTTGAAGGGAAAAAAAAAAGACTTTGATTTTGGATAATAATAGACATTAACTATTATCTCTCATTTAAATATATTTTAGTACTTTGATATCAAAAATACTAAAATTTTAAGTAAACTTTATTTTAAATTTTAAGTAAAGAACGTTCCTTCAAACTCCACTGCCAGGATAGCTAAATACACCTCTATCATACTGAGTCTCCTGTGGATACCAACTATAAACTCAGTGCAAAAACAAAACAAAATAAAACAAGTAAACAGACAAAAATGTACCTGAAATTATTGGAGAGTGACCAAAAGGAAGAGGGAAATCAGCACTTGGACAAAGGCAAAGGAAACTACCATGGTGAGTTTCCTGTTTTTATGACTTTTAACCTGAGAGTACAGGTAGTCAGTGCCTAGTGGTGTTACTAAAAGTATTTATTAAAACCCATAGATAGTCCTTGTAGACTGAAGAACTAGAAGAAAGAATTTAAGAGACTACAGCAACTGGATAGTGAAGGGGGAAT
Organism: Stenella coeruleoalba; assembly: GCF_951394435.1. Taxonomy (NCBI): domain Eukaryota; kingdom Metazoa; phylum Chordata; class Mammalia; order Artiodactyla; family Delphinidae; genus Stenella; species Stenella coeruleoalba. Next base: position 75,972,450 of record NC_137154.1, read on the forward strand.
TCTGGAAAAGAGAGATAAATAGAGAGGACCCTCAGCTTCTCTATATAACTGTGCCCAAATCTCTGGTAGCCCCTGAACCATGCAACCAGAAGCCACCTAGCTAAGGATAAGGGAGTGTAATTTAAATTGGAGCTTCCACCCAAGAGAATGAGTTTTCAGTTTGAGTCCAAACAAGTTTATTGTCTGTCTAGACAAACAAACAAACATCCAAGAAACAAAAAATAAACATTCCTCACAAGAAAGTAACAGAATTTGGAGCCACCACACATAATATTCAGAATGCCTAGAATATAATGCCAAATCACTTTGCAAACAAAGAACCAAGAAAATATCAACAATTCTCAATAGAAAAGACAATCAACAGAAATTAATCCCAAGATAACCTCTGTGTTAGAATTAGTAGACAAAGATTTTATGCTTGCTGTTATAACTCTGCTCAGTGAAGTAAGGGAAAACATGCTTGTGATGAATAAGAAGATAGGAAATATCAGCAAAGAAATAGAAACTATAAAATAAAATCAAGTTTTTCATTCTAAAATGAAAAAACATGAAATGTGAAAAATAAATCAGTAGATGGGCTGAAAGCAGAATGAATACATAGCAGAAAGGATCAGTGAACTTAAAGAGAGATCAATGAAATCATCCAATCTGAGTAACAGAGGGAAAAAAGAATGAAACCAAATGATCAGGATTTATAGGAATATAACAAAGGATTTAACATATGTGTAATTGACGTCCCGGAAGGAGAGGAGAGAATATGGCAGAAAAAAATATTTGAAGAAATAATAGATTTAAAATTCTCAAATTTTGTAAATGATACATTTATGGATTCAAAAAGCTCAGTGAACCCCAAGTAGAATAAGTGCAATGAAAACCATATGCTTAGGCACATCATAGTCACACTGTTAAAAAAAAAATTAATCAAAAGTAAAAATACCATGAAAGCATCTAGAGAAAAATTATACATTACATTTAGGGGACAACAATTTGAATGTCTACTAATTTCTCATCAGAAATAATGGAGGCCAAAAGACAGTAGAACAAGACTGTTAAGTGCTGTAAAATTCCCTGAAAACATTGTTTCTTATAGTTAGCCAAGGAAAACCATATAACACATATATGAAAATAGTGTTTTTTTCATTTCTTTTCACAAATTTTCAAGTCTCACATCACAGAACTCCAAGTGAAAATTTGGTACAATCTTAGGGGCAAAGGCATTTCAGTAGCATGTCTCCATATTAATTAAAACTGCCTAAGCTATAGATCTAAATATCGTGTGTCCTTGTTATTGTTAACAATCTAAAGTTTAATATTCACATAAGACTCCAACAAAGATGCCAGGTTACTTCTACATGTTCTTCATTGAATTTTCCAGTACTTGAACTACCATAACTATACTAAGCATTTCCTACCTTCAAGTTCTTGTATCTTTCCTCTCCCTTTACTCCTGGTACTTGATCTCATTCTGACATCAAAATTGAAGATTTTTGAAGGAGAACAAAATTGAAGAAAGAAATATTGATTTATTTAGCTTTATCCACTTATTCATTCTATTATTTAATAAACATTTGCAATAAATTCCAGATGGATGAAGGAAACTGCTAAGAGAGCTATTAGAAATAAGAGATGTGATAGGGGAGTACATTCCCAGGAGAGTTATTGGAAAGAGTGAAGATTCAGCGAGAAGAATGAACCCGGTGTGTCTAAGGAATAGACACAGCCATTTGGCTGGCAAAGTGTGAATAAGGGGAGAGATCAGGGCTGAGAAGTAAACAGAGGCCTGGAAGGCCATGATAAAGGGTTGGGTTTTATTCTAAATGTGATGGTAAGCCTTGGGTTTTAGGCTGAGATTAGTAACATGTCTAAGCATTTTTTTAAATTCTGCCAGCTGCTCTGCTGAGAGTAGACTGAAGAGGGTCCAAGAGTCAAGGCAGAATACCCATTAGGAGGTGCTGAACACTTCTGGAGGTTAGGGTGTTGTGGTCCACTCTGGTAGTGGTTAATATTGACAGGACTCAGTAATGGGCTGCAAGTGATAAATGAGAAAAAGAGGGGGACTCCACAAGGGCCCCAAGATTTTGGCTTGAAAATCTGCATGGGTGGTAGTGGAGTGACATTAACAGATATGGAGGGGAAACAGGGTGGTGTAAGGTGTAAGGGAGGGATTTTTAAAAAGAAAAAAGAATGAAGAAATGTGATGAGGAATAGAGAGTTTATAAGAGATGCCCTTGCTGGTAGCTTAGATTGAAAAATATTGTCATAAGGGTGTAGTTTTTGTAGATTAGAGGAATGGATATGATCACCTGGAGAGTGTGTGTATGTTGAGATTGTGTGGGAAATCAATACTTATAAAGACTGAGAAGAATCATCCAGTTAAGTTAAAGAAAAATTAGAAACAAAAGGAGAGTGCTTCAAAAAGAGAATAGAAAACACCCTGTAATTCTGAACACACTGCAATTTCCAGCTGGTAAGCTTTTTAAAAATTAAAATAAGTAAAGCCTTCTTGAACAAATGGCTGAATCCCAGTCTCAGACAAGGTATATACAATATGGATCTGGAAAGTTTGTCATACTGGAAAGCAAAAGAGCTATCGGTGATTACTGAGGTTGTACCAGCAGGATAAGGGTCCAGTTTGAAGTATTTCCTACTGGCCAAAATTGAGAAAATTTGAGTATCAAAAAGAATGATAATTTAATGGATAAAAACATAATAAAATATTTTTAAATCCCTGAGTTCAGGATCACACTAAAAACAACCTCAGTGCTCACTTTTGGAGGATGATAGAGAACCAACTAATTATTCCGTACACTGGCAAATAAAAGGAAAGGATCAAGGCTCAAGACATTGAAAGAGGTCACCAGATTATCTGCTGAGAGTATTGAGGAGATATGGTGGAAATGTTAGGTAATTTAAAAAATGGGCTTTGGGAATATGAGAAATGTGAAAGAGAGCTTAGCTGGGAAAAATAGGACAATACATGGGGTTGAATACCTTTATTCAGAAAAGGTTTTAGTTACTTTGAGGCACTCAATAGCCATATATGGGAGCTGACCAAACATGTAATGGTATTTTGCAGGACAAGTGCACCAGAGAAAGGAAAGAAAGCAAGGACTTTTCAATGGAATAGGAAGTTGAAGATTTCTCCCCTCTCTTTATTTTCCTGATCTTGACATCCTTTTTTGACATCCAGTTAGGTAGCTATGACCTTCATTTTTCTGCACAGTCTATATTCCATCTTTATTCACATACTTGTTGATTTTCTATTAATGTGCAGTAAATAGTTGTTTATTTTTGTGGTGTATACATCTAAAGGATTGACAAGTGTATAGAGTCATGTATTTACCACCACAGTTCCATATGGAAGAGTTCTAAACCCCAACCCCAAATTCCCCTGTGCTACTCCTTTAAAGACAACTCTTCTGCCCACCCCATGGCTCCAGGCATCATTTACTTGTTTTCCTCCCTATAGTTTTTCTTTTGCAGAATGTCATATAATTGGAATCATACACCATGTAGCCTTTCAGGTCTGAGTTCTTTCATTTGGCAAAGTGCATCTCAGATTCATCCATGTTTACGCACGAATCTAAAGTCCATTCTTCTTATTGCTGCACAGTATTCCATCGTGTGGATGTACCTTAGTTTGTTTTTCTAAGCACTTGTGGAATGATAGCTACTGTTTTCCATTTTTTAACTATTATAAGCAAAGCTGCTGTAAATATTCATGTATAGGTTTTTGTGTGGGTCATACAGTACGTACATGTTTAACTTTATAAGGAGCTGAAGTACAGCTTTCCAAAATGGTTATGCTGTCTTACATTGTCACCAGCAATGTATGAGAGCTCCAAATGATCCACCTCCATGTGAATGCTTGATGTTTTTAACTTTTTAAATTTAAGATCTACTTTAGGTAAGTTCCACTATCTTATTTTTAGTTTGATTAGCATTTTCCTAATAATTAGTTTTGTTGAGCATATTTTTCAAATTTTTTAATTGAAGTATAGTTGATTTACAATTTTATGTTAATTTCAGGTGTATAACATAATGGATCAATATTTTATAGGTTATACTCCATTTAAAATTATTATAAAATACTGGCTATATTCTCTGTGCTGTACATTACATCCTTGTATCTTATTGATTTTATATCTAGTAGTTTGTACCTCTTAATCACCTTCCTCAATCCTGGGCTTCCCCCAACCCCTCTTCCCACTGGTAAACACTAGTTTGTTCTCTGTATCCAGGAGTCTGTTTCTGTTTTGTTGTATTTGTCCATTTGCTTTATTTTTTAGGTTTCACATATAAGTAGAAACATGAAGTATTTGTCTTTCTCTGTCCAACTTACTTCACTAAGCATAATACCCTCCAGGTCCATCTATGTTGTTGCAAACAGCAAAAATTCATTCTTTTTATGGTTGAATAATTTTCCATTGTACATATATATATATATATATATATATATATATATCCCATTTGTTTTCATTTGCATGAAATATCTTTTTCCATTACCTCACTTTCAGTATGCGTGAGTCTTTAGCTCTGAAGTGAGTCTCTTATAAGCGGCATATAGATGGGTCTTGGGTCTTGTTTTTTCTATCCAATCAGCCACCCTATGTCTTTTGATTGGAGCATGTAGTCCATTGACATTTAAAGTCATTATTGATAGGAATGTACTTAGTGCCATTTTGTTATTTGTTTTATGGTTGTTTTTATAGTTCTCTGTCCTTTTCTTCTTTTGTTCATTTCTTTCCTTGTGGTTTGCTGATTTTCTTTAGTGGTATGCTTGTGCTCCTTTCTCTCTAGTTTCTGTATGTCTTTTGTAGGTTTTTGATTTGTGTTTACCATGGGTTCATATATGTTGACCTATAACTATATCTACTTGTTTTAAACTGGAGGTCATTTAAGTTCAAACACACTCTAAAAGATCTACATTTTTACTCCTCTCCCCACATTTTGTGTTTTTGATGTCATATTTTACATCTTCAAGCCTATCCCTTAACAGTTCATTGTAGTTATAGTTGATTTTATTATTTTTGTCTTTTAACCTTTGTACTAGCTTATTTAAGTGGTTGAACCACTTCCTTTACCATATACTTGCCCTTACTTGTGGGATTTTTCCCTTCCTATAATTTCTTATTTCTTGTTGTAGCCTTTTCTCTTCCACTCAGAGAAGACTCAAGATGGGTTTAGTATTGATGAATTCTTGTAGTTTTTACTTGTCTGAGAAGCTCATTATGTCTCCTTCAATTCTGAATGATGATCTTGCTGGGTAGAGTATCCTAGGTTGCAGGTTCTTCCTTTCAGCTCTTTGAATATATCATGCCACTCCCTTCTGGCTTACAAAGTTTTCGTTGAAAAATCAGTTGATAGCCTTATGGGGGTTCCCTTGCATGTGACTCTTTGTTTTTATCTTGCTGCCTTTAAAAGTCTTTATCTTTATCATTATCTTTATCTTTATCTTGCTGTGGGTTTCTTTGGGTTCATCTTGTTTGGGATTCTCTTTGCTTCCTGTACCTTGATATCTGTTTCCTTCTTCAGGTTTAGGAAGTTTTCAACCATAATTTCATCAAATACATTTCCTGCCCCTTTCTTTCTCTCTTCTTCTGGAACCCTTATAATACAAATGTTAGTATGTTTGATGTTGTCCCAGAGGTCCCTTAAATGATCCTCTTTTTTTGTTTGTTTGTTTTTTTGTTTTTCTTTTGCTATTCTGATTGGGTGATTTTCACTATTCTGTCTTCCAGATTGCTTAAGTGTTCTGTATCACCTAATCTGTTAATTCCTTCTACTGTATTTTTCCGTTCCATTATTACATCCTTCAGCTCTATTTTGTTCTTTTTTATATTTTCTAGTTCTCTTTTGAAATTATCATTTGTTCATCTACTGTTTTCCCAAAGTCATTTCTCATTTCACATTCTTATTATTATTGCTTTCAACTCTTTATCAGGTAAACTATTTATCTCTTTTTCATTAGGGTTTTTTTTCTTGTTCTTTCATTTGAAACATATACTTCTGTCTTCTCATTTTGTTTAACTTTCTCTGTCTCTACAAAATTGGGTGAAACAGTTATCTATCCCAGTCTCTGAAGGCAAATCCTTGTGTGGGAGCATCCCTTTGCAGTCTATGTGTGCCCAGTGGCTTTGGTGGGAGATCTGGATCTGAAATGAGCACAGGCTGTGCCTTCCCCTTGGGTGATCTGGCACCCACCACCTTGCTGGGAGGTAGGGCTGGATTCAGAGGAGCTGAAGCCAAAGCCAGGTGTGAGCCTGGGCTTCTTCTAGGCTCAATGGCAGTCACTGGCCTATTGGGGGTGGGGTCAGGGCCCAAGGGGCTAGAGCAGGAGCCCTGAGGAAGTTGGGCTTCTCCCAGATGTAATAGCCATCTCTATGATGATTGAGGGTATGGCTGGGGCCTGAGGTCTTGGGGCTGCACTTTTGCACTGGTTTTACTTTTTCCCAGGTATGCCACCTTGATTAGAGACTGGGTCGGGACTGAAGGGGTTGGAGTCATATTACTCAGCTGTTTCCACATGTTCCCAAGTCTGCACACAGATGCACACACCTGCAGTGGCAACCTCTACCCTGGAGCTGGTTCCACTCCCTCCCAAGTCTGTACACAGACTCCTGCTCTGGCAATATCTGCCTCTGCCCTGGTCAGAGGCAGGGTCAGGGCCCAGATCAGTTCTGTTCCCTCCAAGTGTGCACACTCTCCTTGGCAGTGGCTGCCTCCACCTTAGTGGGGATCAGTGCCGGAGAGGAGAGGCAGGAGCAGGAACCCAGTGTGGGCTGGAGGGCATACTGGGTGATCCTGGCAAGCAGGCCAGAACACCAGGCAGTTTTCAATCTGTAGTCTCCACAGTGTTCCCAGGAGTAAGCAAGACTGTGTGCACACTCTCCAAGAACAGATTCTGGGTTCCTTACAGCTCTCTCGTAAGCCCCTCTGGTTCTCAAACCAACAAAGGGGCTTGTCTTCCTGGTGTCAGACTCCAGGGCTGGCACGCCTAATGCGTGGCTTGAACCCCACGCTCCCCAGGGAGGATCCATGAGCCTGTGATATCACCCGCCTCTTCTGGGTCACCCACTAGGGATGCAGGTCCCATCTAGATCACTTTTCCTGTCCTCCTACCAAACCCAATGTGATTCTTTCTTTACAGCCTTGGTTGTAGAGGAGCCAGTCTGCTAGTCTTCAGGTCAATTTCAGCAAGAGTTTCTCTATGTGTAGTTATAGTTTTGATGTGTTCATGAGGGAGGTAAGCTCAAAGTCCTCCTACTTCACTCAAGCTCACTCTTCCTATGACTTAGCCACATCCTTTTAGACTGTTCCAGACCCTTGCTCCCTTTTTTAGTCCCTCACTCACTTGCATCTTCAAGCCAGCTTACTCCTATGGTGCTTATCTCTGGGTTTATAACTGTGCACCAGTTCTTCTTCTTTCTGCTCCCCCTGAAAGTGATTATTTTCCAGAAGTCTGTTCTTGAATCTCTTTTAATATCTATATGTCAGTGAAATCATTCTAAGGTAGGCATTCTCAAAATGTGGTCCCCAGACCAGCAGCATAAGCATTTGCCTTGTTAGAATGGTAATTTGCCTGGCCCCATGGTCTACTGCATCAGAATCCTTAGGGGTGAGGCCCAGCAATCTGTGGTTTAACAAGCCCTCCAGGTAATTCTGAGGCATGTTAAAGTTTGAGACCCACTGCTCTAAAGTATAGGGCACAGACCATCTGCATCAAAATCCTTGGGGTGCTAGTGGAATATATGGATTTCTTTGTCCCATCCTAAGCCCACTGAATCAGAATCTCTGTGGTCAGAATCACCAACTCCAAGATATTCTTATTCCCACTAAAGTCTGAAAATCTGTACTCTATACTCTCTCTCTCAGAGATCTACTAATAAGGCTTCAATTATAATTTCTGCACAAATATACCGCTAGGCTTTATTTTCAATTTCCTATCAGACATGTCCACAAATAACTTTTGCTACCACCTCAAAGTTATATATTCTAATACTATAATCATTGATCCTCTTTTCCCTCCCTCAAATGGCTTCTGACTTTATTTCTGCTCCCAATCATTCTGGCCTGAATCTCATTAACCAGGAGTTATATTTGTCACATATAACTCCCTTGATCACAAATCCAACTGTGATTTCTGCTTAATAACAGAAACAGGTATTTTATTTTCTAAAATACCTTTTGCTTTTCATGAATACTGCTATTACTCTATTTCCTGGCTAGAAATTACATCACATTGTCTTTCAAGAATATTTTCTGTGACGAGAGTAAATATAATGCTAAAATTTTGAGTCACTTGGACCCAATTGGATTTGGGTACAAACTAAGAACTGTTGAGTCCAGGACTGAAACTCAGGTCTTGGCTTTCAAAACTCAGTTCCTTTGTAGTAATTGATGCTCTGAAAAATGTTTAATTTCTGGATAACTGTTCTTCATTCATTATTTGATGTAGAACAGAGTCTGTTATATAACCAATCATTTATCCACGAGATTTAGTAAGTGCAATAGCAACTAGATCTCAGAATATTCTTCCACAAGAAATGTTAGCATATATTATTAGTGGCCAGAGCATCCTTAAATTTGAATATAGTACTGCATGGTGATTAAAGGAAAAAACAGAGTAAATTTCTCCATTGACAAATAGTTTTTGGGTTGGGAGAGAAAAAACCTCATAAAAATATAAGAAAATTAATTCACATGAAGTGTTTTGCAGCATTCATGATGTCTCTGTAGTATTACCACAAAAGCACTTCATATTTTTGAGCAGCTGTTCTTTAGTTATGTCTCTTACTACTGTTATAATAATTACATCCTGGGTTTGTTAGAGTCACAAATGTCAGAGTTGAAGAGTACCTGGGAGGTCATCTATTTCCTACTCCACTTTGTATTGATGAAGGAAATTTAGGATAAGAAAGGTAATAGGGTTTGCCCAAAGTTATGCCACTAACTAAGTGGCAGAGCTGAGATTATAAAAACCCAAGTCTCTTGATGGTCAGCTTTCTTTGATCTTCCTTTTTGAGCAGTCAGGAAGTATGACAAACAGAAGATAGAGAGGAAGAGGTCAGCAGGAAAAGCTGTGAGGCAGAACGAAGGACTGGATAATCAGAGCAAGGAAAAAAGGAAATGGTGTCACTGACGTCATCAACTATAAGAATAGAGATTGAGGAGGGCAATACCTAAGTCTTTAACAGCTCTACATTCAATTTCACAAAGTAAATAGGTAAGACAACAAACCCAAGTCACACGCCTTTTTTAAATTGAGAAGCTTTATGTACAATATCTGAACTTCACCCTAAAAAACCCCGTTTCCTCACAGCATGTGATTGTGCGTATTTGACAGCCAGTGATGACTGCCACCAACCCTCACCTCTGTGCTGTAACCAACATACCAAAATTAGAACAATAATTTGGCCTTCCACAGACAGCCTCAAAGGAGCTATTACAGGTAGTCCAGGAAATAATGTATTTCATGGAATGATTATAATTATAGTGTTCCTTATAAATAATATGTACTTTTTAAAGTCCACAATTATGCCTAGAGTAACAGAGTATAATTGCTAGATATTTTACTTTCCCTGTGTGTACACAGATTTTGTTTTGCAATGTTCTTCAGATTCCCAAATTAGATCCCAAAAGTAACTGTCTTTATCTTTCCTCTCTCTGCTTTTTATCAGCCCCTTCAGTACAGAGACATACAGGAGACCCATTATTCTCTGCCCCTCTCCAGACTGTAAATAGCAAATAGGGTTCAGGTCTTCAGCATTTGTGTATTTAATGCCACACACACACACACACACACCCAACAAATCTATTGCCAAAACTCCAGAAAACCAAAATCTTTTAAGACATTGTATGGGTTCTACACTAACAGAACTGGACATCCTTCTGAAGGCAAGTGTCTGCTGGGATACTCTTACTAGTCCTCTGCTATATGTGCTGCATGATGGTAGACCTAGGGACCAACATTAAACTCACCATTTGTCTTTCCACACTTCATGACTGACTGCCTAGGAAGTAATACTTTTTATTCCATTACTGTGAGGGAACGTTGTGAAGAAAAATTCAGAGGCAGGAAATTTGAAGGACTATTCAGTTTCTCTACTGATCTATACCTACAATTCACCTTCAATTTCGCTACTGAAGTTGGTGGCCTAAAATACAGATCTAATCAACTATGTCACTTCCATGCTCACAAATTTAGTAATTTGCCACTACCTATAGGATAAAGTTCCACCTCCTTACATCATTTTAGGTCCTCCTAACCTATCATAGGTCTTTGTCTTACAAAATCCCTACCAGCTTCCTCACCACACTTTCTCACTCATACCAGCATTCACTCACTCCTTTGCTTCTGCCTACACCTCACACATACTTCCTCTCTTCTTTCCCATTTTCACCTGTGGGAGCCCATAGCTTAAATGCCCTTCTTTCATGAAACTATTCCACCAGTTGGAAATAATCTCATCCTTATGCGCACTCCCAAGCCTTTTCTAAGAGTTTCCTTTCTAATATATGCACCCAAGCCTGTGTGTGCATCCAAGTCTGGGGGCTCCAAAGGGGGAAAATGCAGACTTCAGACTTGTGGGCAAGATGTCCACACACATACAGACCAGGTACCTCATAGTATGGGATGGTGCCAAGAGTAGGAAAAAAAAAAACATAACTTTTTTTTTTAGCTTGAAGGATTTACTTTAAATATTTAGGCACATAATATATGAGCTTCTTGCCTTGGGCTCCCAAAATGTTAAAGACAGGCAAGAACTGAATTGGGAGTTGTGGAAAAATAGTAAGCTCCTTGCTTCTGCAAGTGTTCAAGCACAGATTAGGCAACCACTAGGCTGAGATTGTTTTCTTTCTTCTTCTGCTTTCTTGAAACTTTTAAAACTATTACATCATGGGGACCTAAAAGGCCAGGTTTGAATCTAGAACTTTCACCCTCCTTTGTGGTCCATGAGAATACAGCAGCAGCAGGCCTGGCCCCTGGCGATGGCTTCCCCTCATTCTCTTGCCCCCTTTGGTGCCAATCCACACTATATATATGTGTTCAATATTGAGAATTTCACATAAACATAAAAAATACTTGTAATTCCATCATCCATAAAGATGTATGTTCACAAATATTTACTGAAATTTCTTTCTCATAGTGCAAAAAGGGAAATAATGAAATATCTATCAATGGAGAGAGATAAATGAAGTATGTTACAGCCATTCAATGGAATATTGTTAAAAATTTAAAAATATGTTTGATATAAAAATTTAAATTATATAATTTAAAAGTTGGTTAGATGTAATATGCATACTATGATTCCATGTTTATAAAATGCATATTCAGCATTAAAAATAGTCACATTTATTGTGTGTACAATGTGTTCTCATTGTTGTGTTATATTATAGTGATAAGGGCACAGGTTTGGGGATTTATCCGACTTCTTTTTTTTTTTTTTTTTTTTTTATGGTATGCGGGCCTCTTACTGTTGTGGCCTCTCCCGTTGTGGAGCACATGCTCCGGACACGCAGGCTCCGCGGCCATGGCTCACGGGCCTAGCTGCTCCACGGCATGTGGGATCTTCCCAGACCGGGGCACGAACCCGTATCCCCTGTATTGGCAGGCAGACTCTCAACCACTGCGCCACCAGGGAAGCCCCCCTTATCCAACTTCTTTTGTTCCTCCACTTAACCAGCTCCATAACTTTGCAGGACTTTCCAAGCCCCAGTTTATTCATCTGTAAGGTGAGAATAATCATATTTACCTCATGGAATTTTCTGAATAATTAAGGATATTCTATATATAAAGTGCCTAGCACAGTACCTCTCTCTCACTCCCCCACCCACACACACACACATGTTCACAGTACTTGGGAAAAGACTGACCAAAAGGTCTCACAAATAGTGTTAGTTAAATGGGATTAAACAAATCCTATTTAACAAATAGAGCAGTGGAATTTGGGGCTTATTTTTAGCTTGTTTGTTTATTTTTGTTTAACTATATTTTATGATAAACTATTTTAAATATTTACAGAAGATATGTCTTCAAAATAAAACAAAAATCATTATACAAAGAGACTATTCTGATTATTTAGATGTGAAGCCTTGAATGTTTGAACTAGGGCTGTGGCAATGAGAGTGGAACATAAGAGTAAAAAGTGAAAGACACATTACTTAGAAGTGAGTGTAAACAGAAGGAAAAAGGATGATTCCAAGAATACTGGAAAATTAAGTAGGGAAAGTGGAGATTGACTTGAGAGCAGTGAAAATACTAGCTTTGGTTATGAATATATTGCTAGATGGGATGACAGAGAACAAAGGGGAAGCGAATAAGACATGATTTAGCTGAGCATTAGAGATGGTGTCACACTGCAGATAGAGACTCACAAATTTACATATGTATACAGTTTTATATATTTATATGTTATATATATTTTAATATATTACATACAGTATATATATAAAGAATTATAGTAGAGAACCAAGAGGAAAGCAAACCTGAGTCATGAAACCAACTTTTGAGCCTGAGCCCAAAATATTTTATTTAATTTATGTTTTTCCTGTGCAATGTATCTTTGTCCTTATTTATTTTATACAAAGTAGTTTGTATCTCTTAATCCCCTACCCAATCTTGCCCATCTCTCTTTCCTCTCCCCACTGGTAACCACTAGTTTGTTCTCTATGTCATTTGAGTCTGTTTCAGTTTTATTATATTCGTTCATTTGTCTTATTTTATAGATTCCATGTATAAATGATAATATAGAGTGTCTTTCTCTGTCTGAATTATTTCACTAAGCATAATAACCTCTATACACATTCACATTGTTGCAAGTAGCAGAATTTCATTTTTATGGCTGAGTAATATTCCATTGTGTTGGTGTGTGTATGTGTGTACACCACATCTTCTTTTTGATTACTGTAATTTGTTGTACAGTCTAAAGACAGGGAGTATGATATTAATACATCCAGCTTTGTTCCTTTTTCTCAAGAATGCTTTGGCTATTTAGGGTCTTTTATGGTTACCTATAAATTTTAGGAATATTTGTTCTAAACCTGTGAAAAATGTCATTGGTATTTTGATAACGATAGCATTAAATCTGTAGATTGCTTTTGGTAAGATGCACATTTTAACAATATTAATTCTTCCAATCCATGAACACAAATCTCTTTTCATTTATTTGTATCACCTTCAATTTTCTTCATCAATGTTTCACAGTTTTTAGAGTATAGGTCTTTCACCTCCTTGGTTAAGTTTATTCCTAAGTATTTTATTATTTTTGATATAATTTTAAATGGGATTGTTTTCTTGCTTTCTCTTTCTGATAGTTTGTTATTAGTAAATAGAAATACAACAGATTTCTGTATATTAATCTGTATACTACAACTTCATTGAATTCATTTATTAGTTTTAATAGTTTTTTTGGTGGAGACTTTAGGGATTTCCATACGTAATATCATGTCATCTGCAAATAGTGACAGTTTTACTTCTTCCTTCCCCATTGGATGCCTTTTATATATTTTTTCTTGTCTGATTGCTGTGACTAGTACTTTCAATACTATGCTAAATAAAAGTGGTGAGAGTGAGCATTCTTGTCTTGTTCCTGATTTTAGAGAAAGGCTTTCAGCTTTCCACCATTGAGTATGATGTTAGCTGTGGGTTTGTCACAAATGGCCTTTCCTATATTGAAATATATCCCTCATACCAACTTTGATGAGATTTTTCACCATGAATCAATGTTGAATTTTGTCAAATGTTTTTTCTACAGCTATTGAGATGATCATGTGATTTTCATCCTTCCTTTTGTTAGTGTGGTGATTGATTTCTTCATGTTGAACCATCCTTGCATCCTGGAATAAATCCCACTTGATCATGGTGTATGATCCTTTTTATATATTGTTGAATTTGGTTTGCTAATATCTTATTGAGAATTTGTGCATTTATATTCATCAGAGATATTGGCCTATAATTTCCTTTTATGGAGTGTCTGTGTCTGGTTTTTTTATCAGGGTAATGGTGGTCTCATAGGATGAATTTGGGTGTTCCCTCCTCTATAATTTTTTGGTATATTTTGAAAAGGATAGGTACTAACTTTCCTCAAATTTTTGGTAGAATTCCCCTTGGAAGATGTCCAGTCCTGAACTTTTATTTGCTGATAGTTTTTTTTTTTAATTGCAAATTCAATTTCACTACTAGTAATTGGTCTGTTCAGATTGCCTATTTCTTGCTGATTCAGTCTTGGAAAGTTGTATGCTCCTAGAAATTTGTCAATTTCTTATAGATTGTCCAATTTGTTGGCATATAACTGTTCATAATATTCTCATGATTTTTTGTATCTCTGTAATATCTGTTGTTATTTCTCCTCTTTCTTTTCTTATTTTGCTCATTTGCAACCTCTTTTTTCTTGATGAACCTGGCAAAAGCTTTATCAATTTTGTTTATCTTTTCAAAAAACCTGCTCTTGGTTTCATTGATGTTTTCTATCTTGTTTTTTTGTCTTTATTTATTTCCACTCTATTATTTCCTTCCTTCTGCTGACTTTGGGCTTTTTTTGTTCTTTTTCTAATTCCTTTAGACAGAAGTTTAGGTTGTTTATTTGAGACTTTTCTTGTTTCTTGAGGTACGCCTGTATCATGATAAAATTCTCTCTTAGAACTATTTTGCAGCATCCCATAGCTTTTAGAAGATTCTGTTTTTATTTTCATTTCTTGCTAGGTATTTTCTGATTCCCTCTTTGATTTCTTATTAATCCATTGATTTTTTAGTAACATGTTTTTAGTCTCCAATGTGTTGGTGTTTTTTCCACTTTTGTTTCTGTAATTGATTTTTAGTTTCATACCATTTGGTTGGAAAAGATGCTTGATATAATTTCTATTGTCTTAAATTTGTTGAGACTTGCTTTTTGGCCTAGGCTGTGATCTACTCTGGAGAATGTTCCATGTGCAACTTGAAAAAAATATGTATTCTGCTGTTTTGGGATGGAAAGTCCTGTAGATATCTATTAAGTCCAACTGCTCTAATGTGTCACTTAAGACCACTGTTTCCTTATTGATTTTTCTGCCTTGGGGATTTGTCCATTGATTTAAGTGAGGAATTAAAGTCCCCTACTATTATTGTACTACTGTCAATTTATCCCTTTATGTCTGTTAATATTTGCCTTATATATTTAGGTGCTGCTGTATTAGGCACATATATGTTAATGAGTGTTTTATCCCTTTCTTGTACTGATCCCTTTATTATTATATACTGTCCTTCTTTGTCTTTTGTTATAGACTTTGTTTTACAGTCTATTTTGTCTGTGAATATTGCTATCCCCACTTTCTTGTCATTTCCATTTGCATGAAATCTCTCCTCACTTTCAGCGTGTGCGTGTGTTTTTAGCTCTGAAGTGAGTCTCTTGTATGCAGTATATAGATGGGTCTTTTTTTTTTAATTCAACCACTCTATGTCTTTTGATGGAGCATTTAGTCCATTGACATTTAAAGTGATTATTGATAGGTATTGCTATTTTGTTACGTATTTTCTGGTTGTTTTTGTAGTTCTTCTCTGTTCTTTTCTTCTTCTTTTAGTTTCTTCCCTTGCACATTGATGATTTTCTTTGGTAGTATACTTGGGTTCCTTTCTCTCTGGTTTTTGAGTATCTATTGCAGGTTTTTAATTTGTAGTTACCATGAGGTTCATATATGTTGACCTATATCTACATTTTTTAAACTGGTAGTCATTTAAGTTCAAACATCTAAAAGATTTACATTTTTTACTCCTCTCTCCCACATTTTGTGCTTTTGATGGCATATTTTGCATCTTCATATTTACCCCTTTACTGATTATTGTTGTTATAGTTGTTTTGCAATTTATTGCCTTTTAATCTTCATACCAGCCTGTTCAAGTGGTTGATCCTCAGCCTTTACTATATATTTTCTTTTACTAGTGGAATATTTTCTTTCCTATAGATATTTAGTTCTTGTTATGACCTTTTTTTTCCACTTAGAAAAAGATCCTTTAACATGTCTTTTAGGGTAGGCTTAGTATTGATGAACTCCTTTAGTTTTTTGCTTCTTTGAGAGGTTTCTTTATCTATCTTTAAATTCTAAATAATAATCTTGTTGGGTAGAGTATCCTGGTTGCAGGTTTTTCCTTTAAGCACTTTGAATATATCATGTCACTCCCTTTTGGCCTACAAAGGCTCTGCTGAAAAATCAGCTAACTTTATGGGGGTTCCCTTGTATATGAGTATTTATTTTTCTCTTGCTGCTTTTAGAATTCTCTATTTTTAACTTTTGTCATTTTAATTATGATACATCTGGTTGTGGGTTCATTTGGGCTCACCTTTTGGGGGACCCTCTCCACTACCTATGGCTGGATATATTTCCTTTTCCAGGTTTGAGATGTTTTTAGCCATAATTTCATCAAATACGTTTTCAACACTTTTCTCTCTCTTTTCTCCTTCTGGGACCCCTATAATGCAAATATTAGTATACTTGATGCTGTCTCAGAGGTTTCTTAAATGGTTATTTTGTTTGTTTGTTTTTCTTTTTGCTGTTCTGATTTGGTGTTTCCCATTAATCTATTTTCCAGATCACTTATGCATTCTTCTGTATTACTTAGTCTGTCATTAATTCCTTTTCAATTATTTAATTGAAATAATTAAATTATTTCAATTTTGTATTCTTCAGTTCTGTTTATTTTTTATATTTTCTAGTTCCTAGTTAAAATTCTAACTGTGTTCACATATTCTTTTCCCTAATTCACATAGCATTTTTATCATTAATGCTTTGAACTCTTTGTCTGGTAAATTTTTATTTCTGTTTCACTAGTTGCTTTTTCAGAGATTTTCTCTTCTTCTTTTAATTGAAACAAATTTCTCTGTCTTCTCATTTTGCTTAACTTTCTCTTTCTCTATAAAATTTGGTGAAACAATTATATATTGTGGTCTTAAAGAGATGTCCTTGTGTAGGAGTATCCCTATACAGTCTATGTGTGCCTAGTGGCTTTGGTGGGAGAGGTGGATCTGACATGAGCATGACTCACATCTTTCCCCCACAGGTTTCTGGCAGCTGTCACCTTGGCAGGAGTTGGGGCTGGAAATGGAGTGGCTAGGTCAGATTCAGGTATGAGCCAGGGCTTCTCTTCTCCTCAGTAACCAGCACCATCCTACTGGGGGCAGAGGCAGGTCCAAGTTACTGGAACAGAAGCCCTGAGAGTCAGGTCTAAGCTGGTTCCATTCCCTTTAAGTCTGTGCTCTCCCCCTTTCAGCACTAGCCCCCTTGCTCCACAGGAGAGCAGTGCTAGAGCAAGCGGGGCTGGCACAGGAGCTTGGCATGGGACTGGGCATGGGCTCTGGTGGCCCCAGCTGCAGTCAGATTCCTAGACTGCTTCTGATGCATTGCCTCCATAAGTATCAGTAATGGCTCCCTCTTCCCTGAGACTGAGCCCAAATTTATGGGAAGAAGAGAAATCAGTGATTGATGAAGACAGAGTAGTTAAGAGTAGTGATTCACAAATTGGTAACCCAGAGGTAGAGAATCATTCTGTGCTCAAATAATGAAGCGTGTTAAAAAATTTAACACTTTGATGTGCAAAATATGTAGATTTTTTTCCAATATTATTATTTTTTATAATCTTCCACTCAACTAAGTAGCTTGGGAGGAGCAGGGATGGAAAGAACATTAACTGGCCATTAACAGTATATATCTGAGTCTCTTTAGATAAATGTTCTTTCAGGCTCTTATTTCCTCCCCCATCCCTTCTCAACTTGGCATCCAGGTATAGTTTATGCATAAAAGTGGGGTTTACATGAAGTCTGAGAAAATTATACAAATCTCTTCCCAACTCTGTATTTGGTGATATCATGTTGGTAGCTTAAAATCAGGTCTGGTATATTTATACCACAGAAGCTGTCACATGCTGTAAGTCCACATCACTTTTTACCTACCTAGTGGCAGTGAAAAACAGGAGGTTCTCTTATTGTCTTCTGGTTTCTCTAATCTTCCTCAAAGATGTCTCTTGTATTCTCAGTCACTGGTCAGCCTCCTAGTAGCCATTGAAGATGTCTACAGCTGGTCAACACAAGACCTGGCCTCTTGGCTTAGTCAGGACCCAGGGGTCTTCACTTACTGACTCAACCTCACCTTACTCTAATTAGTAAAGATAACTCTGAAAAAACCCACTGTGTCCTTGGTCAGAACTCTTGCTGGCAAGTCTCCTTCCTTGACCTCTGAGATGGTCCATCTTGTACAGTGGTTTGCCTCACTCATCTTCAGCAGTAGGCTTACTGGCTCTCTACTCAGCTATTTTCCTCTTCTCCCATAGGTCTTGTAAAAATTCCTGGGACATTTCTATGCCACTTGGGAACTAAAAGAGGTTCAAAGTTGTTAACCTGGACTCAACAGCTACAGGAATGTACCACACTGCTATTTTTACTCTAATACCAACCCTCCAGTTAGTACAGTTGGTTAGTGATGTTCTCCCAGAGTTCTTACCCAGAAATGATGTACAAGACCCTCTGCTTTGACTTTTCCTCATGGCAGATTTACCTAGCAATCTTCTGCCACAAGATCTTAGTCTAAAAGTGAAACCATTGTGCACATGTGTTCCTCTTCCCTTTGACTCTCTTCTTCCCACACTCCTACATTCAGAAGACTCAGGCTTTCTTCCCTGAAACAAGGACTACCTTATATCATCTCTACCTGTGGCATATAGGAATCTCAACTTTCAACAAAGCCTGCTGCGCATGACTACTGCCTTCCTAGGTGCCCAAAGCATACTTTATTTGACAGTCAGAATTGAATAATGCCTTTATCATTCTAGTTCAACCCACCCTTCCTCTGAAACCCCAAAACTCATTGCTTCAAAATGTGGGGACCTTGGAGCAGCAATATTTACAGGTATGGATGAACATCTGTAAGTATTTTTTTTTTTTTTTTTTTTTTTGCGGTATGCGAGCCTCTCACTGGTGTAGCCTCTCCCGTCGCGGAGCACAGGCTCCGGACGCGCAGGCTCAGCGGCCATGGCCCACGGGCCCAGCCGCTCCTCGGCATGTGGGATCCTCCCGGACCGGGGCACGAACCTGTGTCCCCTGCATCGGCAGGCGGACTCTCAACCACTGCGCCACCAGGGAAGCCCTGTAAGTATTTTTTAATATTGTTCCATTATATAAGTTTTGGAAATGAGCTATTAAACAAAGTTAAATAGAGTTCTTTAACATACAAAAATTTTAAGATGGTTAATATGCTAGTGTGCATTGTTAATTTCCAAGACAGTGACATAGTATGCAGCATCTCCCAAATCTATTTGATTAAGGAAACTTTTTTAAAGATCACTTTATGGAATTAATTTTCTATGGAACAAATTTTTAGAGACACTGAGCTACTCAGGAGAACTAAAATAACATAGTATCCAGAGAGAGAAGACAGGAGAATTTTCTAGAGGCAAAGAATCACTTATTCGTGGTGGTCTCCTTTTGTCTCCTCCTTTTTCTCAGAAACCAAAATTATTTTTCTTAGAGAAGGTAAACTGATATCAATTAAGCAGATCCTCCAAACATACATATGTGCTACTTATTACAATCTTAATGACTTGTAGTAGCTTCATTATTGTTTTTTTCTGCCATGAAGACTTAACAATTTAGTAAGTTATCCCTTAGATCATTAACAGTAACTTCACAGATTGAATATGTTAATGGAGCTTTGAAAGTGCTTAGTTTAATCCTGTTAAGCAATTTATGTAACGAGACAGTCTGAAAGAAGGCAGCTCTATAAAGGATTAGACTAAACTCTCAATTATCTGCTTTATGGATTACTTTCCTGGAGCCAGGATCACTGTTTTGCATTCATCTTCTCTGACTTTCTCACTTACTTATTCTTACTGGTATCTACAACCTCTAGGCACTACAACGGGAGGTGTTAGGTGCTATTATGGCAGACTTTTGTTTTAGTAACTGGAACTATTCTATTCTCCTGCTGGCATTCAAATTAGTGTACACATCCCCACAAAGTGGTCAAACACAGCAAGCCCAGGGCAGCATAGATTTACTGGTTGGGTAGTGTGGTCGTCATATTTCCAAAGCCAAATTTAGAGCTGAGCTTTTACTGAAATCCCAACTTTGCTATTGCACTGGGTCCCCCCTTCACTCCAAGGAGAAGCATCCAGATCATAGCGTCTATTTTCCTCTAACCTCAGCTCTGCTGTGTGTCTCAGATTGACCTGACACATGGTATAGCTGCCTCTCACCCACCCTGTCCCCAGAGGGTTACCATGGAGAGATTATGCTGGCTATAGGCCCAAGTTCACAAAAAAGGAACATTTTGGACAGGATTACACCATTTTCCGGGGACAAAGGGAAACCATTTTAGCATGCAAGGCATTCCTTGCACAAAAATACTAATTTTTTTAAAAACGGTCTTCTGCTATTCTATTGCTAGGCATTCAAAAACATCAAGAGCATCAACAATTATGTAATTCTGGTGCGTCCACCTGGAAATCACTGACCTTCACTGGTAGTTCAGCCATGTGATTTTTACATAGGTTACACAAGTGTGACATAATATACATTATATATAACATTTAAAATGTGTAAATATATGCATGACTATGCAAATGTTACAGAGATGTACGTGTTTAAATGCTTGCCTAGTTCTTTAGAGTTTACAAATCTCTAACTCAATGACATAATATTGCATAAAAAGAAGGAAGCTTGTCAATCCAGAATTCACAGAGGACCCTGAAAATAGGTGTTACCAAGCTCAAAATGCAACCTAGGCAACCTATTCTGTCATATATGTACTACTATTTTTCTAAAAATATAGGTAATATCGTTATGAAAAGAAATTATTAATTTATTTAAAAGCACTGCTGATATCATAGGAGTTTTGTGTTCATTATGTATTTGTTCAATCAAGATACTAAAAGTGCAACTATTTTGTGGAGAATCCATAAAATATTTTTACATGAGAAGAAGCAGTTTTACAAAATGATGAAATTAAAGTTGATCTCAATTTTCTTCTTTTCATTTATCTTCATTTTCTCATTTTTCTAAAATAAATATGTCTCTTGTTATAGGGAAACAGCTTTACTCAAAAAATATGAAAGCCAATATGATAACTGTCAGGACTTAGGTAATGAAGCACATTAGGTACAAAGATTATTTGGTTTGGAGGTGTTCTGAGCCTAGAAAACAGATCACCAAGATGTGGAGTGTAGCTGAAGCTTGAGAGGAATTTTTAAGGGAGGGGAAAACTTAGCAACTGGAGAAATGAAAAGAGAGTAGTCTTCAGTAGGTGAAACAGTGGGAGAGAGGTGGGGTTCTGCCTGGAGACCAAAGGATTTTGGAAATTGCAGCACACATATGCTCCTGTAGGAAGATAAAGACACACGGGTTGGGAATGGCCAGTCACAGCTGAGCTGTGAATGCATAGCCTTTAGGGAAAGAAGGGCTACTAGAAACGCTTTTATCCAGACAGTGACATATATATAAATTAGAAGGTCAATGAGATAATAAAGAACAAGAAAAAGAGAGAGCAGCTCCAACCAGGCTGCTCATTCTCATATGTGAGAATTGAGGCTGACAATAACCCACGTGACTTAATTGCTTTCAGGAATTACTCAGGAAATTCCCAGTCACCTTTGGGTTAAATTATAGAGCCTCTCCTGCTTTAAGACCTTCGCTGACTTGCCCCCCCCCCCCCACAGTCTCCAATACCCTCAGATCTCCAGGTGCCTCTCTCTATTCACCTCAGGTACTAAATTAATCACTCCTGGCCATCCTCCAGGACCCTCCCCTTTCTGGAAGGCCACCTCCTGCATTCTTACCCATCTGGAGCTGCACAATTCCAAGAGCTCTCTGAAGAATGGGACAAGCAGTCTGGAGAGAGCAGAAGCCAGGAAGGTGTTGCAAGCAGGTGGTCCAGCCTGGAAAACAGATCAGAAGAGGGCCAGGAGATTACTGTGTCTCAGACAATCAACTTTGAGCAGATACTCGAAAGAGAGCCAACTTTTCATTAGTGGTGGAGGTGGCAGTGGGGCGTGGGGAGGTGAGGCAATTGCCACTAAGCTGCCAGAGAACAAATTTAACTGTGATTTCATATCATCTTCTTTTTTATCTTTATTCATTGATTCATTCATGCATTCAGAGTACATTTATTGAATATTGTAAGTTACACACAGAATATTGTATGTCACTCACAGAACTAGCTAGGCATATGAATAACTAATTAGAGCAATGCCTAGAAATAGTACTCCTGAATGACATTATTTTTTTTTTGAATGACATTATTTTTAATGCATGTTCCTTTCTCTATAATGGCAGCCTTCATAAATCACAATTGTATTTGTGAAATTCTCATATATACCAAAAGAGTGCATCTCTGTTGGAATGCATAAAGGGTAAAATGAACATCAAAAAATAAAATGTGTTTCACACAGATGCACTGCGTAAGTTTGCTGTCCTATTCACATCGCATTCTATGTGGTAGAGTTAGAAAGTCACAGCCTGCAAGATAAGCCATGGGACGTTTTCTGCAAAAGAAAGTCAGATATCTTCATGAACCACAAAGGATTCAAGGTAAAGTTTTAAAAAGGAGCAAAGTACTGGACTTCATATTTCTTTGTGAAAAAGAACAAATCTTTTTTTTATTTTAAGTGTCTTGCCTGTGGTATGTCTTCAGATAATTGATTTAATAATCCAAAATGAATCTCAAGGAGCTCAGTTGCAAGCAAAGGCAAGGAAGTGGAAGAACCACAAACTGACCAAAATGGAGTTTCTGCTATTAGAGGGAATGGAGCTTGCAATGAAAAAATAATGTTAAATTTCTTGCCCCTTGACATTTGGGACTGCGAGTCACACCTGCTACAACACATTCACATGTATCATTTAACTCGCTGTTTATAGTAACCTTGTGAGGAAAGTATGACAGATATTATTACTACAGAAGAAAAAGCTGAGGTTCAAGTACTCAAATCCAGAACTTCTATTTTTTCTTCTAGTTATTGCTTCTTTTTGTCCTATTCTAGTCATCTACTTCCTCCAGGAGCCCCACCTTCATGGCACAGTGTTCTCCTGTGATTGTATGATTTTTTCTCTCCAAGCCTAGCCCAAGTTCCCAGTTTCATCCCCTGGATCTCTGGGAAACGAAGATGTTCCATTTTGCTTTGCTTTGGGTTGGCTCCAAAGGCTGCCTGTCATGACGTCGGAAGGCTTAACTATGAGCCATCTTGGAACATCGTCCAAAGGGAAGGCAGAAAGTACCAGGAAGCTGAGGGCTGGGGACATGCAATAAACTTAATTACAGGGTACAAAGAGGCATGGTGAACTTTTCTTTGACTTTATCTACTAGCTAATCCATGGGAATTCATTCTGGAGAGCAGACCACAGCAGCAGACATCTCTAGGCAGTGAGACCAATTGAAGTCATACAGTCTACAGCATTAGAATTTAAGAGATTGGTCTTTTGGAAGAAGGACCCAGCCAGAACCAGCAGGTGGAAATATACATATTAGGGTTCAGCCATGAAAATAAGAGAACTGCTCTGAGCTTGGCTACCAGGTCACCAGACAAGTGAGTAGATATTCAGGACAGCATTGCAGTCCAAGCAGGGACAAGCATACTCTGTAGGGAGTAGCCTGGCCTCCATCCCCACACACTGCACTGGGGCTAAGTCTTGTGTGTCAAGAACACATGATACTAGTCTTTTAACAGCAGTATTCAAGTTCCAACATGGAAAAGAGTGGACAAAACACACAGAAAAAAGAAACATAGGCAAGCACTACCGAGAAGATGGGACTCAAAAGTGGGAAATTATGAGAGCCAAATCCTCATTTGCAATAATAGGAAATAATTAGATATAATTTATTAGTCAAATTAGTCGAAAAGTGATAAACCAAGGATTGGAAGTACAAATATTTAGAAATATAGAAGAAAACAGAGTAACAAATGGTTAACTCTAGGGACTGGAATTGGAAGATGGGAAGGTACATGGAGGGAAGCAGCTAGTTCTTATTACATGCCTTATAGTAGTATCTTTTAATTGTGGTAAAATATACATAACATAAAATTTCCCATTTTAAAATGTACAATTCAGTGGCATTAGTATATTCACAAGGCTGTGCAATCATTACTACTTTTCATTTCCAGAATTTTTTCATCATCCCAAACAGAAGCTCTATACCCATTAAATAATAACTTTCCATACCCACCTTCCCCCAGCCCCTGGTAACCTCTATTTCACTTTCTGTCTCTTTGAATTTACCTATTCTAGGTAGCTTGTATCAATGGAATCATAAAATTTATGTCTGACTTATTTCACTTAACATAAGTTTTTTAAATTTATAACTGTTGTAGCATACATCAGAAATTCATTCTTTTTATGGCTAAATAATATTCTATTGTAGTACACACTCTATTTATTTGTTGATGGACATTTGGGATGTTTCTACCTTCTGGCTAATATGCTGGTGTACAAGTATCTGTTTGAATTCCTGCTTTCACTATATTTTTAACCATATATCTAAGCATTATTTCATTTAAAATATTTTTCAAAGAATATTTAAGGAAGGGAGGAGGAACTAAGGAACAAAGCAATGAAAGAACTAAGGAAGAAACGAATGGGTTGCACCTATAAGTGAAGGACACAGGTAATCAGGTTGGATGCCACAGTGTGTTGGAGAAAGGAGGGAATGGTGACCTATGCTCCTTACAGCCACAGTCTATTAACCTACCCAAAGAAGTTGCTGACTCAGCTGTGAGATAGGCTATCTTGGTTTCCTATTGACATAGGACCTATGGGAATACAAGAAAATTACTTAACCCCTGTCATACACACCTTAGTAAATGTTTGAATATCTTTTTTTTTTTTTTTTTGGCCAAGCCTGCATTCAGTCTTCTCTGATATTTTTAGTGTCAGTAAACATTAGGAATCACTGTGTGCCTTTACTACGACTAGGTTCTGGAAATAAAGAAATGGATAATACGGTCCATGCTATCATGAGACTTATAGTCGGGGGAAAGATGGCCTTAAGTATAAATAAACGTAAGAATATGTGTGCTTTGTTCAGGGGACAGAGCACATGCATTATATTGAACATCACGTTGTTTCCATTCAGGGTCTGTTTTGATTCGTTTGTGCCCATGTGTACCAGCGGTTAAGTTCAGTACTTTAAATATTACCAATTTCACCAGTATTAAAAAAGAGAAGGAACTTGAGTTAGAGTTTAAGAGAACTCTAAGAGAGTTCTTTAGAACTTTAAGAGAAGGAACTTGAGTTAGAGTTTTGAAATACAAGTGTCATTAACCATAAGGGGGAAAGACTAGGAGGGTACTTTCTAAGCAGAGATGTTGACAGTGTTCTGTGCAGTTGTAAACAGGGTCAAGGTATAAAGCTCACGAAGTGAGGAGGCTGGAGAGGTAAATAAAGCACAAGGGTTCATCAGGAACCACCTTGTACTCCAAGTTAATACCCAATATTTTCCAAGAAAGTGTAGAGGAGCCTCAGAAGAAGTCTTTGACTGCAAGTTATGGAAGGTCTGATGAAAGAGTAGGCCAACTGGACATGGCAGAGGGAGTTCACCTGAGAGATGGAAGGTTTCCTGCTACCTCCACAGCAACAGCAATAAGGGTGACAATCAGTCGACCCCTGAAAAGAGCTTGTTGGGTCTGGTAATCGCAGACTCATTTTTTTTTAACATCTTTATTAGAGTATAATTGCTTTACAATGTTGTGTTAGTTTCTGCTGTATAACAAAGTGAATCAGTTATATGTATACATATATACCCATATCCCCTCCTTCTTGTATCTCCCTCCCACCCTCCCTATCCCACCCCTTTAGGTGGTCACAAAGCACCAAGGTGATCTCCCTGTGCTATGCAGCTGCTTCCCAATAGCTATCTATTGTACATTCGGTAGTGTATATATGTCAATGCTACTCTTTCATTTCGTCCCAGCTTACCCTTCCCCATCCCCGTGTCCTCAAGTCCATTCTCTACATCTGCATCTTTATTCCGGTCCTGCCATGAAATTCCTCAGAACCATATTTATTTTTTAGATTCCATATATATGAGTTAGCACATAGTATTTGTTTTTCTCTTTCTGACTTACTTCACTCTGCATGACAGACTCTAGATCATTCCACTTCACTGCAAATAACTCAATTTCATTTCCTTTTATGGCCGAGTAATATTCCATTGTATATATGTGCCACATCTTCTTTATCCATTCATATGTTAATGGACATTTAGGTTGCTTCCATGTCATAGCTATTGTAAATAGTGTTGCAATGAACATTGTGGCACATGACTCTTTTTGAATTATGGTTTTTTCAGGGTATATGCCCAGTAGTGGGATTGCTGGGTCATATGGTAGTTCTATTTTTAGTTTTTTAAGAAACCTCCATACTGTTTTCCATAGTGGCTGTATCAATTTACATTCTCACCAACCATGCAAGAGGGTTCCCAATTCTCCATACCCCTTCCAGCATTTATTGTTTGTGGGTTTTTTGATGATGGCCATTCTGACTGCTGTGAGGAGATACCTCATTGTGGTTTTGATTTGCATTTCTCTAACGATTAGTGATGTTCAGCATTCTTTCATGTGTTTGTTGGCAATCTGTATATCTTCCTTGGAGAAATGTCTATTTAGGTCTTCTGCCCATTTTTCGATTGGGTTGTTTGTTTTTTTTGATATTAAGCTGCATGAGATGCTTGTATATTTTGGAGACTAATCCTTTGTCAGTTGCTTCATTTGCAAATATTTTCTCCCATTCTGAAGGTGGTCTTTTCATCTTGTTTATGGTTTCCTTTGCTGTGCAAAAGTTTTTAAGTTTCATTAGGTCCCATTTGTTTATTTTTGTTTTTATTTCCATTTCTCTAGGAGGTGGGTCAAAAAGGATCTTGCTGTGATTTATGTCATAGCATGTTCTGCCTATGTTTTCCTCTAAGAGTTTGATAGTGTCTGGTCTTACATTTAGGTCTTTAATCCATTAAGAGTTTATTTTTGTGTATGGTGTTAGGAAGTGTTCTAATTTCATTCTTTTACATGTAGCTGTCCAGTTTTCCCAGCAACATTTCTTGAAGAGGCTGTCTTTAATCCACTGTATATTCCTGCCTCCTTTGCAAAGATAAGGTGACCATATGTGCATGGGTTTTTCTCTGGGTTTTCTATCCTGTTCCACTGATCTATAGTTCTGTTTCTGTGCCAGTACCATACTGTCTTGATTACTGTAGCTTTGTAGTATAGTCTGAAGTCAGGGAGCCTGACTCCTCCAGCTCCGTTTTTCTTTCTCAAGATTGCTTTTGCTATTTGGGGTCTTTTGTGTTTCCATACAAATTGTGAAATTTTTTGTTCTAGTTCTGTGAAAAATGCTATTGGTAGTTTAATAGGGATTGCATTGAATCCATAGATTGCTTTGGGTAGTATCATCATTTTCACAATGTTGAGTCTTCCAATCTAAGAACATGGTATATCTCTCCATCTGTTTGTATCATTAATTTCTTTCATCAGTGTCTTATAGTTTTCTGCATACAGGTCTTTTGTCTCCTTAGGTAGGTTTATTCCTAGGTATTTTATTCTTTTTGTTGCAATGGTCAATGGGAGTGTTCCCTTAATTTCTCTTTCAGGGCTCTCATCATTAGTGTATAGGAATGCCAGAGATTTCTGTGCATTAATTTTGTATCCTGCTACTTTACCAAATTCAGTGATTAGCTCTCGTAGCTTTCTGGTGGCATATTTAGGATTCCCTGTGTATAGTATCATGTCATCTGCAAACAGTGACAATTTTACTTCTTCTTCTCTGATTCGGATTCCTTTTTTTTTTTTTCTTCTCCAATTGCTGTGGCTGAAACTTCCAAAACTGTGTGGAATAGTAGTGGTGAGAGTGGGCAACCTTGTCTTGCTCCTGATCTTAGAGAAATGGTTTCATTTTTTCACCATTGAGAATGATGTTGGCTATGGGTTTGTCATATAGCATTTATTTTGTTGAGGTAGGTTCCCTCTATGCCTACTTTCTGGAGAGTTTTTATCATAAATGGGTGTTGAATTTTTTTGAAAGCTTTTTCTGATGCATTTGAGATTGTCATATGTTTTTTTTTCCTTCAGTTTGTTAATATGGTGTATTACATTGATTGATTTGCATATATTGAAGAACTCTTGCATTCCTGGGTTAAGCCCCACTTGATCATGGTGTATGATCTTTTTAATGTGCTGCTGGATTCTGTTTGCTAATATTTTCTTGAGGATTTTTGAATCTATGTTCATCAGTGATATTGGTCTGTAGTTATCTTTTTTTGTGTGTGACATCTTTGTCTGGTTTTGGTATGAGGCTGATGGTGGCCTCATAGAATGTGTTTGGGAGCGTTCTTCCCTCTGCTGTATTTTGGAAGAGTTTGAGAAGAATAGGTGTTAGCTTTTCTCTAAATGTTTGATAGAATTCATCTGTGAAGCTATCTGGTCCTGGGCTTTTGTTTGTTGGAAGATTTTTTTTTTTTTTTATACAGCAGGTTCTTATTAGTCATCCATCTTATACACATCAGTGTATACATGTCAATCCCAATCTGTTGGAAGATTTTTAATCACAGTTTCAATTTCAGTGCTTTTAATTCATCTGTTCATATTTTCTATTTCTTCCTGGTTCAGTCTTGGAAGTTTGTACTTTTCTAAGAATTTGTCCATTTCTTCCAGGCCGTCCATCTTATTGGCATATCATTGCTTGTAGTAATCCCTCATGATCCTTTGTATTTCTGCAGTGTCAGTTGTTACTTCTCCTTTTTCATTTCTAATTCTATTGATTTGAGTCTTCTCCCTTTTTTTCTTGATGAGTCTGGCTAATGGTTTATCAATTTTGTTTATCTTCTCAAAGAACCAGCTTTTTGTTCTATTGATCATTGTTATTCTTTCCTTCATTTCTTTTTCATTTATTTCTAATTTGTATTTTATGAATTCTTTCCTTCTGTTAGCTTTGGGGTTTTGTTTGTTCTTCTTTCTCTAATTCCTTTAGGTGTAAGGTTAGATTGTTTATTTGAAGTTTTTCTTGTTTCTTGAGGTAGGATTGTATTGCTATAAACTTCCCTCTTAGAACTGCTTTTGCTGCATCCCATAGGTTTTGGGTCATCATGTTTTCATTGTCATTTATTTCTAGGTATATTTTGATTTTCTCTTTGATTTTTTCAGTGATCTCTTTGTTATTTAGTAGTGTTATGTTTAGCCTCCATGTGTTTGTATTTTTTACAGTTTTTTCCTGTAATTGTTATCCAGTTTCATAGCACTGTGGTCAGAAAAGATACTTGATATGATTTCAATTTCCTTAAATTTACCAAAGCTTGATTTGTGACCCAAGATATGATCTATCATGGAGAATGAGAAGAAAGTGTATTCTGTTGTTTTTGGTTGGATTGTCCTATAAATATTAATTAATTCTATCTGTTCTAATGTGCCTTTTAAAGCTAGTGTTTCCTTATTTATTTTCATTTGGGATGATCTGTCCTTTGGTGAAAGTGGGGTGTTAAAATCCCCTACTATTATTGTGTTACTGTCGATTTCCCCTTTTATGGCTGTTAGCATTTGCCTTATGTATAGAGGTGCTCCTATGTTGGGTGCATAAATATTTACAACTGTTATATATCTTCTTGGATTGATCCCTTGATCATTATTTAGTGTCCTTCTTTGCCTCTTGTAATAGTCTACATTTTAAAGTCTATTTTGTCTGATATGTGAATTGCTACTCCAGCTTTCTTTTGTTTTTCATTTTTATGGAATATATTTTTCCATCCCTTCACTTTCAGTCTGTATGTGTCCCTAGGTCTGAAGTGGGTCTGTTGTAGACAGCATATATATGGGGCTTGTTTTTGTATCTATTCAGCCATTCTGTGTCTTTTGTTGGAACATTTAATCCATTTACATTTAAGGTAATTATCGATATGTATGTTCCTATTACCATTTTCTTCATCGTTTTGGGTTTGTTATTGTAAGTCTTTTCCTTCTCTTGTGTTTCCTGCCTAGAGAAATTCCTTTAGCATTTGTTGTAAAGCTGGTTTGGTGGTGCTGAACTCTCTTTTGCTGTCTGTAAAGATTTTAATTTCTCCTTAGAATCTGAATGAGATCCTTGCTGGTTAGAGTAGCCTTGGTTGTAGGTTTTTCCCTTTCATCACTTTAAATATGTCCTGCTACACCCTTCTGGCTTGCAGAGTTTCTGCTGAAAGATCAGCTGTTAACCTTATGGGGATTCCCTTGTATGTTATTTGTTGCTTTTCTCTTGCTGCTTTTAATATTTTTTCTTTGTATTTATAGTTTGATTAATATGTGTCTTGGAATATTTCCCCTTGGATTTATCCTGTATGGGACTCTCTGTGCTTCCTGGACTTGATTGACTATTTCCTTTCCCATGTTAGGGATGTTTTCATCTATAATCTCTTCAAATATTTTCTCAGACCCTTTCTTTTTCTCTTCTTCTTCTGTGACCCCTATAATTTGAATGTTGGTGTGTTTAATGTTTTCCCAGAAGTCTCTGAGACTTTCCTCAATTCTTTTCATTCTTTTTTCTTTATTATGCTCTGTGGCAGCTTTTTCCACTATTTTATCTTCCAGGTCACTTATCTGTTCTTCTGCCTCAGTTATTCTGCTATTGGTTCCTTCTGTAGTATTTTTAATTTCATTTATTGTGTTGTTCATCATTGTTTGTTTACTCTTTAGTTCTTGTAGGTCCTTGTTAAATGTTTCTTGTATTTTCTCCATTCTATTTCCGAGATTTTGGATCATCTTTACTATCATTACTCTGAACTCTTCTTCAGGTAGACTGCTTATTTCCTCCTCATTTGTTTGGTCTGGTGCGTTTTTACCTTGTTCCTTCACCTGCTGCATATTTCCTGGTTTTCTCAGTTTATTTAACTTACTGTGTTTGGGCTTATTCACAGGCTGCAGGTTCATAGTTCCCATTATTTATGGTGTCTCCCCCCAGTGGGTGAGGTTAGTTTAGTGGCTTGTGTAGGCTTCCTGGTGAATGGGTCTGGTGCCTGTGTTCTTGTGGGTGGGGCTGTATCTTATCCTTCTATTGGGCAGAGCCATGTCTGGTGGTGTTTTAGGAATGTCTGTGAACTTCGTATAACTTTAGACAGCCTCTCTGCTAATGCATAGGGTTGTGTTCCTCTCATGCTAGTTGTTTGGCATGGGGCATCCAGCACTGGAGCTTGCTGGTGGTTGGGTGGAGCTGGGTCTTAGTGTTGAGATGAAGCTCTCTGGGAGATCTATCACCAAATGATATTACGTGGAGCCAGGAGATTTCTTGTGGTCCAATGTCCTGGACTCAGCCTTCCCACCTCAGAGGCTCGGGCCAAACACATTGCCAGAGTACCAAGACCCTGCCAGCCATATGGCTCAGAAGAAAAGGAAGAGAGAAAAACAAAACAAAACAAACAAACAAAAAAAATGAACAGAGAGAACCCTAAGAGATATTGTAAAAGCAAACCTATACAGACAAAATCACACAAAGAAGCATACACATACCCACTGATAAAAAGAGGAAAAGGTTATATATATATATATATATATATATATATATAAAGAAGAGAGCAACCAAACCAATAGACAAATCCACCAATGATAATAAGCTCTAAATACTATACTAAGATAAACATAAAACCAGAAACAAATTAGACAAAGAAAGCAAACCTGAAGTCTACAGTTGCTCCCATAGTCCACGGCCTCAATTTTGGGAGCATTCATTGTCTATTCAGGTATTCTTCAGATGCAGGGTTTATCAAGTTGACTGTGGGGATTTAATCCACTGCTCCTGAGGCTGCACAGAGAAATTTCCCTTTCTCTTCTTTGTTCACACAGCTCCTGGGGTTCAGCTTTGGTTTTGGCCCCACCTCTGCATGTAGGCTGCCCTCAGGCATCTGTCCCCTGCCCAGACAAGAAGGGGTTAAAGCAGTGGCTGATTAGGGCTCTCTTGCTCACTCAGGCCAGGGGGAGGGAGGGGTACAGTAGTCATAATTGGAACACAGGGTGAGCCTGAGGCAGCAGAGGCCGGCATGATGTTGAAACAACCTGTGGTGTGCCTGTGTTCTCCTGGGGACGTTATCCCTGGATCACGGGACCCTGGCAGTGGAGTGCTGCACAGGCTCCCAGGACAGTGTGAATAGTGACCTGTGCTTGCACATAGGATTCTTGGTGGCAGTGGCAGCAGCGTTCCTGGTTCATGCCTGTCTCTGGGGTCTGAGCTAATAGCCACGTCTCATGCCCATTTCTGGAGCTTACTTAGGTGGTGCTCTGCCTTCTGTGGGCACACTGGGAAGGAATCCCCTCTCCTCATGAACCCTGAAACAAAGGTCTCTTTCCTCTCCAGCAAGTCCAGACTTCTTCACGGACTCCATCCCGGCTAGCTGTGGCACACTAGCCTCCTCAGGCTGTCTTCACGCAGCCAACCCCGGTCCTCTCCCTGCAATCTGACCTCTGAAACCCGAGCTTCAGCTCCCAGCCCCCACCCACCCCAGCGTGTGAGCAGACAAGACTCTCAGGCTGGTGAGTGCTGGTTGGCACTGATCCTTTGTGTGGAAATCTCTCCACTTTGCCCTCTACACTCCTGTTGGTGTGCTCTCCTTTGTGGCTCCAAAGCTTCCCCTCCATCCACCCCCTGTGCCTGACAGTGAAGGGGCTCCCTAATGTGCGGAAACTTTTTCTCCTTCACAGCTCCCTCCAAGAGGTATGGGTCCCGTCCCTATTCTTTTGTCTGTTTTTTCTTTTTTCTTTTGCCCTACCCAGCTACATGGGGGTTTTCTTGCCTTTTGGGAAGTCTGAGGTCTTCTGCCAGCATTCAGTAGGTGTTCTGTAGGAATTGTTCCACATGTAGATGTATTTTTGATATATTTATGGGGAGGAAGGTGATCTCCACTTCTAACTCCTCTGCCATCTTGAAGGTCTTCAGAGTCATTGTTGACCTTGGCCAGTGGTGAAGTGGAAGACATACTGCTGAAGGCCAAAGATTAAGTGACCCAAAACCTATTCCATATTTTCAACCCTGTGTCTCTTCTAGTCTTTTGAGAATTCTGGGAGTAGTTTCCTCTTTTCCTAGTAACTTTTAGCTCCAAGCACCTTCTTGAGTTGAATTCCATCTTTTCACTGTCCTGTGCACACTTTCACACTAAATCAAACTTCCAGTTCCCCATAACTTCTGACCTTGCTTTACCCACTCCAAGGCAGTGCCAAAGCTCTGTCAAGGTGGGGTGCTTCCTCACTGTGGTAAGCAATAAACTCAGCTTTGTCTTGTCAACAGATCATGTTAGTGATATTTGGGGACCCAGAACCTGACCAGACTAACCCCGCCATAGAACTGAGACCCTTTCCTTCATTCACATGTACACACTACTAATTCACAGCATTTGTGTAAATAGCTGACATCACTAGGTTGTGTTTTATATTGTAATGCTGCTCAGACCCCATAGACCTCAAAAGCCTCTGATATCCCACTTATTCTGAACTTTTACAGACAAGCTTCTCCCTTTGTACTCAATTTGACTACCAAAAACAAGGCAATGTAAGTCTCTGACTCCTCCCTACCAGCACAACCACTAACACCTGTCTCAGAATCTACCTTTGCAAACCCAGGGACCATTTTTAATTAAGAGCCCTGCCAAATAACAGTTCTCCATCCTTTGAGCAGCCCTGATAATCTCTCAGGGATCTTGAAATTTCTGCCCTGAGATTCCATACAAAGGAAAAGAATAGCATGGATATTTATTTTCCCATTCAGATCTACCAAATTCAGTGGAGGCCCTTAAGCAAAAGTGGCTACAAATCATTTTAGGTTTAAATTATGAGTTTGATATATTGTTTTCTGTTATACCACTCAGTATAATTGCTCTAATGGATGTGTGCACAAGCTCAAAGGAGCATAAAAGAGAAGTTATCCAAGGCAGCCTGTGAAAGTCTGGTAAAGCTTCTAGAGGAACTGAGATGTGAAAGGTGAATTGGGCATTTGTAGCAGAGGCAAGAACACTCAAAGGAATAGAGATTGAAATAATAATAATCACTAAAATTGCTGAGCACTTCAAGTGTCAGCCCTGTTCTAAGCATTTCATTTTCACTCTTTTAAACAAGCCATTGAATTCTCTCAACCACCATGGGAGGTCAGTATAATTTTATCATCCTCATTTTACAGATGGGAAAACTGAGGCACAAAGATATTTCATAAATAGCTCAAGGTCACACACACATTTCTAGAGTCTAGGATTCAAACCCAGGAGATAAGAGCACACTGAATCACAATGCAAATTTTCCTCCTACTGAAAGAACAAGATGAGATTAAAAGAAATGAGAGATCTCGCTAAGGGGTTAAAGCATTAATCACAAGAGAAATAAAGGAGGGAGATGATGTTGTATAGCGTTATCTTCAATCTTTGGGATTTTGTCATTTACAGACTTCTTCAATTTTTCCTTGTGACTCTTTTCAATTATTTTAGAAAAAGAAAAGTGCACAGTTAAGGATTGTTAATTCATGCTTGCATGGGGAAAGGATTCCTGTCACAAGTTGAGACCAGGCAGAGACCCACATAGTATAGGAAAATGCTTGAGAGCTCAGTGTTGAGACAGAGCAGGCTCTGGGACTACTGACAAACTGCAACTTTCTGGCCTGTAGTTTCTTCACGAAAAATAAAGGATGGAACTCAACGGTCTCTAAAATCCTATCAAGTCCCATATCTCTATTGCCTCCTACCAACTTGCACTTGGACCTCTGTGCTTGCCTGCTGTCAGCTGAGTTTCCCATGTTTGTATGTTCTTATTCCTCCTCTCCTTCCTCTTTCTCCCATCTTCTATATCTCACTGTTCTGGTACCATCTGTTGTTTTCATACATCCTGATAGCTCAAGAATGAGTTTTTACATGGGAAGTTTCTCCTATATGAGATTAGGCTCTTCATAGGAAAGATACACTTTAACAAAAAAATTATGAATGCAGTCTTCCACCATGATCATTTTTTGTCCTTCAATCTCAATTTTTCTTCTTTGTAGTGGTTATGGTATTAGGAATAAATATACATATTTATTATGGCAAAGTTAGAAATTATACATAAGCAAAACATTTTTGCATATATCTTTCTAGACTCATATACATTATTTATCTTTTATTTTCAAATCACAATTCCTGAGAAATTTGTTAAAACTCCTATGTTAATTGTAAGCAGAGTTTCTTCTGAGAAGTTATAAGAAGAGTTGAAAAAGCAAACAAACTGGTAGAAGAAATACATCAAATCTTGGATAAAATTGTTTCCAAAGAAAATGGATCAAATTCTGGTCTTAGAAACTCATGCCTCACTTTATTCCATATTCATTATAGTCTTGTAAAAAACTAAAACTGTGCAGTACTTATGCATGAATACCCTGTACCACTTCTAAGAAATGCAAAGCACAGATTCGATCTCATTGCCTTTCATCAAAACCTCACAGAGTCCTGTATGAAAGTGCTGTTCTCCCCACGTCAGAGGTGTGTTACAAAGCTAAAAGTTACCAAACCTGTTCATGGCCTGCCATTTTATGCAATTTGGAATTAGAAAGAATCTAAAATTCTATTCTCTCTACTGTTATCTTGCTATTGTTAACATAACCCTAAGTCTATAGTATCTCTCTTTTGAAGGAAATAAATTCCAAGAAACTGCAGGAGAAGAAACAGATCTCAAAATCACTCTAATTTTATTCGTGTCTTGGGGAATACAAACGAGCTATCAATGTAAATATCAGTAAAACATTCCTAGGTCCTTAGATGAGAGGTGTTAAATAAACACATTTTTAACTGAGTCTGAAAAATGTGTTTACTTACAAACTTCCTACACTATTCTGACTGCTTTCCCAGAAGCAGGCTCCCTTCAACACCACAGGGCTTCCTCGGGAGTCTGCGTGCTCTTGTTCTTCAGCATTCTCAACATGTGACCCACTCTCAGAGACCCACAACTCTGAGAAGGTTGTTCGTTTGTGCTGTGATGCATCGTCAATTTTCCCACTGCAAAGGCTGCCTCTGCCCTCATGTGACTCAGAGCCTGTCAAACTACCCCTGAACTAGAAGTCCTCATGTGGCCCTCTCCCCAACATCTTAATAGAAGATTTGCTCTTATGTTTTCTTTGACTTTCTGTCTTGCCTTCTCCCCCTGTGCTCTTTCTTTAGGCCCAAACTTCTCTATCACTTGTCTCTGTTTTATCCTACTTTAATCATATCAAGAAACTGCCCCTCTTCTCACTTGTTAAAAGGAGCAAATTAAAGTCTCTTGTACTTGTTTTATCTCCCCAGCTTCTCCCAACCTCCCAAACAAAAAGAAAAAAAAAACAATTGTATAAAGCTCACTGAGGGCAGAAACAGTGAATAAGGTTTTATTCAGCTTTACATCCCCAGAAGCTCTTAGTACAGTGACTTGCAAGCAGTAACTTATGTTTAATTAGCTCTTGGATCGCATTTTGAAGGCCTCGGTTTGGCCAGATAACAAAGTTCACAATAAACATCACAGTATAGATTATAATCTGGTCTCTATAATTCTACTCTTTTCTTAGTTATAATCGTCATTTGCATGTAATGCACCATTTTCTGGGCTCCATTGTTGAAAATGAACTTTTGACACTAAGAGATAAAATGATTTATTGTTCATTTAGGGAGCCAAAATCTCCTGCCAGTTGGATGCTCACAACCTCTTTAACAACAAAAAGCACAGAATCACCACATATCCACAATACTAAGTCATACCTTTCATAATTTAGCATTTCTAAAATTGTGATGAATTTTATAATTGATGCATACATTTACTGTGGTAGTGCTGATTTTTCCCTTCAACCATTAGTGATGTTTCTTACAAATACAAGGTAAAATTTGGATTTCAGTGCTTCAAAATAGCACTTTTGAAAGAATGTTACCTTTTTTTTCATTTTTTACTCTACCCAATGAATATTTTTCTCAGCAGGAAGCCATGAATTTTTAGTCCTTGATTAATTGACCCTGAAGTATGGAATTAAGTGTCACCGCATCATAAAGTAACCAATGACACAGCTTCCAGTTAGTGCCATCAATTGTTTTCTGCATTTTCTACTCTTTCAAAGTGTGTTATGAACTGATGTATGTTGTTAGGGCACTTGCCAGGTTGCGCTCCTTCTACAGCGACATTTGACATTTAATTTAGGGGTTGAGCAAATGGCAGCTGCTGCAGGCTGTGACTACCTGTAGCACTGAAACTAACTTAGATAGAATCAGTAGCTTTTGCTTTTTACTTCTCAAAAAATTATCAAAGTTACAGGGATTCTAGAATTAAATTAAGTTATGAAAACCCTGTTTCAGCCTCTCGCTGATATGAAATATGTATCATGGTGCCCAGAATATTAAATTTAAAAATAGTATATTAAAGATTTTTTCTTTCGTATTTAGATAGTTACATATTAAAAGACAGATATTATCCTCCTTCATAAGGAAATACACAAATCATTAAGAAAAGTTTGAATACTTTTTAAAAGAAAAGAATGAGAAACACAACAAATAACTCATCAAAGAAATATAAAGAACCAATACGTATGGAAAAAGAAAAGTACAACATCACTATTAATTGAAAGCCATTTACCATAGCTACTATTTTTTCTTTCTTTGGTCAAGTTTTCTAATAACTTTAAAAAAATAGCTTTATTGAGATAAATGTCACCATTTTAAAGTTCACAATACAGTGGTTTCAATATATTCACAGAGTTGTGCAATTATCACCACTGTCTAATTTTAGTGCATGTTCATTGTTCCCGAAAGAAACCACACGTCCATTAGAAGTCACTCTCCATTCCTTATTCCCCCAAGCTCCCAGTAATCACTAATCTACTTTCTGTCTCTATGGATTTGCCTATTTTGGATATTTCACATAAATGGAATTACACAACATGAGGTCTTTTGTGAATGCTTTCACTAAGCATAGTGTTTTCAAGGTTCATACATGTTCTATCATGTAGCAATACTTCATTCTTTTTATCATTCCAGTGATGTTTTGACAATGTTTTGGTGAAATTAAACTCTCTAACATTATTGTTGGGACAATATATTGATTTTTTTGAAAAGTCGTTCCTGGGGAACAATTTGGCAATCTATATTTAAAAACCTTTTTTAAAATATAAAACTTTTCACCCTGGAATTCCACTTTCAAGAAATCACTCCAAAGAAACAATCATAGATGTGCACGTAAATCGTCCACAGTGGTATTGTTTGCAGCTCTGTAGTTAATTAAGAAATACTGGGAGCAACATGATGCTCAGCAGTAGTGAATATGTTTGATAAATCATGATGTGGCAATATTGTGGGATACTCTGCAGCATTTGAAATGATGATGAGGACTGTGCTGTAGGAACTTGCCCTGGAGCTATGGGGTTGCCATCTTGTGGATTACGACCCCTTTTCTAATTAAATCAGATCAGTTATGCTTTTTTCAAAATGTAATGTAAAACCTGACTATATAATAGATAACAGGGTTATGCTGCTTTAAAAATTAATTTTAAAACAAGCCTTATAGATGAATATTTACAATTGCAGAAAGAGATTAGTGATATAAAGTTGAGTGGCAAAAGCAACTTAATACACACTATGTACAGTTGGATTCCACTTTTTATAAAAAAAAGTATATGTAAGTGTGTGTATTAAAGATATATGATATATATGTATGTTTTTACTTTTTGCCTCTGTGTTTTCTGTAACATTTATGACTACTTATATGATAAGAAAAAAAAGTCAACTTTTTCTTTACTCTGTAATTCAGACATACAGCACACAATGCTTCTTCTTCATCATCCTTTTTTCTTTTAACATTTCTTTTGTGTACCATAGAGAAGCTTCTTAGTTTATTTGCTCCCAGCAATTGAGCTACAACATCACTTCTATTTTGAATCAACTGGCTGCACTTCAATTTCTCCTTCGTGTTCTGGCTAATCATAAAATATTATTCAGTCAGGTTCATAGATAAAAGAATTCCCCCCTAATTCCATTAAATAGTTCGTACACACACCCTAAAGTGAACCTTGGTCCCCACAACCCAGGCTTGTGCCCTGACATTGCCAAGGTTTTTTCAGTCTCTTTAAAAGGACAAGGAGGTTAAACCAGATTCCAAAACAAGGCAAATTCAGGCAGATCTTAGTTTATGTAGATAACCAGACTACTCTCTGTATCTATAAGAACATGGAACACCTAACTTTTTCCAGTAATGAAAAATTCACTCAATAAGCTGATCTTAGCAAATACTTTGATGTTTGACTATTTGAACTCTAGACATACATCTTTTTTTCTTTTATAAATTATAGGTATATGAGCAAACTTTCACTATTCATCCTTAGTACAACATGTGCTAAAAAAAAATTAACTCTTTACGGCTTCAACCCAAGCAACACATACCATTAATTAACTTGCACGTTAATGACAACTACTGCAAACAAATTCTAAAGCAACAAGACAACTACCTCCTCTTCCAGGGGCCCTGTAGATGCTCTTGTAGATCTCAAAATTGCATGCATACGATTTGTAATTAAAAGGCAGATAAAGTAAATCTAGTCTGTTCATCCTTTCAAAGGCTGTCCAAAGCAAATGTTCTCCAGTTGACCTTTAGTAGACAAAACCACAGGCACAACAGTTAAAACCAGAGAATGCCACTGGTGATAGAAGTCAAAGACTTCAAAGGAAGATTTGGCCAATAAACACTGGTAGGTGTTTATTTAAACCATAGTGTGATTATTTGGGGAATGACTTCTTTCTTTTTCCAATTTCATTCATTTAAAAATATGGAGCCTGGTTTACTTTCCACTGTGAATTCATAATATCCTCACTGTACACTCTGCTGCTAATGGCACCAGATCATTGTTTAAAAAGAATTCTTCATACAGTTTGAGTTTTATAAGTTTACAAATGCAGGAAAATAGTATGTGTTTCAACACAAAGATTATTTTAAAGAGGTACTGGCTACTATTTATACAGTTTTCTCTGTGAAATTACAGTTTTTTGGTAGATCTCTTACTGCAGTTAATAATATGTTTTACCTATTTAATAAGTTACCAAAAGCAGATACACAATTATATAATTTATACAAGATTATGTAAATGGAAAATTCAATAACATTCAAAGAAGTTGTTTTCATGAACTATATTTTATTCACATTTGCTTTTCTGAGATAATACAGAGATGGTGAAAACTTAGTGGAGTTACTGGCAAATTATAAATACCCAACATTGATGCTATCATTATTATGACTATTACTAGACTATTATTTATGAATGCTATGAGCCAAACATTTTGTGTGGGCACAAAGGCAAGCAACAACTTCTGCTGACATTGAATTTGCCATTTATCAAGGAGATAGATGTTTATTCAGAATTATACAAACAAATCTAAATTTACTACGTTCCTGTGAAGTAGAGGCATACAGTGCTATGAGAGTGTAAAATAAAAGACCTGAGCCGTTCTGGAGGGTCAGGGGAGGCCTCCCAGAAGTAGTCGTGCTTAAGGTGAGATAAGAACAAAGACCAAACAAACAGAAAGAACAAAGGACCAAGATGGTGAGAAAAGGGGCTCCCAACAAAAAGAAAAGCATATTTGAGACAGTGAAGGTCAGTGAGATTGGATCAAAAACGCAGAAGAAAAATACATGGATTCAATACATATTTAGATAGTAAAATCCACATGAAGATGTCATGCACTGGACATAGAGAAAGAAAGAAAACAATTTGTCAAGTGATGACTCCTATAACCTGGCAGACATCACCTTGACCAAACGATTAAAGTTATCATCAGAAATTAATGAATTGAATGAGAAGAGCCCATTATCACTTCTGTGAAATTCCTATATAACAGTGTTGGGAAAAATGGATATTCACATACAAAAG
The DNA here is from genome assembly GCF_951394435.1 of Stenella coeruleoalba. NCBI lineage: Eukaryota > Metazoa > Chordata > Mammalia > Artiodactyla > Delphinidae > Stenella > Stenella coeruleoalba. The sequence goes on from NC_137154.1 coordinate 76,013,279, forward strand.
AAAGAATTTGGATACTTAACCATGTATCATATACAAAAAAAGACTCAAAATGGATTAAAGACCTAAACATTAGACCTAAAACTATAAAACTCCTAGAAGAAAACAGAGAAAAACCTTCAAGACATTAGATTTGACGTTAGATTTTGGATATGACACCAAAAGCACAAACAGCAAAAGAAAAAAATCAACAAACGCGACTTCATCAAACTTAAAAACTTCTGCACAGCAAAGGAAAGAATCAATAGAGTGAAATGCCAACCTATAGAATGGGAGAAAATACTTGCAAATCATATACCTGATAAGGGTTATTATCCAGAATATATAAGGAACCCTTACAACTCAACAACATAAAACCAAATAATCCAAATGACTTGAATAATATAACTTCTCCAAAGAAGTTATACAAATGGCCAACAAGTATATCAAAAGATGCTCAACGTCACTAATCATAAGAGAAATGCAAATCAATAACACATGAGATATCACCTCACATCTATTAGAATGATCACTATCAAAAGTATAGGAAATAAGTAGTATTGAAGAGGATGTGAGAAATTGGAACTTTGGGGCACTGTTTTGGGGAATGCAAAATAGTGCAGCCATTATAAAAATTAGTAAAAATGATCCCCTCAAAATTAAAAATAGAATAATGATATAATCCAGCAGTCCCACTTCTGGGAGTATACTGAAAATAATTCAAAGCAGGATCTTGAAGAGACATTTGCACACCCATGTTCATTGCAGCATTATTCACAATAGCCAAGAGGTAGAAGCGACCAAATGTCTATCAATGGATAACTGGAATATTATGTAGCCTCAAAAAAGAAGGAAATTCTGTCACATGCCACAATATGAATGAATCTTAAGGACATTATGCTAAGTGAAATAAACCAGTCACAAAAGGACAAACATATGGAATGATTCCACGAATATGAAGTATCTAAAGTAGTCAAAATAATAGAAACAGAAAGTAGAAAGGTGGTTGACAAGGGCTGTGGGGGGGGAGGGGAATTAGTGTTTAACAAGTATAGCGTTTCAGTTTTACAAGATGAAAAAATTCTAGAGGTCTGTTGCACAGCCATATGAATATACTTAACACTACTGAACCACTTAAAAATGATTAAGATGGTAAAATTTGCTATATTATTTTACCACAATAAGAAAAATAACTAATGTTTTCAAAAAATCTATGTTATGAAATATGAAGAAAGACTCAGAAAAATAGTTCAGATTAAAGGAGACTAAAGAGAAATGACAACTGAATACAATATTGATATATGATCTTGGATTACTTTTTATAAAGGACATTATTAAGGCCTTAGAGAAAATCTGAATAAAGTCTATGGATTAGGTAATATTGTATCAATGGTAATTTCCTGATTTTGATAATATTCTGCTTTAATGTGGAAGAATTCCTGTGATTTTAGCAAATAATGACTGAGGTATTTAGGGGTGAATTGTCATCTTGTATACAACTTACTCTTAAAGGGCACAGAAAAAAAAGTGTCTCTGTGTTTATGTGTGTACAAAGAAAGAGAGCAAATGTAGTAAACTGCTAACATTTGAAGAATGTGAGTGATAGTTTTCCAAGAATGTTTTTGTAGTATTCCTAATTTTTTAGCTTGTCCAACCAGATTTCATTCACCAAAGTGGGGAATATTGTATAAAGGGTTTCCACTCTGCCCCTGCCCAGTATTGGTGCTGGGAATTTCCATTCCTACTTTCACTGATGATTTGGTGTGTTTGAGGATCCTGGACTTTTGTAAAGGGGGAAGAAGAATCAAACAACCAATGCAATTCTTCTTGGCAAAACACAGTGCTTGCTCAAGGGGAGACACTGTTCTGTAGGCTTTGTCTGGGTTCCATGCTTTGATTTGGCTTTCAGGCACCTCACTGGTACTGTTCATCAGTGAGTTAGGCAACATCCTGAGCTTGAGTTCTCCATCTGATGCCCCACCATGCACCCAATTATAAGTGGATTAAATGAAATCTATCTGCCTGGACCCCATCTGAGGTCATTATCCTGTTCTCCTCCTCCATTCCACCCACAAATTAGGTATCCTTTTCTACCTCTGCAGGTGCTGGATATATAGTGATATCCTTCTGCCTCTAATCTTGATCCAATTTTATTATATATACAATCTATATCCTGTTTCCTCCAATGAAAATCTTTATTCTTGATTTTTCTAAAAACATATATGGAGATCAGATAATTTCTAGGCTACAGATAAAATTTTGAACGGTGCCAGCTTTATAGTTGATAACTGAAGCTTTTGTTTTGGATGAGTTTTCCAAGGAAAAGAGCAGAGTGAGAAGGCTTGAAAGCCTTGAGGATTCCTTAATGTTTATCATATTAAATATTTAACTGCTTATTAAATTATAGACATTATATATATTTTAATATTAAAATTGAAGTCTTCGTTAGGACATTTTACAGTCCTTTCCAACCTAGAGATGCTATGATTTCCTGAGTTACTTTCAGATTACCTGAAAATTACTTTCATCCTTGAGGAGAAAGAATTAATCAAACAAATTAACCATAGTGATTAGTTCAGCTGACTTAATGACTTATTTTGATTATTATACAGTTGACAGTTGCTGTAAACCTCACTAAATCACAGCAGAATAAAACTCATGCTGTGATAGTGGCAAAATTAATGGCATTAATTGGGGAACAGGGGGTAACTTCATTTTTCTCATCATTAAACAATTCTTATTGGAAAGGAAACCAGACATGCAGAATATTATAAAGGAGAAAATAAAAATCGTCCATAATTCCCCAGCCAGAAATAACCTATCAACATTATTAGCCATTGCTCTTTAATGATTTATTCTAAAGAAATACTTATACTATCAAGTACACTAATGAAAAAAGATAAATATATGACACATATTGATATAACATATATATGCTTATTATGGTATCATCATAATGAAAAATTGAAAACTACCCCGCGTATGGGGGTAAATAAATCATGTGCTATCTATGTAAATGACTATTATGTTAGAAAGTGTGGGACACTTGCTTGAGTTAGCACTTCATCACAATCAACTACAGGTAAAAACTTAATTGTGATGGCACTTGGCAATGCATGCCACAGATTACTAGCACAGTATATCCTTTCTTATTGACAGGTAATTGAGCCCTGCATTCAAGACCAAGGACGTGACTGAGCCAATCCCCAAATTCCATCTTTGTGAGATTTTGAGGAACCATTTTTGGTACCAAGTACAGAATCAGCCTGAGTCAAAGCAAGAAAAAAAACACAGTAGGTATTTAAACAGACATTATATACATATATAAAAGTGTATATATATATATATATATATATATATATATATATATATATATAAAGTATAGTTGCTTTACAATGTTGTGTTACCTGTTGTGTTTCAGGTGTACAGCACAGCGATTCTGTTATATATATATATGTATATATATACACACATATATGTATATATATATTCTTTTTCAGATTCTTTTCCTTTATAGGTTATTACAAAATATTGAGTAGAGTTCCCTGTGCTATATAGTAGGTCCTTGTTGTTTATCTATTTTATATATAGTAGTGTGTATACATTAATCCCAAAGTCCTAATTTATCCCTCCCCCACCCCTTTCCCCTTTGGTAACCATAAGTTTGTTTTCTATGTCTATGGGTCTATTTCTGTTTTATAAATAAGTCCATTTGTATCTTCTTTTTTTAAGATTCCACATATAAGTGATATCATATGATATTTGTCTTTGTCTGGCTTACTTCACTTCGTATGACCCTCTGTAGGTCCATCCATGTTGCTGCAAATGGCATTACGTCATTCTTTTTTATGGCTGAGTAATATTCCATTGTATATATGTACCACATCTTCTTTATCCATTCATTCTTTATCCATCCATTTAACAGAAACATTTTATTCAGAGGAATTGATTAAATTGTTATTGGATAATTGAAAATGTGAAAGGAGGACACTAAGGTAACATATAGCTAGCAATTTCAGGAAGCTCTGTCACCTCAGTGGAAAGGGATACAAACAGAAAAGGTTGATGTAATTGGCACCTGAGGCTTGGAGGAAATGCCCTGCAGAGCTGCCACTCAGTTCCCTTAGAAGAGAATTCTACCCAGCTGTGATGGTAACTGCAGCTTGGAGGAGCCTGTAAAGCAGGAACATTATTTTTATTGTTTTATAAAGTTCTTGTGTGAATTAAATGAGGTTACACATGTGAAGCTCTTAGCTATTATTATTGGTGGAGGTAATGTAGGCGAATAGTTAAGCACAGAAACCTTAAGTCAAACCATCTGGGTTCAAATAGCATGTCTAAGAAATACTAGCTGTTTGCATAGAAAGTCTCTTTGCTTTCTTGTTATCATAATGACTGTAAAATGTATTGGAATTTATTAAATCTTACTAGAATATCAAACTGGACAATTTTTGATAAGATGGGTATAAATTCTCAACGCTATAATGTAAGTAGTATTCTTTTCTCCATTTCACAGATTTGAAAACTGAGGTATAGTGAGGTCAACTAATTTTCCCAAGGCTACATAGCTCATCAGTGGTAGAACTTGTATTGAATCAGGATTCTCCATAATATTTACCACCATATAATACATTATATATTTTTACTTATCTCCCCCTGCCCACTAGAATATATGCGCCATGAGAACAGCAATTATTTGTTTATTTTTTAGTTTGTTTGTTCACTACTTTGTTCAGCCCTTTGAACATGGCATGGTACATAATAGGCACTGAATAAATATTTGTTGTGTGAATATAAACCACGCAGGGAATCCAAAAAAGAACAACTATATATATACATATATATTATCTCACTTTGTAATGGCCACAATGTTGAGAAATAGTAGGATAGGTATTATTTTGCCTGCATTTCTCATGGACAAAAATTTTAAACAGGTGAAATTAATTCTTTAAGTTACATACTTAGAGGACCCTCGGCCTTTGGATAAGCAGCTTATAGTCGTATTCTATACCCTAAGTTTGAGACAGAGGTCAAAAGAGAGAAGCAGGGAAAGTGTTAAAAGGAGGAGACAGGCTCATGATAAAATATTTGTGAGATCAGGGTACTCTGTGGGCCAGAGTTTGAAGCCTCAAAGGCTGAGTGCTGTGGAGCAGGGTATAGTAGGAATAATGAGGTATGTCACTACTACAGTTGTAGCAGACTGAAGATGGCAACATAGCTTTCTCACTGATCTGAAAATTCTTAAAGATATAGTTTCAACGCTAAATCAAAATTACTTAGTCAAATTTTCTCTGGCTCATTCCAGAAATCATGAATAAAAACTTAATTTGAAAACCATGGGAACAAGATAAAAATGAGTCTACTTCAAGTTTCCCAGAGAGCAACATGAATTATAATCACTAGTTAAACATTCAAAGACTTCAAAGCAGCATTTAGAGAAATAACTGGTTAAACCAAACCTGGCCATTGTACTTGGAACTTCACAGGGTTTTGTAAATCTCAATTAATTAGTGTTTATAAGCTACCATGAGATCATTGGATAAATAGTAGATAATAATTAAGCGTTATTATATGAAATGTGTTATTACATTTAAGCTCTCATGAAAATTGTTAAAATGAAAAAATGCCAAATGGTAAAGCCCATAAAAATAATTTTTAAATGTGTATAGCTTCTTTAGTCTGAGCCCTAAAAGATGTTTGAAATTGGTTACCCTCCATGAAATGTTGAAATGTTTTTATGGATGGTGAAATAGAAGCACAGAGATACAGAGGACAGCTAGAAATAAAGCGTCATTTTCCTTGATACCAGTCTTTACGTGAATCTGGAGCAAAGACTACAGAATCATAATTGAGGCAAGACCTACTCACCAAACAAGACAATAAGGAAACAAGTTTGTAGCTGTTGTAGGATCTAGCAATAAGCATATATTTTCTTTGCAAAAATTAGTAGGCTCTTGTTCTTAAAATAGCTGCTTCCACTGCTAAAGTCTGAGTCACTGTGAGTTTTCACCTAAGTTGGAAACAAATGTCAGTGTCAGCATGTTTGTTTATGAGCTGAGGCTTGAAAGATTTTCCAGTTTTGCCAAATTGAATGCAATCTTCTCAGTGTAGCTCTAAGATGGTTTATAGAGTGAATAAGGAGGGTACAGCTGCCACACTATTGTCCAGTTCCTCAAAAAATCCTTGTTACACATAAGCTCTTCTCCCTGCATCACTTAGGAAATAGATAAACTCCTCTATTTTCAAAAAGGTGATATACCAAGAAGCGTATGAGAGTTTAGCTTTTGTTAGTCCATGGTGATTTATACAAATGACGGCCAACACTGTGTTCCAGGAGGGATCAGGAATCTTTTGCTCCTACCTGAAAGTCGGTGAGTTGAAAGTTTATCAATAAAGGAAGCACTGAGCAACAGGTGATCATATTTATCCGGATCCTCTGTCAATGCTTTTCCCTTGGGACCTTCCAGGTGAGTTGCTTGATGTGCTCATCGGTCAGCCACTACCCAGGTGCCAGAATGAGCAGCCTTGCTTTAGGAACCAAAGAACTCTCTGGCTGTACCAGAATGAAAATAAGAATCCAAGGATGAGAATGAGATGATCAACTTTTTAAAAAACTTCTGGCACTGTATTTCCCTCCTGCTGGTCTGAAAACAAAAACTGATCTGATTTACACAAGAATTGGCATAGACTACCATTAGCTACTAAAAAGTAAGATATTTCAGAAATATTTTGGAAAGACTGATAAATAAAAGATGAAATAACCAAGATTAGTACAAAATGTCCACTCCTTTTTTAAAGTTATATTCATAGATACTTTGAAAATATTTAAAAACATTGAAACCAACACATCTGTTATTTATCGTTGAATATAAATTTATGGATATTGTCCAATCTCTACAGACAACAAGGGGTCAGTGTATTTCTTCCCCAACTGATTTTGAAAATAGTGTTTATTTTAAACATGTGTAGCGTTTTTTAATTCTCCAGTGCCCGTTTTTCTTAACACCAAAAACATTGTCCCATCTTCACAGTAAAAAGCCACAAGTCTATTTTAAGTACTAGGTTATTTTTGAGAAGCCTCTTAATTATGTGGTTTAAAAACCTTTATGGTGTACAGAATATTTCTAAGTTATGGTCATTTTTTTTTCTTGGTCAGACCTCAAGATATGTGATCCAGGGATTTGCTTCCCTAAAACTATATACCTACAATTTATCTCGGTTATCTTATTTAATAAGGTTCTCCATAAAATCTAACTCATTTTTCTTACAATCTAACATTGTAAGCCCTCTGCAGGGACTGGAGTTTGTTTTCTCTTCAGTCCAATCTAATACTGGTGTTCTTCTTAATTATTTTCTTCACAAAACTTCATCAATGATTTTTGCAGTTTTTATTTTTAACTTCCAAATTTTTTGAGGGGTTATCTTGATGCTTCTTATGCTTGCTAGAGAACTTTATAAAGCAAGAAAACAATGATGAAATTATACAATAATCAATCGCTAAATTTGAATAAATGTTTCTTCATAATTAGGCTTTGGAAATTCTAGGATTGGGGGAAGATCAATCCAATGGGTTCCTTCTTTGTCTCCAGGAGCAGACAAAATACAAGTCAGGTGTACACACTAAGCTTTTTGACCAGACTGTTTGACCTCTATTATTGCCTTTGTTCTCCTGATCCTGGGCTTCCTCTGTCACCAGACTTGCATGAAGCTACCCTTTAAAAAAAAGCTGCTTTCTTTACCTGGTTCTGCCCTTTCCCCTGTGTCATTTTGACCCAACTCTTTGCCACCTCACCTAGATATCCCAGAAGAATATTTATGGGAAAGTGAGATCAATGCAATAGTATTTTTTTTTTAACAACCTTATTCGAGTAAAATTGCTTTACAGTGTTGTGTTAGTTTCTGCTGTATAACAAAGTGAATCAGTTATATGTGTACATATATCACCATATCCCCTCCCTCTTGCATCTCCCTCCCACCCTCCCTATCCCACCCCTTTAGGTGGTCACAAAGCACCAAGCTGATCTCCCTGTGCTATGTGGCTGCTTCCCACTAGCTATCAATTTTACATTTGACGGTGTATGTCAAATATGTCAGTGCTACGCTCTCACTTCGTGCCAACTTACCCTTCCCCCTCCCCGTGTCCTCAAGTCAATTCTCTACGTCTGTGTCTTTATTCCTATCCTGCCCCAAGGTTCCTCAGACCGTTTTTTTTTAGATTCCATATATCTGTATTAGCATACGGTATTTGTTTTTCTCTTTCTGACTTACTTCACTCTGTAAGACAGACTCTAGGTCCATCCACCTCACTACAAATAATTCAATTTTGTTTCTTTTTATGGCTGAGTAACATTCCATTGTATATATGTGGCACATCTTCTTTATCCATTCATCTGTCGATGGACACTTAGGTTGCTTCCATGTCCTGGCTATTGTAAATAGTGCTGCAATGAGCATTGTGGTACATGACTCTTTTTGAATTATGGTTTTCTCAGAGTAAATGCCCAGTAGTGGGATTGCTGGGTCATATGGTAGTTCTATTTTTAGTTTTTTAAGGAACCTCCATACTGTTCTCCATAGTGGATGTATCAATTTACATTCCTACCAACAGTGCAAGAGGGTTCCCTTTTCTCCACACCCTCTCCAGCATTTATTGTTTGTAGATTTTTTGCAATAGTATTTTTAAAAGCACATTGTACTATTTTTTAAAATGGGCTTTTTTTTTTTTCTGGTGGTGGTTTTTCCAAGTTTATTTTGAAATGATACCAACAGTAAAACTTATAATTTTTTTTACAGACTGTTATTTCCAATAAGTAAAATAAGTTACAGCAAAATTTTTGTACATTTTTGTATTTTGTTTTTACAATGCTGTACTATAGTTAAAATGCCCTTTTGTTGTTGTTTGAAACCACTTGAAAAATATACCAGATTTCTTCATAGCTCATAAAGTGCAGCAAATTTCTTCTACTTTGAAATGGTAATTTTATGTGCCTATTTACTTCCCTTCCATAGAGAAGAATTTTTTAAGTAGTTAATGTGTTCTCTAATCTGAAGATCAGCAAAAGGAACAAAATAGATTAGAAGATTTAGTTTAGCTACTTACCAGCTGCATGAATTTTAGCAAATCAATCTCTCTGAGCCTCTAAAATAGGAAAAACAATATCTCTCATAGTACACATGATAAGGGAGTGGACATCTATCATCAAATTTCCAGCAACCCTTTTGCCCTCAGGGAACTGAACCTTTCTACCCCATGTAGTTCTGATAAATGATTAATTCCCAGAGCCCCACCAGTCTCCAGACCACAAGTTTATTAAGTGACAACAACCTGGCCAATCAGAATACCTCAACCTTCTCTCCACTGTGACTGATCCCAGAGAGGGGCACATGACCTACAAAGGGCCCACTGGAGTCCTTCTTTGAGCTTTGCTCTATGAAGACACAAAGAGAATCTCTCCTCTAGGATAACAAATGCAAAGAAACATGTGAAGCTAAAGTTAGGTGACTTTGAGTTAGCAGAGAGAAAAGCTGACCTGAGAGTTATACAGTTAGACACTTTAGTCCTGCCATGTTTAAAGTCAGATCTACCCCTGAGGTTTTCAAGTAAGCCCTTACCCTCCAAAAGAGATCCCCTTTTAAATGCTTTACTAGTTCAAAATGGTTTTTATCACTTGCAACTGAAAAAGTTGAGACTAATATAAAGGATTAAGTGAGACAAAGTATGCAAATATAAAGATGTGTACCAACGTTAAGGTATAACTACTGTTCAAAGATGACAGCCCCCCAAATTATCATGAAGAGAAATTCATGTCAGAGAAATATAGTCAGGACTGTACCATGTGGGGGTCACTTGGTAAATATGAACATCCTCATTACATGGTCTGCAATCATATCCCACAACCAAAAATAAGGGGGGAACTTCCCTCTTAGAGATCACTCTGAATTTCTGGCGATAGCATATGGATAAAGAAAATTCAGACTGAGCTCTGATGAACCATACCACTTGATGAAAGTTTCAAAATCTGCCCAAAAAAGCAATCATTTAGAAAAAACCAAAAAGACTGTCTACCATAGAATTTCTCCTATTCCCTTATATAATGTTGTATAAATATTGTTTTAGTCTTCAATGTGAATATTCGAAGAACACAGATTGCTATGGTATTTTGTAACTTTGTTTCTTCTATGACTATGATGGCTTTCTTCCTCCTCCCAAGTATTAAATTGGGTTGTTAACTTAAAAGGCAAAAATTAGTGACTATATTTGTCCCTGTTGTAATAGTGGATAAACAAACAGTTGTGGTTAGTGCGTAGGCATTTAAGATGTTCAGAATGCAGATTGTGGTTTAGAGATCTATCTCAAAAATGGGATTTCCAGAATAGGAGTCTATTTGGAAATGAACACAGTGCACAGGTAGAGCAAAGACATCAAGGAAAATAAAGTCTGGAAGACTCACTCAATTCCGGTACAAGTACAATGCTAGATAGTAAAATACACAGTGATGTTAAATAACCCTTCTTCTCTGACATGTGGGTTGAACAATTTTCTGACACATCAGAAAATAAATAGGACAAATCTGTTTTCGTTCTGTGTGTTTTCCTCTTTACCTAATGGAAAAGGGCCTGCAATTTTGCACCAAGGTCCTGTATATGAAACACAGATGACAGTGTTGGTGAAATAACAAGAATGCCATGTATAATTTAGCTCAAGTTAATGAATATTTGAACACACACTCACTGTGTGACAAGAATGGGGTGAGAGAGTAGGCATACAAACTGATTAATATTCTACTCCCAAAGAGAAAATGAACTGTGGAAGCCCAATGTATAAGATGTACAAAAGAGAAATTTCGCTACTTGGTTATATGGAGGAAGAGGGTTTGATACCACTTCTTCTGACTCCTAATCAAGTGGTCTTTCCACTGTAGCATGGGTTTAATATTCCACATGTCTACATTTATCTATTCCTTCCCTGTTTAGATCAGGTCAACAAACAGAATGTTGTATATTAAGTACCCCCATGAAGCCCATATAAGACGTAAAACTAACCCAGAGGAGAAATTGAGTAATTCTCCCTGGGGATAGCTGGGAAGTTTTCTGAGGAAGTAATATCTGGGCAGGGTTTTGAAAAAATTATTTTTCCTTGGTTGGTGTATCAGGTTTCTCCAGGGAAAGAGAACCAGTAGGACATACATGGAAACTTATTATAGGAATTGGCTCACTTGATTAGGAGACTGAGAAGTCCCACAATCTGCCATCTGCAAGCTGGAAAACCAGGAGAGCCTGTGGTGTAATTCAGTCTGAGGTTAAAGACCTGAGAAGGGGAAGGAGGAGGGAAAGAGAGGGAGCAATGGTATAAGTTTCAACAGAGCCCAAAGACTCAAGAACCAGGAGCACCAAAGTCCAAGGGATAGGAGAAGACGAATGCCCCAGCTCAATTGGAGAGAGCAAGTTTACCCTTCCCCCAATGTTTTGTTCTATTAGGGCCCTCAGTGGATTGAATGATGTCCACCCACATTGACAAGGGTCATCTGCTTTTCTTAGTTCACCAATTCAAATGCTCATCTCTTCTGGAAATACCCTCATAAACAAACCCATAAATAATGTCTTACCAGCTATCTGGGCATCCTTTAGCCAAGTCAAGTTGACATAAAATTAGCCACCACAGATGGAGAGGGACATTCCAGGAAGAGGAGTCCAGGAAGAGGTAAGAAAATCATGATGAGCTTAGTGTACACTTTGATAATACTAGAGAGTAAAATACTAATTCCAAAGGAATTGGAAGAGAAATCCCCTTAGATTAATTATTCTAAGTAGAGAAATGTCCAATTGAAGCCGTGAATGAATTAATTATACTCCAAAACCACTGAGCTGTACAAGTTTCTATGGCTCTGGGATCAAAAGGATATTGTTCTGATAATGACACGGCAGCAGCTATTACACATAAAATAAAAATCTAGTTCTGTGCTGTGCCAGCCCAACTTTTTTTTTTTTTTTTTTTTTTTTTTTTGCCAGCCCAACTTTATTCCATCAGAGGCATCCTCTCCAACAGTATTTGGATAGTGCTATAGTCATATTTGTACATTAGGGACAGAAATGGGTGGAACTCATTTTGTGTGTTTTTTAAAAAAATTAATTAGTTAACTGATTTATTTATTTATGGCTGTGTCGGGTCTTTGTTGCTTCGCGTGGGCTTTCTCTAGTTGTAGCGAGCAGGGGCTACTGTTTGTTGCAGTGCGCGGGCTTCTCATTGTGGTGGCTTCTCTTGTTGCAGAGCACGGGCTCTAGGCACGCGGGCTTCAGTAGTTGTGGCACACAGGCTCAGTTGTTGTGGCACACAGGCTTAGTTGCTCTGCGGCATGTGGGATCTTCCCGGACCAGGGATTGAACTCATGTCCTGGGCATTGGCAGGCGGATTCTTAACCACTGCACCACCAGGGAAGTCTCCTATTTTGTGTTTTTTAGTTCCTCATCCCAACCTCAACCCCACACTATCATCCTGTTTAATTTAGAGAGGATCTTATTAGGAAGTAGGCCTCTTGCTATGTATAGGCCAGAAAATCAGTTTCCCTATCAAATAAAGGCGAACGTATGTCAGGCATTGTCCTGTCCTTAAATGCAAACTGAGCTTCACTCCCACTTCCAGCTCCAGTGAAGGTGCTAACCAAAACTGAATGAGAAAATCAAGACACAAGGAAGTTGGGGCCAGGAGTCTCTATGGGCTGCAGAATTTATCCTGCATAACTGGAAGCTGAAAGCTAGCCGCAGTTCCAGCTCACCCATAATGTTTAGCCATACTTTGGCTAGAAGTTTAAGTAAAGATTTTTCAGTCTTTCCATTCTATTTTTAGATCTGGTGTTGTGTCACCAAAATGTAATCACAATGTTCTTTTTGCATTATTTTAAAACTCTCTAGGCTTTAACCTCCACAAGCAGATCTCTGAAAAATTAGTGAAAATACAGACTTTCAGAAGATACTCTAGGAAACAAGGCTTTTGAATTGCCATGTTGAAAGCAAATTACATGTAGAAGAATATTGCAATTATTTTATACCTTTAATTTTTCACCTACAAATGTGAACACATGGTATGTTGACATACTCTTGTATATTCTTTCTTTCTCTCTAGGAAGAAGCAAGACAAGTTTAGTATCCATTCATGCATTCAAAAAACATTTATTGAGCAACTGTTATGTGCCAAGCATTGGACAAATACAAAGAAGACAAAGACAAGATTTTTTTCTTGGGATAGAAGAGACAGTCAACAAAATAAGCAAACACTTCCAGCCAAGTGTGCAGCAGTATGTTACAGACGTTGTGAAAGAAATTAGAATAAGGCACAGTTGTAATAAGACATTGACCACGGGTCTCTGAAAAGGAGCCATAAGGAAAAGTAGCTGTTTGCTAAGTGGACATGGAAGGGTGGCAAAGTTGGCAAGGGATTAGGGAAGGGACTCCAGGCAGAAGTGACAGCAGGAGCAAAGGCAAAGAGGCATGACTTGGCTCAGTTCACTGTTTCTCAAACTTGCATAGTATTTAGAACTCATAAAATTTCTATTGTACCCTAAAGTCAAATTAAGTTGTTTTCTTAAGTGGAGACATAACACTAAGTATAAACCTTAATGTTTATAGATACTATATAATTATAAAACCAAAACAGATGGACAAATTAATTATAAAGAAAAATACAAAAGTAATACCATTCCAAATAACAATATCAATTGAATGGTATAAGTGATATTTTTTACTGGGACAATATTGTCTTGATTGCGGTGAATCTTTCGAGGCTGACATGACTGTATACTACTTTGTGCAAAATGATGATTCAGTTCTTTCAACACTTTTTTTTTTCTAGAACCATTGCCAGATCTTTATTCATACAGCAAGCTGTGACATCAATTGGTCTTTATTTGTAATGAATGTGGCATTAAAAATATTAAGTCTAGGGCTTCCTTGGTGGCGCAGTGGTTGAGAGTCCGCCTGCTGATGCAGGAGACGCGGGTTCGTGCCCCAGTCCGGGAGGATCCCACGTGCCGCGGAGCGGCTGGGCCCGTGAGCCATGGCCACTGGGCCTGCGCGTCCAGAGCCTGTGCTCCGCAGTGGGAGAGGCCACAACAGTGAGAGGCCTGCGTACCGCAAAAAAAAAAAAAAAATTAAGTCTACCTCTCCTCTTTATTCATTAATTCATGACAATGAGACAATTTTGTGGTCGTATTCACTTAGAAAGTGATCACTCTAGACCCTTATTGCTCAAAATGTGGTCCAAAGTGTAGCAACACTGGCCTGGAGCTTGTTAGAACTGCCTTGGGCCACACAGGACTTACTGAATCAGAGACAGCCCTTTACAGGATCTCCAGGTGATTCCTGGACACACTAATGTTTGAAAAGCACTAGGCTAGATGATTCAAAATATGCTTATATTGTTTTTGAAGATAATTGTCAGAATCAAAACATGAAAGAGAAAACTTCTCATAGAGACCTCTTGAACTCCTGATGGTCTCTCTCGCTAGCTCATTGTGGAATTTAAAGAAATTCAGCTTGACTGAAGCGTAATTCCAGGGGCAAAAGATATGGCAATCAATAAGGCTGGAGAGATAACAGAGACTGGTGTGGCAAACTAAGGAGTTTGGACTCTATCTGGTAATCAATGAGGAGCCACTGAAGGATTTTAAGCCCTGGAGAGAATGATGAGATTTGCACTTTTAGAAAGATTACTCTGGCTGAAATCATGGATTAGAGAACGGCTGACTGGAGCCGTGGAGACAAGCTAAGGGCTTATTTTAATTGCCCAGGCAACGAGGGCTGACCTAGGGTTGAAACTGGGGCTCGAGAGGAGGGGGTGGGTACCACAGATAGCAAGGAAGTAGCTTGGTAACTGATTGCATGTCAAGTTTCTTTCTCAGCCAACTAAGGCAGGAAAAGCAATTCCAAGGGCAGGTTTAGGAAAAAGGATTAAGCATAACAAAGCGTACATATTGGGCTTGTGGTAACTTTGGAATATCCACTGTGGAGTTGTCCAGTGGGCAGCTGCGACAAAGGTCTGCCTGGGCATGTAGATTTGGGAGGAGTGAAGGCAATTGCAAACAGAATCATCAGGGAATAACTTATGGAGAAGATGTGGAATTTTAAATTATTGCCTTGCTTTGCCATATAATCTATATATTAAAATAGATTCTTGGTGTTTATGAAATATCTACTTTAGTTTTATCCTCGACCAAAATTATGATTCTTTCCATATTGTCACAGTTAAGGGTCTTGCCTCATACATTAATAGGAATAGATGTCTTTTTAAAGAAATGATTCAGCTACTAATTATTTTACTCATTTTTGAAGGTGCCCTGAAACAGCTTAGAAGAGAACTGTGATTTTTGTTTCTTACTTGAGAAAAAAAATGTAATGTTAGGTAACACTTTTTCCTGCTTTAGAGAAGGCTAATCAGTAGCTATCTTCATTGTACAAATTAGCAGTCTCCTTTGTACAATACATAAATCAGCCACTACTTACTCTCTGGAAGGGCAGAAAGAAACTATTATCAGAAATAAAATCTCACCAAGAGATGCACATCTTTCTAAGAATGGTGCACAACTGTCCTACACTTTTTCTGTTGTCACCCTCAGTCACCGAAGAGTCCCCCTGAGCCGCAAGGATATCCTGGAAGTCCCTCCTCTCTGTTCTCCCATCCTTGTCAAATGCACTCTTTCAATATGTTTATTCCCTCTTCCACTGTCCTCATCCCCAGCATGAAAGGAAAAGTCATATCATTCAGGTCCTGAGTCATCTGTCTACCCTCTGAGTGAAGCACCTACAAGGAAAGATACCAACATACCTGTTTCATGCTGATACTGACCTTAAACCTAATTCAGGGAGTCACTGTGGAAACAAAGGTCCTCCCTTCCCTGTCTTACCTAAGTTTTCCTCCCAAGAGAAGGGACTGGGTCAGGAAAAGAAACTCATCCTGTCATCCAGCTACATCTGTCTTTCCTGCCCAGTCCCATTTTTTTCTGTGTGTTCTTGGCCTCTCCTCCAGAACAAATGGAACCCAGCTGGATGGTATGGCAGATGCCTCAGTGGTAAATGTTCATACAGAGTCTTCTGCTTCCCCACAGAGTAAGCTGTGAGCACCTGAAAGGTGGCCCTGTTTGTGTTTAAGGAATAACTTAAGATACCTAAAGTGTTACCTTGGATCACTATGCTGAGTCTACTCCTGACCCAGAGCATTTTCTCATGTTGCCTCCATCTTTCTCCTCAGTGAGAGAACTGCTCTGTATTGAAGAAATTGGATGAACCACATGACTCCTGCCTGTTCCATTTCCCAGGATTTCACCCGATTCCTGTCAACCCCAGACTCATCTACACTGATGTTTTGGAAGAGCTGATTTCCCTCCCAGGGTGGCAAATATACACATTCCCCAAAACTGACACCTCTCTATGGTTTTAAAAATAGGCACAATGCAGCCTAAGAGTTTAGACACAGATGAACACTTGTAAAATAGCCTCATGAATTATGATTGCAAGTCAGATTAGTTTAAATGAAGTACCCACAATTCAATCAGATATCTTTTTAAGAGTTGTAAGCCCCCAAAATATAAGAAAATGCATTCCATTAAGAATCCTATTAAGTTAATTTTTGCACTTACATGTTTTTAATAGAGTCTCTCCTAGACTGCTCAGGCTGCCATAAAAAAATACTATAGATTAGGTGACTTAAAAAAGAGAAGCTTATTTTCTCACAGCTCATGGAAGCTGGAAAGCCCAAGATCAAAGTTCCCTCAGGGTTTGGTTTCTTGTGAGACTTCTGTTTTTGGTTCAGATGGCTGCCTTCTTCCTGTGTCTTCACATGGTGAAAAGAAATGTGTCTCTTCCTCTTTTTTAAGGACACCAATTCTATAGAGTTGACCTATTTAACCTTTTTAAAGACTATCTCTGATACACTCACATTGGAAGCTAGGGCTTTAATGTATGAATTTGGGAGTGACAAAATTCAGTCCATAACAGAGTCCTAAAATGCAAATTCAATTTAAGTGATCACTCTGGATAGGCAGTGAAGACGTCTTTGAATGGATACAAAAAATGAAGTAGCGTGGAACTTTTCGTAAATGGGAAATGCTTCTTACTAATGTATCATGGAATCTATTTTGTGGGTTGGAATGAGCAATTGTTTAAAAAAAATAAAATATATACTTATATATATAATATACCTGTATCATATGAAATGTATTCATTTCTTTTTATATGAGTTGAGTCAAAAATATGGAAAGCCACTGATATAGTGTGAATAATTTCAATTCAGGTTCATGGCTCATGACCACCTACTTGAGTTATGGAAGAATGACACAGTAGCTATGAAAAAGATTATCCACAGTCCCATTCTAGTTCTGAACAAGAATCTAGTCAGCATCATAGCTGAACTATCTGATCTAAATAACCTCAGTCAACTGAGACAATAACAGTGTTCCTAAGTGGTAAATGCATCTTTTAACCCCAAGGAAATTTAAAATTTAGTACATTGAGAAAGATTTAAAAGAATCAAAACTATAGTATTATATTTTCAGGTAAAAAGTAGTTTGATATTTTATATACTTGTAATATTTATGAAATTTGGTTTTTAAAAATAACTTCAATTTAGAAACTTCAATTGACTTGCAGAATTAAATTGAAATTTTACAAAAATTTATGAAAATACTACAATACTTAAGAGAACTTATGATTGGCCATTTTATAAGTTTAGGGTACTAAATTTATTCAACTGTTCAGATTCAGAAAGATTTTGTCTAGGTAGAAGATTGAAGATCTAAACAGGGAAATTGTTTAAATGTTGGTCCATTAAATTGATGTTAATGATGACATTCTCCAACATAATTAAAACTTAAAGAAAATACATGATAAAAAATATCATCAAATATCCCGTTGTTCCAAAAAGGTAAGCATCTGCTTGTCATTTCACTTACCTTTTCTCCCAAGGCTAAGCTATGTCCTCCACTCCATTTTCTGAGACTCCTCTTCCATCTTGATACCTGCTAGGAATCGTTCTAGATCAGCTGTTCTCAAACTTTAGCCAGCATCAATATTACCTGGAGAGTTTGTTAAAATACAGATGCCAGGTCCCACCTGGAGTTTTGGATTTCAGAGAAGGAGGGTGGAGTCCCCAAATTTGCACTTCTAACCAGTTCCCAGGTAATGTTGATGTTGTTTGCCTTAGGTTCCCAGTATTTCATTCATTAATTTAGTCAAAAAATATTTACTGATCACACACTCTGTCAGACAGTGCATTTTGTGTAGCATTCTCTTTCCCTGTGGCAGTCCTCTCCTAGAAGCCCCCAGTGGCAAATTTAGGGGCTTAGGGATTTTGGAATGGTTCTCTTCAACAGTCGTATTCCACTAATTTGATTAGCAAACAGTTTCTTCTGTACAGTGTGAAGGGAAACCTCATATACTCTAGGCTCAGGTATTTCAAATTCTGAATTAGTGAAGTGATGATTGATGAGCTTGTGTTCTGCCCTCCAAAATGGTACTTTGCAGTTACATGGGCCACTTAAGACTGAGTTTGGAACATTGGTTAGATCCTGTTTTGCTTTTTTCTTAAGCTACAGAGAGCATTTTTGGAACAATGGGATATTTGATGATATTTTTTATCATGTATTTTCTTTAAGTTTTATTTATGTGGGAGAATGTCATTTTTCTTTGGTGATATATGTGTCAAGATGTCTAATATTTACTTTAAACATTTCAGAAAAAATATATACATATATTACATATGTACATATTATATTGCTATATCTATATCTAGACATCTATTATATACAGTAGATAAAACATGTTTTATATTTAGATATTATAGATAGATAAATAGATTATATATGTTATAACTCTGTGTATAATAGATACCTACATGCTCTCTATCTATATTCAAAAAATGTCCACATTTTGCCATATTTGTTTCTCTCTCCTAATTTTACATATATACAGATGGTTTGAGCAACTCAACCAACTATATATATACATAGTGTTACTTTTTTCAACTTTTTGTACGTTTGAAAATTTTTATAATACAAAGTTTGGGTGGAAAAGCAAGTTTAGAAAAGTTACAATAATTCATCAGATATTTGTCTCTCATACCAACGAGATTTTCACTATATGGTAAATGTTGTTCTACTCAACACCATAATGTAACACAGTTCAGAGAGCTTCACAAATCTTTGAAGCATTCTTCAAAAGATCACAGAGGAAAGGATTAGAAAGGCTAAATGTGCTGCAGCATTATGTGAAATTGAGACCAGTTAGACTACTTTTATTTATCGAGTAAACTAAAGCTAATCTCTGTAAGTCATGTCTGTCTCAATGAAAGTTTAATAAACTGGCAGCAGGAGGGGAAAAAAAAGAGTTCTCTAATAAATGTAAAAATAAGAACTCACCCCTTCTGAAAAAATAACTTTTTGTCATTATTATATATTATTTTGTAAAATTTTCTAATTCCATTATCAGATACAATTCAGACTGACAGAATGTAAGTGAATGTACATTTTCAGGGATAATAACTTGCATTTTATTTCTCATAAAGGAAGCTGACACTGTGACTACGGGTTGCAGATTTGGTCTTTTTCCATCTGAAATGCTCAAACTATGGAGACTGTGGGTCTGTTCTTTTTCAATTATCCTTCTTATCACACTCATTAGTGTGCTTCACTCTGATTGAGTTATGACTTTTCCTTGCTGGGTGTGGACTCATTTATTTGAGTTAGTTTCCTTAAGTTTCTTCTGGGTTTGTTATTTTCTTCTTCACTTTTTCACTGCCTTAGTTAGGGCCTGTTACAGTGGGCTGGGGGGCAGCAGTGGGAGCACAGACATGCTGGTGGCCAGGAAGCACGGATAATGAGCTCCATGCTGCCTTTCATGATCAGAGAGCCCTCCAAGCCAAATGGGAGGACCCTTCCTCTGTGTCTCTACAGATCCGTTCAGGCACCTCTACCAGAAAACCCAAGAAACTAGTTTTAGAAGATGATCAGGGGTTCAAAACATTAGTTAGGTGTCCTCTGTGGGCTGCTAGCGTGTGAAGTGCAAGAGATACCAAGAATAAGACATGGTCTAAAAGTTTAGAGTCTAAAAACAGAGGATGTAAGTGTGGAGGAAGAGCTATACAAAAATGATCACAAATGCATATGTGGTGTCTTAACAGAGATGTTCATCGTCGTGTGGTCTTGGAGTCAGAAACGGCTCTGTTTATCCTGGAGGGTTGATTTATTGTTTGTGGGTTTTCTACCTCAATGTCCTCATCTTCATTATAAAATTCTTACCTCCCAAGTTAGGGTGAGGAGTGATAGGCCAAGTGGGCTCAGGGGCACTGTAGCTGCTCAGTCAAAGCTTCCTTCCTTCCCGCATGCCCGGTGGTCGCTGTGGAATCCACAGTGTGAGAGCTAAGGAGGTTCAAAACATCCTCTTCCGAACAGCGGTAAGTTTCTGACTACACATGGGCAAAATGTCAAAAACACTCTACCCATCGTTAATTCTTATTGAAAGTGTGGAGGAGATTCCCCATCCTAACTCTGAGGCACAGCAATATCTCAGGTATAGAGCTAAAACGGACCTGAGTGAAACAGCAAATGTAAAGAGGTTAGGACAGTGACTGGCACATTGCAAGTGCTTAATAAATAATAGCCATTATCATTATTAATAAATAGTAATTATTATTTATTAATTATATTATATAGGACTTCCCTGGTGGCACAGTGGTTAAGAATCTGCCTGCCAATGCAGGGAACACAGGTTCAAGCCCTGGTATGGGAGGATCCCACGTGCCGCAGAGCAACTGGGCCCGTGTGCCACAGTTGCTGAGCCTGCGCTCTAGAGTCCATGAGCCACAACTACTGAGCCCATGTGCCACAGCTACTGAGGCTCGTGCACCTAGAGCCTGTGCTCCGTGACAAGAGAAGCCACCGCAATGAGAAGCCCGCGCACCACAACTAAGAGTAGCTCCCACTCACTGCAACTAGAGAAAGCCTGCGCGCAGCAACAAAGACCCAACGCAGCCAAAAACAAATAAATTTTTAAAAATTATATAAATTTATATAAAAATATAAAATAATTTTATATTTTGGGAAGACAGAAAGCCTGAAAGGTGAAACTCCCTTAATCATATAGCTAATAAATGGCCTTTGTGCAACCATTTAATTAATGTCTCTACGCCTTTGTGTAACCATTTAATTAATGTCTCTACTATAATTCACTAGACTGAAAGTTTATAGCAGGAACAAGGTGAGTTTTTGCTTACCCCTGTATTCTCAACATCTGCAGCAGCACAGGCGTATAACTGATGCCTAAAACTCTTTGTTGAGTGCATTTGGTTCTTTTAAGCATGGCCTTTGGAACTAGATACACTTAGGTTGAAATCCCAACTCCAGTACCTTCTATCTATTTAACCACTTTCAGTCATAATTTCCTCTCCTCTTAAAAATGAGGCTTGCAGTCCTTAAACAATACCTATTTCACAGGCTTGTGGAGAAGCTTAGATGAGGTGATACACATAAGCACTCTGCGATATATGAAAGCACTCTGTGCATCAAACCCAGCACATGGAGGTGCGCAGGACATTTTAGTCCCCTTAGGTTTTGCTTTCTTTACAGCTTTGTCAATTTTTGTCAGCAAACATCATGGTTTGCCACAAGGGGGCAATACTAAATGGAAATTGAAATCTATACTTAAAACAAAACAAAACAAAATACCAAAAAACTTTCCTCAGTTAAATCAATTTCTCCCTCCCTCTCTCTCTCTCTCTGTTTCTTCTCCCTCGTAAATGTAGTTAGTCCATGATGCTTTCATACTTAGAATTCTGTTCTTTTCCTTCAGCCTGTTCTTCAGAAATCTGTCATCATAATAAAATCTTAGCTCTAGAAGGTACTTTAGAAGTCATAGTGTCACATGGGACAAATTCTACCCTCTGCAGTTATTCCTGCTCCCTTAGTCTGTGGTCTTGACTTGCTGCTTCCATTAACTGATTCTTATGTCTTCTTTGCTTCTCTAATAATGAAATAATTTAAGTGAAATAAGCCAGACACAAAAGACAAATATTGTGTGATTTTGCTTGTATGAGGTACTTAGAGAAGTCAAATTCATAGAGACAGAAAATAAAATGGTGCTGACCAGGGGCTGGGGAAAGAGGGGTATGGGAAGTTGTTGTTGACGGGGAATAGAGTTTCAGTTGGAGAAGATAAAAAAGTTCTGGAGTTGGATGGTGGTGCTAGCTGCACAACAATATACTTAATGACACTGAAATGTACACTTTAAAATGGTTAAAATGGTAAATTTTATGTTATATATTTTATCACAACAAAAAAATGTTAAAAAATTGAATCATGTGTTTTGCTCATTTGGATTCAATGTTGTATTTCTAGATGTGACATAAAGTTGAAATACAATGATACAAAACCCACTTTCAAGGAGTATGCTTTGAGAAAAGAGAAAAGATAACACCCGGGGTGAAATGCAAACAGGGACAGTGACACTGCCTTCTCACCATGGAAGGGTACTGAAGGGTACATTTAGTCTCCTTAGGTACATTCGCCTTCTGTTTTGTCATCTCTTACCAGGCCTGAATTTAGCCTCAGAATATCTGAGTCTGGGAGGCCTACATCTACAAAACTAATTGAAAAATAATAATAATCCAACAGTGACACTTACTGAGTACAAATTAAGCACCAGGCTTAAGTGCCAGACATGATATAGGTCAAGAAAAATGTTTTAGTCAGATTTACAAACATATATTAGTTTACTAACCTCACCTCACTATTTTGCTCTTTAAAATAAACAAAGCCCCGTACACCCCATTTCAGAATTAAACAAGCAAACAGACATGCCAAAGAGTGTGTCAGCCAATAGTATTTGTGAAACTCACCATGCAGCTGACAGGGCCACATACTATGAAGCAGAAATTTTTGGAGAGGCTACATTTCAATCCATTAAAATTTCCTATGAAAAATAACTTGCAAGTATGGACACTCTTTTTTTTAGAAAGGCTATTCTTTTAGAAAGAATCTAGTTCCATTATTATGGTAGGGAAATAAAGCACGAAAACAACGGTTCAAAACTGACCATAAATCCACCTTAAAGCAAAACCATTTCTGGTGTCTCTCGAGTGACTGGATTAATGTGGCATAAGAGAAAGCCTGACTAGCAGGTATAATTAAAGTGTGATTCACAGGAATAAGTCATGAGTAACTCTGAAAGGACCTACAAGGGAGAAAGTCCATTATAACATACTAAACTTTAGAGGCTAAATGATGGAGGGTAGGAGGAAATATCCTAACCCCATGTAAATGCAGTGATGGGTCTGAGTGGAAACATATTGATAACAGCATCAGTGATTATTGGTCCAATGTCTGTGTGAGCCTCTGTAACATAGCACATTCTGCCCCATGTGATATACAGATACTCATTCTCTGTTTTTTATTCCGAGAACTGCTTGAGGTCAGGCACAATGCTTTGCTTTAACTTTCCATATAAATTGCTTCTCTGCCCAGATCCTAATGTATACAGTAGGCATAAAACATGCAATTACATACATGAATGGGTAAATGATAATTTATATCTTAGAATCTAGAATAAATCTGTCCTGACATATAAAACTTTTAAAGAAAAAATGAAAATTGAAATCCAACTTACTAAATGAAACTTATCAAAGAATGTTGCATTTTTAAAGAATTAATCACAGGACTTCCATTTAATGAAAAACAGGAAGAGACTGTTATATTTTATCCTGTTTCATATCTCAGCAATTGGTATTGGATTTAGTTGCTTGTAACAGCAACATGGCAAAAGTTGAAAGGGAACTACTTGTTTGGCCTAACTTTTTGTCTTTCAGGCTGGTGATGAACAGATGTAAAATCACCTTAGGTGAAAAACTGCACCACTGCAGCTTCTATCACTACATCAACTAACAAATAGCATTATTGCCCTCCACCCCACCCCACCTTCCCAAATGAGGCGTATTTAACTGACAGACACAAGACAGACACTAAAAGTGAGGAGGACTCTAGTGGTAATTGGCCATTCTGCCAATATTTTGAGGTCTAATGATGTAAATATGGATGGAAGGTTAAAGTCCAACTTCCTTGGCTCAGAAGAAAATAAAATCAAAGCTATCAAATACACTGTTTACATCATCTTATCAGTCTTGGTTTAAGGTTTCCATGCTATTTTTAATGTTCATGTGTACTTAAAAAAAGAACTAAAAGTCTTGACAGATTCTGAAACTTAATTGGGAAAAATGTAAAGCACTTTAATGGAATTTTTCCCATGATCTGTAGAAGAGTTTTTTTTAACAGATGGTTCAAAAGGACGAAGCAATGAAAACATAGAAATTAAAAGCAGATCCTTAAGAAAAATAACTGAGTTCTCAGAAATCCTATAGATGATGGCAGGACTAGATGTAAAGCAGCAGTTTCTTTTGCTGTCAAGGTTTTGAGAGAACAGAAATTTATTAGGTGATCCTCTACCAGAGGGATAACTGCCTCTTGGTATGAAGTAACTATTCATTTGGAACTTCAGCCAACTTCAACAGTTTGAAAAGCTCCATGCTTTGGGGGCAATTCCATCAAGGTGACGATAAAAAGCAGTATTGTGATACAAATAGTTATTCTTCTACAAGAGGAACACCTAAGTCCGAGGTGCTAGTTTGGGGAATAAAAACGACCTAAAATCTTCCCACCTTCACAGCAACTAAGAAAAACAACAACAACAAACCGCCTTAGGCCTATGTAGCTTTTCGTTTTGAATATAAAAAACCTGACTTTCTAGGATCAATGCAGTGAACAGTGGGAAAAAGTAAAACTTTTCAACCTGGAATATATATGCATTCAGTGCAGACTCGCGAAGCAAAATCTAAACTAACGCTCGAAAGTAGCATCTTCCAACCAGGCTTCAAACTTTAGAGAAAGTTAACGTTGGCTTCTCTCCCAGAGAATTCCAGGGAGTGGGTGGTGAGGCAGGGGTAGGGAGGCATGTTGGGAGTTGGAGATCATTTTGTGGGTGGCGGACCCCGAAGTGTCACCGCGGGCTAGGGGGAGCGGCCGCCCAGGAGGGGCAGAGTTAACCCCCGGGCGCAGGCAGAAGCGCTGTCGCGCGGCAACTGAGCCGAGCCCGGGAGCTAAGTGCGGGCGGGCGGGGGCAGGAGGGTAAACGGGAGGAGGGGCGGGGCGGCGAGGGCTGGGAGCGCCGCGGCGGGAGGAGGGTCTCCGAGCCCGGCAGGGTCTGCGAGCGCTCTGAGCCTGCGTCCAGCGAGGGGGAGGGTTTCCCCGGCCCGGCCGGAGGGGCGGCTGGGCGCTTCTGACTCCCAGCGCAAACGACTGTCAAGGGAGCAGGAGAGCTGAGCTGCCGGAAGTGTCTGCGCGCCGCGAGAGAACTTTCCTGCTCCGGCCGCGGCCCTGAGCCTCCGCGGCCTCCGCGCTCCCGGCGACGATGCGTCCGGGTGACAACGACCTGAGCGGACCCGCGCCTCGGCCCTTCTCCCGTGTGTGCGCTCGCCTCGCCTCCGGGGAAGAAGCCTGAGCCCGGAGGCGTCCGCGCGCCGCGGAGCCCCGCGCAGGCGGCGCGGCGCGCGGGACCCGTTTCCCTTGCGCGTCCCCTTGCGTCCCGGCTAGTTCCCCGCGATCGCGCGTCCCCTGAGCCGGCCGCGGTCGCCGGCTGTCCCCGCCCTGACCGCCGGCCCGGACGTGTCCTCGGCGGCCGCTGGCAGTGCCTGTGCCATGGGGCTGCCGACTCTGGAGTTCAGCGACTCCTACTTGGACAGCCCGGATTTCAGGGAGCGCCTGCAGTGTCACGAGATTGAGCTGGAGCGAACCAACAAGTTCATCAAAGAGCTCATTAAGGACGGCTCTCTGCTCATCGGGGCGCTGAGGAGTAAGTTCCCCCGGCGGGGAATGGGTGGAGAGGGCGCGGGGATCTGGAGAGTCCCCCCGGGGTGTGGGTCTGAGGGGTGGGTTGGAGGAAGAGAAGCTTCTTTTGTTTGAATGGGTTTGGGGACAAAAGCTGAAGAGCTCCCCTGCTGGTGACCAACAAAATTTGTTCGTAGGTGTTCTTGACTTATTTACTCCCAAGTCTACAGAGAAGGGAAAGGTCTCTCTCTACTAGACCCCGGAGTATATCCTGAGGAACGTTGTTCAAAGTCATCTTTTTGTATAACGCTCCTGGAAAAATGTTGGGGACTATTGGTCTTTTTTGTTATTTTACTGTACCTAGTTTGAACACTTAAAAAAAAAGTCCTTAAGGAGGGATTCGAGATTATCTTAAGGATAAAAATGAAGTTAGTTTTAGTGATATTCAAAGAAAATGATTAATTTCTTATGTACCTCAGTGGCTCTTCATTGGGCACAACCAGTCATTGAATTGACCTTTTAAAAACATGTATAGATTTGTAGTTTTGCGATTTAATAAGATGAAGACAGAGCGGCACCAGTGGATCTTATCTCTTTACAAGATTTTTGTGCGACTTAATTTTTGGTTTGCATCGTAACTGGTGTTGGTCCAGTCACTGGGGATGAGAGTTCAGTGGCTAAAGACCAATCAGAACTTCTGACGATCTATAGAAAGTAAAGACTGCCTTTAGGAGGTTCTCCCACCTCCTTTCCCACACACCTCCTGTTCAGATTTTCTGTACTTCCTGCATCCCCTGGATCTTCATTTTCAATTACTAGGACCTACGAGAGTCTTAGTAAAAGAAACTCTAGTTTCTCTTACAGAGAATTGACTGACTAAATGATAAGGCTTAATTTGTTTTGTTACCTTCCCCAGGACCTATTTGCACTTTAATAAAGGTTTCTGAAACGAACCCCTGGAAATTCTGGTCTCCCATAGGTGAGCGAGATATTTTTGTTAAGGTGGAGAGGCCTTTGGGTGATCCATCTAGCAATTCCCAGGACATAGGTAGGGGAAGCATCATTGATATGTCAAGTGCAAGGTCAGTAACAACATGATGGAGATGTGCATGTGTCTGAAAGTAAGACAACGTTAGCATCTGATCTCTATTTGGAAGTATGTATTCGTACTAAGGTTGAATCTTAGCAAAATGTCTTGAAATTAGTGTGCTCCCAAATGCTTTTTATTTTACCATCCCAAATGTGAAAACATCTACTTATCACTGTGTTACTTAACCAGGGTAAAGGAAATAATGTTCTATGTCTAATTCACTTAATTTCTGAATTTGAGGCTACTGGTAATGATAGTATTTACTGATTTGTGAAAACTACTAGTTTATCTGCAGTTCTGTCCATCTTATGTATACACAAATGTGAACTCTCCTTCTTTCCGATTTGCAAATCCCACTTGAGGTCTCTGGACTAGCCTCTGCATCTTAGGGAGCATGATGCCTTTTCAAAAAGAGTTTCCCCGTCTCAGTGTTGAATGCCAGGCTGACTCTTGCTGGAGCTACCATATGGTCTACAAATGACATTTTCCTCTCGCTCTGCTGGAGATCCGTTCTGTTGCTTCAAAAGTTGAAAACACATAGCTGTGATAAAACCTCTGAAATGTGCATCGTTTTACTAGTAATATTATGAACTTCACTATGATTGAATCTAACCTTGCAAAAATCAGGTGATTCCCATCTTTATAGGTTTGTTCTTCCATTCATAAGTGAAGAAGTCTGGAGAGTGTAAGTTCCTTGAACATACAGACCCTGCTTCATGAACTTGAACTTGTACGTTTAAATATACAACCTGTCTTTCTAGGATTCTTAGGTTTGTGATGAGAGTACATTACGTTAACTAACATTTGATTATTACTTCTCTTGTAGTAGAAAGAAAATGTTTTATTCCTTGTTAAATGAATTCCCAACATTAGCTTCCAAATGGGAAAGATCAGGAGCTGAGAAACCCTTGAAGTCACATGATGGTGCTGCTCCAAGTGACCTTCTGTCCCTTGGGGAGGATGCTCTGAGGTTAGGCTGCAGCTGCTAAATGCCTGCTCTCTGAAGCTGCTCCTGTAGGAGGATCGGAGTGTGTCTAAAGGACTTGAAGCCAGCTTAATTCCATCCCAAAGATCCACCAAGGAGCCCTCCTTCCCCCAGTCCTGCCCCTTCTGACTGTTTTTCCTTTCTGCCCTAGGAAGCCTTCACTTTCCCTAACCTTAAACTATGCCTTTCCTTTCTCCATACGTGCTGTTTCAATAAGTGTATCCATTATCCATTTCAGATTTATTTGTAGCACTTTGCTGTCATTTTCATTTATAGTTAATGGTTTCTTAATAAGACTTTCCTGAGCTGACAATCACCAGTGCATTTCTAAGCATCTTATATTATTTCCAACCTAGTTAATAACTTTTCTGGTGAAAGTCTTGGCATGCTCTCTTGGGTAATACATGCTTTACTGTTCCAGTAGGAGTCACATATGCTCCTTAATCTTTTGTTCAGGATGTGCATTTCTTTAGTAGAGTATTTTGAAGGATACTTATAAATGAGGACCTTGACTTTCAATTTTAAAATTTTAAATAATTTAAAATAACAATAACTTTGAATTTTAAATAATATATGTAAGATACTTACCATATTTTTAAGATGAATTATTGCATTTCACATTCATATCCACTCTGAGAAAATGGGTGACAGTTAACTGAGTTAACATAGTGACTTAACGTAGACCTGAGTTTAAGTTCTGGTGCTGTCAAATGCTCTGTGATAATTAGCAAATAACTTAATCTCTGGGTCCTACCTTTCCTGTAAAATGAGGGAGCATTTATAAAAATCTTACCATTAGGATTATTTGTTCATTTTGTTACATGCCATATAGACATTTGGTGAGTGGTATTTGAGAATATATGATACAGGTGAATTGGGTTCTAGTTCATGCTGTGTGACTCACAATCTCCACCCTTTTTATCAAATGTTACTCTATGAACTTTGTTCCTTTAACAGGTGCCAGTCTTAAAATTTGGGTTGTGAAATTATAGGCTAGTTTTGCTTATTAATTTTCTCCTTTTATAGATTATATCCAAAGAAACATTTCAAAATGGCTTTCTCATATAATTCCCCCCTTTACTTTCTCTTTTTATACTTTTGAATTCAAAGAACCATCGTTGAGTAGAGCTTTGTCTTTACAAGAATAGACAGACCCTCCCTTCCCAAGAAAAGAAGAGAAAAAGAGGGGGGAAAAAAAGGCAGAAATGGAATTTTACTCATTGAATCGAATTGATTGAATTGATTGGGTGGAGAGAGCCTAAGCCTGTCGACATTCTTTCCTCCCACCTGCCCAGCAACATCTTGGCCATCCCTTCTTTCTTATCACTGTCCACTTCCTCTCATCACCTTAAGGTGGAATTGGCCAGGTATTTCCTCTACCTTTAGGAGATTGTTTCTCAACCTTGTACGGCTGGACTTCTTTCAAAGAAAAAAAAAAGTTAGTGGACTCTAATATTATTAATTATGATAGTTAAAAATATACCTGCATGAAACTATAATTGTTATGCTTATTCATGCAATCTTAAAAGCAAGTCAGTTTACACATTAAATATAAATAATACTGTGAAACCAATTCAAAACTTTTAGACTACATTTAACCAATGGATGATGTTATTTTGCTGAAATGACATTTTCTCTCATACAAAGACTGTTGATAATATCTTGTGTGTGTTGATGATTCATTTTCTCACTGTTTTCCTGACTGAAAGTACAGTTCTTCAGAATCAGCTTGTCCTGATGATGGCCTTGTCTCTCTCACAAACTTTATTCTTGGTTGTATTGCCTCTGTTCTTAAAGCAGTTGTTCCTGACACTAGCGATCCATGACACAAATAAGAAGGGCACCTATCTGAGTGGTAGAAGTGTTACTTTCTGCTGTACAGCAAAGTGATTCTGTCATACATATACATTCTTTTTCATATTCTTTTCCATTATGTTTTATCACAGGATATTGAATATAGCTCCCTGTGCTATACAGTAGAACCTTGTTGTTTATTCATTCTCTATATAGTAGTTTGCATCTGCTAATCCCAAACTCCTAACACCCCCCGCCCCGGCAACCACAAGTCTGCAAGTCTGTTCTGTGTGTCTGTGAGTCTGTTTCATAGATAAGTTCATTTGGGAAGCACATAGTTTCTTAAAGGTGCCTACCCTCTGTGGCCACAGACCTCAGTTGGAAGTATACTGTCATGGTGCACTTGTGATCTGGGGATAAAGTAGTTGTTTAGTATGAAAGATAACCCTAAATGCCAAGGCCACATTGAACTATCTTGGAAAGGGTGAGGTACTCTTGCCTTCCATTTGCTGTGTTTCACTTTAAGCCAGTCTCTATTTTGTGTGTGTTCAGGGTCCACTTTGCTACCAGTTTTTGATGGCAAAGGGAAGGAGTTAAATAAAAGGGAGGAACATTGACAAGTTTAAGGAATTTGAAAGACTTTCTGTAGTTATTGCACTATTTACTTGGTCATCCTTCAGGTTTTAGTGAGAACTACTATTGTTTTAGGCTATTTTTGGTATTTTAATTTGCACCTAGGTTTTATTTGGTTTACTGGAACTCACTGCAGATGCTTGTTTACCCTGCAAGAGCTACTTCACTGTTGCTTATTCCACTAATGTTGTTTTGCTTGTTTAGCTGGGCAACCTAGTCAAAGGTGTGGATGTGTAATTACTTCCACTATTCATTTGGTTCTTATAGTTATTCATTAGAATTTGAGTTAAATGAGCAGAAATAATTGTATCTTTCAAATGAACTGTAATTAATTTAGGAACTGGTAGATGAGGAATGTGGTGCTTTAAGGTTCTTCTTCAGAGACATGTATAAGAGCAGTTAGATTTGTGTTAATTTAAATATGGGAGCCTTGGCACTCATCAAAGTGGAATTAAATTGGGCTGGCTGAGTACTCCTGTCTACCTCTCTCTGATAGTCTACATGAGCTTAATCGTGCCCTTTAACAGTATCTTTATTTCCATTGGATTTCCTTTTCCACAGATAGTAATTGAGGGGTTGTCCTGTTAGAAAGGAGTGGGTTGCTGAGAGAACAGAACATGTTTTCTGTCTCTTGGAGGAGAATGGCTTAGCAATAACCACCTTTTACACTGCTTCCTATGACAGTTATGATCAAGATACTCTGAGCATGCAGAAAACTTAGGTAACCACGAAACTTTGAAGTCACTGAAAAGCTGCTTTAACAAACATGCTTTCAATTATTAACATTTCTTAGAGCACAGTGTTAATCGTGTTCATGGTGATGCTTAAGAAGCATTTCTCCAATTATGTAAGAAAAAAATAATAAAGCTTACATTCAGTATTGCTTTGGTGCCAAGTGTAATTTTATTCAAGTAATGTATATGTAGAGTGGTAAATCTTTTCTGTAGATTTATAAAGAGAAATATTAAAGTTTTCAGGCTATTAAGCCACATTCAGTAAATATTATGCACCAATGAAATGTTTATTATGGACAGATGAGAAAGGGTGAAGGAAAGGGGGTTACTTAAGTCTTGGATCTCTTTCCTGAATATTGTTTCTTGTCAGAGCTGTGGATGCCACCTGTTCTGGCCCCAGCCATCCCCAATGTCTTGTCTGGATGGTCATTTCTGCTCATTTCAGCATCTTGGCAGGTGCCAGCTTCACCATGGCTGCACCTGCTGCCCACCTGGTTCAGTTTGCAGCTCTGCCAGTCTTCCTTTTTCCTGTAGCCTGCTGAATCTCTGCCCAGCATCTAATCCTCCTCAGAGTGTATCTCAAGTGGATCTGGCCTTACCAACCAAGGACTTGCTACCTGCTTCCTGCTGACTTTCATCCTGAAAATGAAAACCAGTTGCCGAGCACCTGGCTCTCTAGTTCAAGGAATCTGTGCTTCATCTTTTGCAGCTGCCATATTCTGAGTTTCATGGCTGGGTTTCGTATAAGTGTAGTGACTTCCATAATATTTGTTAATCTTAATGGCCCTTGGGGCAGGATGATAGCAGGACAGACAATGGAAATGTGGTTATTTTAATGGTTTTGTTTTTGGCCAGATGGATTTAAACTTGGCCTGGATATTTCTGGTACTGTGGAGCCTTCTCTGTAGGATTACAGGTAACTGGAATGTTTGGTTCATCAGAATATGCCATTGTTCATATCTGCAGTTTTCTGATTTTATAATCAAGAATCCAGTTGTAATGCTGGAGAAAGTGTTACAGCAGAACACTCATGTACGATACTCTGTGTAAGGAAAGTGATTTGCTTTAGAAAAAGTGAATTGTGGAATAGTAAGGTACCATACAGTAGCTGATAATCTGTCAGTTTTTCCAACCTCTTTCCTTCGTTGCAGAGGAGTGTATGCATAAAAGAAGAAAAAATAAGCCCTACTTTTCTAAGATTTTGAATCTTTCATTTTAGAGTAATTTGTCTAATTGTAATTTTTACATGGAACATGATGGGAAAAGGCTAGGATAAGACTAATAGTTAACTCTTTGTAGATTATTTTATATTAAGTATTACAGATTTTTCACTTCCAATTTTTAGGTTTTGTGGTGAAAGTCTCTATGCCTAATAGTATTTTTAAAATGCCAAAACATGACGTTTTTTATGTTGTTGGTTTATCTGATTTGGGTGATTATCAGGTATAATGGCGAGCATCTTGTATTTTGTGAAGGATGAGGAACCATCCTGGGGTGATTCTCAATGTTGGGCGGTATGAAAATATTGGGAAGAAATGCACAATTGACATAAACTTGCTACATTGATAGTACTTTCCCTGAAACTTGACTTTACTCAGGGAAAAAGTGGGTAGACACAAAATGACCCCTTTCATTTGGAAGTCAGACACATTTCTCAGTAGTGGAATTTCTGTATTTCCTCACGCAAATCTAAAAAGCCATACTGCTTGCTAGTTTATGAAAGACATGCCAAAAGTATTCCCTCATGTGTACACATATACTGGAGTTTATCCAAATGAAAGACCCAGCTTCAGTTCTCTCTTTAGTACACAGGAAGAGTGATGATTTAATTTAGAAAACTGATACGTGTTTGTGATACGTGAAATGAGTATTCTGTATAGTGTATTTATCCCCTTTCAAATGGAAACTGTGTAAATTGATTTTACTTTGCTTTGAGAATTTTCTCTTTTTTCATTTATTTAATTTTTTATTCCTTAAAATGTCTGAATGAAAGATACGGCCCAAAACAAAACAAATACAAAAGGAGTGGTGGGAGAGATTAGCAAGGAGAAGCAGATCAAAATGAATTGTGAAAGCAATTAAAATATTGTGGTTTTGGAACTTGTTTCAGACTTTTTTGTGCCGTCTATGAAAAAATTATTATGTAACACTGAGAATCAAAGGAATAAGAGATTCCAGTTGTTTTAAAAGTTGGTTGCAGAAAATATGAGGGACAATTAAAAATTGTCAACATAAGAGATAATAGATGTGAATTTTTAAGGGGTACACCATTTGGGGAAGATTTGAGAAAGTTGTGTACTCCTGAAAAAATGATGTCAACATAGATGATAGGAAGGGACATTCGCAGGCTTGTACTGACTGCATAGCAATCCTGGTTTTCCTCACGTGACCCTTTTTTAACGTTATTACTTCCTTTGGATCCCAGCTGCATCATGGCCCCTTTTTCTCAGTATGCACTGTTGTTGAATCCCTCTTCCTTATTTCCTCTCTCCTTCTCTTAAATATTGGTAGTGTGCAAGGATTCCTTCTGAGTCCTTTTACTGTTCCCTTTACTTTTTTTGCTTTCCTTATGTGATAACATCTGCTGCCAGGGCTCCAGCTCTGACCTCCTTTTCCTGAGCTCTGCGTCTGATTTTCACCAGCCTGCTACCTATCACCACCTGGATGTGCTGCGGGCCCCTCAGACTCAGCGTGTGAAGACAAAGTTCTTCCTCCTGCAGCTTGTTCTCTTTGTGTTCTCATTTGTTCAGTTATATCCTCATCCACCTGGTCATCTTAGAGAGAAACAGCTGAGTCTTTCTAATGCTTCCAGTTTCCTTCTACTCCAGTTTTTAAACCCCATTTTTTTTTTTTTTTGCGGTACGCGGGCCTCTCACTGTTGTGGCCTCTCCCATTGCGCAGCACAGGCTCCGGACGCACAGGCTCAGCGGCCATGGCTCACGGGCTTAGCCGCTCCGCAGCATGTGGGATTTTCCCGGACCGGGGCACGAACCCGTGTCCCCCGCATCAGCAGGCGGACTCTCAACCACTGCGCCACCACGGAAGCCCTAAACCCCATTTTTAAGCTGGTGTTTTTTTCATTCCACCCAGATCCTAACGTTTGGTTAGTCCTGCAATTCTGTGCTCACAATATCTTAAATGTGATGTTCTCTGCCTACCTTAATACTCCTTCAGTGTGTGTGTCTCTGTGTGTATGTATATATGTATGTATGTATGTAGATATGAAATAATTTTTTTTCGTAGCTTAAAATGACAAATTTATTCTCTCTCAGTTCTGGAGGCCAAAATCCAAAGTCAAGGTGTCGGCAGGGCCATGCTCCCTCTGAAAGCCCTAAGGGAGGATCTTTTTTGCTTCTACTAGCTTGTGGTGTTGTCAGCAGTCGAAGACAGTCCTTTGCCTTGTAGCTGTTTTACTCCTGTCTATGCCTCTGCAGTCACAGAGAGTACTCACTGTGTGTCTCTGTTTATTAGATTTTACTTAGTCTTTTGAATATAAACTTCTAGGTGCCAAGGTTATCTGTATTCTAATGACTGCATTGTGGATACTCAGTAATTGTGAACATGAACCAGCTTACATTTTACTAAGAACATTATATGGAGGAGGATTTTCATTATCTGTGGAGTGAATGAGCCAGGGAATGGAGACTGCAAGTTTGTTCTTTAATATTTCTCCCATCAGGCTTCAAACGTAACT
Organism: Stenella coeruleoalba; assembly: GCF_951394435.1. Lineage (NCBI taxonomy): Eukaryota > Metazoa > Chordata > Mammalia > Artiodactyla > Delphinidae > Stenella > Stenella coeruleoalba. The sequence goes on from NC_137154.1 coordinate 76,048,038, forward strand.
GCTCTGGCCTGGTTGTACTGACTTTTAGGACTGGGTAAGCCAGGGGACAGCAGACAGCGTCAGGAGGTAGAACTTCATTTTAGTCCTGCTGCTGCCACTAGCTAGTGGCATGGGTACAAGCCATTTGTCCTAGACCCTATTTTCATAAACAGTGGGAGTAGCATTTGCTGTATATGCGTTGTAGGGTTTTCATGTGGGCCAATGGACAAAATGCATAATAACATAATTTAAAAATGGAACATTATTTTCATTTGCTTTAGGCAGGATCTTTGTAATCCAGATAACTTCAGCTTTTTTCAAGGCTTAACTTTAACAGGTTCTTGTTAGTGTTATTATCATACTCCACAGACAAGATGATTGAGGTGGAAATGCTTTAATAGAATGTTAAAGCATGGGTTTGTTTGTCCCCCAAATTAAGTCTGTTTGGTAGGAAGTGATTAGGAGATGTGGCATGGTTTTGATTTAGCTTTTTACTTTTAAACAGATAAATAATTATCTATTATGATCTGGGAACCAAGGAACAAGGAAGCATTAGGCTGCCATTTAGGGATAATCCTGAACCAGCAGTGTAGATTTTGAGACTTTATTGATGTATCTGCCGGTACTTTGATTCTACTGGCTTAGGTCAGCGGTCTATAAAACTTGTTAAAAGTGACGGTCGTAACTTGCACTTGTCAGAAGTGAAATAAATACTTGGGTAATTTCACGTAATATAACAGGCCAAAATGCAGATGAGAGATCTCTCTTCCACAATGATTTCTGCATTGAAAGCAGACAGTGGCTTAGAAAAGTGCTTTCTGAGGTGTTTCTTATGCTGCACAGATGTTTTGTAAATGTCATGTTTGTGGTGAGATCATCCTAGTGATTACTGGTGAGAAAAGAAAATGATAAGACTGGTAGGGTGTTGCTGGAGGATCTGGGAGCAGGAAGTTATGGGAAAAAAAGAACATTGAATTAGATATTGAAGAGGAAATTCAGTTGGCTCAATGAGAAAATTGAATTGAACCTATAAGCTGGTTGATCCAGGAAAGGTGGTGTGATTGAATTGTTGTCAGAATCGCCAGGAGAGTATATCTAGATGGTACCCTAAAGATAAAATAGATTACTTAAAAAAGATTTTTTTCTTAAGCGATCTGTGAACTTAAGGGAAGCTCTACCCTGGGTTTGGGGCAAGTAGGGAATGATGAACAGGAAGTCTGGACTTTAGGGACAGTTTGGAAAGTAAAACAAGGACTGAAAAAGCCCAGTCTCAGGGGATAAAGAAAGAAAATAGAGATCCTGAATAAGCCTGAACAAGGGATAGTAGTAGCAAGTGAGTGAGAACTTTCGGATTTGTCAGGTTTAAACTGTTAGATGCATGTTTTTTTTTCCTCCCATAATTTCCTTGGCGCCTCAGACTGTTCTAATGGAAACTAGAATTCAGTGAGTATTTGTGACTGGCTGAGCATGATGTTTTGTGACACTCGCTGATGAGGGGAGGAGAGAGGAGAAGCAAGATGTCAGTTGCAAGATACTCTTCCCACTTTAAGTCCTTAAGTTACATCTTAGGCTGACTTGTTTCTTGTTTGAGGTTGTGTTTTGCATTTCTGTCAGAACATATGTTAATTTAAAGTAATCCCAACTTATCCAAATAATCTGAACATTAAATCTGGTTTAAAGAAACAGAAGGGTTGGTCTTCAGCTAAGTTTAGTGTTATTCACACATGTGCAGCGCTGATAATGTATAATCTTTAATCATTAGAACATTTTAACGTTATGTAGGTTCATTGAAGATTTAACGTTAACAGCAGTCAACCTGGTGTGGTAGAAAGAACCTGGGCTTCAGAATCAGAGCAACGCTTTTCAGTCCCAGTGCTGTCACTTATTAGCTACATGGCTGTGAGCAAGTCACTTGGCTTCTTTTGTGCTTTTCCTTGTCTATAATATGGAAGTAATATTTATTTCATATGCATATTTGCAGCATTAAATAAGATAACACATGTAAACTATTTAGCACAATGTATGATACTTGATATTAAATATTAATTTTCTCATCTATCTCATTTCTAGCTAAAGTTGAGACCAAGTTATGAACAACAACTGCCACCATATTTTATTCAAAAAAGAATGTGAGGTGGCTTTTCTAAGTAAAATCTTTACCTTGCCAGGACAGATGTACAATATATGTTGAGAGCGCACTGGATTTAATGTTGATGTGAGAGAGCTGAGGACGTGGGCCATGTGTCATTACTTGGTACCATGCACGTAACTTGCAGCGGGAGTAAGCCATTGCTTCCATGGAATGGTGTAGCTAGCTTTTTAAGGACTTTGCCACATCAGAGATTTTGTGATTTTTGTAAAAAACATGGTGTTCATCATGCTGATTTGATTATTTGCCTGTTTTTCTCTCTAGAAAGTCAGCTCTGAAAGAGAGTACCAGGTCTTTGGGATCTGGAGCTGGACATATGATACATTTTTTGTCAATGCCCGTTACATGACTGAACTTATAGGTAGGAAGTTGTGTCAAACTAATGCTTGGAGATGCAGAAATCCACAGGTTGTCACTCCATTTAATATTGGAACCAATTCCAAAACTTTCTATATGAAGATAAATATCTTAGTGAAAAAGCCGGTAGCATAGGATGTAGATTTACCAGAATGAGATTGATTAGAGCAGGCTTATTTAAGGAATTAATATGTGTATTAAAAAATGAATTTTCTCTTCAGCAGTGACAGTAATATGTTAGGCTCAAATACAAGAGATGTTGCTAGGAAAGTGTAATTGCACGGACAATTTATGTTGTTTCCTATTTGTAACAAAGCATTGCATGTGTTATTTTCCAGATGCCATTTCAAAGTGTTGATTTTAATTGTATGGAAATGCCTTCTTTTAAAAATGTCATTTACTTTTTAAATAGCATTATTGAGGTATAGTTCACTGCCATAAAATTCATCCTTTTAAAAGTGTACAATCCATTGGTTTTTCTAATGTTTACAGAGTTGTGCAACTATCACTATTGTCTAATTTTATTAAAATTTTTTTCAGCTTTATTGAGGTATAATTGACAAGGTGTACATACTAGTGATTTGATATACGTATACATTGTGAAAGAATTCCAAAGGATTCCTGCCAGCTAGTTAACTTATCCATCATCTTGCATATTTATTTATTTTTTATTTTTTGGTGAGACCATTTAAGTTCAACTCTCTTAGCAAATTTCGGTTGTATAATACAGTGTTACCAACTATAGTCACTATGTTTTATGTTATATTCTCCTACTTTATTCATCTAATAGGTAAAAGTTTGTATCCTTTCTCCAACCTCTCCGTATTTCTCCTACCCTCTAGCCCCTGGCAACCACCAATTTACTTTCTGCTTCTATGAATTTGATTTTTTTTTTTTTTCTTAACGTATAAGTGATACCATGTAGTATTTGCCTTTCTCTGTTTGGCTTATTCCACTTAACATAATGCTCTCTCCGTTCTTCCGTGTTGTCACAAATGGCAGGATTTCCTTCTTTCCCATGGCTGATAATATTCCATTGTGTGTGTGTATATTCTTTGTCCATTCAGCCATTGATGGACAACTAGGTTTTTTCATATCTTGGTGACTGTAAATAATGCTGCAGTGGAAATGGGAGTGCAGATATCTCTTTGATATCTTGTTTTCATTTCCTTTGGATATATACCCAGAAGTGGGATTGCTAGATCATATGGTAGTTCTATTTTTAATTTTTTGAGGAACCTCCATAGTGGCTTAACCAATTTACATTCCCACCAACAGTGCCCAAGGGTTTCCTTTTCTCTACATTCTCACCAATACTTGTTATCTCTCCTCTTTTTGATGATGGCCATTCTAACAGGTGTGAAGTGGTTTTGATTTGCATTTCCCCAATGATCAGTGATGTTGAGCACCTTTTCATGTACCTCTTGGCCACTTGTACATCTTCTTTGGAAAAATGTCTATTCAGGTTCTGTGCTCATTTTTAAGTCAGATTTTTATTTTTATCTTTTTGTGCTATTGAGTTGCATGAGTTTTTTTTTAAATATATATTTTGGAACTACTATGTAATTTTAGAATAGTTTCATTGCCCTAAAAGAAATCCCACACCCATTAGCTGTCACTCCTTATTCTCTGTCTTCCCTAGCCCCTGGCAACTGTTACTACTATACTATTTGTTTCTGTGATTTGTCTGCTCTGGACTTTTTGTGTAAATGGACTGTGGCCCTTTGTGACTGACTTCTTTCACTTAGTATGTTTTCAAGGTTCACCTGTATTTTAGCATGTATTGGTACTTTATTCCTTTTCATTGCCAAATATTCAGTTGTGTGAATATACCACCACATTTTGTTTATCCATTTATGAGCTGATGGACATTTTGGTTGTTTCCTTTTTTTTTTTTTTTTTTGCTATTATGAGTAATGCTATAAACATTCATGTACCTGTTTTTGTGTGGACATGTTTTTATTCTCTTGGATATATCCCTTGGTGTGGAATTTTTGGGTCATATGGTAACTCTGTGTTGGAACTTCCCATTATAAATAGAAATTTAATAGGTTTATAAGCATATATGTTACATTCTTATGATGGAAAGCACTTTGAGAGCTAAATGTATATTTAAAGCAAAGTTATAACTTCCCATAACAAATTCAGATATGGCCCTTATGTTTTATTAGAGAAAACAGAATCATTTGGTGGATATTTAAGGAGGAAACATTCTGTGTTCTTTTAATTTTCATTATAGATGGATAAGTATTTAAAAATCTCATAATGTAAATACAGGATAATAACAATTTTTACATATGTGCAAAGAGTGGCAAGAAGAGTAGAGAGGAGAAAACAAGGCAAAAATATAAAGAACATAATGTGATGGGCCAGAAGAGGTGTGGAGAAGAAAGAGGAAATGGAACGTTTACTCACATGTTCATTCAGCATATTTATTTAGCACTTGCTGTATGTCTGATACTGCTCTAGGCCCTGGAAATACGGAACAGACAGAGGCCCAGCTTTTCTGGGCTCACATTTACTGAGGGCATGCTGCTAATATTGTGTGGTGTGTGGGTTATTACTGCTTGGTGTTAGGACTTAGTGGGTACCATGTGTACCCTTTGTTTCCTCTAGACACCCTTTCTCTGTTTCACAGAGTGACTTGCACACGCCTCCATTATAGCAGTCAACACAGCATAAGGATCTCATCTAAGAATCTGGATGTCCATTCTTCATCCAGTCAGACCTATTCAAGAAACACTTAGTGGTCACCTACCACACTTCACGCACTCAATACTGTATTAGATATTGAGTGAGTGTGTGTGTGTGTGTGTGTGTGTGCGTGCGCGTGCGTGCGTGCGTGCTTTTATGCTGAGTGGCCCTAGTAAGTCACTCTCCTTCTTAAGCCATGGTTTCCTCATTTTTATAATGGGGATAATAATAATAATCCTTACTTTTTTTCATGAGGATTAAGTCTCTTGTGAGATATACCTAGCATAGTGCCTGGCACACAGAAACCAGCAAATGGTTGATATTATCATCACATTATAACATTTAGCAGAAAAAATGAAGTAATCTCAATATAAAAAATGTTTAAAATGGGAAACATTTTCAGTGCCTTTCTATGATGATAAACTGTTTTTCATTTAGCCTTCCATGTCCACATGAACACACTTAAAAATATACAGTAATAACATATATACCATTTATATATAAATTAATACCATTATATCAGATATTTTCCTTGCTTCTGCATATTTTTATTCTTAGCATATTTATGGCTAAAAGTCCTCAGGTGAAGGTGATACTTATGCGTAAGTAATTTAAAGCAGTGTACATATGAAATGTAAGTGAAACCAGAGTGGGTTCCATTTTGAGTAAAGAAACATCTGCAGTTTGCCGCAGTTCACCCAAAGGAAATTGGATCATGTATCAGCTATGTGATCGAATAAGACTTTCATCTTTTAAAGAATTTTTCCTGCCTAAAATCTGCATTCATCTGTTGTTCTGAAATGAAGCCTGTGATATATACATTGTGACACAAGTTTGGGGAGCCCCAACATATTCTGTCATTGGAGCACAGCTGTGGCATCCGCTGAACTTATCCAGAAATCAGAAATAACTATTTTTAAAGCTTCTTCAGGCTCAGACATTTAGATTGCTTCTTTTTCTTAACGTGGACAACTTAGTTCCTGTATGTTTCTTTTCGGGCCCTAAATTATTAGTTTATTTGGATTATACATTACTTCATCTTTTATATGTTATAAACACTGTACTTTTTAAAGGAGTTACTTATTAAATTAGAGAGGAGAAACTCGTTCCTTAGGGCATTTTTTGGCTTTAGATGATCTTTCTGACCGCTTGTTAAATTTACCCCTACTGCTCCAGCCCCCCTCAAATTGTACATGTGCACACATTCCAATCCAGGTTCCTCTAAACTGTGGTCTCTATCTCTTTCTTTATGCCTAGCACTCTGCCTGGTACATATTTGTGGCCAGGTGACTGTTGAATGAATACATGGTTATGTTGAGCTTGTGGAAATTTAACACTGATATATTCTGAAGCTTAGAACTCTAGTGACCACTTGTCAAATCCAAAGGACACTGTGGTTGTCATTTTCACTGGACTGTGGTATATTTGACCCTGCCAGCCACTCCTTGCTTCCTGAAGCTGCTTCTCCCTTGGCTTCTGTGGAGCCACATTCTCTTACAAATCTTCATCAGTTTGCTAACTTTTTCTGCTTAGTCTTTCAGAGTTCCCTTAACTCTTCCTTCCTCTTTAATGTAGGTATTCATATTGTACAACAATAACTTTTTCTCAATAGATGTAAATTGGTGATACATATATAACCGAAACCAAATGGTTTGTATCTATAAGATAAAAGGGGGAAGAAGGTGAGGAGGCCTGTAGATAAGTGAGCACTAGACACAGGACAGTTGATTAGCTGAAGGATAAATACAGCTGTTAACCTTTACCAGGGGTCAGAGAAATGCAAATGAATATGAGTAAGGTATCCATTTTCTATCTATTAAATTAGCCAAAATATTTTAAAAAAATGCCTTATGCTAATTAGGGTGTACTAAGACTCTTTCATTATGCTACTGATAGCAGTGTAAATTAGTAATGTGTTTCAAGAACCTTGAAGGATTTATACCCACAGCTACAGTGATCCCAATTATGGTACTTTTCCTGTAGTGGGTAATATTGATTTCCCACACAGTGTCTGTGCCCTTTCTTTCTATAAGAACCTTGAGTTTGTTCTGGAACACAATCCTCGCCCCAGATCAGGGATAAATCCTGATTTGTTGAGTCAGTCATGGTAACCCATTTCCCCTTGCCCATGACCCACTTCTAACCAATTTGATGTAAGGTACATCCGCTGTGTTTTTCTCAAGATTCAGTGACTCACAGCGCCCCCATGAGTTTGTTGTGGTACTGCATGCAATTGGGGAACGGTGGTCCCAACCTAAGACAATAATGAAAATTTACTTACAATAGAAAATAATTAGCAGTAACAACTAATTTCGTATACTTTGACAGTAACGACTTAACTAGCCAATTAAACAGAACCCTTAGGATATAAACCTAAGAGAAAAGCAAGGTACAGAAATGTGTACTGCTTTTGTCATTGTATGAGGGAAAAATAGGCTTGCTATAAAACTTAGTACAAAAAAGAAATGCCTGTATGTAAACATACTACGGTGGTGATATGAGAGAGATTCCCCAGCCCTTCCTTCCCTGCCTCCAGTAGTTGGGAAAAGGAAGTTAGTGAGAACCTAGTGGGAGGTGTTGGAGAGTCGCCCCTCCCTTCCTTAGGGCTTTGCAGCTGTGATTCCAGGTGTGCTCACTGTTTTCCAGTGGGGTGGGAGGGGACGTAGAGTGGGAGGCCACGAGCTCTCAAGCTCCAGCCAATTTCTGAGAGTTGATGAGGTAGAGGCTGAGATAAATACTGTCTTTCTATTCTTTACTCTTTAACTACATTTCTTTCCAATCCATTAACAATTCCCTGTAAATAATTTGCCAGCAACTTCTTTAATTTATAGGCCTAACATCCTTTCCCTCCTTGCTTTCCCACCCTCCAACTGCTGGCTATTTAATTTGCTTTCTCTTTGTTTATCCAGTTGTCTTTGAGCAGTTTCTCTTTTTATTCCTTTAAAAATAGCATACTGAGGCTATCATAAAATACACATACCCAGGCCTGGACTGTATTGTTTGGTAGAGGTAAGCACACTGTTTTCATGGACAAATAATTGTACCTGGAGTTCTGTTAAAATATAACTAGTATTAATAATAATAAGGGTTCTCCTGGAAAACAGATTTAGCTTTTAAAGATGTTGAGAATATATTTCTGGTAATGGTTTAAGCAACAGAACCCATGGTGAGTTTCATTTCTTTTGTAATGTTTTATAAACTATAAGAAGCAAATCTAGTCCTGTGAAAATCCCTTGGAGGAAAATGTGACCTTATCATTTCTGAGGTAACAAATATTGGGGCATATGGGTCAAGGTTAAAAGGAGAAATCTTGATAATTAAATCCATTCATTTATCAGATAACTATTAATCACCTACTGTGAACAAGCATTGTTCTAGGAACATAGTATTTTAAAGTAAATCCAAATTATCATTTATAGGATAACAATGAAATGATAATTTGGTTCTCTTTAGTATCTGCTAAAAAATTCTTGGAAATTTTAAAGCATTTAGTTGAGAAGAATTTGGAATAATAAAACATCAACTATTTATTGGCTATACTTTTGGGATTTCTTTAGGGAATCTGCCAAAATTTATTCCTTTGGAAGTATTACCGTTAAGTGGTCTGCTGTATTCATTGCCTTTCTGCGCCAAGCTTAAATTTGAGCAAATTTGTTGCATTCTATTAACTTTAGTAATCCATGGGTTTGTATTTTTAATGTGATTTGAATTTCATTGTATTTATTAGTCATCCTTTCTAATAAAGTTATGCCACAGTTATCTTATCTATTCTTTTTTTTTTTAATGAAAAAGAAAAAAATAATCTAAGGCAAGAATTTTGGCTAATCGGCTCTGGCCACTCTGAACAGGTATGGTTTTGTAATATGGTATCAGTATCCTGTGCATTCTGTTATTTAAATCATGAGTAACCATAGTGTGCAGAATGATGCAAAGATTTCTGAAATCCTGTTTTTGTGGAAATAGACGCAATCTTTTTAGCAGAGGTTTTAAATGATCTGGAGAGACTATGAAATGATTTGCTTAAAGAGGATTAAAATGTATTTACCTGTGACGTCAGTTCTTAAATGCTGCAACGTGAAACGGTTTTTGTTAATGGCATTTTATTTTCCCCAATCTGCTAAAGTTTATAAAAACACTTCAAAGGATGAACAGAGAATTGAATTTTATGTCCACTTCTATGAAAACTTACAAATTATTTGTATGTGTTTTCATGTGTGTGATATTTGAGATAATTTACTGCCATCTGAAGTAGCCATTCCCTACTTCCAAAGTTGCTGAGGTCCTTTATCTTTCTTCTACCAGTGGGAATGGGAATTCAAAATTCCAACATGAAAGGAATTTTCTGGAGCAGATGTGACAGCCAGCCCTCTAACATCTAGAGATGGTTCTTGGGCCCGATAAAGAGATAGTCATCAGTCAGAGAAGAGAGGAGACACCTTCTAGCCTTCTCAGATTCTTTTTTCTTTGTTAGATTGAACTACATGAGACAGACCTACACAATTCTTATTTAATTTTGACTTTGGATCCCAAGTTAATTATGTCCTTGTGCAGTCTTGTTAAACTCTTGTCTCCAGTTGGAGAATAGGGAAAACTAACTTTCCTCTTTTTGTCCTTAAATGTGTAGGGCTGGGACAAGACTTCAAACATGGTGGAAGTAGTAATCTGCTTTTGAGGAGACTCCCCCTCCCCATGCCATTTCCTGCCCTACTTGTTGCTTGGGAACATGTTTATCTAAAGGTGGTAACAAGAATAAACAGTGCAGTTCCTTTTGGCTCTAGATATATGTTTGTTCTGATTTATTAGATAATCATCTCTTATTCACTACTACAGGCCGTATTAAAAAGTTTTATTTAAAAAAAATTAAAACCATAATTGAAAGGGATAATAAAATGCCAACACAAGGAAAGGTAAATGTCAATAGGATTCACCTGCTGTCTACCAGGGAAAATGCAACTATATCAGCCATTAGGGGTCTTATAAGAATTAGGAAGCAGTGACTTCTGTTCCTGAAAAGCTTACAACCTAAACAGAACACAGATATGTGAAAAGAACCAAAGTGGATGGGTTTTGGTGGATGAGAGGTTACTAGAGGAACTGCAGTCAGCATGTCTTGGAGAGGGTGGTGTGCACAGGTTGGACTAGTATGGGGAGAGAGTCTAGCCATGTAGGACAGCACAGTGACGGCACTGAAGTAGAGAGGCAGGGCTGACAAATTGATTTCTTGTATTAACTAAAGCAGTTAATAAATAAGAAATGGGAAGAGAACTGGGAAATGCATACTGTGAATGTCTTTGAAAGGTAGCCAAGCTAAGAGAGTCCACTAGATGTAAGCTCCATGGGGACCTTGCCTACCCTGTATTTTTTTTTAATGTTTTTTATTTATTTATTTGTTTGTTTATTTTTATGTCTTCATTGGAGTATAATTGCTTTACAATGTTGTGTTAGTGTCTGCTGTGCAACAAAGTGAATCAGCTATAAGTATACATATATCCCCATATTCCCTCCCTCTTGAGCCTCCCTCCCACCCTTTCTATCCCACCCTGTATTTTGATTCACTGCAGTTTCGGTTTTGTGAACTGAGCTGGGTTCTTGGGTGGTGTGGAATCAGATGTTGAACGCAGGCCCTGACCAGCAAAGCAGAATTTTAGTTAAAACTCGTTTGTGGTACATTGCAAAGGATGTTTTAAAGCTTAGATAATTAAGAAACCAGAATTTAATTATATATAAGTAAGTGAAAAAAGTTGATGGATCCTGGGTCAAAGAAATGCTATAGGTAATTAATGAAGATAATGAAATTGAGTACTTAAGAAATAAACTAGTAGAAGTTTTCTAATTTACTAGAAATTTCTATTTTCTAGTTTACTAGAATTTACTAACTTGATTTTTTTTTTTGGAGGAAGTGATCATAATTTATTTAATTTATTTTTTATACAGCAGGCTCTTATTAGTTATCTATTTTATAAATATTAGTGTATATCTGTCAATCCCCATCTCCCAGTTCATCCCACCACCATCACCATCCCCCCCCCCACTTTCCCCCCTTGGTGTCCATACGTTTGTTCTCTACATCTGTGTCTATTTCTGCCTTGCAAACCAGTTCATCTGTACCATTTTTCTAGATTCCACATATCTGCGTTAATATACGGTATTTGTTTTTCTCTTTCTGACTTCACTCTGTATGACAGTCCCTAGGTCCATCCACGTCTCTACAAATGACCCAATTTCATTCCTTTTTCTGGCTGAGTAATATTCCATTGTGTATATGTACCACATCTTCTTTATCCATTCATCTGTCGATAGACACTTAGGTTGCTTCCATGACCTGGGTATTGTAAATAGTGCTGCAATGAACATTGGGATGCATGTGTCTTTTTGAATTATGGTTTTCTCTGGGTATATGCCCAGAAGTGGGATGCTAGGTCGTATGGTAATTCTATTTTTAGTTTTTTAAGGAACCTCCATACTGTTCTCCATAGTGGCTGTATCAATTTACATTCCCACCAACAGTGCAAGAGAGTTCCCTTTTCTCCACACCCTCTCCAGCATTTATTGTTTGTAGATTTTCTGATGATGCCCATTCTAACTGGTGCTAACTGTTGATTTCTGAAGCATCAATTCTTTCTCCTGACTTACTCCTATGACATGAAATAGAACCATATATTTATGGTTTTATGTCCTTCGAAGTTAAAGTGTGTTTCATTAGGGGGAAGATAACTGTCTCAAGGTTATTTTGAGAATGAATGTGTTGAGTGGAGAGCAACAAGAAATATTAAATAAGCAAAGAGAGAGGGACAGTGGGTATCAGTGCAGAGCCCCTGAACTGAAGGAGGGCTAGGGAGGAAAATTCCAGGATGAGCTCTTGAGGTACCTCAAGTTCAGAATTAAATATTCATGGGGGATTTCAGCAGCTTAGACATCTGTTGAATAACAAATATCACTAAACATTTATCATCTCAGTATGATTCTAGGTTATGTAGAGGACAAGTTCAAAAAAGGAAATCATGGAGAAGCAGTCCTGGTTTTGTTTCTCGCAAGCAGGGAAGGAAACATAATTCACGGTTGATGTGGATTTAGTATTTACTCTTCACAGAGCTGCCTTGAGTGCTACCCTGGCACTCAAGTTCACTCACGTAGGATATTATATATTCAAATGTTCCAATGGTTTTCAGACTGTGGATTGTGATCCTAGAGGGTTCTTGAAATGGATTTGGTGAGTTGAAATAGTATTGGGAAAAAAAATAGAATAAATAAGATATCACAGTGTATTGAATGTATTAAGGGAAAATATTGTTTAATGCAACTTGTTTCTGTTTTATAAGTATGCATGAATGAGTAGACAATATTGGATTGTAAAACAGTTCTTACTGTGAGTCAGGGTCAAATATGTAAAAAAAAAAAAAATCACTGTTTTTTCAAGAACTGTAAAACAAAATGAGTGTCATTTGATGAATTAGGTTGTGTCTGTCTAAGATGTATGTGGTGAAGCCTGGTTAAGTTTTCTTCGGGCAGGTGAGTGGGCAGGTGCATGGGGAAGAGAAATTCTCTGGTGCCACAGAGATGTTTTGAGGTCACAGGGTTCTTTGGCAAGTGGCACATCGCATGGGTCCTGTGAGGCAACTGACATGAAGTTCAAGAAAGAGAATAGTTCTTGAAAGCAGATATTTTCTATGTGAACTCCTATACTTCGGAAAGAAACAATGTCTTTTTATTTTGTTCTAGTGAGAATATTTCAGAGTTTTGGAGCAGCATAGCTTGGTTGTTAGAAAAAGGAGGATTTAACTAAGTGAGCAAGTTTGAAGCAGAGCACAGGGCATCTTATAAGGTTAGCTGAGGATAATAAATAAACTAGACAAAGTTTCAATATATCAAGAGTAAAAAAATTAAAGTTACTTATAGGTAGGACATTTAAAAATGGATTTCAGAAAGGAAAATACAAATGAGTCTCTGAAGAATAAGACTTTGATGAAACTGGAATCATCTACTATGTGGTGCATAGTAATTTCTCACTTAGGGATATGTTTATATACTGAGTGCACAAATTATCAAAAAATGTGAATTAAATTGAATCCTATGTTGAGTAAACTATCATGTAAATTAATTTCTTGTGCAAGTAATGGTTCGGTATTTTATTTGACATAACGTATTTAAATATGCATTGCGTTTGATAGATCCTGTGTTACTTGATTCAAGCTTTAAATTATTTAATGAATGGTGTTTGTGAATGAGGAAGTTAGGGGAAGTTGTGATGCTTCACTGCACATTTTTTATTTATGTGACTTACTGAATACAGTGATTCCTTAATAGATTGAAAGGACTGTACATCTTTCAAAGAAAACCAATATTACTGAAAAAGTATTGGAAAAATCCTCAAAATTAAATGAAAAACTAAGAATAAGTACATGGTGGTGGGTAAACTTAAAAAGTGTCAGGGCACAGCTATATGAACTCAGATTTCTTGCTTCCATTGGATATTGTCCTTTTCTTTTTTGCTGAAATACCAGCCGTGTTAAATATTGTCAGAAAACAATTGAATAGGACTTCCCTGGTGGCACAGTGGTTAAGAATCAGCCTGCCAATGCAGGGGACACGGGTTTGATCCCTGGTCCAGGAAGATGCCACATGCCGTGGAGCAATTAAGCCCGTGCACCACAGCTACTGAGCCTGCGCTCTAGAGCCTGTCAGCCACAACTGCTGAGCCCATGTGCCACAGCTACTGAAGGCTGCGCACCTAGAGTCCGTGCTCCGCAACAGGAGAAGCCACCGCAATGAGAAGCCCCCGCACGAAGAGTAGCCCCTGCTCGTCGCAACTAGAGAAAGCCCGCATGCAGCAATGAAGACCCAGCACAGCCAATAAATAAATAAATGTTCCTTTAAAAAAAAAAAGAAAACAATTGAATATTCAATGATAGTTTCAAGTTAGGTAGATTTTATTGCAGATTAAGGCCATGACTGCAGGATATGGCCACTTAGATGTCAGTTGAAAGTTTTGGCCATGATAATTAATTAACATCGGTCTGCCTGGCAACAGAGGAAAAGTCTAGGCAGACAAATAGATTGATTCAGAGGAACTTAAGTGGTCAAGTCCAGTAGAAGCCGTAGCTGGCCTTCTCTGGGCATCATATTAGCATTTTCCTTAGCTTCTGTGTCTGCCTGCACTCTGCATCAGGCTGGATGTCAGGTCTGTGCTGCAAACATAGCCATTTGCTCCAGCTTCTGGTATTTGCTCACAGGGAGCCTCACCCATATCTCTGCCTCTCTCTCTCCTCTCCTCCTTTCTCTTCTTTCTGTGTGTGTGTGTGTGTGTGTGTGTGTGTGTGTGTGTGTGTGTGTGTGTGTGTGTGTGTGTGTCACGCACGTGTGTGGGCAGGCTCAGACTAACTGATGGTGAAACTGGCAGCTAAGGGACACTCTTGGCTCTACCAGCTCTGCCTGTCATTCAGATATTGCACATCCTAAATCTGTTATTTTACAAAGAAGAAAAATGAAGCCATCTCTTACACTCAGTAGAGACAGGTGCTTGAGAAAGGAAAAAGAAGCAGAGAAAGCCCATCAGCGAAGTTTTTTATTACTTCTGCATCCCAGGCACTGTTCTAGGCCATAGTTTCACCCCCACCCTTGCCTCCTGTGATGCATTGGCTGGTTCATTGTCTGCTGTCAGATGAGTCATCACGCCCCAGTTGGCTTGGTGCTGTAGTCAACATTTATAGCCTTGGAATTGTTGCTTTGGAGCAAGATCATTGTTCCTCATCTGTCTCTCTGTGGGGAAGTGGTCTCCATGCTCCGGTTGTGATGGACCCTATAGCATGGTTTTCCTAAATTGGAATCTGCAGGTGCTGGGGACCCACCCCAGGGGTCACACCATGGTTGCTGGCCATAAAGTAAGATGATCTGGTATATGTGACTCTGGGAAATCTAAACAAATCACCCCTTAATTCAGTTTACCAGCCTGTTACTGAGTACACAGCAAGTAGATGATCTGATAAAATTAAATGGATTATTTTGCTTAAAAGGTAAAGTGAGTGGAAAGTTTAGGTTGGCCTTAAGGGGTTCCATATTTAAATTATTAATGTGTAACAGTTGTTAATAATGTTGGGAAAAAATTTGGAAGATAATTCATACAAATAATTGTTCTGATGTTGGGAGTATAGTTAGTTTTGTTTTTTTTCCCATTTTTCTTTAATGTTTCAGTATTGCTTATGTAATAATAGTAATAGTTTTTAATAATAATAGAACTGGTTTTGTTCTTGTGAGGAAAAAAAGCCCAAGTTGAAAATTACACATTTATAAAAGTAAAAACATGCCTAGATTCTTGATCTTGAAGAATCTTTGAAAGAACAAACCAAAAAAATCCAAAAAACTTAAAATGTGGACTTTTTATGTTAATTTTATCCGACTATTGTTTGGGGTAACATTGTTTATTTTTTGAATATCTAATATTCATTGAGCACATATTACTTTTAACAATTTAAAATATAAATATGGATGGTCTTCTAACTAGGATTTTGTTAGTTTTTTTTAGTGATTTTTACTATAAACATTTCAAACACATTCAAAATTAGAGAGACTATTATAATCAACAACCATATACTTATCATTCAGTTTCTATACACATTTTTTAAAAAGCTATTTACAAAAAACTGAACACGTAATAATAGAGTTCCCATATTACTCACCCTTTCCCAACATCTACGCACATATGCAGTTGCCCTTATTATTAACATCTTGCATTAGTGTGGTACTTTTATTAGAATGAATGGACAAGTATTGATATTATTATTACCTAAGGACCATAGTTTACATTAGCATTCACTCTTTATGTTGTATGGGTCTAAGGATTTTTTTTTTTTTTTTTTTCGGTACGTGGGCCTCTCACTGTTGTGGCCTCTCCCGTTGCGGAGCACAGGCTCCGGATGCACAAGCTCAGCGGCCATGGCTCACGGGCCCAGCCGCTCCGCGGCATGTGGGATCCTCCCGGACTGGGGCACGAACCCGTGTCCCCTGCATCGGCAGGCGGACTCTCAACCACTGCGCCACCAGGGAAGCCCGGGTCTAAGGATTTTGACAAATGCATAATGTCATTTATTCACCATTATAGTATCAGGCAGAGTAGTTTCACAGGTCTAAAATATACCCTGTGCATCACTTAATAAAACCTTCTCTTCTTTTCTCTCAAACCCCTGGCAACCACTGATCTTTTTACTGCCTCTGTAGTTTTGCCTTGTCTAGAATGCTATATATAGCCTTTTCAGATTGGCTTCTTTCACTTAGCAATATGCATTAAGGTCCTTCCATGTTTTCCTGTGGCTTGATAGCTCCTTTCTTTTTATTACTAAATAATTAGACCATTGTATGAATTTGCTAGTTTGTTTATCCATTTACCTACCTAAGGACATCTTGGTTGCTCCTAAGTTTTGGCAGTTATAATAACACTGCTGTAAACACGTGTGTGCAGGTTTTTGTGTGGACATAAGTTTTCATCTCCTTTGGGTAAATATCAAGGAGTGTAATTGCTGGATTGTATGTTAAGAGTACATTTAGTTATGTAAGAAACTGCCAAACTATCAATATCTTCCAAAGTTGCTAAACCACTTTGCATTTTCGCCAGTAATGAATAAGTGAGTGTTCCTATTGCTTCACATTCTTTCCAGCACCTAGTGTTGTCAGTGTTTTGGATTTTGGTCATTCTGATAGGTATGTAGTGGCATCTTGTTGTAATTTACAATTTCCTGTGACATATAATGTGGAGTTTTTTTTTTTTTTTTATGTGTTTGTTTGCCACCTGTGTATCTTCTTTGGTGAGGTGTCAGGATCTTTGGCCCATTTTTTTAAGTGGGTTGTTTGTTTTCTTGTGTTGAGATTTAAGAGTTCTTCGTATCTTTTAGATACAAGTTCTTTATCACATATGTGTTTTGCGAATATTTTCTGCTAGTCTGCAGCTTATCTTTTTATTCTCCTAACAGTGTCTTTCACAGAGCAGAGTTTCTAATTTTAATGAAGTTCAACTTATCAATTTTTTTCATGGATTGTGCTTTTGATGTTGGATCTAAAACATCATTGCCAAAGCCAAAGTCATCCACGTTTTCTCCTGTGTTAATCCACATCTCTCTCCTGAGTTTTGTAGTTTTACATTTAGATCTAGGATGCATTTTGAGTTAATTTTTGCAAAGCGTGTAAGATCTATGTCTAGATTCCTTTTTTTTTTTTTTTTTTTGGTGTATGGATGTCCAGTTGTTTGAGCCTCATTTGTTGAAAAGACTGTTCTTTTTCCATTGAATTTCCTTTGCTACTTTGTCAAATATCATTTGAGTTTACTTTTGTGGATCTATTCTGGGCTGTCTGTACTGTTCCATTGATCTCTCTTTTGCTAATGCCACAGTCTTGATTACTGTAGCTTTATACTAAGTTTTGAATTTGGCTAGTTTCAGTCCTCTGGCTTTGTTTTTCTCTTTCGATACTTTGTTGGTTATTCTGGGTCTGTTGCCTTTCCATATAAACTTTAGAATCAGTTAGACAAAATTACCTGCTGAGATTTTTGTTTAGGATTGTATTGATTCTATAGACCAAGTCGGGAAGAATTGACATCTTGACGATATTGAGTCTTCCTATCCATGAACATGGAATATCTCTCTATTTATTAAGATCTTCTTTGATGTCTTTCATCAGAATACTGTGGTTTTCTTCATTTAGATCTTGTACATATTTTGTTAGATTTAAAGCTCAATATTCACTTTTTGGGGCTAATGTAAATATTATTTTTAATTTTAAATTCTAATTGTTCTTTGCCGGTATATGGGAAAACAACTGATTTTTATATATTAACCTTGTATCCTGCAATTTTGCTATAATTTCTTATTAGTTGTAAGTCTTTTTGTTGATTATTTGGGACATTCTACATAGATAGTCATGTCATCTATGAACAAAAACAAATTTATTTCTTTTCTATCTGTATACTTTTCATTTCCTTTCCTTGTATTATTGCATTAGCTAGGATTTCTAACATGATATTCAGGAATGGTGAGAGGGAACATCCTTGCCTTCTTTCCAGTCTTGGGGGAAAGCCTTTAAGTTTCTCACCTAAGTATGATTTTAGCAGTAGGTTTCTTTTAGTTTTTTTTTTTTTTAAATCAAGTTGAGGGAGTTCCCCTCTATTCCTAATTTACTGGGAGTTTTTATTATGAACGTGTGTTGGACTTTGTCACATGCTTTTTCCACATCTATTGATATGATCATATGATTTTTTTTTTCTTTCAGAGTGTTGATGTAATGGATTACATTAATTGACTTTCAAATATTGAACCAGTCTTATATATCTGGGATAAATCCCAAGTGGTTGTTTTATAATTGTTGGATTCAGTTTTCAAATATTTTGTTGAGGATTTTTGCATCTATATCCATGAGAGAAGTAGTTTTCCTTTCTTGTTATATCTTTGTCTAGTTTTGGTTTTATGGTAGTGTTGGACTCATGGAATGACTCGAGAAGTATTCTTTCAGCTTCTGTTTTCTGGAAGAACTTGTAGAGAATTGTTATTATTTCTTTCTTAAATGTTTAGTAGAATACACCAGTGAAACCACCTAGGCATGGTGCTATTTTTTTGGTAGATTTTAAATGTCCATGTTATTAATGTCCATGTTATTAATAGTGATGACCCTAATTTTATTTCTAATATGGTAATTTGTGTCATCTCTCTCTCTCTCTTTCTCTCTCTCTCTCTCAGTTAGCCTGGCTCGAGGTTTAGTAGTTTTATTGTTCCTTTAAAAAAAAAACAGAGGACTTCTCTGGTGGCGCAGTGGTTGGGAGTCCGCCTGCCGTTGCAGGGGACGCGGGTTCGTACCCCGGTCTGGGAGGATTCTGCGTGCTGCGGAGCGGCTGGGCCCGTGGGCCATGGCCGCTGGGCCTGCGCGTTCGGAGCCTGTGCTCCGGAATGGGAGAGGCCGCTGCGGTGAGAGGCCTGTGTACTGCAAAAAAAAAAACAAACAGCTTTTCGTTTTGTTGATTTTTGTTTTCCCTCTATTGCTATTCTGTTTCTAATTTTATTGGGTTCTGTTATAATATTTATTATTTTGTGTTTTCTGTTTGCTTTAAGCTTGTATTGCTCTTCATTTCCCTAGTTTCCTAAGCTTAGATTATTGATTTCAGGTCTTCTTCTTCTCTAATATTTGTGTTCAATGCTATAAATTTCCCTCAAAGCATTGCTTTCCACAGTTTTTAATAAGTTATTTCATTTTCATTTAGTTGAAAATATTTAAAAATTCCTCTTGTGACTTCTGAGACTCATGTGTTATTTAGAAATGTGTGGTTTAATCTCCAAATATTTGGGGATTTTATATGATTCCATTTGCTCTCCTCTCTTACATACCATTATATTTCTTTTTATTATTTTTAAAGTGTTTGCTCTGGAATCTGCAATATATTTACATTTACAACTAATGCAGGTCCACTTTCAAATAATACTATACCACATCACTCACAGTGCAGTCACCTTTATTCTGGGTATTCCCAATTCCTTCCTCCTCTCCTTTATAACATTGCTGTCATTCATTTTACTTCTCTGTATGCTGTAATTAACCAATACATTATCACCTAATGGATAAAAAATCGTTATCTATTAGGTGAATTAAGGAAAAAAAAGGAAAAAAATATTTTACGTTTATTTCTTCTGTTTCTTTTATGTAGAACTGAAGAACTTCTAACATTTTTTGCAAGGCAGGTCAACTGATGACACAATTCCTCACTTTCTGTTTGAGAAAGTCTTTATTTCTGTTTCACTTTTTTTTTTTTTTTTTTTTTTGCGGTATGCGGGCCTCTCACTGTTGTGGCCTCTCCCGTTGCGGAGCACAGGCTCCGGACATGCAGGCTCAGCGGGCATGGCTCACGGGCCCAGCCGCTCCGCGGCATGTGGAATCTTCCCGGACTAGGGCACGAACCCTTGTCCCCTGCATTGGCAGGCGGACTCTCAACCACTGCGCCACCAGGGAAGCCCCTGTTTCACTTTTGAAAGATAATTTCACTGGATACAGAATTTTAGGTTAGTGGTCTTTTTCTATTAATATTAAATGTTAAAGGTAAAATTAATTATTAACATTAAATATTAAAAGTAACATTAAATTACCTTTTTCATACAGTTCATTTTGCAGAAAACAAACACTATGAGTATACAGACAATAGACAAACTGGGTTTTAAATAAATAATAGTTAACTGGGTAGAGAGTGCTATATTTTTATCAGCATGACATACATAAGTGCTTAATTGTCTATTTCCTTTTATTTTCATTTGTAAATGAAATCTTGTCTGTGTATTGTTTATACTGCCATTCTTCCACATAACAGTATAGTATCCAAAAATAGAAATTGTGGAAATACAGTAAAGATGGGACCGCTTCTTGTCCATTCGTTCACTTACCCTGAGAGGGACCACTTGATGAAACTGTAGCCTTCCAATATGCCCAAGTGTTTTCTACTTTAAAATTTTTTTGCCAGTGTTTCACTTCTGAGTGTGTCCTATATGTAAATGTGTATCTATTGCTTATTTAATATATATCCTAGTGGATGTTACAGATTTAAATAATTCTCTTTAAACTATTGTATGCATGTTTCATTTTCCGAAGAAGGTAAAAGTGTACCGTTGAGTCTTCCATTATAAAGTGTAAGCAGAAGCGTAATATATAAATGAGTAGGAGGCATCAAATATTTGAGAGCCAGCTGCTTGTTATGGTATGAGATTGACTGAAGTAAAAATGAAACGTTAAGGCACAACAGACAAGTTAGGTAAGCATAAATAGAAAATTAAGTGATGTCATTGTCCAAGGTTAATTGCTGGGTTATAGAAGTAGTGGGAGCTATGAATTGAGGAGGTGGATACATCACTTTGGCAGCAGACCTGGTCCCTATAGACAAATTTAGAGGCCCTAAATCAGGGAAACTCACCACAGTATCAAAGTGCTAAAATTAGAATCCAAAGTGCTAAGAACTAAGTTCCCTTTCCCAAGTTTCTTTCTCCAAGTTTTCTAAACAGTTTGTCCACATTGTTAACCAAATGATTGATTAATTATTTACAATTTAATAGAACAGAATTAACTGCGGGCTGAATTAAGGGGTAGAAAATAAAAGATTTCTTACATTACAGGTTAAAGTGATGTACTCTGTAGATCATAGAATAGTGAGCAAGCTTTCTGGTTCTGCCCACTTGAGAAAGTATCTCCCAAGCCTGATGGTTAAGGCAAGGGTATTGAAATACAACCCCTTAAAGTTCCTGGCTCTGTTCTCTATTAAATGTGGAGATACTGATGATGCTGATGGTTATGATTAAATGACATGATGGAGATAAAGTAATTAAGTCAGTGTTTGTCACACAGCAGGTACTCATTAAATGGTCACTACTATTCAACAGTAGTAATAAAACCCAAACTCAGGTGTGTGCCGCATAATTGTTTTGGGTAAAAGGTATCTTTTTTGTGTGTGCATTTTTAGTGAACGTAAGCTAGTAAGTGCAATGGCAGCTACTGTTTTGTTTAGAACTACTGTGTCATGCAGATGAAAAACAGACCAAAACTTTTTTTACTCTTAAGGAAAATGGAATTTATTTGTGAAAGAAAGCATTATTATTTGGAGAGCTCTATTTCTATATCTGTAATTTACATGGACCTCTACCAAAAAGTCATTGTAGAACCTCACCAGGGAAGCCCTGCGAATTTCAGCTGCTTCATTGGATGATTGAGCTGCTGCCATCTCCGTTGTTGTGGAGTTGATTGGAATTACTTTCTCTTAAGTGGCTGAGCTCAGCTGGGTGAACTTCTCCGTGGTGCTTTTGTTTAGGATTATATCTGTGCCAGCTGGGCTTCATTTGGCATTCATCTGACCTTGCTCAATTTGAAATCATCTTTCCATCGGGGAGGTGAGGTGGTCCTAGAGGGGCTGAAAGTTGAGGAATGCTGCAGAATTGTTTTGTCAGTTTAGGGGCATGATTTAAGTGCATATTGGTTATAATTCCTCTGTTCTTCACAGGGATCAGTGAGAATGAGTTCCTGCCTGCTGTCATGTGTTTGAAGAGCCATAGATGAAAGAAAGGAAGGCTAAGAGAAATTTATTATTGTTTTATTCTGAAAAGTTTCTCTTTCTGTTTTTGAAATAAATAGCTTGATTTGAACAGTCTTGTGCAGCAAACCTTGAAAACCATTAACATTTATTGTACTGGTTGATATATGCTAGTAATTGCTAAAATACACCCGGGCTTAGTTGATAAATTTTGTTGCCTTCTGGGAAGACCACATGCATTGATACCTCTGTCAACAAGCCTGCTATAAAGCCTGCACCTGGGTTTCCATCTGCAGTAGGGGTAGGGGTGGAGCAACCCATACTGGGTGGTGATTGGACAGAGACATGGAAGCCCATGAGTAAGAGTTCAGAGCTTTCCGATTTAGTCACGGATTCAGTGGCTAGAAGTACTTTTGTTGAGAGGGGTAAGGATGACTTAGGAGAGAAACAGTGACATTAAAGAACACAGAGTTGCCCTCTTCTCCCTCTCCCCTCTGTGGGAGTAGTTGTCAATTGTAGCACTTAAGACATGCCTTGCAATTGTTTGCTTTTGTTTTCCTCATCTAAGCTCTATAGAAGTAGAAAACTATGTTTAACAGTGTGTTTGGCACATAGTAGGTCTAAATACATTTTGAATAAGTGAAATTATATGAGCAACTTTCTTTATATTTTTCCTACCTCCAGTTATAGAGTCAGAAAATAGTGTTGGGGGTTTCTCTTAGTTAGCCAAACCATTTAATTGTATGCTAACTGTAACAAAAAATAGACCTGTATTTACATCATTAATATAGTGGCCAAAGGATGTTTGGTAACTTTTAGATGACATGACAAACTTACTCAGTAAGGGCAAACCCTGAATCTTGGCATTCAACAGATATTAGTAAATATATATCCACATTTCAAGAGGCAAAAGGAAACCTGTGCATCAAGAAGTTGAAAATTAAAGCACAAGAAAATCATGGCTACTACCAGTTTAGGAGATTGTCCCCCTGTTGTGAATTTGGTCTGGTTTGGGAGAATATGCCTGATGCTCATGTAGTCAAGGGAAGGGTTAGACTGAAGTTACATTTCTAGCTTATGAAGAGAGCCTGCTGTGCCTTGTCATCCTCTAGACATGCTTCGTGTCAGTTTACTCATCACTGAGAGAAAACGAAGTGTCTGTGCGCCTCAATTTTATAGATAAATGAAGCTAACTTTCAAAAAGTAATTTAAATGACATTTCTGAAATAGTTTACTTGCGTTCCTATTTAGCACGGGGTCTACTAGGTGGATCTCTTGATGCCGGGTGTGAGCGCACGAACATCATATGACACTGGTTTCTGCTGATGTACAGCAGAGGTTGCCGGGGAGGTTACTGGGACCGTTGGCCCCCAGCGTCCGAGCCCACGATAGTTCCTCTATTCAGTTGTTTACGCCTTCCTTTTCTTTTTGTCTGCAGTCATCCCTCTTGCCAGGTGTGCCTTGGCCTGGACCCACTCACACTGCAGAAAAAAAGTTCAGTTTTCACTTTTTAATGACATACTCCACATGTAAAAAGGTACTTTAGAGAGTAAGGGCCTGGAGTTTTTTCAAGTGGCATTTCATTGAGGTGTACTTTCCCCTTCCTCTCATTATACAATGAATGGAGGTAGCTTTTACCTTTATGAGAATTGTATTTATTAATTATTATTAACAGTTAAATATCAAGACAGGGTTTATAAAGTCTGTAAAGTCCCTGATTAGTAGGTTTGTCATCTAAATTTCAAATAAGATTAATGTGACCGAATACATGAGGTGGTAATTTTCTACTTCGGGAAGGTCTGATATACCGTGGAATGTGTAGCTGCATTTTCCACTTGGGTGTCATGATTTCCTTCATCGAGTGCACAGCAGGGAGAGAAGCTCGAAACTGAGTCATGGGTTTGCTCTCTGCAGTACATCTTTCTGCTCGCTGCTGAGCATTTGCAGCTGAATTCTCTTTAGGAGAAGATCAGCTGTCTTGCATTTGACCTCAGAGGTACTTGTGGCTGTTAAACCTTGTGTATTAATGCTCCTGAGTGTGTGAGTGAGTGCAGAGATATCCTTTGACCAAGAATGGCCTCTTTAGGCTGGAATTTAATTACAGCTGGAAAGTCAGTGCTGCTTTCTCACAAGGAGATTTTTAAGAAACGCTGAAGATGCACGTCAAAGCTTGAATTCCTTTCCTCTCAAGGACTATCAGAATGGCATATGTCTTTGATTAAACCTCATGCAAATGCTGACATAGGCCATGTCAAATAAATTGGAAATTTTGAATTGCATTTTTTTCCTTGAAGTGGGTTGCTTAAATAATAGTTTATTTTTACTCTTTTTTTCTGTATAATTTTGTGCAGTCTTTCAATATTTTTTCATCTTTCAGTATAATGGCTTTTTTAATACTCTTTAAAATAAGGAGTGATGCTTTGCCTTACAATATAACCTAGATTTACATCTTTGTGTACTTTTTTTTTTTTTTTTTTTTTTTTTGCGGTACGCGGGCCTCTCACTGTTGCGGCCTCTCCCGTTGCGGAGCACAGGCTCAGCGGCCGTGTCTCACGAGCCCAGTCGCTCCACGGCATGTGGGATTTTCCCGGACTGGGGCACGAACCCGTGTCTCCTGCATTAGCAGGCGGACTGTCAACCACTGCGCCACCAGGGAAGCCCTTTGTGTACTTTTAGAGGTTTGAAGTCAAGACTAAAGAATTTTATTCTGGTGATTCTAAATAACTGGGAAGATCTCTTCATTTTGCTGGATGTCCAGCTCTGGTCTATGGAATGTGCTGTTTCTGAGAAATGGGTTCTTGAACTTGGTGAGACTGGCTTTTGTGGGCCACTTTGAGGGCACTGGGAGCAGGTAGGGGTGGGAGTTGTCTGTTTGGGCGACTGGGTGCGTAGAGCTGGCTTCTGCTGAGTCTCTAAATAAATCGCTGGCGAGAAGAGAATCTTCGTGTAGCCAGCTGCCCAGTTCAGTCAGTAGTTATGTGAATGCCCGGTTCTACTTGGTGAATATTGTATTTCATCAGGTCTTTGTTCAGAAGTCGCTTTCTCAGAGAGACCCTTCCCTTACCATCTTAGAGTTGAATAACTTCCGTGTCTCACCCCGCCCCCCCTTTCTCTGACCTCCCATGTAGCAGTTATCACCAGCTAACGCACTGTGCATTTTATTTCATGTTATCTTTCCGTTAGAAGGTAAGTTCCATGAGGGCAGGGGGTTTTATCTCTTGTCTACTGCTGAATCCCAGTAGCTGAGACAGTGCTCAATAAATGTTGAATGGATGATGATTGAATAGCTTTCATTGGTTAGAAGCAGATAGAGTCTATAATCTCTACCCCTGCAAACTCTTACCAGGAGGTATATTGCCTCAGACCAAATTTAGCCAAAACTGTGGGCCTTTAATCACAGGTAAGAGCAAACAGCCACGTTTGGCTGGGGGAATTCCTCATATAGGTCCCTCAGTTACCATGATCGACTTCTTGGGTGAGACTTTTTCTCTAAGTCAGATGCTAGGACATTCTTGGGACAAGATCGGTAGGTCCTGTGATCAGTTTAAGTGGCCAGAATCTGACGTGGAGACAAGCCAAGAGGCTCTAGATGTGGAGAGCAGGGCCCGTGGCATAGTGAGTGTGTTATTCCTTATTCATGAGGAGCTTTTACTCTTCTGCAAATCAGACACTTACCTGAAGCAGCAATGTTACCAATGGAAAAATAATGCCTAATCTTTTTTATGGTGGCCGTAAAATCTTGAGAGATACTTTACATATGAATTATCTAACATCAAGGTGTTGATTCACCTAGGACACTTATTATGTTAATTAGCTGACCCCCAAATGTTGTCAGATTAACTTATTCACAAACTTCATTTTACTATAATGAAATATAATGAAATATTTATAATGAAATATTTAATTTCACCACAAATCCAATGTAACACATACACATGTAAGCTTGGGATTTAGCATGCACTCAGTTTATACAAACCAAGTGTAAAAATAGCAGTTAAGAGCTCTGATTCTGTAGTCTGACTGCTGGATTCAGATTTAGGTTCACACTCTTACTAGCCAGGTGACTTAGGGCAAGTTACTTAATATATCCAAGCCTCAGTTTCCTTATCTATGATGTGGAGTGAAAGCACTTAACTCATAAGGTTGTCATGAGGAGTATGTAAGATTTCTTATAAAACCCTTGGCAAAGTACTTAGCACATAGTAAGTGCTCAGTAAATGTTAGCTTAAATTTATTCACTTATTAAAGGTGTTTTGTGTCTACAGCACTCTAGAGTAAATCCAAATTCTAAGTACATACTTTGGCTATGAATGGATTGGTGAGTGGGATCCCATAGACTGAGATTAAGAAAAAAAATCCCTAAGAGATCAAGCTCTCCTTATATGTTTAAAATGAACTTTATTTACAAAAATTAGATGCACACACAATGGTTTCCAGAAAACCCCTTAAGTAGTAAAGAAACTATTGCAGCAAAAGCAAAGGTTTTAGTATTGTTCTTTTTTTTAAATGATCTTTGTCATTAAACCAAAGGATTTAATGCAATCTGGAATGCTTTATTTAGCTATCTGATTTTTAACCTCTGCTGAGACTAAGAGGAAGGTGAAAAGGGAAAATGGGGCTGAATTTCCGGCTTTAAAGGAGCAGGCCTGAATACATTTGAAGGTCATAAAATATGTGGATATAATTTCCATCTCCTCTGGCTCTGCCTTCCTCTCTCTCCATGGTCCCTTCCCCCACCCTCTGTCTTCCCTAGGTCTCACACACACACTTGATCACGAAAGCATTTACTTTTAGAACATATCAAATTCCATGAATTTTTTTGTACTATCATATAAGTGTAACAGCTATTATGTAAATATTAGCTGGATTATGCAGTAAAGTTTTTGTTCAATAAGGTAATGCTTGAGAACAGAGAAACTGCAAGATGACACCTTAATTCTCAATATTTAAAATCATCACTGAGGCCAATTTCATGAACATGAAACTCGTGGAGTGTAGTGAGTGAGGCCTGTGGATTCATCTTGAGTCTGGCATTTGTCCTCAAGTAAGTTCTAATTTTAAAAACACAATAGTAAATATTATATCCTATTCAATTTTGACTATGACTGAAGTATCCTACAGAATTTTTTTATTGTGCTCTAAACAAAAAAGCTTAAATTTCAAAAAGGTATTTAGTAAATAGTATATAACTTGTTCATAGAAGATAAAAAATTTCCTAATAGTGTAGACATAGAATTGTCTGCTGAAATGAGTTTTATTGATTCAACAATTTTATTTTATATGCTGCCAAAAGTGGATCTGTGGATAAAATGTACTTTTGCTTTATCTCTCCCTCTATCTCTGTCTTTCCTGGTAATGTGTGTTGGAAGAAATGTTCAGAAAGTGCTTGGCCCTAAATTCAAAAAAAAAAAAAAAAAAAGTAAATCATGCAGTATGATGTCAACTTAATGCCAGGGGACAGTAGTGTTTCCTAGAGTCTTGCTGCTCAAAATGTGGTCCATGGACCAGCAGCATCCCGACAGCTTCTATTTAATGTACTGAGCTCATTAGGACCTTCGGTAAGCCTATGAAATCAAGATCAGTGTTTGACAAGGTGATCCAAATGCACATGAAAGTTTGAGAAGCACTTAGACCAGGGGTCCCCAACATCTGAGCTGCGGACCGCTACCAGGCCGTGGCCTGTTAAGAACCAGGCCACACAGCAGGAGGTGAGCGGCCGGTGAGTGATTGAAGCTTCATCTGCCGCTCCGCATCGCTCCCCATCGCTCCCCATCGCTCGCATTACCGCCTGAACTATCCCTCTCCACCCCCGTCTGTGGAATAATTGTCTTCCATGAAACTGGTCCCTGGTGCCAAAAAGGCTGGGGACCGCTGA
Organism: Stenella coeruleoalba; assembly: GCF_951394435.1. Taxonomy (NCBI): domain Eukaryota; kingdom Metazoa; phylum Chordata; class Mammalia; order Artiodactyla; family Delphinidae; genus Stenella; species Stenella coeruleoalba. The sequence goes on from NC_137154.1 coordinate 76,076,124, forward strand.
CTTAGACTATATAAGAGAGTATAGTCAGGACAGTAAATAGTTCTCAAGCAGATGTGCAGTACAAAAGGGTAGTTTGATTTTGCATACCTTTTTTTTTTAAAAATAATTAATTAATTTTTGACTGCATTGGGTCTTTGTTGCTGCGTATGGGCTTCTCACTGCAGTGACCTCTCTTGCTGTGGAGCACGGGCTCTAGGCGTGCGGGCTCAGCAGTTGTGGCTTGCGGGCTCTAGAGCGCAGGCTCACCGGCAATGGTGCACAGGCCCAGTTGCTCCGCGCATGTGGGATCCTCCCGGACCAGGGCCCGAACCCGCGTCCCCTGCACTGACAGGTGGACCCTCAACCACTGCACCACCAGGGAAGTCCCTGATTTTGCACACTTTTGATGGATCTGTGAAACCTGAATATCTTATGAGTTTGCTTTTTCTCACACACAAGTGTTTCTGCCATAATAAGACATATGTATTTCTGAAAAAGCTTACCATCTTCGGATATTGCACACACACACACACACACACACACACACACCTGCAAGTATCAGGACTTATTGGGTATAAATAGAGTTAAGGGCACATAATTAAAAATCTCTGCCACTTTAACTAGAGCATCAAGAAAAACAAAGTGTTCTGATAAAAATACCAGCAGAATTACACTGACATTTGTACCCAGCACCAGTAGATCCCATGCAGCCTTAAACTCTGGGGCTCCTGCTTCCTTTAGAAAAATCTGCTCCATAATGTTGACTTCCTTAATTTTTGTTTTTAATATAAGCACTCAGAATCTGCATGTGCAGCTTCACCAAATAGCTTAATTCTGTGGGAAGTATAGTGAATATTGAATCAACCAAATCCACCTGTTTTTGAGTCGAAGGAAAGCTCTTTGCAGGATTTTTAGCTTTTCTCTTAAAGTCCTTCTATACAGGTAAAACACTTTTTAATTGTGAAAAGGCCTGTCCCTGATGTCTTCAAAGTGTCATTGTATTGGAAAAAAATAATCACACTCAAACCAGTGTGACTTTTATGTCATGCCTTATCTATTAATCATGAATAACTTAATTTACATTACAGAAAGACATAGCAGAATCGACTGAAGTTTTCCATTTTCTAATTTTTGCAGGTTCCAGTGTGATATGAAACCACATAGAAACTTTTCATTTAATGTGTTGAGTTCATCAGTATAAAGAGTAGTCGGCTTACAGAAGTGGTATAGAAATACACATTAATGACAGTGTGAAATAGTTAAACAAAACAAAACAAAACACTGGATGTGAAACTTTCCTTCTGACCATTCAGGCTCCATATCCTCACTGTGAGGTGAAGAGTTAGGCCTGACAAAACAATCTCCAGTTTCCCATCTTGCTCTGATTTTCCCTTGTAAATACTTTTTTTGCCCTGGTGGCACAGTGGTTGAGAGTCTGCCTGCCGATGCAGGGGACACAGGTTCGTGCCCTGGTCTGGGAAGATCCCACATGCCGCGGAGTGGCTGGGCCCGTGAGCCATGGCCGCTGAGCCTGCGCGGCCGGAGCCTGTGCTCCGCAACGGGAGAGGCCACAACAGTGAGAGGCCCGCGTACCGCAAAAAAAAAAAAAAAAAAAAAAAAGATTCCTTTCAATTTATGTGTTTGGGGTTTAATGCTAAGCCATTGCCAGATCAAAAGAGTTGCTGCCCCTTCTCCTACTTTGGTCTCTCTTAGTCAGTGGAATCCCCCTTTTTGTCTCTGGCCTTTTCAGAGGCTTGCTAAACTCTGGAAGAGGAAATGCCAAAAATGACTCTAATGCAAAGTTACTTTACCATCATTTTCTCTTTCATTCCTTATTCAGGGAGAAATCTGCATGGAATCCAGTCTTTCAGGGGCTTTTAAGAGTTAGAAATAAGAAAGAACTGGGTAAAGAGGAAATGGGAAAAGAAAAGTCAGTGATAGGACAGTATCTTACACCATTTAAGTGTTGTTTCATATATTATTGAGTCTTTTTTTACATAGGTAATGTGGAAAGACCATACATACAGTGTTCAGAAATCAAAAACGTAAAGGAAAACGGTTGAAAGAGAAGGTTAGTTTTCAGAGTTGGGACATATTTTTCTAAAAAGTCATGGCCAACCATTTCTCCTGGGAACCATCTAGAGTAGGACAATGGGAGAGGACATATTGCAGTTAACCCAAGGTTTGATTTTTTTTGAAACCCGTGGCCTCAGTGGATTTGAGCAAGGAATAGGGATAGAAAACTCTCATTTTGTGGAGCTTTGTGAGCTTTTTTCATTCTCCTACTTCTCCATTTTCCACAGTCACCTCATAATTTCCTTCTTGTGGATCCACGTCGCGGGCTTCCTGATTATCACTTGAAGGTGGCTCTGGTGAGAGGGAAAACTTGGTAGAAATCCCCTGAGCTGCCTTCCTGGAATAAACCTGGGTTGAGAAATCGTGGGGCCCTGGGCACACAGCTGATGGCTGGTAGATAAATTGTGGAGTTGCTACTACCATTTTATCAAATGTGATAGACTGAGATTGGGTTGTACAGAAAGAGTCACAGCCCGGGAAGGGATCTTTGAGTGTGTGTGTTTTTCTAGCAATTGTTTTCTTCTTGCTCTCAGTTAATATTATAACAAAAACAAGAACAAACAAACAGCAAAATTTTTTGTAGTACCTTTTGTAGGAAATAGGGTGATTTTAAATACTTAGATCTGGAGAGAACATAATTTCTCTAAAAGGATCTGGATTTTTATTGCTATATCTAAACAGTTTGTTTCTTTTCAATAAAAATGTTGTGTCAGTTTGGCATACATAAACTTTTTTTTTTTTCTGTTAAAAAAGGAAAAAGGGACAGGAGAAACACACTTGTTCTGGTTTTCCTTCTACCTTTGATTAAGCCTTTACACATAACTTCCTGACTCCACAAAACACCAGGGATAGAGTAGCAAACTCAACAACACTTAGAAGAAGCACTCAGCTGAATCCAGAAATTGGGACATCCTACAATTTAGTCAAGAGTCAGTGTCTTGGGAAAAGAAGGAAAAAATGAACAGGGAACTATTCTATATAGAAAGGGATTTAAGAAATTTAAGTGAATGCAATGAGTAGATTTTGCTAGGATCCTTATTTGTAAGCAAGTAGGAAACAAATCTTAAAGTAATTGGAGAAATTTGAATGTGGACTAGCTTTCTATATTATTAAAGAATCATTATTAATTTTGTTATAAATGAGAATAGCCTTATGGTTATGCAAGAGCCCCCCGCCTCCCCTGTCCCCAGATGCTCACAAACGAGGCAAGTCCTTTAACCTCTCCCAGGGTCAGTTTCTGCATCTGTGAAATGAAGATGATTATTGTGGAGACTTTTGTAGGGTTGATGTGAAGATAGAATGAGATGGTATTAGCACAATCTGGCCAGGGATTCTTATGCTTTGTTGCTGTTATTGCTGTCATTATTACTATTACTATATGTTTCATCTATCATTTTAATTCTAACCTGAGCTTGTTCTTTAAAACTTTTGTGTGCTTCCCTATTAGTGAACATATTGGTGTCCTATTATTCAATACCTTGACAGTTGTCCTAAGTGGTCTGTTCCACTAGGCTTAGACATCTTGGCCTATCTTGGCTTTGTTCACTATTTACTGTTAGCACCTAGTTCTATACCAGGCCCAGTGACTGGCCCTGAGTAAATGTTTAATTGTTTGTTGAATGAATAAGCTCTACTTTCTGTAAAACTTATAGCAGAAAAATTAATCTTTATTGAAACACTTATTATTAGTACTAAATGGTAACGGACTTATACTGACCAAACTGCTGGGTGAGGATTTAAAAGGGGCCCATACTCTAGCACTGTAGTGGACACTGGTGTCTGGATCCTCACGTTAGTGTTTCAGTCATTCACTTTTTACCCATTCAGGTCCCTTTTCCTTCTTCTTCCTCAGAAAGTACTCCTGTGGCCATTTCTTTCTAATTAGATTATAAACTCTTTAAGGGTGAGAGAGAAATCATATTAGACTCCCTTCTAGTGTCTTGCACATAGTAGGCAGATTCTAGATGTCAAAAGAGGACTCTGTTTCTGCACTGGAATTGTTCTTGGATATCTTGATGGGGAGTTAGGAGAATATTTGCTGTAAGAAATGATTTTACGTGCTTAGAGAACTTGTTTAGTTGTAGAGATATTGGGCTAGCCTGTAATTTATAGCTGTCAATATTGATCTGATTATAATTACAGTACTTCAGAGGCAATTGTTTACCTACGTTTTCTCTCTTCATCTTGAATATTAATAATTGGGGGTGAGTGGGAAAGAGGCATTTCTTTAATGTAGAGTGGCATCAAGTGTAGAAAGAGCTGAAAGCCATTAAATAACAAGAAGAGGCTAGATGCTGATACTTCAGAGATGCAGTCTGTTCAGGACCTCACAGTACTGTGATTAGTGAGGGAAATGTTTAAGTCTGAATCTAACAGCTAAGTGTCAACTTTGTTTTAGGTTTAAAAGAGTATCCACGTAAAGGATCTGACATTAGCTTAAAGATATAAAACGAGTGTAACTCAGTAATTCTAATGAATTTTTTTTTCATTTTGTGGTTCAATCAGAACATTGCTTATGGGCATTTTATCTTTTTTTTTGTATAAGGAGAGGTTTTGATTTTTATCCATGAGAGTAATATGTGTGAAGCTGGTAAGCAATATGTTCCCCTACATAAAGTGATAAAGTATGTTACAAAATTACTGCTGCTACTACTACTACTAACTACCAAAGATAAATACAGAGTGGAAATATTATGTTACAAGTAAAGTGAACATGCGGAAATCTGTATTATTACGTTTCAAGTTTGGATATTTTGTTTTCTTTTTAAGAAGAAGCAGAGGAGAAAAAAAAAAAACAAAAAACTATGCCTGTTGCATTTCATGCCAAGGTCAGTTCCTCATATTTTGTCTGACTGTTTAGTTTAATAACACTCAAGCATAGAGGCAATCAGGAAGATACTTTCCTTGGTAAATCCATAGTTATAAAGAAAGCATGTACTTCAGAATTGAAGAAAAAAGTTGCTTGTAACACCCAGACCTAGTTTGAGATATTTTTGAAAAGTGCTTATGCTTTTCCAGAATTCCAGGATTAAGACAAGGAAACACAAAATAGAAATATATAGATTTGGCAGTGCCTTATTCCTCCCTTAGGTTGAATTGTCTTAGATTTCTCTTTTTAAAAAAGAGGTAGCTTGTATTAGTTGTATAATTTGAGATTTGTTAACTGGTTATCTTTTGTCTGGTTATCTTTAATCACCTTTAGTAAGGTGATTAAAAAGTGAGAGACTGTTGACCTACGGTAAATAAAATGCTCTTGAATTTTACATCTATTTCAGGATACATTCACCTTCATAAACAATCTTGGTTTAACATGAACTCTAGGCTTGAAAGTTTGAAATCCTGAGAAATGTTTTTTCTATGATTCTGAAAAATAATTCAAATTGCATTTTTTTCTGAGAAGGATAAAATAGATATATCATGATTGTTTTCTTCCTAATTGAGTTTCATTTGTGTGATTGACGCTAATAAAAATATTCTAACTTAATTCAGTTTATTAAAGCACTAAGGATATTTTGCACAGTGAAGTATGGTATGTAAGTCTTTTAACCTCTTTCTGGAATTTTAATATAAAAATTCAAAAAGCGTACATAATTTACAATCTGTGTGTATGTATGCGTTGACTCCCCTGGCCCCCTTCATCTAATAAGCCCCTCTTTTCTCGTTCCATCTTGTAAACATGAGTTGCTTGTGGCTTGTGTACGGAAAATGCTGCCAGGAAGTAGGGTGAGCAAAACTTCTTTTCCCATGACCTTTACTCTAATGTTGTTCCAAGGGTTCCCTACTTAGAAATGCCTTGATAACCACACTCATTCCTGACACACCCCACCCCCGACACACACAAAACTGCGGAGTGCCATCTGACCCATAGTCCAGCTGCAGCTTTTTACAACACGAGTAGGGAAGGCTTTTACCTAGAGCAGTGAATATCTGTGAAAACATTTTGTGTGTGATATATTGCATGTGTATAGAAAATTTAAAAAGAATAAGTTACTTGGTATAATCCTGGAAGCTACAGGTTGACTAGTGTCTGTCTGTTTTTTCCCTCTAATTTTGGACTCGCTAAAGCTAGTTTGTATGTGTGTGCCTGTACATACTTTTGTATTATTTCTGGAAGTTTTGCTGCTGACAATGAAATCTAATTGCTAACACATACTTTAGGTTACCTTGTTCCGTGACATTTATCATGAATATATAAGTTTTTAAAAGACCAGGTTATGCTGGTCACAATCCATTCCACCCTCTACCTCGTGATGCAGTGGGATATATGATGCACTACATTTCTTCCTTTGGAATAGAGGGGAGAGAAACATATTTGTTTGGAAAACACCAGGGCTCTGAATTTTTCTAAACTTCCCGCTAACACAGTGAAATAGGCAATAGCATTCTTTTATTATATATAGAAAATTGAGACTGCATAGAAAAGGTTAAGTAATTTGCTCAAGGTAACAAAAAGTTGGTCAGTCATGGAACTAGGATTTAAAACTGTTTGATGCTAAAGTACTATTCTTTGCCATTTGATGATAATACTGTTCAAGCCACAAACATTATCCAGAAGGTTTATGGTCTACAGGCAAGTGAATGGAGGGTGGGCAGGAAAAAAGCCTAGAAGACAGAATTTATATATGGAATCATCCTTAAAGTGAAAGTGTCTGAGACCAGAAAGTGCAAGAGAAAAGGTTGGGTAATACCTGCTCCTGGTAGCTGCCCATCTGCTTCTTCCAGTATCAGACTTTGCTGCTCCAGGGAAGATTCCTGCAACCCTAACACTGACCCTGAGCCTAACCCTAGCCCTGACCCTGAGCCTGACCCAGATTTGGGAACTTATTGTATTATTTAAAAACAATATATATGTAGAGTAAATGGAATACTTGTGGTGATACGTTATTTCCACTGTCCTAAGGAGGCAGAAGCTGTCAGGGTTCTGTATAAAGTGTAGTTTTTCCTGGAGCGATGACATGAGGCCTCATTCCATCTCCCTGGGCTTAGGTGGAAAGCAGGCAGGTTTATTTGATGGATTACGGGCCACTTTGTGGAGTACACGTTATAAGAGAGGGAAGAAGGAGTCTTGCTCTTATAGATAGTGAGATGTGATGCCTTCTCAAAAGCTGCAGGGCGTGAGGGTTAAGTGTGTGTGAGAGGAGTGTGGGATACGGGAAACTCCACAGTGGACCGTTTCCTGTTCCGGCATATCCGCTGTGTCACTGACCTTTACACATCCCTTGGCTGCTCTCTGCAGGCCCTAGCCTGAACTGAAGAACACTGAAGGTTTAGCTTCCTTGTCCTGTCTCAGTTACTAGGAATCTGAATTATGGCCACACCAGTTAACAGCTCTGAGCCTGAATGAAAGTGTTAGAGGACCCATGTCCCTGAAATGCTGCCTGGAAAGCAGGTTTCTCTTGTGGAAGACTTTTTTTCCCCTGTGGTGTTCCATTGTGAAAGTAGAGGTTAATTTTGATAAAACAACTTAGTATGGGAAGTACTTCTATTAAGCTGAAAATGTCATTTTTTCTTTAACCAAGTTTAGAGCATGAATTACTTTGCATTTGTACTAGTGACTGCAGGGTGCAGTTCTGGGATGCCGGGGCTTAGAAGGAAATCCACCAGGTGGTCTGCTTTAATCTGAGACTTGCAATCTTTTTATTTTTTTGAGGATTTAAAAAAAAAATAAACTTTAGAGGAAATCTTAGTGATCTTCTCAGGAAACAGAAAGTGAAGGGCAGTTGTCCTAAAATTATAGCTAGTCTTCCTCCCTTTTGTTTCCCTAAGCAGGCTCATACTCATGCTTCAAACCATCTCCTTCTTTCTCACTGTGAGTCAGATACTTTCATCACACCAATCCTATTAATGAAAATAATCTGCTTATTCTCTACCAGGCTATTAACTCCTGGATGAGAGAGAAGGTCTTATTTTTTGTATAACTTAATAGGTAGGCCTTTGTGTTTATAATGTTAACTGATTATCATCGTTGAACTAGAATCAGTGTCTTCCTTCATTTCTTTTGAAAGTTTGACAGGAAGCTGGCTTTGGGACTGAAATGGCCATAACGTCTCATTCAGTAACTACAGTTTGCAGTTGGCTGTCCTGCAAAAACACAGTGCAGGAGCAGTGGAGTGTGAGATTCCGAGAGCTCTACTTCTCAGTGCTGTGTATAGCTGAGGTTTCAGGCATGTAAACTGTGGTTGGTGATGGTAATATATTTGAAGGGCTTTGAGGCTCCTTTGGAAGGAACATGTTCTATAATTTGAAACAACAGATCCTATTAATTAGAAAGTCTTCTTGGTTGAATTACTGAGCACTTGTTACATGCCACACTGAGGTTCCCCCTCCTTAGGCCCAGAGAAGTAATTGCCTAGTAGTCACTCAGGGTCATGTAGTAATTAATGCCGGTAGAACTGGGACTACAACCCTTGACTTCTGAGACTCTGTCCAGTTATGTGTGAGTAATAATCCGAAGTCTACATGTTTTTAAGTCTCATGAGGCATAAATGTTTGTTGTGTTGGATGAGCATTTTAATTCTAAATCTTTAACCTTGAGTTAATTCCCTTTAGAACTACTTATAACCACATGATAAAATAAGTATAAATGAAATTTAAGTTGGATGATTTGGGGGACTTTCAAAAAAATCATTCTCATCAAATTGGTAAGGTTCTTGGAGCACTTAGCTGTAGTAGTTTATTTGGATAAATACAGTCATTGTAAACAAGGGCACTAGTAGATTGTGGAGGAGCATTAAAGAATTATTCCTCAATTTGGTATTAAAACTGAGCACTGACCTAGAAAACAAAGATGTGTAAAATTTTTAGTGGGGGAAGAAAGACTAAATAAAAGATCTTTCATGTAACAAGTGCTAACCTTATGATGTAAAAAAGGTGTAGTCAAATGAGGATGGCCTATTTCATCTCAGAAACCAACTGTTACCTTAAGGAAGTTTGAGTTCAGCCCATGTCCCTCTTTTTGTCAATTCCTCACTATCCTTTTTCCCTGGCTAAGTTCTATTCCATACGTGTAAGAAATAAACTGAAAATTTTACTCTTTGATTACTTGATTCAAATTAGCTTTAAAGAAGATTCCTTAATAGCGGGATACATAACTGTATTTCTTTTCAGGTGTATTAACAAAATGTTAATTGTTTCTGTTGGTCAAGTTTTAGTTTCAGAGTATTACTTTCCATACATTCTCACAATATTACCCCATTCTAAACACCTACTACTGTTTCCCTACATGACTAAATAGCTCCATTCTTCCTATTACAAGCTAAACTTGCTTTTGAGTGTATTTTTTTAAAACTCTATTCCACACTATGCATTTGTTTTCATTAAAAAACAAACAAACAAACAAACCCCCTCCCCCGAAGTGTTATGCTTATCCTGTGTTACTCCACTACAGTATGTGCATACCCAGTTTTAAAAAGGGCACTATTAGAGGGTCTTACTATATGCTTTTATTGTTTCAACTGTTTATGCAAAACTAAATATCTTTTACGTACCAGGCCCAGATCTATTTGTTGAACAGTGAACAAAAAAAGGCAAAATTTTGTGCTTTCATAGAAATTAATTTTAACTGGGGGAGATAAATCAGTGAATAAGATGTTATTGGTCAGGTCAGCATCATGGCAGTATGAGATGCTTTCCTTGTCTCTTCCCTTCAATCTGCAACCAGTAAAACATCCATAACTCAACAAAGGTTCCTCTGCCCAATACACCAGGGCACCAGATAGTTCCACTCATCTGTACATCTAAAGGTGGGTGGACTGGAACACATAGGGGAGGTGGAACTGGGGGAAGAGTGGAGGTGGTGCCTGTGATCCTGGCCATGCTGGCTGGGCCCAGAGCCCCAGAGAACTCCACGGGTAGCAGCTGGGGAGGCGGTGTGGACAATTCCAGCTTGCTGGTTGCAGTGGCACCCATGGCCACAGGGAATGAGGGGGCAGCAGAGCCTGCAACCCTGTCCCTCCAGCCACAGAGGTGCCTGTGACTCCAGCCCCCATGCCTGCAGCACCAGTGCCTGCAAACCCCAAAACCCTGTGTGCAGCAGAGGTGCCCATGACACTGGCTGCCCCTGCCCATGGTAGCAGAGCCTGTGATCCAGGTCACCATGGACATGGAGGTACCTGCCATTTTGGTGCCCAGGCAGCAATGCCAGCAAAAATGGCAACACTGGCAGCAACAAAGGCACTAGCGACCTTGGAGGCGCAAGCATTGACAACGAGGGCACCAGATGACAAGAGGCAGTGGAGGGTGGAAAGTGCACATTCTCAAATATAACCAGAGGCAGTCAGGTAAGAGAAACCAAAAACCTGTGCTATAGTGCCACCTACCGAAAAACAAAAGAGAGTCTTCTAATTACTAACCTGTTGAGTTGTTAGAAACAAGTAAAAAAAGCTTTACCTGAAGAAGAAAGGTGTTTGCTACTTCAAATGCACTGGCCAGAGGAAAAACTCATTCAAGCACCGCGAAAAACCACAGTGCCTTTGTATCACAGAAAAGAAAATGATAATTTCCTAGAAACCACACTTAAAGTCATATTATTGTGATATACTTATAGAAAATTCAAGATAGCTGTCATGAAGAAACTCAGTGAGCTACAGAAAAACTCAGAAATGTAGTTCAGTGACTTCAAAAGTAAAACTAATAAACAGAAGGAATACTTTACCAAAGACATTAAAACTTTTAAAAAAGAAACAGAATTTTGGAGCTGAAAAACTCAATAAATGAGATGAACATAGTATTGGAAACAGAGAAGACCATATGGAAGAGAGAATCAGTGAACTCAAAGACAGAAATCTAGAAATGATACAGGTAGAAGAGTAGAGAGAGCTAAGAGCTAAAAAAAATGGAGAAATTCTATGAGAACTATTCATCTTCATTAGGAAGGGCATCATAAGGGTAGTGGGTATCCCAGAAGGAGAAAAGAGGAAGGAAGCAGAGAGTTTGTTTAATAGCTGAGAACTTCCCAAATTTGGGGAAGGAACTGGATATACAAGTCCATGATGCTAATAAGAGACCACCTAATTACCTCAATGCAAAAAGACCTTCTCCAAAACACATTATGTTAAAACTTCCAAAAGTCAATGGCAGGGCTTCCCTGGTGGTGCAGTGGTTGAGAGTCCGCCTGCCGATGGAGGGGACGCGGGTTCGTACCCCGGTCTGGGAGGATCCCACATGCCGCGGAGCGGCTGGGCCCATGAGCCATGACCGCTGGGCCTGCGCGTCTGGAGCCTGTGCTCCGCAATGGGAGAGGCTGCAACAGTGAGAGGCCCGCGTACTGGAAAAAAAAAAAGTCAATGGCAGAGAAAAAATTTTAAAGGCAGCTAGGAAAAAAAAGAGACAGTAACCTACAAAGGAACCCCCATTAGGCTATCAGCAGATTTTTCAGCAGAAACTCTACAGTCAGGAGTGAGTAGAATGATATTTTCAAAAGTATTGAAAGATAAAAACTGGCAGCTAATAATACTCCATCCAGCAAAGTTATCATTCAGATATAAAGGAAAAATAAAGACTTTTCCAGACAAACAAAATCTGAGGGAGTTCATCACCACTAGACCTGCCTTGCAAGAAATGTTGAAAGGCGCTCTTCTACCTAAAATGAAAAGGCAAAAGTACACAAAACTTTGAATAAGGTGGTAAATAGACAAAGTCAGAAAATTGCAACTCTATTGGATTAGGTTGTTAAACGCCTAATTGTAACATAAAGGTTAAAGGTAAAACAGTAAAAATAACCATAGATACTTCAATTTGGTAACAAACTCACAAAATAAAAAAGGATAATTTGAGACAATATAAAAGGGGAAGAGGAAAAAGATGGAACCCGTATAGACAAATGAAGATAAGACGCTATGTGCAGAAAAAGGATCATATCTATAAGACATTTTATACAAACCTCATGGTAAACAAAAAACATAACTATAGAGAAGAGACGTTAACCATCAAGAAGAGGGGAAACTGGAAAAATATCACAGAATACCATCAAACTAAAATGGCAGACAGAAACACAAGGAAAGAAACAATGGAGATGTAGAGCAACCAGAAAACAAAAAATATAAAATGGTAATACTAAGAGCTTATCTATCAATAATCACCTGAAATGTAAATGGATTGAATTCACCAATCAAAAGACATAGAGTAGCTGGATGGATTGAAACAAGACCCAACTATATGCTGGGTCCAGGAGACTCAGAGAAGCTCTAAGTGAAGAGATGGAAGATGGTACTCCATACAAATGGCAGTCAGAAGAAAGCAGGTGTAGCCATAGACATAGACAAAATAGACTTCAAGGTAACTTCAAGGCAAAAATGGTAACAGGAGACAAAGATGGATATATAATGATAAAAGGAACAATTCATCAAGAAGATATAACTTATTAATATATATGCACTTAACATAAGAGCACCAAAATATATAAGCAATTATTAATAGGCCAAAAGGGAGAAATTTACAGTAACACAGTAATAATAGGGGACTTCAACACCTTACTTACATCAATGGATAGATTATCCAGATAGCAAGTCAATAAGGAAATAGTGACCTTAGAGGAAACCACATGGGCTTAATAGATTTATACAGACATTTAATCCAAATGCAGCAGAATACACATCCTTCTCAAGTGCACATGGGACGTTCTCAACGATAGACCATATGTTGGATATAAAACAAGTCTCAATAAATTTAAGAAAGTTGAAATCATATCAAGCATCTTTTCTGAAACACACTAGTTTCTATGAAACTAGAAATCAACTATAACAAGGAAGGTGGAAAAATCACAAGTATTTGGAAACTAAACAACATGCTACCTAACAACTATTGGGTCAATAAAGACATCAGAAAATTTCTGAAGATAAACGAAAATGAAAATATGACACACCAAAATCTGTGGGATGCAGCAAAAGTGGTACTAAGAGGGAAATTTATAGCAATACAGGCCTATCTCAAGAAACAAGAAAAATCTTAAATAAACAATCTAACCTTACACCTTAAGGAACTAGAAAAAGAAGGACAAGCAAAGCCCAAAGTCAGCAGAAGGAAGGAACTAATAAAGATAAGAGTGGAAATAAATGAAATAAGAGACTAATAAGACAATAGAAAAGATCAGTGAAACTAAGACCTAGTTCTTTGAAAAGGTAAACAAAATTGACAAACCTTTAGCTGGACTCACTAAGAAAAAAGAGAAGGATCAGAGAAGTAAAATCAGAAACAAAAGAGGAGAAATTTCAATGGATACCACAGAAATACAGAGGATTATAAGAGAATATTATGAAGAGTTATATACCAACATATTGGACAACCTCAATGAAATGGACAAATTCTTAGCATCATACAGTCTTCTAAGATTGAATCATGAATAGAAAATCTGAATAGACCATTCACTAGTATGGAGATTGAAAACAGTAACCAAAAATCCCCTCCCCAAAATTCCAGGACCAATGGCTTCACAGGCAAATTCTGCCAAACATTCAAAGAAGATTTAATACCTGTCCTTCTCAAACTCTTTCAAAAAAATTGGAGGGAACATTTCCTAACTCATTTAATGAGGACATTACCCTGATATCAAAACCAGTCAAGAACAACACAAAAAAGAAAATTCTAGGCCAAAATCTCTGGTGAACAGAGATGCAGAAATTCTCAATAAAATATAAGCAAACCAAATATTTGACAAGATTCAACACCTATTTATGATAACTCAATAAAATGGGTATAGAAGGAACGTACCTCAACATCATAAAGGCAATATATGATAAACCCACTGCTAACATTATACTCAGTAGTGGAAAACTGAAAGCTATTCCTCTGATATCAGGAGCAATACAAGGATGCCCATTCTTGCCATTCTAATTCAATATAGTATTAGAAGTCCTAGCAGGAGCAGTTAGGCAAGAAAAAAAAACAAAGGCATCTAAATTGGAAAGGAGGTAAAACTTTCACTGTTTTCAGATGATATTTTATTCATAGAAAACCCTGAAGAGTCCACCAAAAACCTATTAGAAATAATAAATGAATACAGTAAAGTTGCAGGGTACAAAATCAGTGTACAAAAATCTGTTGCATTTCTATACATTAACATTGAACTATCAGAAAAATTAAGAATATAATCCTACTTATAGTTGAAACAAAAAGAATAAAATACCTAGGAATAAATTTAACCAAGGAGGTGAAAAACCTGTACACTGAAAACTGTAAGACATTATTGAACAGAATTTAAGACACAAGGAAATGGAAAGATATTTTGTGCTCATGGATTGGAAGAATTAGCATTGTTAAAATGTCCCTAGTATCCAAAGCAATCTGCAGGTTCAGTGCAGTCCCTATCAAAATCCCAATGTCGTTTTTCAGAGAACTAGAATTTTAAAAAGTCCTAAAATTTATACAGAACTATTAAAGATCTTAAATAGCCAAAGCAATCCTGAGAAAAAAGTTCAAAGCCAGAGGTACCATACTCCCTGATTTCAAATTATACTAATAAACTGTAGTAATAAAAACAGCATGGTATTGGGACTTACTTGGTAGTCCAGTGGTTAAGAATCTGCCTTCCAATTCAGTGGATGCTGGTTTGATCCCTGGTCAGGGAACTAAGATCCCACACGCCGCAGGGCAACCAAGCCTGTGCACCACAGCTACTGAGCCCACGTGCTCTGTGCCATAACTAGAGAGAAGCCCACATGCAGCAACGAGGAGCCTGCACACCACAACGAAGGACCCCACATGCCGCAACGAAGATCCCACATGCTGCAACTAAGACCCAACACGGCCAAATAAATAAAATAAATAAATAACAAGAATTAAAAAAAAGTACATACTAATCTTTAAAACAAACAAACAGAACCAAAAAACAGCATGGTATTGACATAAACACAGACACACAAATCAATTCAACAGAATTAAGAGCTCAGAAATAAAGCCACACAATTAATTTATGACAAAGGAGCAAAGAATATACAATGGAGAAAGGATAGTTTCTTCAATAAATGGTGTATGTATAACTGGACAGACTCATGCAAAAGAATGGAGTTAGACCACTCTCTTACACCATACACAAAAATTAACTCAAAATGGATTTAAAGACTTTAATATCTGAAAGTATAAAACTCCTAGAAGAAAACATAGGCAGTATGTTCTTTGGTGTAGGTATAAGCAGTATCTTTTTAGATATGTCTCCTCAAGCAAGGTAAACAAAAGGAACAATAAACAAATGGGACTCCATCAAACTAAAAACTTCTACACAGCAAAGAAAACCATAAGTAAAGTGAAACAGAGGAATGGATAAAGAAGATGTGGTACATATATACAATGGAATATTACTCAGCCATTAAAAAGAATGAAAAATGCCATTTGCAGCAACATGAATGGACCTAGAGATTGTCTACTGAGTGAAGTAAGTCAGAGAAAGAGAAAAATCATATGATAGTGCTGATATGCAGAATCTAAAATAAATGACACAAATGAACTTATTTACAAAACAGAAACAGACTCACAGACTTAGAGAAGGAACTTATGGTTACTGGGGGGAAGGCTGGGGGGAAGGGATAGTTAGGGAGTTTGGGACTGACATGTACACACTGCTATATTTAAAATGGATAACCAACAAGGACCTACTGTATAGCACAGGGAACTATACTCAGTATCTTGTAATAACCTATAGTGAAAAAGAATCTAAAAAAGAATAGATATATGTATATGTATAACTGAATCACTTTGCTGTACACCTGAAACTAACACAACATTGTTAATCAACTATGCTCCAATATAAAATAAAAAGTTAAAACCACGCTGAGCACAAGAACCCAGACACCCACCCCCCCGCCCCCACAAATAAATAAAAATTGTATTTTCAACTCATAAAAATAAATGAAAAGAAAACCTACTGAATGGGAGAAGATATTTGCAAATTGTTTATCTGATAAGGGGTTAATATCCAAAAATATATAAATAATTCATACAACTCAACAACAAAAAAACAACCTGATTCAAAAATGGGGAGAGGATCTGAAGAGACATTTTTTCCAAAGAAGATGCAAAGCACATGAAAAGATGTTCAAGGTCACAAATTATTAGGGAAATGCAAATCAAAACCACAAGAACATATTATCTCATGCTTATAGGCTATTATCAAAAAGGCAAGAAATAGCAAGTGTTGGGGAGGATGTGGACATGTATTCTTGGTGGGAATGTAAATTGGTGCAGCCAGTATGGAAAACAGTATAGAGATTCTTCAAAAAATTATGAAGAATAGAACTGCCATGTGATCCAGCTATTCCACTTCTGAGTATTTATCCAAAGCATACAAAAACACTAATTTGAAAAGATACATATATCCCAATGTTCATCACAGTATTAATCACAGTAGGTAAGGTATGGAAACAAGCCAAGTGCCCATGACGGATGAATGGATAAAGAAGATATGGTACGTGTGTGTGTATGTATATATATATATATATATATATATATATATATACACATACACACACACACACGCACACACACACACACGCACACACACAATGGAATACTACTCAGTCAGTATTGAGTAGTATTCAAAGAAAAATATGAAATCTTGCCACCTGTAAAAACATAGATGGACCTTGAAGGTAATATACTAAATGAAATAAGTCAGAGAAAGACAATGATTTCACTCATGTGGAATATAAAAAAAATAAACAAAATAAATGAACAAGCAAAATGAAAACAAACACATAGATACAGAGAATAGAGTAGTGGTTACCAGAAGGGATAGGAGGTCGGGGGAGGGTGAAATGCATAAAAGAGGTCAATTGTATGGTGATGGATAGAAACTAAATTTTGGGTGGTGAGCACACTGTAGTATATACAGAAGTCGAAATATAATGTATACAAGAAACCAATGTTACCTCAGTTAAAAAAATTATAAATCCAAAGACATATGTCATAGGTTAGATGGTGAAAATGCTACTGAGAAAAGTATGTTGGGGAGGTTATTATAAGTTTGTGTGTATGCTTGAGTTCATGTTCTGTAGGGGTGGCTACAGGTTTGGATAGTTACAGGGGAAGGCCTTACTGAGAAGGTGACATTTGAAGACCCAAAGGGAGTGAGTGAGGGAGGGAGGCTAAATTTAGATAATTCAAGAACCAATTTCTTTTTTTTTTTTTTAATTTTTATTGGAGTATGGTCGCTTTACAGTGTTGTGTTAGCCTCCACTGCACAGCAAAATGAATCAGCCATACACATACAGATATCCCCTCTCTTTTGGACTCCCTCCCATTTAGGTTACCACAGTGCATGAGGTAGAGTTCCCTGTGCTATACAGTATGTTCCCATCAGTTGTCTACTTTATACATAGTATCAGTAATGTATATGGGTCAATCCCAGTCTCCCAATTCCTCCCACCCCACCCCTTTCCCCCTTGGTACCTATACATTTGTTCTCTACATCTGTGTCTCTATTTCTGCTTTGCAAATAAGATCATCCATACCATTTTTCTAGATTCCACATATCTGTGTTATTATACAATATTTGTTTTTCTGTTTCTGACTTACTTCACTCTGTATGGCACTCTCTAGGTCCATCCACGTCTCTACAAATGACCCAATTTCATTCCTTTTTATGGCTGAATAATATTCCATTGTATATATGTACCACATCTTCTTTATGCATTCCTCTGTTGATGGACATTTAGGTTGCTTCCATGTCCTGGCTATTGTAAATAATGCTGCTGTGAACATTAAGAACCAATTTCTTCTTAACCTGAGGGAAAAACATTTAAGTAAATTCTCATTTATTTTAGTGATTTTTAACTAGCTGGTATACTATTATCACTCATCTTGTACTGCCTTTAGAATCTGGAGGTGATTCTCAATTAAGTGATTCACAAGTTGACAAACTCTTCTCAGAGCTACTTGATTGGGGTTAGAGAAAGTAGTTTCTTCAGTGTCTATAATTCTGCAGTTTGTTCACTAATCTTTAGTAGTCATGGAGCAGTTTGACATGCCAAATCACTCCAGTTTTTACTTACCAAAGTGTCTGGGTGAAAGGAAGTGGGATCTTGTAGAACAAGTAATGTAGAAGTTTCATAGATAAGGAAGTTAATACATACCTTTTGATTGACTAAATGAGCCTCTGTGGGAAAGTTTTGATAAAATGAACCACTTCGTTATTTTTTTCATCTATTGCATCATAACATTTTCAATAAGAAACTCATTCACTTGTACTTAACTGAGGATTCATTGCAGTTGCAACTCATGCAGGGTTAAAATTTACCTTTACTTAGGCAGACAGTTTCTCCAAGGTGCAAGTTCAAAGCACAAATGTTTGCATTTATATGTAATTGATATGCTGATTATTTATCAGGTTTACAATTCAGTAAAGCTAAAACCTTAAGGACTTCTACTCGGCCAATACTTCTTTACTCTTTTGGTTTGAGGGGTTGTGATTGAAGAAATACACCATTTAATTTAATTGAAATGATCTAATAAGTTAGATGTTGTTAGTTTGATATTCAGTGTAACTTTGCAGTGTTGCTATAGTAGCAGATTTTAGTCACTCATAGGCATGATTTCTAGGGATTCTCAGAGAGAAGTCTAGGTTATATCCTTCACTATTCTGATGTAGCTGAAGTTACTAAATTAGTCCGCTGAAGACAGTACTTACCTGTGCCCAGCCTTCTGTAACTAATGCACAAACGTTACTTCATTTACCATCAAGGTCGCTGACCTTGAATCACAATGGGCTGCCTCCCTAAACTGCATGGCATTGGAACTGAATGTGAGACTTAGATTATAGAGAATTTTTTATACTTAAAAAGTTAAGGTCAGGGGGCATGTGGAGCAAACAGAAACTGTATACACAAATTCATTTCTCGGTTGTATATCTCTTCCATGAATTTTCTTTCTGAAAATACAGAGAGTCTATAGTGCCTGAATGTCTTGTTCACTATCTGGAGAGCCCTTGTTGAAGTACTGCCCACAATCCCACGGTTACAGCATTTCTGGTGGTCTCAGATGGCTTTCACGAGCACACAGCTGATAGAAGCCCCCTTTAGCCCTTATTTTAGGCTTGGAGCCCAGAAACAAGCCCAAGGGACTGGGTGGCTTCAAGGCTTCAGCCCCTTTATATCTCAAAAGAATGAGAAGCTAAGCTAGAGAGAGCTGATTTCTTATTTCCCACTCTCATAATGGTTAGGGACAACAGAGATCAAATATTTCTGAAACAGGCTTTTCCTGGTGTTAGGTTTTTGTGGCATTCAAAGATAGGAAAAGACAATCGAGGCAATGCACTGTGTGCTGTTTGTTTTGTCAGGTTATTAGTTCCTTGAGGTTAGGGATAATGCTTTACTTGACAATGTCAGATGCTGCAAAAGATGCCATTGTTCAGTATGACTGGACGAAATATAAAATATAAAGATATACTGGGACTCAGGGAGCCAACGTCGTAGTTTTTATATTAATATCTCTAAAATTGGGTAGGAGGCTTACAATTTAGCAGCTTAGAATATATGAACTATGGTAAGTCACCTTAAAATTTTAGTAGCTGAGGAACTAATAAGTTCTGAAGTAAATAAAAAATACCAGGTAAGAAGAGTTGCAAGCCACATATATATTTAAGTTTTAAATTGAAGGATGGCCTAATCATGGGTTGACTACATGCTGTCTGATAAAAGCCTGCCATAAATTTTGTGTATAATTTCTATGAAAAGTCCCTTTTTTTGCAGCAATAAAATAATTAGAGACAATCTGTCTCCCAAAGTGTGGGAAGCTCTAAAGCCAGACATAGTTGCACAAGTTGACACAGTTGGAATTCCTCAGTTCTGATTGCTAAATAAAAGTCTCAGCTATTCAGAATCACAGCAGGCAGTTGCTGACTCTGTACATATGGTTTTGCATGCATGTTGGCAACTCAAACAGCATGGTATTTAGGTGAATGAGTTTTAGTTTTTGGAATAAAAGGTTGAGATTTATCTTCCTGTTTTCCGATGAGTATAATCAATCACCCCTAAATAAAAATAAAATGTATCATATGTTTAAAGTATCTTCTTCAAAGCCACTTAAAACATTTTTACCAACAGTTAAACTAGTTATATGATGGAGATACAGTAAGATCCATAAGAATGAGGATTTTTTTTTTAAGTGAGGAAATGATAAGAAAACTGTAAATGGTCTGGTAAAAAAAATATTTTTAAAAAGTTTTTACTACTGAGCTAACCCCAGTATGGTGGAATTGTAGGTGTAAGAGGATTATTTATTTAAAACGGTATGGAAAGAGGAGGGTTGGCCTAGACATGGGAGATTAAGATTCCAGCTCTGATTCTATTGCTTGGAAAAGTCACTTAACCATGCACCTTAGTTTTCTCATCTGTAGAATGTAGGTAATTATCTACTCAGTCTGTTTGCCCAGTAGGTTTCTAGTGAGATAAGGAGTACAAATATGACTTGAAAAATCTCATCATTTGTGTTTAAGATAGTGAGATGGCTATAGTAAGTCATTTTATTAAAAGCATAACACTTGGAACTTTAAAAAGTAATAAAATAATGTATCCCAACAAAATTATCTCTATTGTGGTACCTTAAACATGGGATGGGGTGTTGGCTCAAAGGTACAAAATGGAAACTACACTGTTAAAATGCAAGTTTTCCTGAAATATTCTGAAACATTGCTTTAATGTTTCAACATGGGGTAGGACAGCAGAAAAATGATGTCTGTAGACATGTGGGATAGCAAGTTTATTGAAAACAACTTACAAAAAACATTGTGTAAATGGAGAATAATGATCTTTGTGCCCTTACTTCCCTGGCAGCCCAGCCTCAGCCTTGTTTTGCAGTGTTGTTTTTTTCTGTTCCTTTTGGAAGAACAAGGCATGATGCCAGCATACTTCCACATCTTGTCCAAGACAGAGGCTTATGTATTCGGCTTTCAATTACTATTCATTATGAAATATTTCCAGTCTTTAAGAGGATGTTAGTCATGCTGCTATGTGAAAAAATTATTTTGCCACCATTACTGTTCATGGATAGCCATGATATTACATGATATAATATACTTTAGTTTGGCCAAAGAAAATAAATAAATAAAAATGCAATAGTGAAAACCCAAATATGTGGTCACAATAAACATAGCCAGGGCTTCCCTGGTGGTGCAGTGGTTAATAATCCGTCTGCCAATGCAGGGGACACGGGTTCGAGCCCTGATCCGGGAAGATCCCACATGCCTAGGAGCAACTAAGCCCGTGCGCCACAACTACTGAGACTGCGCTCTAGAGCCAGCGAGCCACAACTACTGAGCCCTCATGCCACAACTATTGAAGCCCGCGCGCCTAGAGCCTGTGCTCTGCACGCAACAAGAGAAGCTACTGAAATGAGAAGCCCGTGCAAGGCAACAAAGAGTAGCCCCTGCTCACCGCAACTAGAGAAAGCCCCACGCGCAGCAACGAAGACCCAATGCAGCCAAAATAAAAACAACAACAACAAAAACATAGCCAGCCACTTATGCTATACCCACATTCTAAGCTCATCACTTCATTTAAATTGAACTTAGAATATTTTTGGAGGTTCATGTATGTTAGATTGTTTCTTTGCTTGGTTAAGCAGATTTCATTATTGGGTCTAGCAGTGTTTTCTTAGGGAATGCTGGAATGCAGATATCTGTTAACCACTGGGATGATACTTTGAAGTTTCATCAGAGGCAATATGAGTGTGGTATAAATTTTTTTAATGGTGCATGGTGCTAAACTGCTGATGGGAAAATGCACTTAAGTAAATGATAAATTACCTTTTGGAATAGAGACAATTGACTGTAATAATGTTTGGTATCACTTGAGTGTTTCCCTGGTCGGCAGGCACTTTGGCTGCATTAAATTTGGTGACATCATGTAATGGTAGGTATCTTTTTAGGTCCTGAGAGGTAAGCTTAACATAGGAGTAGTAACCAAGAGACAAGAATAGTGTGTCTTTCTAGCCAATGATTTCCTCCTTAAAAATAATAACAGTTATAATTATGACAATTTGCCAGGCTCTTACTATGTACTTTACATGCATGATTTCATTTGGTCACTACAACAATCTTATGAAGTAGGTATATTACTATTATCCTCTTTTACAAACAGGTAAATTGAAACTTGAAGAGCTTAAGTAACTTGCCCACATAGCAAAACTGGTAGTCTGTTTGGCGCCAAAATCCTTGCTTTTATCATTTTTTTTAAATGAGACTTCTTTATATTAGAAGATGATGCAAGGAAATAAGAACCTGGACTAGCTTTCTCTGTAGTGACTTAAGTTTGTGGAACATTTAGGTTATTTATTTATTTATTTTTAAACTGGATGCTCTCCCCATTGAGCTTGATTAGATTACCAGAATAATTTTTAGACGTGGGTATATTCTAAAGCAATACTGAGATTTTAGGTTAGCACCTAGAATACCTAGGCTGCTTCTGTCAGCTTCCACTGCTTTGCTTTTTGCAAAGCTAGCCAACAGATCCTAAATGAAAGAACCTTTTAGCCATTCCCTCTGGCCCTCTGATCTCATCTGCTTGACTTGATGTCCAGATCCTCAGGTGTGTTTGTTTGCTGGGGCTCCTCTGTTCCCATAGCCCCTTTTATAGCTAGATCCGGGTCTGAGTCTAACCACCTGGCTTTTTATCTCTAATTGCTCTTTGCCAGTCCTAGAAAGTCCTTACTTTACCTTTTCTAAATACTCTGAATTTTTGCATTCTATTCTATTTGACAGCCCCTTATTTTCAAGGCCCGATGCTGGAGGCAATAAAGACTGAAGAGGTTCTCTGCCCATCACAGGCTTAATGTTTGATGAGGGTAATGGGACTTACACACAAATAAATATATAATATAATAAAATTATAATGTAGGGTATGTCAGTAGACATTCAAAAAGGAGCTAGATTACAGTAGTATAGTGCTTCTCAGAATTTTCTGTCAGATGAGGGGAAAAATGTACACTCAGTAGTCTGGAAACATGACCCAAACTGGCTGCCTCAATGGAAGTAACAAGATACAAGTTAATTCATATAAATTCTGCTATACTGGCATTTAAAAAAAATGTAAAACAGGATAAAACTACTTCACTTCCTTCTCTTTAGTTTTCTAATAAATGTTGTGGCACCAGAAGATACACTGAAAGTATTCATGGCTTTCTGAACTCCTGGCACACTGCTGTGTGCCATAAGGCGCACAGTCAGTATTTGGTATCTGTCAAACAGCAAGTGTGTTGCCCTGGTTGGATTATTTAGGGTGGGGCTTTCAGATTAATCTAGAAAGAGGCATGTCTTAAAGCTTCTTTAAAAGAACTAAAGGAAACTCCAGGTACCATCCTCAAGTATAGCCAGCTGCTCTTGTAAGGTATAATCCAGCTTCACAGTGGAACTGTGAGTACTGATTCATTTGAAGGCAATTGAAGGTCACAGCAGAGACAAAGGGCTGTTTCCAACATGAAGAATGACCCTGTGGATGCTGGGAGAACAGAAGTTTAGATTGTTTTGTTTGGCTGGAACATTGAAGGTACAAAGACCAGTTTGAGAAAAATGATGGCCTAAAAAACATAGAGGAAAGATGATATGCTTGACTTGCCTAGTAGGTAATGATTTCGTGTGATGCTTTAAAAAGGAGATTAAACTAGTCAAATCATGATTTTATCACAAATGTGTTTGTCATATGATACCAAGAAGGAGCTGATGGAAAAGGGAAGTAAGTTTTAAGAGTTGGAAATAGGCTGATAGGTGACATGAAAGATAAGGTAACACAAAATGCTCTCCAGAGTCATTATCTTGAGCAGAGAGATACTTCAGGTAGTCAAGAGAAAAGAGGGCTAGAAGTGAAGCTAGAACACTAAACACTTTCCACTACCAAATCTGTTAATAAGGGCATAAGTTGTAAATGCCCAGAAAACAATGATTGGACTAAGGAAGAGGTCATGTGTGGGAAGGTAGACCAGGAAGTCCAGGAAAGCATGCCAGGCCATAACCAGTGTTGCTGAGAAGCCTAGGAAACCTGCAAGGTCCTCCATGCTGGATAACTCAATATTTTTTAGTTAAATCAAAAAAGTCAAGTGGGATATTTTATAAAATTTTGTTTGGAATTCCAGTATCCAAACTTAAATCTCCACTTAGGAGTTGCCTGCATATAGATACATAAGTAGTACTTTTTACTTTTTTTTTTTTTGCCGTACGTGGGCCTCTCACTGTTGTGGCCTCTCCCGTTGCGGAGCACAGGCTCTGGACACGCAGGCTCAGCAGCCATGGCTCATGGGCCCAGCCGCTCCGCGGCATGTGGGATCTTCCCGGACCCGGGCATGAACCCGCGTCCCCTGCATCGTCAGGCAGACTCTCAACCACTGCGCCACCAGGGAAGCCCCATAAGTAGTACTTTTTAAAAGAAAACATGTATTGAGCTAAAACAAGGTGTCTAAAGATAGGTTTATCTTTTCTGAAGGAAAGAGTATGAGGAAGAGAAATCTCAAAGGAATGCTTATTGAGGCAGGAAGAAAAATCCAGAGAAACTGCAGTGTGCCATTGTTTCCTTCGCCTCCCCTTCCCCCTGCCCCCCCGCACCTCCCCCCCAAGTTTTTCCCCCAGGGTAGGAAGATGGGTGATTTATTTCATCCTTTCAGCTTTCTATTTTTAACTTGTGTTGTAGCAATAGTGAAGTCTTTGTGGTTTTTCGTTTTTAATTTTTATGGAATTTGTAGCTTTATAGAAACTATGGATAAAATCTGGCCAAGTGTTGGTTCCTGTTTGTTGTTTTTAGGCTGGAATCTTCTGGAACTGCTTGCCAAACACATACCATTTATGGGACTACAAACTGCTTGGTCTTCATTAGAGGCCAGTACCACTATTTATTTTTGCTGAACCTCTCCTGAAGATAGTAATTTAATACACAGATTAAATATGTTATGCTTACAATGAAAATATTTCATATTCTGCATTTGCCATCATAATAAATAGTGGTTTAATAGTTAACATTTGTTGAGAACCAGAATTTCAAGTTTCTGTTCTTTACCAGGCACTGTGCTAAGTCCATTTCACATAATATTCATGACAGTTTTGTAAGGGATTAGTATCTTCCTTTTGTACATGAGGAACCTGAGACTTAGAGAAGCTAAGTGCGTGCTCTAAGCCATATTTCAGTAAGTGGTGGATTGCTGTCCATGTCTGTCTGAGTCTTGTGCACACTTAGTCCATGACATGAAAGAATGATTGATTCTAAGGAAGGATTTTTTTCCCCTATCTGAGCACATCCCTCACATAACCCTGAATGTGTATCTGGTGTGGAAATGAATGAAGCTGTCTAGAGCTAGGCTAATTTGTTTTACCATGCCAAAACAATCATGTTGTCCCATCCTAGAATACAACAAGTTAATTTAGTGGCCTAGTGTAGTCTGTGCCTTTTGCATTTCCAGGGGGATGAAGAATAGCATCCATGCCCCATTGCCCTCTGGTGATTCTGTCTCCATTCACCTCCCATGGACACGGCAGTGTTTCTCCAGGGCTTCAAGGAAAGAGAATTCCTTGATTCCATTATTACAAGTCACTCAGTTAATTTCACTTCACCTCAACATATAAGTACCAAGCTTTGTATTGGACCTTCTTTAGGAAGACTTTCTTTAATAATATTGGATAACCATGATTTTCTAGCCATTTATGTAAAGTAGAAAATAGCAAAGTAGGCATTTTCAAACTTTGTTCAAATAAGAGCCATAGGAATGATTCTTACTGACAAGAAGTTCTCATTGTGTTTCTTTCTTATACTTTGCCACAAACCTGGTGTTCTTTTCCTCTGACTTTTCTCTGTCTAACAATCTGACATTTGCAGGTCTCTGAGAGAACATTAAAAGCATAACTGCAGGTATTAAAAGCCAAGGCTTATTTGGTAATTCCGTGACGTATTCTTCTATATAATGTATGGTTTGTTTATTATTAAGGCTTGCAGTGATATTCATGTTCCCAGTACCATAAGCTTTTCAGTAATTTATCTATGGTGGATTCTTATGTTATGAATGCATTGGTAGTTGGTGTACACTTTTCTCTTCCTGGTCCCTTTGTTCTCTTTTCTGTCTGCTTTCTTTTGGGCACTAATGGTGAAGAGAGATGAAGAATATATACCTACCTTTAAGAAGCTTAACACCTAGAACATTATTCAATTATCTTGTGGCACTAGAAAGTACAAGAAAGAATGTGCATTTCCTTTGACTTTTAGACCATCTGATATATGTTTGCTGGTAGCTTAGTCCAGGATAATAAGCATACGTAGCTCACTCTCATATAGCTCAGTACAGAGAGTCTTACTATCTTAGATTTTATACAGCAGGTAAGGGATTAATTAGATGTTGTCTAAAGGTCACATGCTCCCTGGTTTTAATGCTTGTTACTCTTCGGGAAGTAGCTATGGTAGGTAGTAGAAAGAACATCCAATTTGGGAAGCAGTCCATGTTGGAGTCAAGCTCTTAGACTCTGGGCAAATTAAGTTATTACCTAACTTTTCAGAGCTTCAGCCCTTATAGCTTTGTGTGAGAATTAAGAAAAATACATAAGAACTTTGAAAGAGTAAAACATCTTACCGACACCATTGCTATCGTTATTGTGAATGTATATGAAAGCTTCTTGTATTGGAAAGTGGATAACTCATGTTTTAGATCTGGAAGGCTTAGGTATTTATCCACCTTGCAGAAATTAATGGTTTCAACAGTTGAGCTCTAATTGTATACAAGATATGGTAGTGGATACTTGGGTAGTGTTCATTGATGATAAAGTTTTCTACCTTTAAAACACTATTTAAAATAAGGTGGATAACCTAGGTTTATGAATAACTTGATAAAAGGTAAAATAGAGAAAGCACAGCAAGAGCGTCACAACATGTAGTAGGAGGTACAAAGGAGGCGATAATGCCACATTGAAAGGGATCGGGAAGACCTTTTTGGAGGAAATGGGGACTTGAGAGAGAGACCTTGAAAGAGAACTTGGAAGAAGAGTCTATCCTAAGGAGGTGGAATAACAATATAAAAATAGGTACAAGAGACTGGATGGTCTGTTGCTGGTGGTACTCAGCTTGATGTGAGTCATGATAGAGGTGTTTGGATGTGTAGGTAGAAGCTGCCTTTTGAAAGCTTTTGGACATTTTATTAATGTGGCCTTGCCTGGTGTGTTGTCACATCTTTCAAGTTCTTGTCTTCATTGAATCCTCTGAGGAGCCTTCCCCCATGCACTCCAGCTGGACCGATTGTGCCTTCTTATTTGTTACCTCTGTGCACAGAGCCGTCTGGCAGTGTGGTTAAGTGGGGACTCTGGAGCCAGGCTCCCTGGGTCAAAATTCTTGCTGTTATTTACTAGCTTGATCAACCTTGGGTATGTCACTTAACCTCTCTGTGCCTCAGTTCCTTCATCTGTAAAATGGGAGTGATGATGTCTACTTCATGAGGCTGTTGTGAGGATTAATGGTTTTAGTTTACCTTAAGTTCTTGGATAAGTATCAGGCACATAGTAAGTACTATCTGCGGTGATGTTGTTATCATTAGCCTCTGTCGGAGACTTTATCCATTGTCCTCTGATATGATTTATTTACATACCTCATGTCCGAATAGGACTGTGCCCTTTTGAGGGAAGGATATATTCTGTTCTTACCTTTGTATTCCCATGGCTTCATCCTGTATTCCTTCTGCACTGTAAAATCTCATCCCAGAGCAACCAGATTTCAAGAAAAACTGCCTTAAACCAATGGACTGGCTGGTTGTACTTGTTCTGAGATAAATATAGCTAACATTGTAAAAGTAATTCCATTGACACTTCTAAAGTAACAGGTAACTCTAGCTCTTAAGTCTGTGTGTAAGAAGAGTTGTAATTAAATATTTACTGTTTTTTGTTTCTCTAATGAGGTTGAAGTGTTTCTAATGAAATGAAGTTTTAGTGCTTCATTAGCATCATCTAATCTCGGGTGCTACGGGTTAACTCTTTGATATAAAAACATTGCTGACTAATTAAAGCCTACTGTAATTCTTCCAAGTTATAATGTGAATACATGTGAAGACACCCTATGCTTAACTCATTAGGTAAATAGAAAGGATATGATATGAGTGATACTTGCAGCATCTTTACTATGTACAACTTTGACCCCTAGTAAATGTTACTCCTCCACCTTCACCTTGAATATAGATAGCCAGGGTGTCTCCGACTGGGATTTTTTCCTTGTTTGTCTTCATGTTCTAATAGTTGAGTAGAAACAGGGAGAAAGAGACAGTCTTGCCTATGCTAGATTCCCTGCTTGTCATGCTTTATACATTTGATCTTTCTTTTTGTATTTAAGAGAAATGTAGATTCTATCATTACACAATTTAATACTTTAAAATTCAACAGTAAACTTTAAGAACTGAATTAGGTCTTAAATTCAAGGTCTATATAACTGTATGTGAATCAATTTTATTTACAAGGATTTAGTACCAGTACTTCTCTTTTGTGCATCTGACCATTGTTTAGAAATCTTAGACAATTAGGGAAGAGTGTGTTCCATGGAGTTATAAGTCAGTGAAAGGTGTTGTTCTTTCTAGTTCAGAACTGCACTCAGTGGGAGATGGAGCCAAAATTAGAAATGTGAACTGGATTCCTCATTTTTCAGATGGATTCATATGACTGCCAGAAAATATCATAAGTTCTTTACTTTGGTCACATTTTTGACCTCATCATTACTTTGGTTGTTGGAAAATGAGAACAAACAAAAGGAAAATCAAGAACTCATAACACTTGAAATTGAAAATAAGTCGTTTTTCGAACTTCCCGTTTATTTTTGGGATTATCTGAACTAGTTGAGAAGCATATTTTCGTGTATGGTCCTGTCTCATTATGTCTCATTATGCTTCATGAAGATCATTCATGAATTCTTGATTCTATCCAGCATTGAAATAGACACCCATCTCTTACACAGAAATACTGAATAATCAGGTAGTCTCTGTCACGGCATGATTGCAGTGCACCAAGAGAGAATTTGAAATTGCAATCAACAGACTGTTTTATTGAGTACTTTCCAAGGTTGTCTAAGGGCTTACAGCTGCCACCTTCATTCCTGAAATTTTCCCTTTTCCTTTCTTTTCTGAGACTTGCAACAGGGAAACAGCCAACACGTTTTAAGTGCTTAGCTGTATGTCTAAATACTTCATCTATATTAACTCATTTACTCCTCACAATAACCCTGAGAGATGGGTTCTGTTCCACTTAACAGATGAGGTACAGAGAGGTTATGAAGGCTGCCCATGATCATGCCACTGGTTGGTAGAAGCGGGAAGCTAACCCATTTCATCTGCCACTAGAGCTCATACTCTCAATCCCTTGGCTATATGGACAGTGGGCTCCTGTGTTCTTGTTCAGGCATGGGAATTTTTACAGTGTACTCACTGAGATCTCTGTGAAAGGACGAAGCAGCTTACCTTTCTCAGTCAAGGAGCAAGGCCATGGGAAGCAAAGAATGGTCTAGGAAGTAATGTTTGGTTGTGGGGTTTTATGTCAGGAGTTCCCTAGGACAGCGGTCCCCAACCTTTTTGGCACCAGGGACCGGGTTCATGGAAGACAATTTTTCCACAGACCGGGGTAGGGGGGATGGTTTCAGGATGATTCAAGCACATTACATTTATTGTGTACTTTTTATTTCTATTATTATTACATTGTAATATATAATGAAATAATTATATATCTCACCATAATGCAGAATCAGTGGGAGCCCTGAGCTTGTTTTCACTTGCCACTCACTGATAGGGCTTTGATATGAGTCTGCAAGCAAATGATTTATTATGGTCTCTGTGCAGTCAAACCTCTCTGCTAATGATAATCTGTATTTGCAGCCTCTCCCCAGCCAGATCATCAGGCATTAGATTCTCATAAGGAGTGCGCAGCCTAGATCCCTCGCGTGCACAGTTCACAGTAGGGTTCGAGCTCCTATGAGAATCAAATGCCGCCGCTGACCTGACAGGAGGCGGAGCTCAGGAGGTAATGGGAGTGATGAGGAGTGGCTGTAAATACAGACGAAGCTTCGCTTGCTCGCAGGTGTCTCACCTCCTGCTGTGCAGCCCGGTTCCTAAGACGCCACAGACAACTACCAGTCCTGGCCTGGGAGTTGGGGACCCCTGCCCTAGCAGAAAGCTTCCAGGTATCTCCTTGAGTTTGAGGGGAAACTCAGAGGAACTTGTGGTGATGAGGGGAGAGAAGGAAGGCTATCTGTTACAGAATTCCTAAGCATCCTGATCTACGCATATTACCTACTACCCCCACTCTGCTTTAGGAATTCCATCTGTGACTTCAAATCCAGTTTAGCATAAGACCTGTATATTGTACATGGAAAAATAAACGTTAAATGGAATGTTTTGCCCCTTTCTCACGGAGAGTACCTGCACACAGTTTGGCTTAAAAATTATCCTAGGAGTCTGATTTTTTTTTTTTTTTTGGTCTTCTCATAACATTTGATGTAGGTGTTATGATTTCTTTACCCTTAGCCAGAGCTATGCAATGTCAGATAAATGCATACTTTTGCATGCATGGGTCCCTTCTGTCTGGAAGGCCAGTCAACTTTCCCACCTTTTGAGCTGGGCTTGAATGATAACAACTGATGCCATTTATTAAGTTGCCTAGTCTGTACCAGGCACAGACCTCATTTAGTTTTTATAACAACCTGTGAGATGAGTATTCCTTCTCTGTTCCATAGGTAAGAAAACCAGGTCTTGTGAAGGGTGAATGATTTGTCTAGGGCCTCACAGCCAATTGGTGAAGTCTAGTTCTGATGAAGCCTTTGTTTTTCTCATTGACTAACAATCCACTAAGGAGGCTCTTTTCATCTTTCATTTCAACCATTCTTAAGCTGATAGACCTTTCTATTCTCCTAAATCCAAAGTACCTCTTAAGTAGAATGTGCAGCTGGCACCAAAGTTCTACCCCTCTTTTGGGAAGAGGTGTTAGTCTGTGAGTAGTAATACCCTCTTTCCAGAGCACAATTTATTTTTTCAAACAAGATTTAAAAAAATCTCAGTCTTTGTGTGTGTGTGTGTGTGTGTGTGTGTGTGTGTGTGTATGTTAAAAGCCTCTCTGAGGCTCAAGACCTGTGGTCTTCAGAATTCCTGTTGGTGAGGGTGTTGGTGAGTTCTTGATTCACATGGTGCAGTAAGTGACCTTGTTTGGAGACCTGTTCACTCATGGGTGCTTACTGTGGTTGGTACCTGGGCTTGCAGTTTCATGAGTGGTGGGTTACCACATTAAGTCCTGGTGTCATGTCTAGGCATCGGGCCATAATTGTTCTCCTAAAGAAAAATGATTCTGATGCTAGTTAAAATCATAAGGAGGACTTTATTCAGGTCGGATGCTGTAGATGTCGAGAGTGTCACAATAGGGGAGAGAGTTCAGGCTCTACCCTGAATGCAACAAGAACAAATGTGGATTTATAGCCGAGGAGCATGTTGGGTGGCGGGGCTAGGGGGGGCTGTCAGTGGATGGAAAGTTACTAAGAGGAGAAGATGTAAAGGTTTCTTGGTGAAGGCAGGTCAAGGGCTTAAGCATCAAAGGTGGGGGATGGGGACTTTGATCAGATACCAGTTTAGATATTCTCTAAACTGACTTGGCAGGATTTTTGCTAAAACTGGTCTATGTAGGCCCAGTGAGGACAGAGAGCCAAAGTAGAGGCATAGATAAGAAAAGGGCTCAGAGGAGCCTGACTGAAGATTGGCCAAGGAGAGAGTCTTTGTCAGGTCCTATTGCTTGAATTAAATGTTATGCATTCAAGGTATCAGAATTGAATGATGAGAGATAACATTAAATAAAGTGTAGACAGACTTCCATAAAAATGTGTTTCCTACGGGCATAGACTTCTGTGAAGGGTTAGCATGGAAGATCACAGTAGCTCTGAGAGGTGGGACCTCTGAAGCTTCCCTGATGCTGCACTGTCAGATTGATTTAATTTTATTTAACAAACATAAATAGTGCTTATTAAGTGCCAGATTCTGTTCTAAACACTTTGCAAATGTTGCCTTACTTAGTCCTCAAAACAGCTCTATAAAGTGGTTATACTACTGTTATTCACTCTTTACAGATGAGGAAATAGAGGGCCAGAGGAGTTAAAAAAGTTTGCCCAGGTTCACATAATGAGTAAGTGGTAGGACTTGGATTTCAACCCAGGCCGTCTTGGCTCCAGAGTCTGCATTCTTAGTCACTGTTAGGTTGCATCCTAGGCTTTTGCCTCCCAGGAATTTACTTCTCATTATTCTGGGCTTTTCTTTATTCTCTCCATGATTAAGGAAGAATTCTTCTTCTGGATTTAGTCACTCTCTGGAATTTGTTCAGACTGAAGTCAGGACTGAGGAGTATGTTTAGCTTGAGATTTCCTATAAATCACAAGGTTATTCGTAAACAACTTTTCTCGTGGCCTTTCACCTTAGAATGAGAATGCGTTTATTGGTAAAAACACATTCCCTATCTGCTCCACATTCCCTGTCTGTATAGAATAACATCGGTGACCCTTTCTAATCAAAGGTTTGCTACTTTTCTTTTTTTTCCCCACCAGTAACCTGGTAGCATTCCTTCTTCTTCTTCTTCTTTTTTTTTTTTTTTTAATAAATGCTCCATTTATAGGGAATGAATGGTAATTCTTTGATAAAGGCTTTGGGAAATTGGCTTCCAGATAATACACAACTGTCACCAAAACTTTCTTAAAGGGACAAATCTGCTTTGGAAGCAGAGCAGATCTAATCCCTAAAATATTTCTTTAGTAGTCTCTTTAAATTCTGCTTAAATTTGTCAAGCTGGTATTTAAAAAGGTTCTGGTCAATATAGCATTAGCAGCAAAGTTATGTAAATACATGTGGAAACTCTTGAGTATTCCATGGTATTGTACCTTCAACTTATGGGTTTTTTTTTAAACTTTTAATTACAGATCTGTCTATGGCAGTACAGAAATTTTCCCAGTCACTGCAAGATTTCCAGTTTGAATGTATTGGTGATGCTGAAACAGATGATGAAATTAGTATTGGTGAGTTGTGATATTTTTCAATATTCTAAGTAATAATTTTAAAAGTCTTACTTCAGATAATGACTTGATTGAAATCAAACAGATTCACACACCCAAATACCAAATATGTCAAATATTCTGACTTTGATAAAAGCATAAGGGCGAATTTTTGGTTTCTGTGGAGGGGAGTATTATGAATTGTTTTAAAATTGAGCTCTGTGGCTTTTTCCATAAGGAAGTTACTTAACCATTCTATAATTCAGCTCAGCCCTTTGAGAAGATGTGGATAACACTGTTTTTCTTTGCCTCAAAGTGAATCATTCATTCAGACAAATACATATTGGTCATCTGCCATCAAATGTACCAGGTACTGGTTTAAGAATTAGCTTACTTTTTTTTTAAAACTTAATACTGATTTCTCTTTTAACTTTAGTATTTGTTTATAAAGAAAAAAAAATCAGTCAGGACGTATTAACCAGTATTAGTGTAGGACACAGAACATTACTGGGGATCAGGAGACTTGAGCCCTCATATGATTTTGCCACAGATATTTAGCAATCTGACCCTGGTGAAGGTATACCCCTTCCTGAATCGGATGGTTTCATTTCCCATAAGTGAAGAGGTTGGGTTATGTGGTCTCAAGTTTTATCTGTATCTGAGTTTTTACTGTTTGAAGATCAGATTCATGTAGCATTCTTTTCCCCACATTTTAACAATCCCTACATGACAGTTTGTAGACATGGGGTCCGTTTGTAGGCTGGATTAGAGTCACACAATCAGAAGACTATAAAATATGTGCATACATTTTAGAGAATAATATACTAAGTGTACTTACCTTCCAGGTAAAAATAGAATATGACAAGCATTTAGAATAGTGACTCCCAAACTTAAATGTGTATATGATACACCTGGAGATCTCATTAAGTGCAGACTGTGATTCAGAAGGTCTCAGATGGAGTGTGTGATTCTGTGTTTCTAACACACTTGAAGGTGATGTCAGTGTCAGTAGTCCACGGACCTCTCTTTGAGTAGCAGGGCTTTGGAATCCCTGACATGCTTCTCCACAATCATATTCCTCTCCTTCCTCTGCCTTTTCTTTTTCTTATATAGTTTTGTCAGTTATATATGTATTTCTAAAAAATACATTTTTATTGTTTTCGAAAACCTAAAGTGTCAGGTCCAAACCTAGCTGTGAAACGAAAGAGCTCTCAGGAGAAGATAAGCCGAATGAGTTTCCGATTCATTGTGTGGCTTTAGCTTGTTACATTCACAAAAGTTCCATCTGGAGAAATCACGTGCACAGCCCTCACACAAGCTGTTTCTGGTGTGGGGTGCGTGTTGTGCAGTCGTCACATGGCCCAGCTGGCCTCTTTCAGAGGAGCTGTGCCAGGTGGTTGCTTGATTTGTCTGCTCCTTTAGGAGTGTTAGGTATGCTGAGGGGGTGTGGAGGGGGCTGGTCTTGGGATCCTGAGGGGCTCTATACGCCCTCAGGTCTGTGGGGAGAGGCGGCTGAGCCTGACTTGGCTGAGGTGTAGGTAGGGAGCCCCTAGGAAGGAGGAAGAGGGCTGCCATCTGGGCCTCAGGCAGCGTGACTTCCTCCTCTTTACAGGACACACGTGGAAGGCCAGCATCAGTGATCACGTGACACTGACTGCTGGAACAATTGTCATCCTGTGTGCCATTTCATGATGTTTGTGTCATAAATGTCTAGCCCCCAACATTGGCTTTGGAATACACCTCACCAGACAAAAGCCTTGGTTATATTACTAAAATACTAATATAGTAGCATTATTATTTAGAAGAAAGAAAGAACACCCACATGCTCACATAACAGCAATTATTTTCACTTAGTGATGAGACTGTAAAATCCAAGAAGGCAGAGGGCAGATCTTTTTCTTTTTTTTTGCTTTCAATCTCACTTTAGCACCTGACCCAGGGTCTGACTCATGGTAAACCTTCGGTTAAATTGTTGTATAAATGCTATAATTTTCCTTATAAACTTAACTTTTTCACTTATGTGTATCTTTTTCTAATATAATTAATATAATTTTACTACATATAACTACATATTGTATATAATTTGTTACTTCTCCTTTATAAAGAGGATTCTAGCAAATACTTCCGGGTTTTTATATATATTGTAATTTTTAATGATTTTATGATTTTAAAATATTCCATAGGTTCATGTACATGAATTTATGAAATAATCTCTTTAGTACACTCAGACTGCTTCTAGTTGGTCTTTTACTTTTTAACAGTGCAATAAATATATTTCTGCATATTTCACAATTTCCTTTAAGCTTCTTACTTAAAATTCCTTCTTGAAGCCACATGGAGTAATGGCAGAGGTGGGCGTTTTTAATCATTATTCTCTTTGACCTTGCAGGCAGATGGATGGTAGGCGATTTCCCCCCGTTGTGGTGAACTTGATATCTCAACTTTGCTCTGTTTCTCTCTTTCCACTTTGTCTAGATGGATGTTATTGTTGTGGCTTTTGCAGATTAGATTGGAAAGGTGTGAATTGATCAGTATGTGAAAGCTTATGATAGGCACTGAATATTAAGTTCTAATGCTTTCAGGGCTTTGAGGAATTAAATCCGGCATTGGGGAGTGGAAGGAGAATACTATATACTATATAGGGGTAGATGTTATGGCTCGCTACTTTTAAATCAGGAGACTTATTTAACTCCTATTGGGAATTTGATTTAAACACCAATGCTTTGTTAGGAAAACCTAACTTAGAGGACAGAGATTTATAAACAAAAATTATTTCTGAAACAACTAATGTAAAATTATAGATATATTCCCATATCCTCACCATCCAGCACTTTTTATCCTTTTACTGAGCCCCCAAATGCACTGTAAATAGTTAAAAATAACTATGTATATAATAAAGAAGTAGTAGAAGACTTTGAATAATCATTCCAAACATGGAGGAATTGTGAGGCTAACGCAAGCTGTTGTACCAAGGACAGTGATCTAAGAATGTATCCCTGAGAATAATGGGTAAGGCTGGTGTGGATGGAGGGCAAGAACTATCCTTACCTACCTTCATTAGCTTCAGTTCCACAGGGGAAGATACAAAGTTTCAGCTGTCTTTAAACCAATAAGGACCTACTGTATAGCACAGGGAACTCTGCTCAATGTTATGTGGCAGCCTAGATTGGAGTTTGAAGGAGAATGGATACATGTATATGTTCTGCTGAGTTGCTTTGCTGAGCCCCTGAAACTATCACAGCATTGTTAATTGGCTATACTCCAATATAAAATGAAAAGTTAAAAAAAAATAGCTTGTTGAAGCCCCAGTTTCAGCTTCTTCTTTATTCCTCTGATTTAATAAAAGAGGAATGAAGTAGGGACAGCTGTGACTCTTAGCACTGAATAATAGCCATAATACTCTTAGCCAGAGTAGCCTTGAGACTTACCATTGATGTAATCACTGAAGATGATGACTTACGAAAGCAGCTCATCTTTTATAAGGGAGCAGTGTCAGTGCAAAATAACTTGTAAAGTCAAGGCATTTGCAAACTTTCTGCATATAAGTTATGGTGGTGGGAGGGGGTGGAAGATGAGTAAGATGTCTGTTTTCAGTGTGCTTACGGTGGAATAGGGCAAAAAACAGATTTTGAGCAAGGTAAGGAAAAGAGGGTTCTGTTACTATATCAGTATGATGAGTCAACTTGTGGAAGCTGTTCCGGGAGTTTGTTAGGCACGTAGGCCTGTGTCTGTCCTGTAAATCGGCCCCACTCTTCAGCTGTCCCCATCTGCTCCCACCCTCTGGCCTTGTGCTTGCCGGTTTGTTTGTTTTTTGGTGCCAGTGAGACAGTGCTGGCTTGGAAGGAAGCAAAGTGGGATTAGTT
This sequence comes from Stenella coeruleoalba, assembly GCF_951394435.1. Classification (NCBI taxonomy): domain Eukaryota; kingdom Metazoa; phylum Chordata; class Mammalia; order Artiodactyla; family Delphinidae; genus Stenella; species Stenella coeruleoalba. Next base: position 76,112,971 of record NC_137154.1, read on the forward strand.
GTCTGGGACCCAGTGGGGAATGCCTGTGGCTCAGGGAGCAGGTCAGTTGCCCAAGCAGGGCAGCTTCCTGTACTCTCCTTTGAGCACCTCGTTTCCATCTTACAGCAGCAAGAGGCCGTTGCTCCTCCCTCCTCTAAGGATGATTGAGCTGCCTGTGAACTTTTGATTGCTTCCTTTTATCTGCCTGCCACAGCGCTGGCCCAGTGGGAGACCATCCAACTTAACTTCCCACAGCTGTTCTAACTGCCCACTTTTTATGCTACTTCATTTTTCTGGACTGAGTAAAGACATTGAGTTAGGAGTAAGTTAGGAATTGAGTGGCTGGACGCTTGGGGGTTAGAAATTGGTGATGGAGGGGAAAAGAATGATTACAAACTGGTATAAGATTCAGGCCTCCTCAAATAATAAATTTATATGGGTAGACTGGAAACAAAATGTACCGTTGTTTAACCATAATTATACAAAAGACAATACCTACTGCATTAATCCTGGTATGTGTGTGGGAATTGCTAATGTCATGTGACCAGCCCTAAAACCTTACTAGTAGGAAATAAAAAAACTATCTCTACAGAAAATAAAACACTATTCTTTTGAAAACTCTTTACAGTGGTTCATTTGAACAAGTAGAAGCTCAAAGATATTACTGTGAATCTGTCTGAGGCTGTGGTTTTTGATATGTATATTTAGTGCCTATAATTTGAAATCACTTTTAACCAAGTCTTAAAAAAAGTCTGCATTAAAAACAAAATCAGATATTGTTAGTCATGCTGAACCGGTGCCAATAAAAATATTAGTCATTAATATGAGGCAAAGCTCATTCATTCTATGTAATCTTGGAAACCATTGGAAAGTCCAGTTGTGGTTTTCCATAAATAGCTTGGCTAACGATGTTGTGTGATGGCCTATTGTAGTGCTCAGGAAAGTCTTGGACAATGTGAACTTTGCACTCAAGAGATTAAACGTTTACCAAGAAGGAGAGTCAGTTTGCTAGTAAATATTCTAGGTGGGGACTTATTCCTTTAGACATACCTAAACAGAAAATTCCTGTGGTAGAGACAGGCTGCATACAAGCACTTGTCAACTAAGGTTATGGCTCCCAACTCTGAGTGGAGAAATGAGTCCATGAAGTAGGTAATTCAGATCAAAATATATTTCATAATATTGATAATTGTACAGATAGTTCTTACTTAACTCATGTATTTGTGTTCAGGTATTTAACTCTGCTTTGAATACAGATATGCACACATAGCAATAATGGTTAGTGCTTAATAGTTCTTAGAATGAAGAGCATGTTATATGTTTTTTTTTAAACCCTTACAAATCTTATGTGTACAGATTGACAGATGGTAACTCAAACCGAACCAAGTTTTGTATACTGCACTGGCTGGAATGTGTTTTGAATTCTTTTCTATTCTTTTGGAAAATACGTTGAAAGGTGAGACTGTAGGAAATTAATTTAAAATAGTGACATTTTAACTCACAGGGACTTTATTGAATCTTCCTGAGCAGGCAGTGCTTTGCCCAGGTGCAAATATTTGTTGTTAGATTACCTCTCTGAAGGTGGGTGTGCATCAGTGTAATACAGTGGTTAAGTGAAATCGCCTAGACAGAAGCCTGAGAGTGATCACTGATGCTTGCTCAGAGGGTGTGAAGTAGAAGACATTTTTCAAGGGAGTGGTTGAAAAGTTTTTTTCATTTTCTTTGTTAGAGGAATTACTGGAGGAAAATGCATAAATCTTTTACCAAATAAATTCATTCACTTCAAGGATGCATCTTGTTAGGTCTAATGGAAAGGTAATATTTCAGGTTAAAAAGAACTAGTATATTTATACACCCCAGGAAATGCACTTAAACGATCATAAATGATTTTAGCTAAGAAAAAACCACACCTATTTTCTTCAAGTTAAACTAATAAAATTCAGCTATTAAGCTACCAAATTGAAAATGCTTCTGTAAAGATTTTCTTCAGAATTCAGTTATGAGCTACAGATACTCATCCATACAGATCACTACTACCATTTGTCTGGTGATATTGGGATGCATAAGGTAGAGTGTGGCCATGAGACTCTTCTTGGGCATCTCTTAGGAAAAAGTTAGCAAACCAGACACAATGCCATTACCAACCACAACTGAACTCTTCAAAAAAAAGACCTGTGATTTTATTAAATTCTAGGAAACAAATTACCTTCTCATTTGCTGAATCAAAAGAAAATCCATCAGTTATTACGAACCCTCATTACAACCCACTTAATGTGGTTATATAAATCAGGAAGTCCTCTATTAAAGTGGAACATTTCCAAATGCCTAAATTGTTTATATAAATAACATTTTCTTTTGAACTGTGTAGAGGAAGCATATTTGACTTTTTTATGGCTCTCAGTTGGACAATTGAATTATTGTTTTCCATTTTCTTTTACCACCCTTATTTTTGCACCCACACAGAAACCACCCACAATTAAGGATTGAAACAGCTGGGAAAGTTGCACATTTCAGGTGGAGTTCCTCTCTTTAAAAAAACACACGACTTGAGAGAGATGTTTTCATCATATTATCTCTGTATTTTAAAGAACTTTATTTGATTTAATTTGAAGTTCAAAGGCTTAGATTGTTTTTCCAGAATCTGAAGTTTAAAAAAAAAATTCAGAAACTTATCATGTTGAAAGTCACATCTCAAAGAAAAAAAATTGCCTTTTAATTTATCGATATACGTTAATCCCCAGAACCCCCTTTCTGTCTTTTGTGATTTTTTTTTTTTGTTTGTTTGTTTTGTTTTGTTTTTTGCGGTATGCGGGCCTCTCACTGTTGCGGCCTCTCCCGATGCGGAGCACAGGCTCCTGACGCGCAGGCTCAGCGGCCATGGCTTACGGGCCCAGCCGCTCCGCGGCATGTGGGATCTTCCCGGACCGGGGCACGGACCCGCGTCCCCTGCATCGGCAGGCGGACTGTCAACCACTGCACCACCAGGGAAGCCCTGTGACTTGTTTTGTTGAACAAAAAGTGGCTGTCTTTTTCACAGAGAAATCAGTCTCTTATCTCCTCCAGTAAATTATATGCTGTCTGAGGTCAGAAAGTTTTCTCACATTTCTATTCCTGCAAAATTCTTTAGCACCTTATTTGTAGCAGAAGCTTAGTAAATATTTGTTGCATAAATAGTCCCCCTGGAAAACCCAGTAAACTTTAGTTTCTAGAAACAAATCACTTTAAGGTGCATAAATAAAATTTTAGAGTCATATATTAAAAAATAAAATGTACATATTTGGGTATATCTAGAATGATTCTTTTCAGTATGGTAATAAACTAAATTTTGAGAGGGAAAATAGTTCGTATATAGCCATCCCTCGATATCCACAGCAGGTTGGTTTCAGGAGCTTTCACGGATACCGAAATCCTTAAGATGCTCAAGTCCCTTATGTAAAGTGGTGTGGTATTTGCATAAAGCCTACACAATCCTCTTGTATATACTTTAAATCATCTCTAGCTTACTTATAATACCTAATACAATATAAGTGCTATGTAAATAGTTGCCAGCATGTGGAAAATTCAAGTTTTGCTTTTTGAAACTTTCTGGAATTTTTTTCCCCAAGTATTTTTAATTCACAGTTGGTTGAATCTGAGGATGCAGAACTGGATACAGAGAGCCAACTGTATTTACATATAAATACACAAACACAGACACACACATATATGTAACTTTTGCATATAATTGAGAATGATTTAGAACAAATATCTTAATATTTGTAAATGTTTCAAACCAGAGCTAAATATTGTAATATTCTTTAGTTTATTATTCAATGTTTATTGACTACTGTTAGGTGACAAGCTCTGTGCCAGTCCCCAGGGACCTGGTGGTGAAAAGAGTAGTCAAAGCTTTTGCCCTCATGGAGTGTACAGACTAAAAAATAAGATGGTAGCAATATCCTTCCTTTAGAGATAACATGCCTTAAAAAAGGCTTATTTCAGGGTGAGTGGATAGAGAGTGAAAAGAGAACTTTTATCTATGGTTAGTGACTTATAAGAGCTCAAAAAAATTCAACAAAATGATTAGACAATGAAATAAATGCTCTGGCCCAATATAACTTGGGATGCAGGAATATACAGTTGATTCTCATTATCCACAAATTCTGTATTTGCAAATTTGCTTCCTCTACAATTTATTGGTATCCCCCAAATCAATACTCCTAGCACTTTTGTGGTCATTCGTGGTCATCTGTAGAGAGGTGAAAAAGTTGAGCCGCCTGACTCATGGAGAATCTACTGTATAAAATATGGTGCATTTCATAGGTGCATGAGGCAGCCTTGACTCACTGAAGACGAATAAGATAGATTTTTGCTCTTCTATAAGAGCAATAAGCGAAAGTGTATTAAAGAAGAAAATTCAGTTGGGGCTTTTTGTTATTATGCAAAAAATTATGACAAAAATGTCATCAAGCATATGCCATGCTTCAGGCTTAAAATTATAAACTAACCATATGATTCCAATTTTACCAACACCATTCTATTCATATCTAAAATAAAAGAGATGTACTCCAACTGTGGTTCTGTGGGTCAATGCAAGTGCATTAAAACAAACAAGTAAACAAACCAGGTATCCATAGGTTACATTATAAAGTCAAGCTACCCATGCCCCGTTTTCTCCTGGGCACAAACCCAGAGAAATGGCCAAGTTCCATCTTGTAAGAAAATCTCATCTGGGGCAGCCTTCTTCCAAAGGCAGTCAGAGTAATCTTTTTAAAATGCAAAGATGATGTCATTTCTCTGATTAATGCCCTGAAATGGCTTCTCATTGTCTTCAGGTTGAAATTCCACATCCCTAACATGGCCTATTAGGTCTTGTCTACCTGCCCATAACCTTTACACATGGCATTTTTTGTTGTTGTTGTTAGATGGAGGTGAAAGTGTGGAAAATTTTATTATCATTCAGTGTTAAAAGCTTTATACCTGTGGTACACCAAGGGGAAGGGGTTCTTAAAGAAGTGACTCTTTGGGTCTGGTCCCTGGTTTAGGAGTTGTGGAGCTTTGGTATGTGTTTGTTAAGTGCTTTAAGAATTCACCATCTTGGTCCCGGTCTGGTAAGGTTGTGCCAGTTTCTTCTTCCTGGAGGATAAAAAGAGGACGTCGAGGATGATGATAACAATTTTGGTGTCTGGGATGGTGAGAAGATTTATTAGAGGCTCCAAGACTCCAGCCTGGACAAGCTGGATCAACTGGTCCACGGTGCCCCCAGTTGTGAAGTTAGCCACTGTCCAGACAGCCTCTCACTGGGCTTTAAATTCTCCGTTTTCTGGAACAGTCACCAAGGGAGGCAGCGCACTGCAAGCGACCAGCTGCTGGATGTGCTGGCGGGGCCCCGCGGCCACATCACTTAGGGCCCAGGCTGGATGGAGGAGTGGGGGTGTGTGAGGAGCTGGAGCCACACAGCCAGGATGGCCGTGTCCAGGGCCAGCTGGGTCTGGTGGTCCGTCCCCGTGACACAATGTTCCCCACAGTGCGCAGAGAGGGGGTCAAGACATTGAGTTCTGAGCTGCTCATGAGTCGACCAGCCTGGGCAGGACCCCTGTGTCCACCACTTGGCTGATGTGTGCATCGCAGCCATTGGTGAGGTAGGACAGGGCCCAGCAGCTGTCCGAGAGAACCTCTGGGTGCCATAGCGGGTGGAAGAGGGCGGGCAACATCTGCTTCACCGTGTGATCAGAAGGGTACGGGTTCTTGTTCCGGCACAGGTTGGACAAGGTCCACGCAATGTTGCACAGGAATGTGACTGGTATACTTGATGAAACCAGGGTCAGCAGATGTGGAATGGCATCACTCGAGATAACGTTGTCTCTGAATTCTGGTCCATCATCTGCTATATTACCAAGGACCCACACTGCCTGTTCACGCACAGTCATATGAGTGGAAGACAGGAGCTCAGCCAAGGGCTGGATGGCCCCTCCATCCACAACGGCGCGAGTCACCTCTGAAGTCCCCGAGGTAATGTTGGTCAGAGCCCAGGCTGCCTCGAGCTGCAAGTGGGGGTGAAGGGATGACTTCAGGAACAGAAACATGTTTTATTGCATATTGGTAAATATTAGGTATCAGAAAGGTAAGCCATGGCCCATGTGTGTGGTAGGTGCATAGATTCTACCTTTGTTGGTTAATTTCCTGCTTTGCTTAATAGAGTTGATCCACCCATGTTGAATATCATGTAAATTCTGCATCCACTTTGAAAACAGTTTTTGAAGATAGTATCGTGTCACAGTTGTCTTCTTGGTGTGGAGTAGTTTCTATCTTTCTATTGGGGAGCTGCATTTCTTTAGTTCTAGGATAATTCATGTACCTTCTTTATGTACATATGGGGGTGGGAAGATGGGAAGTTGCACAAGCTGTTGTTCTTTTTGTCTGTTTTTTTTTTTTTTTTTTTTTGAATTATCAGAAAGAGCTACTTCTGACAGAAATGTTGGCCTGGTTTCTTAGAATCGCAAGTTTAGTATCGTAGAGTAGAAAGAGACCTTGGAGAACATGGGAGCTAAATCTGTCATTTTGATTTAGATGCAGGTGAAATTATTTTCTAAAGTCACACAAGTATTAGAACCTTGATCACCTGGCTCCTGGGTCATAACTTTGAGTTTGCTTGTTCATTCATTCAATAAAGCACTTGAGATTTGTTAGACACCGTTTGGGTGCTGAAGACACATCATGTGCAAAACAGAAAAAAAAAATCCCCACCCTAATGGGTTTGCCATTAGTCAGAGGAGTTAGACGATAAAATACATAACTTCATTATATATTATTAGACCATAAGTGCTATAGAGATACAAAAAGAAGGGAGATTAGTTAAAATTTTTCTTTAGTATTTTTAATATACAGATATCTAATTTCAAGATAGTGGTATTACTGTAAACTACTTATAAAATGAACCTCATTTTACCCTCCATTCCCTATGTGATCAATCAAATTTATATGACTATGTAAACATTGACCTATTTCTGGATTTGAAACCATTTGGTGCAAAAGGTGTAAAGGTATCTTATTATTATTATTTTTTTTTGGTGGTACACGGGCCTCTCACTGTTGTGGCCTCTCCTGTTGCGGAGCACAGGCTCCGGACGGGCAGGCTCAGTGTCCATGGCTCACGGGCCCAGCCGCTCCGCGGCATGTGGGATCTTCCCGGACCGGGGCATGAACCCGCGTCCCCTGCATTGGCAGGCGGACTCTCAACCACTGCGCCACCAGGGAAAGCCATAAAGGTATCTTCTTAGCTGTTGTACAGGATTGGGAGTCACAGAATATCGCAGAGGGCTTGCCACATAGTCTCAAGTTTAATTTACATGTCCTCAGGAGACACTTGAGGCTTGTGATTGAAGTTGCCCTTTAGGAGGTTTATTCTGGATTCAATATATGTGATGAATTATAGCATGGAAGTCTTTGCCAGTTCAGAGTTGAGTCAAGGATTGCCTTCATCAGCATTTTTTTTTTTTACATCTTTATTGGAGTATAATTGCTTTACAGTGGTGTGTTAGTTTCTGCTTTATAACAAAGTGAATCAGTTATACATATACATATGTTCCCATATCTCTTCCCTCTTGCGTCTCCCTCCATCCCACCCTCCCTATCCCACCCTTCTAGGCGGTCACAAAGCACCCAGCTGATCTCCCTGTGCTATGCAGCTGCTTCCCACTAGCTAGCTATTTTACGTTTGGTAGTGTATATACACCCATGCCACTCCCTCACTTTGTCACAGCTTACCCTTCCCCCTCCCCGTATCCTCAAGTCCATTCTCTAGTAGGTCTGTGTCTTTATTCCTGTCTTACCCCTAGGTTCTTCATGACATTTTTTTTTTCTTAGATTCCATATATATGTGTTAGCATACGGTATTTGTCTTTCTCTTTCTGACTTACTTCACTCTGTATGACAGACTCTAGGTCCATCAGCATTTTTTTTAATGGACCTAGAGAAAACATTTCTAAATATGAATGAAATAATAAAATTACAGTTTCAATTTTGACATTAAAAGGTTTGGACCATAAAGGCAATAGTCCTGGAGACTGTATCTGAAATAAGTGAGTTAGGAGGCAGGACGTGGGCACCCAGAGACTAATGAAAACTCACTGGCAAAAGGCAAGGACAGCATATGAGCAATGGAGACAGCCTTGGGGTGGGGGAGGAGGAAAGCAAGAAAATAGTTGAATAACAGGCCTACAAAAGAAAGAAAAGCTTGCCTTGGATAGTTATCAAGGAATATGTGGCTGGGAAAAAACAGCGTAATTCAGAGTAATTTCTCGGTCATTGAGAGAATTCAGGATAGTTGCTGAGTCATGATTCGGAGAGCTGTAGAGAGAAGAGCTTTCAGGTCCTGCTTCATTCTTAGGACTCAGACATAGTGTTCTCTTTCTTCCATTACCAAGAGGGCCACGAGTAACCACTTCTGCCATTGAAAGTACAGATGTGCTTCAGGCAAGGAGCATTCTTCCAAATCTTATCTTAAACAATTACACACACACACACACACACAGTCACGCGTATCTACTGTTTTCTATTTAAATATATTTTTAACTCTTAACTCCTCACACAAAGAGCATGCATTCCTCCCCCCCACCCCCGCCACAAAGTCAGCAGTTGCCAAGCTGCCTAGCATCAGAATCAAGTATGGGGAACCTTAAAATTTTGATTCTTGGGCTTCACCCCCAGACCTGAACTAAGGTAGAATCCTCTGCGTTGAGACATTAGGAGCTTTTCATTTTATGGAGATTCGTGTTGTCTGATGCAGCCTGGGAAAAACTGTTACTCTAAACAATATACTTGTGCTTTATACCGAGGGAGGGAGGCACAACTGGGGAAGGTACTAAAACTGGGAAAAGGTCTGTTCCAGAGGAGTGCTTTGTGGGTCACCAGATCCCTGATGCCTAGCATTTTGCCAGTGGAGCCACTGAGGCTATAGAAGCCATGTGTTTGTGGGGAAACCTGGTCATTTGTTGCACCATTTTTCCTTGACAGCCTGAAAAAAGGTTTTGGTTTATGCAGAACAAATTGGTCTGTCTGTCTATCTATCTATCTATCTATCTGTCTATCTTAGAATGAGAGATAGTGTTTATGGGCCAGTGTAGATGCTGTGCAGATTACTCAGGGATGAAGGAAAAAATCAACTTTTCAAATTAAAATCCCATATAAGATGTCATTTAGTTCATATTGACTTTGGATTCTCTGGAATTCTCTACTAATAATATCTTCTGAGTGCAAAGAACCTTATGGGTAATTTGGTACATGCAACATGAATAAGATCTTCTTGTACCCTTATTAATAGAAGGGGGTCCAAAAATAGCTTTATGATATCATCACTATATTACTCAGGAGAATGTGCTGAGTGCTTTAGGTAGAGTAGTAAGAACAGAAATGTGGTGAGAGAACCAAAGCTGGAGAAGGGACATCAGAAGATGTTTAAAAAGAGGATGTTATTTGAGCTGAGTCCCAATGTCTAGGTAAGATACAGCTTAAGAAATGTATTGGGTTGGCCAAAAAGTGCCTTTGGTTTTTAAGTAAAAATAAAAGACACATTTTTCATTTTCACCAAGAACTTTATTGAACAATGTGTTCACACTTTTGTTCCACTACCTTCTGCCATTTTTCAGGCAACTTCATAATTCCATCTTCCCAAAACTTTTTACCTTTTTGAGCAAAGAACTGTTCCAGGTGCCTTTTACAGTCTTCCAGGGGATTGAAATTTTTTCCACTAAGAGAATTTTGTAAAGACCTAAATAAATGGAAATCCAAAGGCTCAATGTCTGGTGAATACAGTGGATGAATCAGAACTTCCCAGCCAAGCTGTAACAGTTTTTGCCTGGTCAGCAAAGAAACATACAGTCTTGTGTTATCCTGATGGAAGATGATGCGTTTTCTGTTGACTAATTCTGGCTGCTTATCGTCGAGTGCTGCTTTCAGTTGTTCTAATTGGGAGCAGTAATTGTTGGAATTAATCGTTTGGTTTTCCGGAAGAAGCTCATAATAGAGGACTCCCTTCCAACCCCACCATATACACAACATCACCTTCTTTGGATGAATACTGGCCTTTGGTGTGGTTTGTGGTGGTTCATTTTGCTTGCCCCACAATCTCTTCTGTTCCACATTATTGTACAGTAACCACTTTTCATCGCCCATCACAATTTGTTTTAAAAAAGGAACGTTTTCATTATGTTTCAGTAGAGAATCACATGCGTAAATACAGTTAAGAAGGTTTTTCTCGCTTAATTTACGTGGAACCCAAACATCAAAGCGATGAACATAACCAGGCTGGTGCAAATGATTTTCAGTGCTTGATTTGGGTATTTTGAATATGTTGGCTATCTCCTGCATGGTATAACGTTGATTGTTCTCAATTAATGTCTTGATTTGATTGCTATCAACTTCAACTGGTCTGCCTGACCATGGAGCATCATCCAGTGAGAAATCTCCAGCATGAAACTTCGCAAACCACTTTTGATACGTTCGATCAGTCGCAGCACCTTCTCCATACGCTGCACAAATCTTTTTTGCATTTCAGTTGTGTTTTCACCTTTCTTGAAATAATAAAGCATAGTATGCCGAAAATGTTGCTTTTTTTCTTCCATCTTCAGTATTAAAATGGCTACACAAAAATTCGCCAGTTTTGATAAGTCTTTTTTAGAATGCACTCTGATATGACGGCTGTCACGTACAATCTAACAAAATTGTTTCAAATGAAGTTAAAGACAACTAAGTGCTACTAGAGCCATCTTACGGAAAACCAAATGAAAGAATCTTTTGGCCAACCCAGTAGTTAAAGGAAAGACATGGAAATGGGATACTATAGGAATGTTAGTAGTTTCAGAGTACTAAGAGATCAGAAGTAGTAGCATCTCAAGCTAACACAGTTGGAAAGGTACTTTGGAGCCACATCATGGAGGCCCCAAATCATTTGCAATATGGACTTCTGACTTTATTTACTCATTCAGTTTTCGAGTCGGATAATGACACAATCAAAGGTGCCCTTTAGGAATTTTATTCTGACCATTACTACATAGGGTGAGCTGGAGCCATAGGAACTGGGAAACCAATAACTAGGCTGTTGGAATAGTACAGCAAAGATGAAGTGATACCCTTACATGGGTATGGAAGAAGGGTAGAGGAGAGAGATCAACAGCATTTGGCAATTGAATCTATGGAAGGAAGGACTGAGGATAATCCATCACTCGAGTTACTAGGAGAATGGTGTTAGGGGCCCATTTATATGTTTATATGTGGCCAGGGTACCTGGGGGTGGAGCAGAATTATGAGTTAAGTTTTGGTACATGTTAAGTTTTGAGATTCAGACAAAATTCCTAGTAGAAATTCCCAGGATATATAATCAGATTTGTTAAATTTAGACTAGTGAGGTGGGGTTGTGGGACTGTGCCTAGAATAGAGGGAAAGTGTATATAAATTTCAGATGAGCTAATTTGAGTTCAGAGGTTAGCTCTGCCAGTCATTAGCTCTGTGGCCTTGCATATTATTTAACCTCTACATATCAGTTTCATTATTTGAAAAGTAGGAGAATGGTGATAGAAGATTTGAGTGTTTTACTTGTGAGTGCCTCGTAGGGTGTTGTGAGGATTAAAGAGCTGTGCACCATGCTGGTGCGGGTACCAAAGCTCCTTCTTCCCCACTCCCAGGTCTTCCTGTCTTCCTCCTTCATGAGGATGGGAGTCCACTGGAGTAAGTTTGTAGACAAGGAGGAGAAATGGCTTGTGAGGAGAGAAGAGTGCTGGTGGAAATAAGAGCGGGAGAGAAAAAAATGGAGATGGATATGGAAAAGGGTGAGATTAGAAGCTTCTTGGGGAGTTGTTAGCTTTTGAGAGGAAGAGGGCCCCTCCTCTGAGACAGGCAAGTTGAAAAGAATGGAGACCATGTTGATCAGAAAAGCAGAAGGCCAGGCCATCTGGTGTGAGTGAGGGAAGTTTGGGGCTGGGTTCTTGAGAAAGGAGAAAATTCTTTTTAGATGGCCACTGTGGGAAATAAGATTAGGAGTAAACTAGAGTTGAATAAAAGCATTGCCAAGAAGCAGAAGCAGAGGGGTTAGATCGCTTGAACTCTTCGTGTCCTTGTGGGTGTGTGAATTACAGAAGAGGGAAGGTCATTAGAGGTTAAGAGGTTGTGGAAGAGAGAGGCTGCATATTGGACAAGGAAGCGGATGTTGAAGCTTCAGCAGGGTGGTGGCAGGAGCATTGGGTGCAGAGGAGGAGTATGAATGGGGTGCTTCAGCCTTTGTGGAATGTGAAGAAGTGTTGGGAGGTCAGTTCCTAATGGCAGTAAGGATGGGGGTGGGGGTGTACTTGGTGTAAATGCTTGTTTGTTAGCAGCAAATTACTGATTGTTCCCTTTAAAGCAGGATACTTGGCGCCTGATTATCCTCTGAGCACAGATAGTTCTGGCTCTGTTTGCCTTTAAAGATGATAAGCCTCTTCTTTTCTGTAATGGAGCTGGGTAGTAGGCTGGCACTACCTTTTATCCACCCCACTCCTTTCGCAATAATGGTTTGCTGGGAGAGAATAGACTTTGGAATCAAACATTCAAAACTGAATACCTGCTTCTCCACTTACTAGCTGTGAGATCATGGGGCAAGCTACCCCAGCTGATTGACCTTTTTCTCATCTGCAGAATGAAGGTAACACTTACTTCAGTACCTCATATCATTGAGTGGGCATTAAATGATACAGTTTATGTAACATCTCTACCTCTTGGCAGAGGTGCTCTGAAGTGGGAGTGGTTTACATCTTGGGAAAATGTTTTCTGAATTGGGAGTTGTTTTGGCTTTGGGAAACAGGTCAAACACCACAAAACAAAACAAAAACTAAAAACAGGAAACATCAGAAAAGCACAGTTCTTAATTTTCTAATTAATATGTGTGCTTGGAAAAAAATATATATATGTGGCTTGTAGACGATGTCATGCACAACAGTACTTATTGCATCAACATAAAATTTCATAGTAAAAAACAAAAAAAATTTAACTAGAATTCAGATGAAATTCATTTGAAGTAATGAGTAGTGGGATGAAGTCTTGGGAGAAACCAGCTGGAATCAAATTTTGGACTTGTGTAAAGTTGAAAGGCCACCTTTCTGTATTTGCATGTGTTCATTTGTCAAAACTTGGCCTTATGTGAATTGTTATATACTTTATATCTATATCTATATAAAATAACAAGCCCAGTCTATACATCTATATCTATATCTACCTATCTGTCTATATATAGAGATAATACTAGAATTCTCAGACTACCTGGTAGTTTGGCAGTTTCAAAGCAGATATTACTGAAAGGTCCTATCCCTGTTCAGAGAGAGTATATGAAGGAAAATCATTAGACATATAGTCTAGAATTATTTCTGTGCATCCACTGTGACTTTTGTCTTGGAATCATAATTCTCCTCACTTTTAGTAGTTATCAATCTGTAACAGTAGTAAGGAGACATATTACTGGTTAGAACCCCTGCAAAGAATCTGGCTAATATGGTTAGAGGATGAACAGGAACAAGAGAAAGCAGAAACAGATCACTTGGTATTAAGCCAGTGGATTCCAAAGTGAGGATTCTGTTCCTGTGTCCTGTTCAGAGTCTACACTGGCATCCAAGTACTGGACAGACAGATTATAGCATAGCTGATGGCAGTATGGAACAAGTGATGAAGCAGAAAAAAGGTAGTTCCTAAGTCTGCAGAGTACCTGGTCAACTGGATAAAAGTTTAATTTTACGACTGTTTTCATTTGCAGGTTGTGCATTTCTTATTGTTCTTTAATGCTTAATTAGAAAACTATGCTATAATATTAACCTTTTATTACCAAAATAATATCTAATATGCTCTTCCAACTTGATACATCTCATATTTACTGAAACCCAATTCACCTGAATACAATGCTACACAATGATGCATTGGTAGGATATAAAAAAATGTAAATGCCAGTTTTCAGGGGCTTGTTTTCAAGATTAATCTTGCTTTTTGATTTGTTTGGCAATGAAAAAAAAAAAGACTGACCACCTGGAGGACATTGTGGAGAACCCAGTTTAGTTACCTCAGAGAGAACTAAATTTGCCTGTGTTTTCGTGAGACCTTGGATTCCACCAGGCTGGGCTGTGAAGCTCTAGAAGAAAGATCAGTTCCTCTGAGTACCAGGGTGTATTGCAGTGACCTGTCGGCATTCCACAGTGGGCCTGTGACTTTTTTTTTTTTTCTGTTGGTTTAGGAAGCAATTTATTGGCTTTGCAACTAGGCATCCATGGAGCTTGAAGCCACAAATAGAGTGGAAAAATCTTATCTGATGTTGTGGCTTTTGGAAACTAATAACTAGAGTTTGTGGTTGCAAATAATGCCAATATTGCAGACAGAGTGGACAGCCCGTCAGCAGGGATATTAATTGTTACCAAAGACTTGCAATATCTGGTGGGAGAGTTGGTGTCAATTTTTATATCACTCTGTTTTGTAGACATAGTATTTATTATTCAGGCATGCCACAAGCTGACCTTGCTGCCTGCTCTGTTTATGGGTTAAATTGTTCCTGAACCCAAACTTTCCACTGGATACTTCAGCCATTATGTTACCTTTGATCTTTTTAGTGTTCAGAGAATTAAAACTCCCTCAGTGGAAGTTCCAGGCCTGAACTGCTGATGTGATGTCCTGTTAGGTCACTGCATGCTTTTGTAGTGTAATGCTGGGTGTCCCTTGGCTATGTAGGTTGATTCTATTCTAATAATTCTCCATGTGGCCTAGAAGGATATGATGGATTCACCTGCTCTGGCTCAGATCCTCAGTTCAGTACTGATGTTTTATAGCCTTGCTCCTATTCTTCATGAAAAGTCAGTGCCAGAGAAAAAGCTTGACAGAGCCTACTCACACCCAAATAGAAAAGTCAAGCGACTGTTGGGGCATCATCTGGACTTATAAAATATGATTGCATTGGTGCAATCTGGCTTTTATAGACTTTTACAGGTTTTCATGTTTTCCTTGAGATTTAATCAAGTCTAAATCCTACTGCTAACCCAGTTCCCCTCTATTCATCAGCATTATCTGAACTTCGTAAGTGATTTGCTCACTCTAATAAAGTGAAAAAAATGTGTTGTGGACATAATTGTATATGTCACTGATTTGTGATCTGTACTTTTTTGTTTTTTTTGAGTATGTGTTTATGCTGTTTAGGTTTGAGGAAAGACTCCTAGGAGAAATATGTAGCACATCATTGTCTGACTATGATACAAATGTTGGTTAGATGCGAGAGAGACATGCTCTTTCAGTTCTTATAGTTGTGAAATCTGTAAACCCAAACTGTTCAATTGCTGAAACATTTAATAGTATATAATGCTTAGTACTTAAGGTTGTGGAATTATATCAACAATGAACAGGGAATAATTTTCTCTATTCTCGCTCATTCTTACTTCCAGACACTAAACAGATTTTCCACAGTTAGTAGGATGAATTTAAGCCTGCTGAAAAAATTTGTTAGGAAATAGATATTTTATACAGTTCAGGAATGTTTCAGAATTTACGATATTGGTAAATACAGAAGCCATTATCGTACTTCTTCACCATCTAGGTATAATTCAACTGTTGTCTTTGTGAATGCTTATGCTCTTGGGACCCGTGATAAATGCATCTGAATAATAGATTTCTTTTGTTCCAAAAGTATTTTTCCAATATCACATTGTGGAGGTAAAAAGGAAACCTATAGCAGTGTTCTTGACCTCAATAATTTTTTTGGAAAGTTAAAATTTATATATAAAGCTACATTTTGATTGCTCTCCAGTAATCTCATGGTCCAGATGGTCAGGAAGGGGAAAGATTATTACTGGCAAATACAGCCAGGAAAGTTTCATGCAGGTGGCAAGAATGTGGATAGCTAACATAATTTTCCAAAGTATCTGGCCTATCCTTTTCATAATATTTTATGAAGTCTAGAATAAGAGTTGGTATGTTTCTCCTTATAGAGCAAATAGATGGTGGGAATGTATTGTTAAATTCATCTACTGAAAGCCCACTGTGTATTAAGTATTGTTTTTGGAATATTACTCTCACTAAATCAAACTCCTTTCATACCACCTAGGTATCGTCAAGATCTATCATTGCAGGACCAGCTGTTATATTCAGTGTTAGTCTGGACCCCCCAAATCAGATACTGCAGTGGTTTTTATTTATGTGAATATTTATAAATAAAATATGGAGCATCACAAATAATTGATTATAAGAGAAAATATTCGGGTATCAGAAATTTGCATGTAATAAAAAATGTTTTCAGATTTTGCTTAAGCAAAGTCTTATAAAAGTGGCTCAAGCAGTCACAAAATCCATAGCCATTTTGTATAAGGCCTTGTGATGAGTTCCGAGAGAGTCATTTTATATATGTTTTGTGCCCAAGGTCTGGTGGAGAATAGACTCCCTCTAGTTTTCATGGCCTCTTAAGGCATTTGTGGGTCTCATGCACCAGAGATTCTAATACTGGCTTCTAATCTCTAGAGTACTGCTGAGGAACACTAACTAGGCAGCTTGGATCTGCCTGATTTGTGTCGGAGGTACCTGTTAGACTTTGAGGGTGGGGCAGGCAGGGAAGTGACTGGCTATCCATCTGCCCTTTCTCTTAAAACCCAATTTATGTGATAATACCTTGAATTATTTTATACTTGCGTTATAGGATTGTTAATTTCTGTTTTCTTTCCTTGTTATGTTGTGCTTAGTAAACTATTAATGTGATACTTTGACATCGTTATAAAGAAAAATATTTAGGGAAAAACATTAGATCTGGGTTTAAAAAGTTAGTAGGCCACTGTCCCTAATTCATGAAATAAATTATTTAGTGTTCCTGACTGTTTCTTATAGAACAAATGATGAATCTGAAAGCTTCATTTGGACCAAGAAACATAGTATGCTTTTATAGAACTAGGACTATAATATTTAGAGAGAACAGTCTTAGTTTTTTTAAAGTCATTTCCCTGAAAAATGAACCAAAGAAAAAGAGGGAACAAAAGTTACTGTCAAATTGGGGCAGACCCAGAAAACTGCTGGAAGGAGAGTCGTTTTCGTTGTGAGGAACCAGACAAGCAGTTGCTTTTGCAAATGTTAAAATTTCTCCCCAGACTTCCTCATTATAATCTACTATTGTCATACTGAGTCTATAAATAGTATTTATAAGGGAAACAGACCAGAAAACCATTCAAGTAAAGCAGAAAATGGCCATTAAGTTTTGGACAAAGAGGTACAGCAGCAAAATGAGAACTTTGAGTTTCCTTCCTTGTAACCAAAATCTGATTTAAGGCAACACCACAGTTTTGGAGTAGCAGTTACCTTGGGGAAACCTTTGGATTTCTGAAGTCATCATCGTAAAATACTCCCTGGGACCACTAGGGTGCTGCTACGTAGGCCAGTGAACATTTTCTGGGTTGATCAACTGGAAGGTTCTAGTATACCCATGTCAGTCTAAAATCAAGTTATAATCTCATTTATTTCAAAAAATACCTGCTGACAGGCTTCTCTGTGCTAGATATTTATTTACCCTTTGAGAAAATTAATATGTGGTCTGTGCCCTCCTAGGGTGTAGGCTAATAAGAAAATAAAGTGTTTTTCATTATTTGTTTAAAAAGTTATAGATTATTTTTTAGGCTTTACAAAAACTAGCAATCTCCTTTTCTACCAGTCCTTGCCACTTAATTCCTCAGAAAGACTGTTACAGGAGAATGGGGTATCAGAGGGTGGTCATGTCCCAGGTCTTGGGCGAGTCCCTGGGATGCACCGCCAAGTGAGGGTCCTTGGCTTTGCACAGGAAAGCATTCAAGAGTGAGCCATAGTAAAGTGAAAGCAAGTTTATTTAGAGAGATAGACATTCCATAGGCAGAATGTGGTCTGTCTAAGAAAGCGAGAGCAGCCCCGAAATACGGGGTGGCTAGTTTTTATGGGCTGGGTAATTTCATAGGCTAAGGAGGGGGAGGATTATTCTAACTATTTTGGGGAGGGGCGGAGATTTCCAGGAATTGTGCCACCGCCCATTTTTTGGTCTTTTACGGTTATGGCACCTGTGGGTGTGTCATTTAGCATATGCTAAGTATTACAGTGAGTGTATAATGAGGCTCAAGGTCTACTGGAAGTCCAGTCTTCTGCCATCTTGGGCCTAATGGGTTCTAACCAGTTTTTGTCCTATCCTGTTCTTCCTAATGGCTGTGTCATCCTTTTAAAGGTGGTGCCCTGCTCCCTTCTTTCCTGTCTCAAGACCACTTTGAACTTTTAGCCATTCCTCAGTTTCTTTCAAGACCATGATTACCTTGCTACTTCTTGAGTTTTTCTTGTTGTTGTTGTTTTGTTTTTTGTTTTTTTAGTTTTATATACCATCCTTTCACTTCATAGTGTTGTCACACTATGTCTTGAGTTCATACTATCTAACATGCTCCTTTCTCTTTCTCTCAATAGAGTTAAAACTTGATTTTGGCAAAATGAATTTAATTTTTAATGTTTATATCAGTGATTTTGTACATATTACTCACAACTCAGTTATTTCAATTATTTTGATTGTGTTATTTGTATAACTTTGTTTTCCCAGGAGTTAATTCACTTGTCCCTTGGTATTTGCAGCTTTCAGAATCCACAAATGCTCAAGTCCTTAATATAAAATCCTGTAGTATTTGCATATAACCTATATAACTTATGCATATCCTCCCGTATTACTTTCAGTCATCTCTAGATTACTTACAATACCTAATACAATGTAAATACCATGTAAATATTTGTGGCACGCAGCAAATTCAAGTTTTGCTTTTTGGAACTTCTGGAATTTTTTTTTCCCCCTGAATATTTTTGCTCACTAGCTATAATTGCCTTTGAGTTTTCTTTAAAAAAAAAAAAAAAGGAGTGTAAATTTCCTCTCATTACATTTAGACACATCAGGATATTGATCAGTTCTATTTTTCTTTCTCTGTAGACATTTCCTGGAGCTTCTAACCTATTGCTCCAGTGTAGACAAGAGCTTCTCTGGACCTTTGGCAAAACTGTTGTCCTAGAATAGCTCTGTGTTGTCCTGAGAATTCCATTTCCTTCTTTGCTTTGCTAGAATTCATGTTTTCTTTTCATGTTTTGTTCCCAAGTTTTGTGAGAGTGTGTTAACCAATAGCTTCTGATAAAAGGAAGCATATGAGAGTAAGGTTTTTTGTTTTTGTTTTGATATTTATTAAAAAGGTTAGGCGGTGTTAAGTTAAAAATCTGGGGTTAAAGTGCTTCTTATACAGACTTTCAACTAGTGTACTCTTTCTATTTACATCTCCTCTTATTTTCTCACCTCAGGAGTACCTGTTGCCTCTCCTTCTGTAGCCCAGAATGACATACTTTTTGTCTTCTTTCTCTGCAGGCATGTTAACATTACCTTCCATCATTCAAAGTTTTGTTGACTTTTTCCAGTCTCATCAACAGATCTTCAATGGCAGTAGATAGCTGCCAGAACGATGACTGGATATTTCTTTACTGAAAGTACAAACATATAATATGCTATTGCACACTCCAGTTAAAATCTTCTATCTATTTGTAAAATGCTTTTCTCTTCAACTTATTGTTGTCAAAACTGGGTTGTAATGTAGCAATGATAGTTATTTCTGCAGAAATTAAAATCACATTTTAAACACTTTAGAAAAGTTCCACTTACTTTAAGGCCATTACTGTGTTTATGAGATTAATGTGAGTCTCCCAGGTAATCCTTTGATTTCTGTTTTGGTAACTGAATAAAATAGGGTGTGAAGTAATCATAGGAATAGAATTTCAAACCAGCTTAGTTAGTGTAAGCCTAGTGGTTTTGAAAAGAGAGAAGAAAAATCCAAGATTGTAATTTTAAATTCTTAAATGGAAAATATTCATTCTCTTTCTTAATGAGTTTTGCTGGTAAGACTCTTGATGTGTTGTTCTCACTCACCTCCCTTTATTGTAGACTTTATGCCAGACTTACTAGACTTCTGGTCTCACAGGATGTTTTCAATATTAGTATGGATGAAGGAAGAGGTGGGAGCCTAAAGAATAAGGACATAGAAGGGAAGGTTCAAGGCTTAAATCAAAATAAAATTTGCATTTACCTTATTTCTTTTGTTAGTTTTGTAATCTAAACATTCCAACTTTAGTTAATAATTCACATTAAGTATAAGTTACAGAAATTGATGTCGACAAATTAATCTTTCACAGTTTACTGTGTGGCACTGTGCATTTTTGAAGAATATGCTATTGTAACTCCCTGTTTACTTATTTTTTTCGTTTGTCCTCCCAAAGTTCCTGAACACTTCCCAAGCCTCAACAATATAGCTTCAGATAGTTTTCTAAGGCAGTGCTTCTCAACTTTAATGTGCAAAGGGATCAACTGGGGATCCTGTTAAAATGCAGATTCTGGGCCGGGGCCTGAGCATCTGTATTTCTAACAAGCTCCCAAAATGCTGATGCTGGTGGTCCTCTGACCATTCTGACTAGCAAAGGTCTAAAGTACCTTGGATATGAGAGTGATACAGTAATACAGAATACAGAATCTGTTTTTAAGTGTATATGTGTTGAGCTTCAAGAAAGAAGTCAGTGGGAGACTTTGCATTACTGGCTGCTACTGAGTACATCTTAGTACTGGATTTATTGCTCCTTATAGATTTAATGAATTTATTATTTGTAGGATTCTGTTTAGAAGTGATTCCAGTACTATACTTTTGTTTATTACTGTGTAAATTTTATTTATTAAATATATAAACTATATTCCCTTAGTGCCTTTGAAGAAAAAATATTATACTTGATATGTGCTAAACTTCAATTTGTAGCACACAAACATCTCTTATATATAACTGTTAGTCATTGAAATCCTATTGTATATACTGTTTCCTGCTTATAAAAACATAACACCACAGAATATATACAAATTCATAAGTATCTTTATTGTAATGTTTATTCTTGTGCAATTGGATATCAGCAATGTAAAGAGGTTAATGCTTTTTTTTTTTTAAACTTATCTTCTAAATAGCTCAGTCACTAAAAGAATTTGCAAGACTACTCATCGCAGTAGAAGAAGAAAGGAGAAGACTGGTAAGTCTCTTCTCCATTTCTTAAGAATAATGCTTTGTTTGGACATGTTAAAAGAAAAAATAGACCTTCTGAATTAGATTTAGTCATACCAGATTTTATAACTTGACACATGTACTGAATGTTACAGAAAAGATTTGTGAGTATGATGATCAAGTATTGCTAATAAGATATGCCATTTCTTTTTGTTTCATTTGGTCAGCAGATATAAATTACATTCATTTTACTTTCCATTTAGTTGTTCTGAGCATTAAAAGTATTGAACAAACTGCCATGAAGAAACCCATTCTAACTGAGCAGTCTTATAAATAACCTTAGTGTTATAATGAAGACACATTACAAGTATTAAAGACAGTTTTTGGAAGGAGCAACTAACTTTGCCAGGGTATTAGCAGGGGACTTTCTTGAAAAGGTGACATTTGAATTGGGTCTTGAAGGCTCGGAGGATTTTGCTGGGCTGGGAAGAATGGGAAAGCATTCTACGTTGACACATTAACTTATGTGGCAGTATCAGAGCATGGTTATTAGTAATACATTTATCCACTCACAGATATAATTTTGTACCCATTGTGTTCAAAGTTCTGTGTAGGCCCCTGTCTGTGACCCAGGCTGCCCATTCGCATATGGAAAAAATAGTAGTATATATCCCACAAGATCGTTGTAAAGCATTTGTAGCAGCACCTGGCACATTATAAATAAATGCTGATGGTGGTAAAGATGTTGGTTGTCAGTTACAGTGAGGGTTACAGACATTTAAAACATCATCTTTGATATCACTGGCTTCACCATCCTGTTGGGGAGTTATATATATACATAAATAAAGTTCTCGGCGTGTGGACTGAATGGGCTAGGAACTCAGCAGTTTGGTGTCATTTTGCTCAATAGGTGAGGAAGAGGAATTTGAGGAGGGTGCCCTTAAGGAGGCCCTGACTCCTGGGGAACATTGCCTGAGCTGAGGGAGAATCACACAACTAAGACATGGCAGTTACATAAGTGAGCTTGAGCGGAGGCCACAGGTGGGAGAAAGTACTGTGTATATTTGTAGAATAAGGCAGAGGGTTCTTAGAAGTTATCAGTAGAAGATTGGTTGGTAGTTTTGGGCATATGTGGCGTTTAAGAGCCAGGCTAAGAAGTTTTGGTCTTTGTTATAAGCTGTGGGAAAATTGCTAGAAGTTTTTGATAGAAGAATGAGAGGATCAATATGGGATTTAGGAGAGATTAATTTGGTGGCCATGTGGGAGACATATTAGGTAAGGAAGAAATGTTGTGGAGAGGGGTGACCATGTTTTCTTAGGAAACATCAGCCTACCATAGGTCTGGTCCCAGTATCAGAGAGATAGCCATGCAATATGATCTGTTCTAGTTAGAGATGAGCCACTGTGGGAGACTGACCCTCTCTGGGGTGGTCAGAAAAAGCTTTTCTGTGGGGGTGACTTGACACTTTTAAGTGCTTTATACCTAAGCCTTCATAAACTTCTATACAGTAGAAGTTCAGGTTCCATGGGGAGATGTGGGTGGTATGTGCACTTACGGCCCAGAAGACGAGCTGATGATGGAAGTGGGAAAGAGTGGTTAGAGAGAAGTGAAAATAAAGAGTTGGAAATGGCATGGGAACCAGGAGAATACAGTTGACCCTTGGACAACATGGGATGGAACTGCATGGGTCTAGGTATACGCAGATTTTTTTCGGTAGTAAATACTACAGTGTTACACAATTTACTGTTGGCTGAATCCGTGGATATGGAGGGCTGACTATCAGTTACATGTGGATTTTCCACTGTGCCCCTAACTCCCGTGTTAGTTAGGGTTCTGGGTTGAGTGATTCAAGTCCTATGCAAATAGTTCAGGAGAGCAATGAGTCAACTAGCATGGGCTATAATTATAGAAAATGTATAAGAGTATGGGAAAGTGTGTTGTAGCTTGCAGGAGGAAAAGAGCCAAGAGAATGTTCTTCTAGCACTGAAGAGAGGCCTGGAGGCACCAAGGGAAAAGCTCTTCTTCTGTGCTGGGACAAAAGAGAGGATTGGTTAAAACACAGAGCTTTGGACAGTAAACTGGTTGGACAGATGGACAACAGTGTTAGGAAGGAGTGGTCATCTGCTGTGAGAGGAGATTGTAGAAACAGTTTAGAACAGCCAGGAGCAGGTTCTACAAGAGAAAAGGGACTCCTGGTCAGGGATAAAGAGCCATTGAAGTTAAACATCATGAATATGTCCAGGAAAGATTGATAACCATGTTTTCATGGATTTTTCTAACAATACCCAGAGCCCTGGATTGTGAGTGGTAAGAACAGTTGGGAGGTCAGATTCAGGTAGGTGGTTGGCACAGAAGACATGGTGTTGGATTACAGGGGCATGGATTTGTATGATATGAAAATGGGTCCTGATTGAGTACAGTGATGACTGAGGCAGGAGGATACTGATAGCCTTAGGAAGCAGAGAGGGCAAGCATGACTGCTTACCTATAATGAAGGTTAACTAGGAACACAGAAGATTCTAAGAGAGGACAAGGACATTGTGATCAGGAGTGGCAGTTGAAACATAGTGAACTTGACAATGGAGCTCGTTTAGATAGTGATAAAGTTAAGGTGTGGCTGAGCAGGGAGAAAGACCCTAGAAATTGGGAAAGCTGAGCTCTGAAGTTTGGATGTTTTATGAGCAGGATGTTGAGATCATCCAATATGATAACAGGATAAAGCCCCAAAACCAAGAAGTGGCTGAGGAATGTGGTAGAGTGTTTCATAAGCAATGGAAATGGAGATTGGCCCACCAGCTCATAGTGTCTCAAGGATCTTCATTTCTGCCCTTAGCCATATGTCTCATGTTGGAGCAAGGAGGGAATTCTACATTCATGAGTGAAGTCATACCGTGGGTTTTGATTGCCTTACCTGTTGTTTCAGAGAAGGTCTGAGATAAAAAATGCAAAATAATGAAGAAAAATCTCTATAGATGAAAGACTAATGGATTGCATTTCCACAAAGATCATATAAAAGTAATCATTTAAACACACAAATCTAAATATTGGAGTGTTTAATCAACACTTCCAGTCATTTGGTGTTACTATAACTGAAGGTACAGCTGGTAATGGATTTTGTGCAAAGAATTTGTATTTTAAAAAGTAGTGCTTCATTTAGGAAGTAGAATATTTTAAGTGTACTAGGAAAGTGTAAAAGAGTTCTATAACTGATTATAAAGTCAATTAATCATGCTGTTTTTAGCGATAAATCATGACATTGTATATTAATTGAATTTAACCAAAACCTAAGCATGTCAGAACAGTGACTGAACAAAAATAAAATCTCAGGAAGATGAAAAAGGACACAACAGTTTAAACAAATTCTCTTGCTTCCAATGATTTACCGTACTGAGTACATCATCTGGGTAACCTAAAGTCTATTTGCAGAGAAAGAGCCTAAAGAAACATTGATTTTCAGAAATGGAACTTCCTCTTTGCTCTTTACTAACTTTAAGTATTGAGTTTTTGAAAACAAACTCTGCTAAAGCCAACTGAAAATGCATAGTTTTAATGCAACAAAAAAGTGACCCAGAGTAAGTTTGAAAATATCTATTGCAGACACTTATGAGGGTATAGTTTATCCTGTCATACTTCTCACTCAAAAACCCATCTTCCATGATTTGACATTTTCCAAGATGTCAATTGACACTTGCCATCAAGGGGCTAATAGAGAACAGCCTTTTAACAAGACAAATAGAAGAAATAATTTAATAGCCCTTTGTAATGGCCTTAGTAAAATGCTTATTACTTGCAGTTGGGATATGGTATTGATTAGTGATAGAGGCCTTTTTTAAAAAGTGCATCTTTATTGGAAATGTAAGAGTTTTTCCCCATGGAATGCAGCATGTCCATGCTTTTGATTAGAAATGTCATAAATTGGGTGTCTAGGTGGAAAGGTTCTGAGACGGTGCCCAATGTAGACAGGGACTTCTAAGCCATATAAACTTGGTGGTAAGGTCTCTTCAGTTTCCGTTTCTCCACAGGCACTGCTCTATTTTACTTCAGATCATAGCTGACTGGGCTGTGCAAATGCTACCATTTAGCCCATGCTGTTCAAAATTAATTTGAACAAATATTAACATATCAAGAGAACCCTCTGGAGAAGCATGAAATGGTCAGTTGAGGCCTTCTAGAAGAGATCTTGGTAGCTTCTCCTTTGTTATTTCTATTGAAATACTGAATTTGCCTCCCTTTTGCCTCCAGGCCTTTGGACCTGACATCCCCCTCTCCCTGAAGCCCTGGAACTGTACTTCACCCCTCATTCCTCCCTTCTCATTATTCTGCCTCTAGTTCCCTATTCTCCATCTCCCTGGGCTTTCTTTCTCTCAGTGTGTCTCTACAAGCTTCTTTTGGATTTAGACCTTTGCATTTGTCATTTCTTCTGCCTTGAACATCCTGATCTATATCCTCTCATGATTGGTTCCGTTTTGTCCTTCAGACTTCACCTTCTATATCTCCTGGGGGCTTGCACTTTCCATACAGTTTAAATGAGTCCCCTTTGGGACTGCTTTCATGCAGCTTGCATTCTACTGGGGGAGAAACAGACATTTAAACAAATTATGTCTGAAGGAGGTAAGTGCTAAAAAGAAAAATAATGTACCTGGTAGAATATGTTGCCCTTTATTGGGATGAAGAAGGAGATGAAGGAGAAATAGTTAAAATTTGAATCTATTTAGGTGTTTACTGGATATCCAAGGAGGCTTGTTGAGGGAGCATCTGGGTATATGTATGAGTCTGGAGTTCAGGGGAGCAGATGGAACTAGAGATATAAATTTAGACATTGTCAACATGTTGAGAGTATTTAAAGCTGTGGGAATGTATGAGATCACCCACCCAGTCTGTGAGTGTGCAGACAGAAAAGGTGTGAGGGTCAAGCCCTGAGGTGCGGAGTCCAGAGTTTGGTCAGATGAGGTAGAATCAACAAAGGAGATTTGGATCAGTAAGAGAACCAGGGAAGAACTGTTTGGACAGCTTGCTGGAAGTCCCATTTATTCACTTGGCTATCGCAGAGATGTAGGGCAATAATAAATAGAAACTTACAGGGCAATAATAAATAGAAACTTACAGGATGTGGACCAGAGGCTGTAGCCTTCTTCAGGATAGAGGCTCCAAATTATCTGTTTACCCTATGCTGCTGGTCCACCCCAGCCCCTGGGCCCTCACTTTCTGGGTACTCAGAGTTCCTGACCTTGACAAAAAAAAGTTTTGGTGTGCATGTGTGTTGTTTGTTTTGGGTGTGGGTATGTGTGCGTAGAAATGTAGATTTTTAAAAATCTTTGTCTCTAATTAAGGAAGCCAGAACTTCAGAATATTTTAGCTTGTGTTTATCGTGAAGAATTTATGTAGATGAACTTGTTTCTTATAGTTTTCATTTTGATTAATACTAGAAACCTCTTATTTTTACTGTTATTACCCATAATATTTAACATTCACATTTGACCTGTGTAAAGTTACAAATTTCACTTCAGGTTTCCCAGGATTTATATTCTTTCTATTCAGAGCCCATGTTTGTCTTTTTTATCCTTGGGCAACGAAAGTACTTTCCTGAAATACGCTAGGTATCTGGGCATTACTTTGGAATAACAACAACAACAGAAAGATGAGGTACTAGGAGGCGAAATGTGTAACCTTAATAATTACTTCCTTTGTAAGAGTTTTGAAACCTTTGCTTTCCTTTGTTATACTTCTTTGTTGTTGTTATTATATTTTTTTTAAAAGCATAATCAGTACTATATAAGGGTTAATGAGGGATAAAATCAAAATAGTTTTAGATCTGTATTAAAAAAAGAAAAAATGTGTCAAACGTAAATTATTTGATTATTGATGTAAGATTTCAGTCTCTTATATGAGTCTTAAGAGATTTAAAAAGCATATCTGTGATGTCTGTTACATTAGACACTAGTCATCTGTGGCTATTTAGCACCTGAGATGTGTTAGTTATTATGTGGTTTGCATTATATTTCTATTGTGAAGCACTGCTATACAAAATAATAAGTGACCCTGAGCATTTTCAAGGTACCAGGAACTGCTACAATTGCTTATATTTTTACCTAATTTAATCTGCACAGCAACCCTCTCAGGTGTATGCTATTAATAGATCCATTTTATTTTATTTTATTTTCTACTGCTTTACAATGGTGTGTTAGTTTCTACTTTATAACAAAGTGAATCAGTTATACATATACATATGTTCCCATATCTCTTCCCTCTTGCGTCTCCCTCCCTCCCACCCTCCCTATCCCACCCCTCCAGGCTGTCACAAAGCACCGAGCTGATCTCCCTGTGCTATGCGTCTGCTTCCCATTAGCTATCTACCTTACATTTGGTAATGTATATATGTCCATGCCTTTCTCTCGCTTTGTCACAGCTCACCCTTCCCCCTCCCCATATCCTCAAGTTTGTTCTCCAGTAGGTCTGTGTCTTTATTCGTGTCTTACCCCTAGGTTCTTCATGACATTTTTTTTCTTAAATTCCATATATATGTGTTAGCATACGGTATTTGTCTTTCTCTTTCTGACTTACTTCACTCTGTATGACAGACTCTAGGTCTATCCACCTCATTACAAATAGCTCAATTTCGTTTCTTTTTATGGCTGAGTAATATTCCATTGTATATATGTGCCACATCTTCTTTATCCATTCATCCGATGATGGACACTTAGGTTGTTTCCATCTCCGGGCTATTGTAAATAGAGCTGCAATGAACATTTTGGTACATGACTCTTTTTGAATTATGGTTTTCTCAGGGTATATGCCCAGTAGTGGGATTGCTGGGTCATATGGTAGTTCTATTTGAAGTTTTTTAAAGAACCTCCATACTGTTCTCCACAGTGGCTGTATCAATTTACATTCCCACCAACAGTACAAGAGGGTTCCCTTTTCTCCACACCCTCTCCAGCATTTATTGTTTCTAGATTTTTTGATGATGGCCATTCTGGCTGGT
Organism: Stenella coeruleoalba; assembly: GCF_951394435.1. NCBI lineage: Eukaryota > Metazoa > Chordata > Mammalia > Artiodactyla > Delphinidae > Stenella > Stenella coeruleoalba. The sequence goes on from NC_137154.1 coordinate 76,140,953, forward strand.
GTGAGATGATATCTTATTGCAGTTTTGATTTGCATTTCTCTAATGATGTTGAGCATTCTTTCATGTATTTGTTGGCAGTCTGTATATCTTCTTTGGAGAAATGTCTATTTAGGTCTTCTGCCCATTTTTGGATTGGGTTATTTGTTTTTTTGTTATTGAGCTGCATGAGCTGCTTATAAATTTTGGAAATTAATCCTTTGTCAGTTGCTTCATTTGCAAATATTTTCTCCCATTCTGAGGGTTGTCTTTTGGTCTTGTTTATGGTTTCCTTTGCTGTGCAAAAGCTTTGAAGTTTCATTAGGTCCCATTTGTTTATTTTTGTTTTTATTTCCATTTCTCTAGGAGGTGGGTCAAAAAGGATCTTGCTGTGATTTATGTCATAGAGTGTTCTGCCTATGTTTTCCTCTAAGAGTTTGATAGTTTCTGGCCTTACATTTAGGTCTTTAATCCAGTTTGAGCTTATTTTTGTGTATGGTGTTAGGGAGTGATCTAATCTCATACTTTTACATGTACCTGTCCAGTTTTCCCAGCACCACTTATTGAAGAGGCTGTCCTTTCTCCACTGTACATTCCTGCCTCCTTTATCAAAGATAAGGTGACCATATGTGCGTGGGTTTATCTCTGGGCTTTCTAGAGGAGCAAACTCAAAGGCACATAGTAATAAGTGGTATCCGAGGGTTTAATCCCAGGCTGTTGGGCTCCAGAGCCTCCACATAATTCATACTGTTACAAACTAAGACTTTTAAAACAAAAAATTACATAACAATAGCAAACATATTATTAATATAGTATGTGAAATGCTCTATGAAGTGCTGTAGGTGTATTATTTCAGTATCTTAGAAAAATTAGGGAAGATCACAGGCATTACAAGTTTTGAAATTAGATTTTAAAATTTCTTCATATTTAAACAGGCATACATTTCAGCAAAAACTTAATTCATTAATCCATTGACAGATCTCTCATCAAATTTTGGCATGTGAGAGCCTAAGGTCTCTCCCCACTCCTTTGAACCAAGAATTCATGAAATTGGAGAATATTTTAAATGTTGAGAAAATTACATGTCCTTATTTCTCTCAATGAAAGATTTTCCCTTGTTTAATGGAAAATTTGCCATAGATTTTTGCATTGCACATATGCTGTCAGATGATATTGATTAATCTCTGAGTTTCTGGCATTGATACTGTTATATGCTTAAGTCCAATTATCTGTGAAGTAATCCAGTTTCTTTTATTATCTCAGATAAATAATGCACAGTATGCCAACATTCCACATGTATGAGTATGGATTATGTTTCTGGTATGTCTTAGGTTAACATTTATTAGAAGCAAACTTTAGGTATGCTGGCCTACATACCAACATTTTTCTTTTTTTAATTAATTTTTTTTTTTTTTTTGGCCACGCTGTGCAGCATGTGGGATCTTAGTTCCCTGACCAGGGATCAAAGCCATGCCCCCTGCAGTGGTAGTGCGGGGGGTCTTAACCACTGGACCACCAGGGAAGTCCCCATACCAACATTTTTATACAATGATTTCACCTGAAATTTAAAAAAAACAAACAAAAATCTCAACGTTCTACATGTACAAAGTTCTGATTTTTCACATTTATTGAATTGCAGAGGCTTCCCATGATTTCCCTGATTTTCAGTTATTTGGTGAAATAAGAAAAGGTAGGATTCAGAGGTGGCAGGTTACACACAATTCATCATGACTGCAATTGATAGTGTCTTTTATTTTTTTATTGGTAATAGTCCTAGTATTGATCTGTAGTTTTTAGAGTGTGCAAAGTGCTTTTAATATATATTTTTATTTTATCCTCCAACAATCTGAAACTGAGTTCAGAATCTAGATGAGTTACTCAAGGTGATACATACCACTAAGTGACAGAGTCAAATTGAGTAGGACTCAGTTTTAGGTCTTTGGACTTCAGTCCATTGTTCTGTTACATCCTGTGTCTTCTCTTTTTTTATTTAAATTTTAAACTCCTTGAGGACAGAGGCCTGATCTGTTTTGTATTTTTTTTTTTTCCCTTGTGTATATTACCTGTTCTGAAAACCATCTTGGTTGTCCAAAATTTAGAATAATGCATACTCCTTTACTGAAAAAGAAAAGGTGGTTTTGAAAGTTATCACAGCTTCCTATTTGCCATTTCTCAGATTGTTTACTTAATTCATTATGGTTAAGTCTAAAAGAGAAATAAACTTTCTTTGAGTAAAATTTGCTAATTTTGTGTGAAGACCTTTAATAGGGTAATTGCTAGGGTTTCAGAAAATACCTCAAAGTGTCCATATTTGTGAATTATGTCTTTTGATTCTATAACTGAAAAAGTCTTAGGACACAATGATGACTAGAAATGTCTGTCAAAATTCTGAAAAGATCTTTGAATAGATCTAGTGTAGTGGTCAGACAGTGAAGCTGTCCTGACAGGCTGCCTTGCCTTTGAGCCATTTCCCTGTTCATTCACGCTTCTCTCTAGAGTATAGGAAAGGGGATAAAAGAGAAAACTTGAGACTTGATTGTTATGTTCTGTACCAGCTCTCGCAGAAGAAGGAAAGCAGCTTGTACCTTCTGTAGTTAAATTAAGGTTTGTATGCTATTCTAAGTTATGTTCTGGTGAATTTGAGGTTTTTGCTTCATTGTGAAGGAATTCAGAGATGAAGTGATAGGTAAGAAGTGGATTTATTTAGAGAAACACACTCCACAGACAGAGAGTGTGGGCCATCTAAGAAGGTGAGAGAGCTCCTAAATATGGCATGGTTGGTTTTCATGGGCCGGGTAATTTCATAGGCTGATAATTGGGAGGATTATGCCAGTTATTTTGGGGAATAGCTGGAGATTTCCAGGGATTGGGCCACCATCTATTTTTGGCCTTTCATGGTTAGCCTCAGGACTGTCATGGTGCTGGTGGGTGTGTCATTTAGCATATGCTAATGTATTACATTGAGTGTATAATGAGGCTCAAGGTCCACTGGAAGTTGAATATTCCGCCATCTTGGACCTAGTTGGTTCTAAACAGTTTTTGTCCTGTCCTACGGATGTGTCATTCTTTTAAAGGTTGTGCCCTGCCCCCTTCCCTCCTGTTTCAGTTCTGCTGTCTTGGCTAGCAGTCAGCAGAGGGAACTGAGATGACACTAATTTTGAAATATATTTGTATTTAGGTTTACCAGTTTCATTAACATTTGGACATAATTTTTTTTCTTTTGGTTGATGCCATTCTCACAGCTGGTATTTCATGGGTGTATATCAAGTTGCTAGATTTAAAGATTTGTAAATGGAAATGTGGCAGTAATCATCCAGTCTTTATATTTTCCTATTTCCAAAGATCCCTTTATATTTTTAAGATTAACCTTGACTGTATGGAAGGATTTAGGGGAACTTTTCCACCAGATAGTGCTATTTTAAAAGCAGTCAATTTAAAATAGGATACATGAATAAAGAACTTTCACTTTTTTTTTCCTGTCAAGACATAAACTGTATTGAAAATTTCCTTTTCAGTTTTGCTACTTTGGCATGAATCTTTGGGTGTTAGGTTTTTGTTGCTTGTGGCTGCAAGAGTCTGCTACTGGACACAACACCTGTGCTTCCCATCTCTACTTCTTCCATCTTCCTGCCTTTGCCATTGATCCCAGTTGTATAGGCTTTACTTTGGAGTCTTATAATTGCATATCATATTTTCAAAAATACATTTATTCTGTGGTGTTGGTCATCATATTTCATTGATACCGTTGGGTATGTGTTAGTCTTTACTACATTTATAAACCATATTTTGATTTGTTTTTATTTTTAAGATGTATTTATTATTTTTTGACTTATTTTATTTACTTTTGGCTGCGTTGGGTCTTAGTTGCAGCACGCAGGATCTTTGTTGAGGCACACGGGATCTTTCACTGTGGTGTGCGGGCTCTTCCTTGTGGTGCGAAGGCTTCTCTCTAGTTGTGGCAGGCGGGTTTTCTCTTCTCTAGTTGTGGCAAGCAGGTTTTCTGTTCTCTAGTTGTGGCCCACAGGCTCCAGGGCGCGTGGGCTCTGTAGTTTACAGCATGCGGGCTCTAGTTGAGGCGCGCGAGCTCAGTAGTTGTGGTGCACAGGCTTAGTTGCCCCGCTGTATGTGGGATCTTAGTTCCCTGACCAGGGATCGAACCCTCATCCTCTGCATTGTAAGGCAGATTCTTTACCACTGGACCACCTGGGAAGTCCCTTGATTTGTTGTTTGATAGTTAGGAAACACAAAGATACTTTGATACCATAAATAGTAAATATATAAAGTTTTAATATCTGGATGGGGCATTTAATTCAAGTTAGACTTGAAAAACAGCGGTAAAAGATAAGCATGAGGGGAAATTTTAAATGATGTGACAAAGCTCTCTGTGGTTCAGAGATATCAGCTGACAGACCAACCAGGTATTCAGAAATAAGAAGTTGGGGTGTTCTTCAGTGAGCAAAATGTTTTTGTCTTTACGATTAAACCACAGTCATATTGTTCATGCTCTACAGGAGAAATTGCACATTTAATTACATCAAGATAAAAGAGACTGAAAGCTTTTTAAATTAAACTTTTCTTTATTTTGAGATAATTATAAATTCACATACATACAGAGGAATCCTGTGTATTCTTTAGCCAGTTTCTCCCAATGGTAACGTTTTGTAAAATCATAGTAAAATAGCTTATTACATTTTACTTTAAGTTATAATACTAATTAAAAATAACTGCAAATTCATAAACTTGCCATTTGTCCTAGAATCAGGACCCATCATTTGAAGACAAAAGTCGGACTCTTAGTGGATTCTTATCAAGATGCTTTGTGTCACTTCAGGATGGGGTCTGTTATTTGTGTGTCACCAGGACACTTGTTTGCAAGGCAAACAGCACATTGACTGGGAAGACACTGGGATGTCTCATTCATCTGTGGGAAGGGCTATGTTGCATGCCGGATTCGGGAACAGCTAGAATCATCAACTCTTTCAAAAGAGAGGGCTTTTTTGTCTCTGACTTTCATTTGCTTGTCAACTTCATTCTCTCAGTTGGCTTCTTCCACATGGAGAGTCGTAAACACTGCCTCCATACCTCACAGACATTGTTTCTAGAGGAGGCCTGTCTAGTTTCCATTGGTAAACTTAAAAAAAAAAAATTAAAAAGGCTCTGATTGGCCCAATCAATATCATTTAAAGACCCTTGACCAATCACCAAGGCCAAGGGGACTGAGCATGTTGTATGTGTTCTTCTAAATATGATTACTATTTTCAGAAATGAGGAAATTACTGTGATTTAGATAATTACCCACCTCATCTTTTATAGCATGGTAACGGCCTTAAGACATTTCCAGTTAACATTGTCAGTTGAGCGGAATACTATGATAGTGAATTGTGTCTGAAATTTTTTTCTGTGTGTGTATATGTCTGAAATTTTGCAGGACTTACAAGACATAATATTCACCATCCAAACGTTAGAAACATTCACTTTAAAAATCAGGAGTCAGGCAGGGATATACACTATTACTACTTAAATTCAATATTGTTTTGGAGGACACCTAGTCTATGGAGTAAAATAAAACCAGAGTCATAGAAGGTATAAGACTTAATTTTCTTTCCTTCATTCTATAATCTATTGATGTGCTTTTCCCACGTAGAACATCTTAAATAATCTACAGAGAATTTATTTAGAAATAAGAGTCTAGCCAGGTTGATAGATATATGTGAATTATATTTTTGTACACCATCTCAAAATTGCAACGAAAGAATAAGATACTTAAGAATAACTCTACAAAGTATGTACAGGACTTTTATGTGTGAAATTACAATGCTTTATAGAAAAAACAATACAGTGAGTCAGTTAAGAAGAATGATTTTAACCAACATTACTTTTTCTCCCAACTATACTAGACAAGAGAGCTTTACTGTAACCATCTAACTTAAGCAATTTGGTTAACTTTTTACTTAGTGTAGTGGTGAACCACAGGCTAGTCCTGAAGATAGTGTATTTCCTTTTTTCATTTGGAAAATGTGGTCACCCTATGAAGACCTTACTTTAATCATATTTCCAAACTTCTGTGAAACCTTTGGATCTGATATCTTTTCAATAACAGAAACACTGCTTTTTGAGAAACTGCTGTACTCTTCATTTGTATAACCATTCCTAACCAAGTTGGTGGCAGGACAATGCTCCACATAGTAATTATTGTATTTCTGTTTAAGTGTCTCATGGCAAAATAAAATATCCCCACAGATCTGAGACTTTTAATTCTGTTCATTTTATATTTCATCCACAGTATAATTTCGACTCACTACACATAACAGAATACTATATAAGCGATGCAAATAAAATGTACTTTCCCTACTGAGTGAAAACAGAACACGAAGTTGGGAAAGTCTCGATTCCAATTAATTGTTGACATCAAGTGAAACACTAAGCTTCTCAGGATTATGTTTTCTTTTTTATAAATGAAGAGTATTCTGTTTCCCAGAGTGCAAAATGGAAACTACCAGCAATGTGTTACGATATTAAGCATTATATGAATGAACAACTTACATTTTAGTAGTTTTATTTTAATGTGTATTGAATAAAGGACAACTCTGAATTTAACGGAAATTATTGCTTTTCAGGAAGCTTAGTAAAAGAAGTGGGGTCAGTTTATAAGGAAAACTGGAGGACATTGATCTGGCCAAAATTGTGGAAGTAGTATATGAGTGACTGAAATTCGGGAATCCATGGCATAGGTGATATATATGCTTTAAATGTTTTTGATTTTGATTGTCTTCTCTGACTGTATGCTCTGCTAGACATAGCCAATGACTAGTCTCCAAGTTCACTACCTCGTTTATGGAGCTTATATTGAAAAAAAAAAAAAAAAAAGAATTACACCTGAAGCGATCTGATATCTCATCAATTTCATATGAAAGAAGAAGCCATCATATAGTGAACACATTTGTGGTAGGTTAAGGCAGATTTTGCTTAATATCTTATGCTTAAAAATTGAAGCTGTCAATGGTAGAATTTGGGTACCTCTATAAGCAAAGCAGGTGGTAGACCAGTATGTATAGCATGTTTTCTTTTTTTTATTTACAAAGCAAAACTTCTGTAATTTTTTACATTGAAATAGTTGGGAAAGATAGCAGTCATTTATTCAACAAATATTGATTTTCTTCTCCTGGAGCTGAGAATATAGGTATGGGCAAAAAGAGTTTCTGTCTTGCAGTTGACATTATCAGGTGGTAATAGGTGCTCTGGACAAAGGAGTGTAAAGGAGGATGTAGCGGGGATGTAGGTGTATTTTAATGTAGGGTATCAGAGAAAGCCTCAGTGATTAGGTGTCATTTAATCAGAAACCAGACAAAAGAAAGAGCAGTTACTCCTGCAGATCTCTGGTGGAAGTGCTCTTAAGGTAGCTCCAACAACTCAACAGCAAGTACGAAGGCCCTGAGGCTGGAGAGTGTTTGGGGTGTTTGAGGAGCGAGGCCAATGTGGTTAAAGCATAGGAACAAATGGGAAAGTGGGAAGAGGGGCAGTGGGATGGGGTGGGGTGGGGGAATGTGAAGCGTATGTAGGGCCTTGGGAGAGATTGGACTGTTGCTCTGTGGAAGGGTCTTTCAGTAGAGGAGTGACTTGAACTGATTTAGAATTTTAAGGGATTACCTGACTGTTTTTATAGAGTGTAGAGGACATGGCTGGATGGTTCTCTCCTAACTGGGGAGATACCAGTCAGGAGGTTATTTTAGTTATTTCAGTAGGTTGGAGACCATGGTGATGTGCACCAGGATGAAAGCAGTGGAAGTAATCAGATTCTGGGCTTGTTTTGTAGGTAATATAACAGGATTCGCTGCTTGATCACATACTAATTGACAGAGAAGAGGCAACTATGCTTCAGAGGCAGGGTTTCTCCACCTCAGCGCTATTGATATTTTGGGCCAGATAAATTTTTGCTATGGAAGTCTGTCCTGTGCATTGTAGGGTGTTTAGTGAGATCCTTGGCCTCTATAACTCTTGATGTACCCCCTCCCTTTCCTTCCAAGTTATGATAGTGAAAAATGCCTTCAGACATTTTACACCCTGAGGGGCAGAGTTGACCTATTGAAAACCACTTACCTAAGGTTTTTGGCCTGATGGGATTGAGAAAGGGAATATTGCCTGCCATATCAGTAAACAAAGGATGTCACAGTCTCACAGTTGGTGATTGCAGCCACCAGCTGGAGGTGAGCCGGTGAGCCCTGAGGGAACTTGGGACAGACAAGAATACCTGCCATTTAGCAGCTATCAGACTGCAGCCACTCCCTACGTTGAGCCCTGAGGAAACTCAGGATATGAAAACACAGGATACTGGTCCCAGGTAGCTGAGGTACATATCTAAGGAATGATTTCAGTGAGCCTAGACTCTCACATCTTCTCATACATAGAAAAGCGCTGAATTCCTTGACTTGAGATATCTGGTTTTCTTTAGTTAACAATAATCTTTTGACATTCAGACTACCTGCCCTTTGTTGCAAAACTCCTATATGTCCTGGCTCCCCCTCACTTCCTTGGAGCAGTGCTTTCAGGGTTACTTGAGAGGCTGCCTCCCGGGCTTGAAGTCCTAAAAATTCCCGCTGAATAAAACATAACTCACCTTTTAGGTTGTGAATAATTTTTTAGTTGACAGGCTCCTGGGATGTAGTGATCATGGGGGGAACAGGTATGGTGGGTGTTCTCACGAATTTTATTTCAGGCATGTTAACTATTAGTCAGCTAGAGCTGTTGAGTTAGGAGTCAGGGGAGAGGTCAGGGCCAGATTTGGCAATCGTCAGTGCATAGATGGTATTTAAATCCACTGTTTTGCGGTTGAGATTATGCAGGGAGTTAATCAAGAGATGAGGTATAATTGACAAAACTGTAAATATGGAGAGGATTTTGAGTTAATGATTCCTAGAAGTGATATTCGTGATGTTTTAATTGTGGTAAAAGACACATAGTTGCTTTTTTCACTTAGCATAATGTCCTCAACATTTGTCCATGTTGTAGCATGTGTCAGAATTTTTCTTTTTTAAGGCTGAATAATATTCCATTGTATGTATATGCCACATTTTGTTTTTCCATCTATCTGTTGATGGATACTTGGGTTGCTTCCACCTTTTGACTATTGTAAATAATGCTGCAATGAATACAGTGTGTAAATTTCTCTTTAAGACCCTGCCTTCAATCCTTTTTAATTTTTTGAGGAACCACCATATTGTTTCCCATAGTGGCTACACCATTTTACATTCCCACCAACAGTGCACAAGGGTTCCAGTTTCTCTACATCCTGCCTAACATCTACCCTAACACTTTCTGCTTTCTGGTTTTTTGATAGTAGCCATTCTAATGGGTGGGACAACTTTAGGGTTTAAGTTTGCTTTTAGATGTGGTTGGGGTGGGTGAGGATATATGCTTTATGTCTGTAAATTTACAAGGTTAACAGATAGTGAATGTTTTAAAGCAGCAGGAAATGTTGACTCTTTCAGAAGACACTGATGCAGAGCATGCTTTGTGATAGGGCAGACAGTGTCAAAACATCAAAAAAAATTTTTTTAGTCTGTGTTATAAGTTGTTAAATCATCAGGAACAATGATCATTGTGGAAACAAGAGTCTAATCTAAAGTATGTTTATTCAATGGATAATTCAGTTATTTGAAGCTTCATTATTTTAATTGGCAACAGTTAGGTAACAGTAATTTACTTTACCTTTTATTCTTTTCAGGCAAACGTTTAAAAGGTTTTACTGCCAGCTCCAAAAAGCAGGCTATAAAAATTAAAATGTCTGATATTTTCATGCAGACCTCCTTGTTACAACTGGAGCTTGAATGGGGCTGAGATGCCACAGTGGGGGATGATAAAACTGGGAGTTTAGGCAGCTTCATAGATCTGATCATGGCCTGGTTGGGCATGGGGTGATATGTGGAAGGGTAGACCTAGAACAAAGGGACGATAAGGCTGCAAGAGAAACAACCATTACACAATACTGGCAGAGTGCCACACTCCCAAAGCCTCAGGAAGCCCATCTCATCAGAAGTGAATCAGGCAGTGGGTAGAGATACGGGACCTGGAACTCCAGAGCAGAGTCATTTACAGTTGGAGGAGAGTAGGGATTCTTGACCTGACAGTGTTGACATATTGGGCAGAATGATTCCTTGTGTTGAGGATGGGCTTGAGCCTTGTAGGATGTACAGCAGCATCTTTGTCCTCTACTAAATGCCAGTGGCAGATGTCTGCCCCAACGCCTCCAGTTGAACAAGCCAAGATGTCTCCAGACATTGCCAGATGTCCCCAGTTGAGAACCAGTGGACTAGGTATTTACTGGGGAGCCATTTCTAGTGTATCTAGTAGGTATTCCTTAACATGATCTGACTTATTATAGTTAATTGGGAGCGCTTATTGGTCTTGTCTCCTAGACTTATACATTCTCAGCTTCTTATCTTTACTCTCTTTAGTACCTAGTGTTGTATCTTGTATAACAAGTTGCAGTTCAGGAAATGGTTGCCGAATTGAATTCAGGTGAAGTGTTTTGGCAGATATTATCTTCTCCAACTTGATCGTAAATTTCTTAAAGTCAAATAAAGGTTTTTACATATTTATATAGTAACTAATGTTGCTTAACCCCTTCTTATATGCCAGACACTGTTAAGCACTTTGCTTACATACACTTATTTAATCCTCACATTCACTGTATGAGCTAAGTTCTAGTATTATCCTGACTTTATTTTTTTTTTTTTAATTTTTTTTTTTTTGCGGTACGTGGGCCTCTCACTGTTGTGGCCTCTCCCGTTGCGGAGTACAGGCTCCGGACACGCAGGCTCAGCGGCCATGGCTCACGGGCTTAGCTGCTCCACGGCATGTGGGAGATCTTCCTGGACCTGGGCACAAACCTGTGTCCCCTGCATCGGCAGGCGGACTCTCAACCACTGCGCCACCAGGGAAGCTCTATCCTGACTTTATACATGGAAAAATTGAGGCCTACCTGCTGTTGATGTTTATAAGTAGCAGAACTGAAAATTTAACCTGTATCCAGAAGTGCAGCTCTAAACCGCACGGAAGACTGCTTCTCCAGCCATACAATTCTCAGGGCCTTGCATGAGGTCTTCAGTGAATGGCTACATAGAGCCAAACCAAGACTATAGCCGTCTGTTTGTAGGGCTGTCATCAGAGTTCCAGCTTGGCATGTCAGGAACTTTGATTTCTTCCTAGTTACTGCTTTTCTGAAACAATAATTTCATAAGTTGCAAACATTCCTGTTGGCTCCAGTAGAGTCTGGCCTGGTCCTACCATCCTGCCTCCTCTGGAGTTATCTGGTTCACTTTCTTTAATTATGTTAGCTTCTTGACCAGGACCAACACGTGTAATGCCATCACCCATTACCTGTTATCCACCCATTATCATTATCACAGCACAGAGGTCATCAGTTGATAAGCAGGTAGGAAATGAGCAAGGCGAGTGTCTGCTCTTGAGAGGTGCTAAATTACTGGTGAAGATGTACATATATAGTGTCAATGATGTACCAGATGGTGAATGCTAGAGAGATGCACAGGTAAAATGTTATGGGAACTCAGAGGAGGGAGAGGTTAATTCTACCTGGAGGGATTTGGAAAGACTTTGTGGAGGAGACAGCATTTGCACCAGGTCTTAAGTGAAATACACCAGCAAAAGCAGATGGAGGAGAAAGGTAGAGGAGGGAAGGGAATGCCAAGAAGCGTGAAGTATAGGGAGAAAGGACTGTTCAGCTGAGCTAGCTCTTCTTGCGGTATCAGAGAAGGTATTCATCCCAAAGGTTAAACTTAAACGTGCTTTGTAAATCAGAGTTTGTTTGCCAACAGGAGAATGCAAGGCACAGGGATATGTCCTATGTGTTTCAAGGTGCTAAGGTTCTTTGGTCTGTGGGAAGCCATTTTCTGGTTGGGAATATCTGAGAAAACTGAGCTGTGGTATTTGGGTAGGATTTCAGCTAGATTAGATGGAAGTGGCAGAGATGGCATTGTGATAGGAAAGAGAACACGAGCAAATGCAGGGAGATGTCAAAATATGGGTGGCTTTTCTTTTTTTTTTTTTTTTTTTTTTTGCAGTACCATGCAGCATGCAGAACTTCCCGGACCAGGGGTTGAACCTGCACCCTCTGCAGTGGAAGTGCAGTCTTAACTACTGGACCGCTAGGGAAGTCCAAAATATAGGTGGCTTTAACAGGAAAAACTTGGTTTGTGTGAAAGGGTAGAAAAAAAAATCATATTATGGAAAACCTGGAAGACAGATAAGGAGTTTGGACATAGTTCAGCAGACAGTAGGGCTTCAGTGAGTATTTTCAGGTTGCACGATCAGAGCTGGAAGACCTGTATTGTCACTCCCTCTGTAACAGGGCTTTGATTCATTTTTGCATTCACAACACTTAGCAAGGGACCTGGATTGATAAGTGCATACTGAATAAGTCAATTTTATTGGTGGTATTGAGAACAGATCATAGAAGACCAGAGGCAGGCCAAATTAGTTATAAGGCTGTTGTATTAATGCTAAGAAGAAGTGAGGTCCTAAATGATAATTCTGCGAGTAGAGATGGAGAGTAAGGGATGGAAGCAAGTGGTGAGTGGAAATAGAACTTAAGGGACAACTCCTGATTGTGGAGGGGGGCGCGGTGCGGTGGGTAAAGGGCAGTGGAGATGGAAGAGATGGACATGGTAGTAGGTTACTTAGAGGATGAGGATGTCATTGCATGTGTAGGGAATGCTGGATTGGGGAGGGTGGGGAATGTGTTGAGTTTAGCTTGGGATGTTTTAGGAAAAGCAACATAATGTAATGGTTAAGAGCGCAGAGTTTGAAATGAGTGGACCCTGCATCTGCTCTGTATCATTAGCTGTGTGTGACCTCAGGCACATATATTTCTATGATTCAGTTTCCCCATTAGGAATAGAATAAGAATCCTACCAGTGTAGGAATAACCAAATTAATATTTGCAAAGTTTCTTAGAACAGTGCCTGCTACATTAAGGCTATATCATTATTTGTTAAATAAAATCCAATTACTAGGGAGTTTTTCAAATCTGTATCCAAATATAGAATAATGAAGGGGATTAAGGACAGAATATGAATGACTTGATTTTTAAGCTGGTGAGCTGCTTTTTTTTTCTGATATTCAGGAGTTTTTGACTAAAGAAATATTCCTTTTGAGTTTAGCAGCACAGTAGTGCTTTTCTGTCCTTGGCATTGCCCATTTCTTTTTGAATGTTAATATTTGGGTATTTTTATATGATTTCTCAGTTTTTCATTGATAATTTTTGGTGCAGGATCCTAATCTGCTAGTAGTACTGCTGTAATTCTTGTTGGCAGTAGATGTGATAAAGTACTACAGACACAATGAAATCTTGAGTTTCATATCCACAATGATGGTCCCTAGACAGCACCTGTTAATTACCAAAGGAGTGTGTATATAACTTCTTTTGCCTAATTTTGCAGATATCTCTTAATTTGTAAAGACACCACTTTCACTCTGACTTCTGGGCTGCCTGTGAGGTTATTGGATAATTTGAAGTGGGGAGAGTTATGATAGGGCAAGCCAGAAACATATGAAGACCAAAGTCATAGTGTGATGTCCTTAGGGTGTTTCAAGGCTGCCATGAAGGTTTAGTTTATGATTTCCTGTACTAGGCTGTAACCAGTGCATGGGCTGTCTATGTTTTGGAAGAGAACTCTTTTTGATTAATTGCCAGTTATCAGGTTTTTAAAAATTTTATTATAATTAAAAAAAATTAAGCGCTTCCCTTTCCAGCCCTCAGGGGAGATATAAGAAAAGGATTTGACTTAACCTTGGAGTATGGCTTACTGTCCAGTTACCAAGAAAAGCATAACCATGCAACATTTAGAAAACACTTGTTGAACTGTGTAAGTACAAACGGGATCTTGGAGGTGGAGAGAGATGGAATAGAATGAAGTAACCAGACCTTGTGGTGACCAGGACTGCTTAGGATTTTGGTTTGAAAAGAGCAGGTAGATTCTAGGCTCTTTTAGGTGGGAGGAACCAAGGGCCTTGCATGAGGTCTTACTCCCTGAGTAAGCAGGAATTTAAGAGTGTATGCTGACATCTTTCTCTTTTATTGCCTTTTTAAAACTCAACTTAGTTATACTTTTCACTATCTTATTTTTCTATTAATACTTCCTTCCTATATATTTACATTTCTTTTCCTCCAACACAGTTTGAAGCAATACTTTTATTATGACAACTGAAGTAGTTTGAGCAGTGTGTTTGTGTATTCATTCTTATTTTACCTTAATGTAAACCATATGCTCCGGTGCCAACTGATGGGATTATTCCTGATGACTCTAGATTTAAATAATTTCCAGAGCAGGAATTGTATTTTTCTCCTGTTTTCTTCATCTAGATAGATACTGCTCCTGATGGTGAATATCCAGTGAGTTCCTTGGAAGTGCAGAGAAATGCATGAGTAAAACATTCAATTAGGCGAGATTTTTTCAACCATTTGCCTAGAAGATAATCCTTCCACAGGATTTAGGCAGGGTCACGACCTCTGTCTAGAGAGTGGTATTTGATACTCTCTGAGTTGAGGCTACACAATTTACTACTTGTCCAGAACAAAAATATTTTCAGTAATTTGGCCCTGGAATAAAAACTGAAGTTTCCTCAAAGCATAACCTTAAGTCATTTACAAATTTTAGGGTGTATCTTTAGAAAAACTTAAGAATTTCTGACTGTTGAGTATTTTTCAGTGTTTTTTGTCATCTATTTTTCTATCATTATTGCCCAGATAAATTTCTGTTGAATCACTGGTGGATTATTGGGGTCAGTGGTACATCAAGTTTTATAATAGTAATAAAACTCATTACTATTTATTTCAGTATCATTTTCCATAATTCCATTGCTTTTCTCATTTTTTTTTTTTAATACTTACTTGGATCTTACTTCCAAATTTCTTTCTAAAAACTCTTTATCCTTCAATTTCCTCAGTCGTGGTGGAAGTGATTGGATTATTTCTACACTATTTGTAGACTGTAGTGATTTAATCTGAAGGACTTGCAGATGCTTTGAGGAGAGTAATCATCCATCATTATAAAATGTTGATTAGCTCTGTGCCCATGTGGACTATGTGGTCTCACTCTACAGTGTGCACAGTTTTTCCCCCCAATAGATCTGTAAGTTTTGCAGTTGACAGAGGTAATTACTTGTGACCAAAGGGTGAGAAAATCTTTAGATAATTTAGTAGGAACAGAAACTACCCTCCAAGAATGAATTAACGCATTCATTTGTGCATAACAGTCTGTGATACAAAAACTATGATTTGCTTTGTTAGCCAAAAGTGAATGAGGGTTAAAGATGCTTTTTGAAGTGGAGTGCCCTCTGGTAGGCCATTTGATAGTGAAGGAGCCTGGCACCCAAACAGGTAGACAGCCACACAGCAGGTGGGGGTTATAGAATACTCAAGACCAAATAGATGTAAATTTGGACAATTTGTGGGCTTCACTGATGTCTGTACATAAGAATTTATTAATGGGATGGGGGTTAGTGCAATGACTAGAGTCGTCAGTTTTCCAAGTCTTTCAGTCTGGTTACCTTCCCTCTGTACCATACTGTCTCAAAGCTTATTTTTCTGCCTGGAAACTATAATATGGCAAAATAAATATAGATATTAAGCTTGGAAGCCCAGACAGTGGGTAGGTTCACACTATTGGATGAAGAAAGAATTAGAAACCAACTTATCCCTTTTAGGTCGAGGAACACAGTTTGCTTCATTTAATTTGGTTTGTTTTATTATAAAACATACGAGAGATCTTGCCCTGAAGGACAGCTTTCAGGATTGTCTCTCTCTCTTTTTTTTTTTTTTTTGCGGTACACGCGCCTCTCACTGTTGTGGCCTCTCCTGTTGCGGAGCACAGGCTCCGGACGCGCTCCGCGGCATGTGGGATCTTCCCGGACCTGGGCACGAACCCACGTCCCCTGCATCGGCAGGCGGACTCTCAACCACTGCACCACCAGGGAAGCCCCGGGGTCGTCTCTTTTGTTCTACCTTTTCCCCAGGCTTCTCTGAATTGATAGTGGACCGCTTCTTCCTCCAGAGGCTCCCGGGGAAAAGGAAATTTTAGAGCCATCTTCATAACTAGAGTTAGTGTAGACAGTGTGTTAGTAGATTTTCTTCTTTAGTTGGCATCCCTCCACCAAATTTATGTGATTGAGAAACTAACACTACCTATGGTTCAGCTTTATATTACAAAGGCTGTGTCTGATTGAGGCCTGCAGTTCCCTAGTGTCTTCATTGGCCAAAACACCCAAATCACCATTTTAATCCAAGTATTACTAGAGGGAATATTTTCTTTGGAGTGTTCTGCAAGCCCTTGAACTAAGCAACAGCCAGTGAAGTCTGAGATATTTTTCTAACTGGAAAAAGCCTCTTTTATTAACTCTTCACTCATGAATCTTGCAGATGGTCAAGTTAAAATGTTGTGATTATTAGGTTATAGGATATATACTATTATTTATTTGTCTTCCTAAGAACTGTCCTCCTTTGAGAAGCTCTACATTTGGTCCTATGATGAGGTCATTGGTCAAAACAAGGAATTGCCTCTAATAACAATTATTTTTTTCCTCCAAACCGCACCCACATTTAAAGTTTATAAATGTCATTTTTGAGGGTATTTGAAAAGAATGTGCTATCCTGATGGCAATTTCAGAAGCAAAATTCTAAAACAAAGATTTTTCAATAAGTAAAGCATTGCTGAAAAAGTAAGGGCATAATTTGGCCAAGGATTTAACCACTAGTTTATTAGTTTGTTGTAATTAAGACAATTTGTTTGTGCTTTTACACAGTAAGCGTATCTGAAGACAGGCAGGGTGAGGGGAGCATTGTAGCCTTTGGAAGTAAACCTTGCGGAATGTCTGTCTGTGAGAAATCTCCCAGGATAACATACAGTTGTTATTCATCTGGTAGGTGGCCATATCTCTAAATGTGCATACTTACATAGATTGTGTGGTCTGCCCTTGGCCCTTTTTTTTTCCAAGTTAAAGTTTAATGGTGCTTACTTTAGGGTTGCCCTCATTGTTTTTCATTTGGAGGCTACTAACAACTCAAGTTCTTTCCACTGAAAGGGGATGACAAGAAAGGTTAAGAGACACAGTTTAGAAATGAGAATGAAAGGACAGAGAGTCATTAAAATTTCAGAGGATCAGAACAGAGACCATTGCACTAGCTGCTATACTTTCCAGTATGAATGCAGATCTAGGAAGCACATGAATTCAATAACTAGTTGTGGGTCTGATGGTGACTTTTTGTCAGATCTTCAGGAACTGTGAGATGCAGCTTGGTATAGAGAAAAGAACATATAATGTAAGTCTTGGCTTCCATTAATTTAGCTGAGACTCTGCCACTAATCAGCTATATAATTGGGGATGAAAGATTTAATTTTGGAGTCCGTGATCTTTAATATTGGGATTTTAAATACTTTCCCTCCCTACTTCATGAGTTATATAGAAACTTAACGTCTATGAAAACAGTTTGAAATATGAGACGTTTTCAATAACGTGTATCTCTGTTGTGCGTTTCGCTTTGTTTTGCAGTCATTGCTTATTTACTTGTTTCCCATTCTAAGCTATAGGCTCCTTGAAGCTATATTATGTGTTTCAGGATCCTTAGCACATAGCACAGCTGGGCTCAGTCATTTAGATGAGTGAATATTTGTGTGAATGAACTAATTGAGAAACAAAGGAAAACAGTTAATAGGATTGGGGGTATTGCACATCAATCACAAGAAATGATGTAACTCTGAAATAATAGTAATGGAAGTGCCTTGTTTTCATACAGTTAAGAATTTTGGAGAATTCTCCTGGAAAATTGAAATACTCTGTAATTAATCAACTAATGTGGACTAACTACTCTCATTTAATAATTGTTAAATAGTGTAAGCTCATATTTTAAATGATATTTTGTGTTCATATTATGTTCTGTGTTTGTTTCTCATATGATACCTTGTTTCTTATCCAGTTGGAAGTTAATTCTGGTAAGTTTATGAAAAGAGGGCATACTCATTTAATCATATAAAGGGTTAACACAACTGTAATTTAACTTCATAGGGCAATTGAAAATTTCCCATTTAGTATTTGGAAAATGTTAACTCTAAAACCATTAAATGTAATGGCATTAAAATGTTTCTTTTATATCAGCTATCCAAATAAAAACACTTTTACTATTCCTTTAATTCCTAATTTGTAAAAAATGGTTGGATCCTGGCATCTGGCTGTGTGATTTTGGGGTAGAGAGACAGTGCTTCCTCTTCTCTCATGCGGTGTTGGCTGCGTGTGCTGTCCTTTTCTGCATGGATGAAGTGAGGGTGCCATGTATCTTGTTATACAGCATGCTCCTTGAATCTCTTTGCAAGTGCCACTCCCAGATTTCTTCTGTTTTTCATTCTTTCATTGCACTCTTTACAAGTCCAGCTTGTGTGGGCATGTACCCGCATTCAGTGTGCATGTGTTTTGTGCCTTCAATTTAGGCAGCTAGTTTTGAAAAGAGTCTTTTGTGTTTATTTATTTGTTTTGAATTGCTCAAGATTGCTAGAGAGCTCAGCATCTAAAAGGATGAGGAAAACCATGCAGTGACTGAGATCCTGTTATTGTCAGATGTTTCACTTCCATAGAGTCTTTGATCTCTACATTAGAAGCTTGCATTCAGGATTAATGAGTCTAAGTGATGGATGAGTTATGTTTATTCTAGCTGCTGAAAGGTTGTTTCTTTCAAACTCCTCTCTTCTCTCTCTTCTCTCTCTCTCTCTCTCTCTCTCTCTCTCATTCAATGTATTTTTGAGAGCATGGCATTGAAGGAATGCACCTAACGTTTATGCCAGGGTTTTAATGATTCTGTGCAAAGAATTTTAAGAAAATATTTTTGTGGCTTGGTGTAGAATACATCCTATAATTTCCTGTTGGGGAAACACATGAATCAGATGGTTATTGACTATGTATGTTACTCATTTTGTGGCCTTTCTGTAGTTTGATTTTGAAATTCTAAACTGACCAACCCTGTTAACTCAGAGTGCTTCTGAATACATTAACTCCCTTTCTGCTCATTGCCCCTAAGCTTTGAGGCGTATACTCTGGACACCCAGATTAACCTTAGTGTTATCCTAGGCACAATATCATTAGAAAGTAATTGACAATTACACTGAATCATGTAATACTCAAGACCAAATAGATGTAAATTTGGATAATTTGTGGCCTTCACTGATGTCTATAATTAAGAATTTATTATCTTGTATTCCAATAAACTGAATTTGTATAGTTCTTCCCAGCTTTTGAGTATTAATAAAAGTATATTGACAGTAATAGCTCGTGTTTTACTGGCTTACTGCCCCAATCCTCAGGTTACATGATTTCCAGACTCTCAAATTCCTTTTCTCACCTAGTAATTTTCAGGAATCCTCAAGACTGTCTCATACATTTGCAGAGAAATGACTCCTGCTGATGTCACCACTGCCTCTCTGGGGCGTGCAATTCTTTCTGTTGCTCAGCTGGGAAAAATATTTTGCTATTGATGCCCTATCCAGAGGTGAGATAAAAGACCAAGCTACAGATTTTCAAAGGAAGCTTGCAAAAACTAATTACACAATTATATTCCACATGGCTAAGCGAGTTTGGCTATGGAGAGAGGATTTTGTGAGAAGGATTCTTTGGGCGAGCTTTGCTGTGAGTCTTCCATCTTTACATAGAGTGACAGGGGACTGGAACGGGAAGAAGTGAATCCTGGTACGATTTTCCTGTAGCTATGGGGGCGCATAGTGGTCTGGTGCCTAACTCATCCTTTAGGAAGTGGATGTAGCCTGTAACACATGGAACAGACAGCTGATCCTCTAAGGGAGTGACTGTATTTCTAATTGGTGGCATGTTGAAAATGTGTGAATGCCAAGGACCTGTTGGGGAACCCAGGGTAGAAATGTTTACTTGTGGTCATTTAAAAACGGGATCATGCCAACAGGGTAGGAGACCCATTAGTAAGAGACTGTGGGGTATATTCCTGGGTTTGGCAGCTGACAAGGGTCAGGAGTGGCTAGCCAAAGGAGAGACACTGCCGCATTAGGGAAGCCATAGTTAGAGGGGCTTAGGGGAGTGAGTTTCTAAAGAACCTATATAAATACCCACAAGAGTGAGTCGGTGTTAGCCGCTTCCCTGGCCAGAGAACAAGAATCTTTTGTTGTTGAGTATCAAGTGAGAATTTTCCTTCCCATTAACCCACAGTAATCCTGGAAAGTGGTTATTAACAGGAAGGAGTAAATGGGAAATGAGGTATGTGGAAAAGAAAAGAAGCCAGCTAGGGTTTACCCTTTACAGAACATAGTTCTCCCCTGCACCAGTGTGGAGTGGGTGGGTAGGAGATTTAGAGACTTTCATTTCCTGAATGTCCAGAAAAGACCTGGGGACTGCCCAAAGTCTCATCATGAGAGCGAGTGAAGGACTGTTCTCACTGAGCAGATCTAGAGGGACAACGGGAGGTAAAAGTCAACTGGCTCCTAACATGACATTCCATGTTTAGGGTACCAGTTGTTGTATTTGACATTATCAATCCAGGCTTCTCACTTGACCAAAGCTGATTTGTAATCATTGACAAAGCATGCAGGTGAGACTTTTCTCCCTTTGTGTTATGCCCTCTAAAAGGATCCCAAAGAAGTTTTGTTTTGTTTCCTCAGTGCTTTGCAAAGTTCAGTGGAAGAGCTTTCAAGCGTTTTACTTAGAGCTATTTTTACTTCAGGCCCTCCAGGCTGAGTCAGGGACACATTTGAGAAATTACTATGGTGCAGTCTGTACTCAGAAATCTAGTACAAGCTTTTATTTTTGTACTAGAGTACCTCTCAATTTTAAATATGCATGTGCACTGTGTCTCATCAAGAAGAGTGTGTAGTATCTAACATTGCCCAAGCTTGACCAGCATTATACTGAGTGTTCTTTGGAAAGTGCTGACCGTGAGGCAGCAACAAATTCAGGAAGATGCTAAGTAAAAATTCAAATTTGATAATAGCAGTTTAGAAAATGATACCATGCCATTTAAGATTAATATTGGCAAGCTATGACTGCAGTTTGAAGAGCCTATCCTTTTCTTTTTCTGCAGTGAACTAAATGATTGCTACTGAAAGCATGGACTATGGTGCAGCAGCATCAGAGTCAACTGATGACGTGTTAGAAATGCAGAATCTCAGGCATGGCCTGGACCTACTGAATAAGAACCAGCATTTTAACAAGTTTCCCAGGTGTTACTTGTGCATCTTAAAGTCTGAGAACACCTGATCTAGAGAATAACATCTCAAATCATCTTTGATACCAACATTCTTGTCAAATTGTTGCTTGGGTAGAATTTCAGCTTTTAGTGAACAGAGAACGAACCAGTTACCTATGTGGCTTAGTGCCAACTATAACAATAATGTCATACAGTGAACTGTCATCTTGGCATTGTTGGGAAATGGTGTCCAGGTGGACAATTTATCAGCTCTGGCAAGGTCAACATCCTGCTTAAAGCAACGTCAGTGGGCCCCACAGGTTACTATTTCAGAACCAAAGGGAAAAAGTGGAGGGAAACATTCTTGGAACATAATTTTTTTTTTTTTTCCTTTCTCAAAATATCATGAGTAATATATGGGGCAAGGGAAATATGGGAAACGGGTCATACTTCAACCATTTTTTTAAAAGATAATTTGACCTGATTTAATAAAGTGCTTGCAAATTTATTAGTTGGAATTTTCTGTTTGCATTTTGGAATCATATCTGCTACGGTGGAATCCTTTTTCCTCTATGTTCTAGTCATGTGAGTTTGGGCACATTACCAAAGTGCCCCAAGCCTGAGTTTCCATGTTTGTGAGCGGAGATCAGTACCACCTACCTTGCAAGGCTGTTTTGAGGATGAAATGGGGAAGTGTACCCTCTAAGGGATAGCTCTGCTTACTGTTGTCAGTGTTCTCATGAAAATCATCATTAGATCATTAAACAAGGTTTTAATCACATGATGGATTTCTGAGTTCTTGAAAGGAACATACATAAAAAATATTAAAAACACAGAACTGAATTTAAAAGGAATCATCCACATTATTAGGGCATTATAGCATTGTACTAGAAAAACTAATTAATGGGTTTCTTTTTTTGTTTTTAAATTCAAGATAAAACTTTTTTTTTTTTTTTTGCGGTACGCGGGCCTCTCACTGCTGTGGCCTCTCCCGTTGCAGAGCACAGGCTCTGGACGCTCAGGCCCAGCGGCCATGGCTCACGGGCCCAGCCGCTCCGCGATATGCGGGATCCTCCTGGACCGGGGCACGAACCTGCGTCCCCTGCACTGGCAGGCGGACTCCCAACCACGGCGCCACCAGGGAAGCCCAAGATAAAACATTTTTATGTCAGTGACTGACAAGTATTCTGCAAGCACAGATGGCCTTCGGGAAGTTCACCCTCCTGCCATCTGAGCTGCTGCTACTGTGGAATATGGGTTCCTTCTGGAGATCTTTGTGCTCTTACTGATGGTTGTTTGTGGAGCGCTCCTTGTTTCTACCTCCCTGGTGCCAGGGCATGATAACCTATATGTGGTGAGTCTCTGTTTTTTTCTGATCCACTGGGAAAAGAGGGAAAGAGGCATTCCCAGCTTAAATACTTCAACTATAAATGGTTTAAATGTACCAAGAACTAATTTGAGCACATGGGAAATATATGACTTCAGTGGGAAAATGCGTTCTATGTCCCATATGCCCTAATCATACTTTAAGATCAAAACTGACATGAGGTGAACTTTTAGAACAAAATCCGCTTGGAAACTGAAGAATCTCTTTTTCTAATTGATCAAATAGACCATTTAACAGATGATATGAATTTTAGTGGACTTGGAAGTTGCTCTCTTGCTTCCATTAGGTCCATTTCACGGTGTGCAGCTCCAGCTCTAAGCCCATCATGGTAATCTGGCCCTCTTGCCCCAGATGGCTTTGTGAGCTCATGGCCAGGCCATTCAGCATATCACATTCCCCCATTAGCCACACAGCCTCAGCTGGCATAGTTGGGCAAATGACAGGATTTGGGTTTGATTTTGTGGGCAGAGGCATTCTCTTTACTCTGCTAGACCCAAACAAGGAAGGTCTTAGTCTCCTGATGGCTCTCCTACAGGGAGCTGTGGATGAAGCTGACATTCTGGGCAATGAAATGGAGAGTCTGGAAAAACCTGAATCTTTGATGATGTCTTAGACTTTCTGGATTAGCTAAACCTGAAGCTTCTCCTACCCCTGTGTCTCCTGTTTTATGGACGGATGTCTTTCTGTGTCACTTAAACCACTTTGAATTGGGTTTTCCATCTCTTGCCTTTAAAACCTCGTAACTGATACAATTATTAGAATAAAGTCCTTCTAACACAGTAGGTGGACAAAATCTTTTAGGATCTTGTAGTACATAAGAGTCATGAATTCTCTTATGATTGGAAAGTTTAGGTAAGAGTTTTGTTTACTAGAATGTCTGACAAACTTTTATGCACTGTTGCAGCAAACTCTTCAGTTTGATTTCTCACAGGTTATTGATTATCTTCTCTGATTGGTATGGTTTCCTCTCTCTCCTCTTCCCTGCTCTTTTGAAAAAGTTAGCTCGACCAGATGTGGTGCCCTCCTGGGCACTGCACTGCAGGGGCACAGGATGTGGATGGGAAGGAAGTAAACCTGTTGGTAATAAATTCCTTTCGCTAAAAAAAGACTGGACCTGAATCGCGCAATTGATTGTGACATATGATGTGGAAGGCTTCTGAATGGTATGCTGAGCAGCGAGCTGGGTTCCTTTTCAGTTTACCAGGAGGGAAGTGTGGTGCTTGATTGGCATCACAGCTGACTGGAATGTGGGTTTTATATCCTTCACAGGATACAGGCTGCTGACAAAAATCTAACTCTCTTTTTGCATACTTCTACATCCTAAGTTGTCTGAATATCTATACTCTTTTTTGCCAAAGGTCATTTTGACTCTTAATGCTTTATCTCTGCTCTAAAATTCAACCTTGAAAATAAAGTTATTATCCAGAATAGAAATTGAGATTTGTACATTTTTATTGGAACAGACAGGACCAACCTGTTGCTGAAAGTTCTCAGCTTTAGGGAGTTTGAATACTTTCTTAGAGAATGTTACTTTTTTACGCTAAGTGTCTTATAGGCGCTGGCCAATATTTTAAGATATGGATAAGATAATGTTCTGATTTTTCAATGCTGTGTAACAAACCAACTCAAATATTAGTGGCCAGAAACTGGGCCATTTATTTTACTCATGAATCTGCAATTTGGGTAGGGTTCAGTGGGGACAGCTCATCAACTGTTCTACTCCGTGTCCGCTGGGGTGACTTGAAGGCTGGGAGCTGCAGTCATCTGAAGCCTCATTCACATGTCTCCTGGTTGATGCTGGAATGACTCAATAGGAGTCTGGCATTGGGTTCCTTGGGCATTGCTTTCTCTATGTTGTCTCTTCAGCGTGGTCCTTTAGGGTAGTCAGACTTCTTACATGTAGAATGAGGACTTCCAAAGTTCATGTCCCAAGTGAAAAAAGAGCCAGGAAGAAGCTGTATTGCCTTGTTTGACCTAGGCCCGGAAGTCAGAGTGCACTATTACTGCTTTATTTATAGCAGAAGTGAGTCACTTAGACCAGCCATATTCAAGAGGTAGGGGATTGGGTTTCATCTTTCTTTTTAAAGCTTATTTGTTTTTTTATTTTAAATGTTAACATTCTATTATATTTAAAGTTTGTTGAGTATAGGGACTATGTCACTGCACTTAACCAGGCTTTGAATGCAGTAGGAATGGAGTAAACCTTGTTTTTAGACAGTATATACATGGCACAGTTTTTTCCTTAAAACTTTATTGGGGTGTAATTTACATACCATAAAATTCACTCATTTTAACTAAATAATTCAATGTTTTTTTTCAGTGAATTTATGCAGTTGTGCAGGTATTAGCACAATCCAGTTTTGGAACATTGCATGACCATAGTAGAATTCCTCATGCCCATTTACAGTTAACTCACAGTCCCAGGCAATCACTTAATCTACTTTCTGTCTTTCTAGATTTGCTTTTTTGGGATATTTCATATAAATGGAATCATATATTACATGTCATTTGTTTCTGGCTTTTTTTCAGTTAGCACAATGTTTTTGAGGTTCATCCATGTTGTAACATGAATCAGTATTTCATTCCTTTTTATTGATGAATAGTATTCCATTGTATGGACATAGCATATATATTATTTAACCATTCACCAGTTGATGGACATTTGAGTTGTTTTCTGCTCTTGGCTATTCTGAATATTGCTGCTATGAACATTTGTGTACAGGTTTTTATGTGGACATATGTTTTCATTTCTCTTGAGTATACATCTAGGTGTGAGGTTGCTGGGGTATATGATAAATGTATGTTTAACTTTTTAACAAAATGCTTGTTTTTCAAAGTGGCTGCACCATCTGCATTTCTGCCAGCAACTTACGAAGGTTCTTGTTGGAATAAATCTTTTTAAAGTGCTTTGAAGGTAATTCTCTGTGTTGAATGAGAGCAGGTTTCTGAATGGATTTAGTTTGTGGGCAAATAAATCTCCTGTCATTTTCGGCAATAGATGGGGGAGTGTGGCTGGTTTCATAAGAAAGATGAAACAGGAAAGGTAGAGAAAATAAAGTGGAGGGAAAGAGGGACAACCCTATCCTTAATCCTTTGAACAACCATGGTATAATTTTTGTTGTTATTGTTGATGTTGTTTGTTTTTTGTTATTCTTTAATTGAGATAATTGACAGATAGCATCATATTAGCTTGAGTGTACCACATAATGGTTCAATATTTGTGTATATTGTGAAATGATCACTACAATAAGTCTAGTTAACAAGCATCACCTTACATAGTTACAAATATTTTTTTTCTTATGATGAGAACTTTTAAGATCTACTCCTTTAGCAACTTTCAAATATATAATACAGTATTATTAACTATAGTCTTCATGCTGTACATTACATCCCTAGGACTTGTTTATTTTATAACTGGAAGTTTGTACCTTTTGACTCCCTTGACCTATTTTGCCCTCCTCTCACCCACTGCCTCTGGCAATCACCAATCTGTTCTCTGTATCCACCATTTTTTTTTTTTTTTTTTAAGATTCCACATGTAAGTGAGATCACATGGTATTTGTCTTTCTCTGTCTGATTTATTTCACTAATGCCCTCAGGATTTCCTTCGTTTTCATGGCTGAATGATATTCCTCTGTGTGTGTGTGTGTGTGTGTGTGTGTGTGTGTATCACATTTTAAAAAAATCCACTCATCCATCAGTGGACACTTAGGTTTTTTCCATATATTGGCTATTGTAAACAATGCTGCAGTAAACATGGGGGTTAGATGTATTTCAAATTCCTATTTTCATTTCCTTTGGATAAATACCCAGAAGTGGGATTGCTGGATCTAATGATAGTTCTATTTTAAAATTTTGGGGAACCTCCATACTGTTTTCCATAATGGCTGTACCAATTTACATTCCCAGCAACAGTGCACAAGGGTTCCCCTTTCTCCATATCCTTGCCAACACTTGTTATTTCATGTTTTTTGATAGTAGCCATTCTAACAGATGGAAAGTAATAAACTCATTGTGGTTTAGATTTGCATTTCCATGATAATTAGTGATGTTGAACACCTTTTCATGCACCTATTGGCCATCCATAAGTTTTCTTTGGAACAACATCTATTCAGATCTTGTGCCCTTTGTTAAGTCCTTTATATATTTTGGATATTAACTCCTTATCAGATATATATGATTTGCGTATATTTGCTTCCATTTGGTAGGTTTCCTTTACATTTTGTTAATGGTCTCCTTTGCTGTGCAGAAGCTTTTTAGTTTGATGCAGTTCCACGTGTCTATTTTTGCTTTTGTTGCCTTTGCTTTTAGTGTCAAATACAAAAAGTCATTGCCAAGACTGATGTTAGGGAGCTTAACCCCATCTTTTCTTCTGGGAGTTTTATGGTTTCAATTCTTACATTTAAGTCTGTTACTTATTTTGATTGATTTTTGTGTTTGGTGTAATAGTTTCATTCTTTTGCATGTAGCTGTGGGTTTCACCTTTTGATGGGAGGAGTGTTAATTTGAAGACATGTTTTAAAATGAGAGAGATAGATATTTAAAGAACCGATGTTAAGTATCATTAGGAAGTTGTGATAGTTTCTTACATATGATGTTGTTTCAAGGGCTCATAATAAAAGCTTAGGTTTGGAAAAATAAAGTGATATATCCAAGTTCTAATGGTGGACCAGGTCGGTGCTTTCTGTATGGTAAGCATTGTCTTTGCCCTTTACATTTAATCTCATTTAAAACTCTCAAGTCATCATTTACAGCTACGTGACAATGTTTTTTTAAGGTGATTATTTTTCCCATTCTACAGCGGAAAAAATTTAGGCTTAGGGAGGTTAAGGTAGCTGTAGACAGCAGAGGAATTGGGTTTGAAGCCAGGTCTGTCTGTTCCAGAATCAGCTCTCATAGTTCTTTGCTGTATACTCTCTAGACCCAGAGCATTCCTTTTTTGGGTGGGTCCTCTATGAACATTATAAAATTTCCTTTATATGGAGCAAAACTTATGGAGTCTGCCTATGTTCTTTTGATCCCTACAGTATATACTGGGCTATTTGAGGCCAAGTCCAGGGCAAGTGTCTGGGTTGAGATATGGCTTCAGTCTGTAGATTGAGACAACTACAAAAATCAAACCTGGGAGTTGTCATTAGGTACTCAAGCAAAGCCAAGGGATATGAACAGCAGGTTGAAAAGACACAGGAGAATTCAAATAGTGAAAGCTAAGGCAATACTGAGGATCAAAAGTTCAAGCTCACACCATGAAGAGACATCCATTAGTACTGGAGGCATCATTAGTAGCAAAAAGGAAACGGGCAGAGATCTAGACAAACTGGAGAAAATGAACTAAAATAGAGGATGAGAAATGCTACGACCAAGATGTAAACAAAGTGATGGGGAGGAAGGCTAGGAGCAGGAGGCAGTAAATATGCTCTTGGCCACCCCTCCACTTTGGACAGGGAGCTTCTGAGGACTTTATTTGGGTCCTGGATCCAGTATACCAAAGTGATTATTCTCAAGTTTTGAGCGGGTCTTCCTGTCTAGAAACCTTGGTTTTAAACTTTCTAAAGACTTATAAACTAATTTTTGGATGACTTCATTCACCCAGTTTCATAAAGAAAATACCTTATCTGAGTGAAATAATATTTAACATTAGATTGTACACTTTCATGAAAAATCCGAAATGTATATTTCAAAATGTATGTTGAACCTCTAGTATAGAGGTTCATCTTTACATCTATTGTATTTTATACTGTTTAAGTGGGAAGCCCCTGTCCCCAAGGTGTTTGGATAAAAAAGTGAGGAAATCAACCTTGAAATCCCTCTTCTTCCGTGGTTTGCTGTTCCCTCTTAATATCCTCCAAGAGACCTCCAGCTTTGCATTTATTATTGAGTTTCAAAGGAATTTAAATGAATTTCTACCATTTTATAGTCTGTGTGTACATTCCCTTTATTCACAGGTATACATGGACACTGTAATCTTCTAATCTAATCCTAAAGATTCTTGATTATATCACCTTACTAAGACCCAAGGTGATCTTGAATTGGTGCCTCATCATATTCTTACATGAGTTTTGTGATGGTGGTGCTTTTTATTCTTAAATACTGCTTTGCATTGTAACTTTCCTTGAAATCAGTTTTTTCTTTTGACCAGACTCATTTCATGGAAGATTTGAGCTGATTAACATAGATTCTCAAGTACAACAAAGACGTTGAATGGGAAACTCATGGTAATAGTACCTATCATAACCATAGTATGTGTTATATTATGTATATCTGAGAATATCCCAGAAGGAGTGTGATTTAGATCATCTTAATTATATGCTTATATCTATGCTTTGTTTTTATCTCAATTAAATACTTAGTTTTCATTTGGTTATAACTATTATGGTACATATTTGTATATATATTCTGTATTTATATATATTCTGTAAGATTTCTAATTGATAGAAGAGATAATTGTTCTTTCCTTCCTCCTTGGTTTAAGCCAGTATTTGGTAGGAATAGATCAGACTTTGAATTTCACCAGTGTGTTTGAATGTTTCTCATTGTATGGTTAATCATGGAGTTCCAAGCTCACCCTACAACTGTAATTATCTAGTTAGTGTTTTTTTTTTTTTTTTTTTTTTTTTTTGCTGTACGTGGGCCTCTCACTGTTGTGGCCTCTCCCGTTGCGGAGCACAGGCTCCGGACGCGCAGGCTCAGCGGCCATGGCTCACGGGCCCAGCCGCTCCGCGGCATGTGGGATCTTCCCGGACCGGGGCACAAACCCGTGTCCCCTGCATCGGCAGGCGGACTCTCAACCACTGCGCCACCAGGGAAGCCCTAGTTAGTGTTTTAAAGGCTGCCAAATGAGGAATTCTTTCTGTGAGATTTTGGGTCATTCATCAAAACCAAGACAAAAATAGCAGATAAGAGCATATTTAAGAAAGAGTGACAAATCCCTAGAGCTTTGAAAATGACTGATGAGAAATTAGTTAGTTTTAAATCTCATTCTTTAATAGATGAAGAAACTGAGCCTCAGAAAGTTCTAGTGATTTGCCCAGATCATTCAGCCAGTTATTAGAGTTTAATCTTCTAATTTCATAGTCCATATCTTTTTCCTAAATTGTTCACAGTTCAACTTTTAGTTTCCTATACTAATGGAATTTTGTAGGCAGTATAAAACAGTGGATTGGTTAGTGGTTTCTGAGGAAAGGTTAGAATTTTACATTATGCAGACCTTTTAAAGGTAGAACACAAACTTTCCATTATGGACAATCAGCCCTTTTGCTAAGTTAAATGTCAATGTTTAGGTCTGAAATTTACTGTGCAATATTTATGTTGTTAGGAGAACTCTGAGTTAAAGAAATGTGAAGTATAGTTGGAAAATGTCGAGTTTAAATGAGTAGGAATTTATGTTTCAATGTTCTCTCTGCCTTTCCTAATAAGTTAAAATTATAGATAAATTTTGCCATGAATGGTGACTTTGTAAAACTTTTTGTGTATTTAGGCTCTTTTTGTTTGTTGTAGAGTGATTAGTATTCTCTTTTAAATATAAACCTGATTTGAGATATATAAGGTTTTTTTTTAGTTAAACTAAATGAAAGACCTCAAAATAGCCATACATTAAAAAAATCCCACTAAATATATATCTTCTGTAACTTAAAACACCTCACTATTATTTTCAATCTGTCCCTTTTGTATGATTTGAATGTTACCGATTACTTTCTATTTTCTATTCTGTGGAGGTAGAT
The DNA here is from genome assembly GCF_951394435.1 of Stenella coeruleoalba. Taxonomy (NCBI): domain Eukaryota; kingdom Metazoa; phylum Chordata; class Mammalia; order Artiodactyla; family Delphinidae; genus Stenella; species Stenella coeruleoalba. The sequence goes on from NC_137154.1 coordinate 76,171,242, forward strand.
ATATCACGACTAAATGATTGGTTGTAGGAAAATATTTTTGGTTTTTGGAAATATAGAAATATATTATGAGGAAGGGAAAAGTGTTCAAAATTTTATGTTTCTCATATTTGCATTCTCAACTATTAAAAATCTTTAACTTTTTATTTTGAAATAATTTAAATTTTATAGATGATCTTCAAGAATAGCACAAAAATCTCCATGTACCCGTCACCAAGATTCACCAGTTACTAGCATTTTGCCAAATTTGCTTTAGTACTCTTTCTCTTGAGAGTGAGTTGCCACCACCATGCTTTTTTTTTTTTTTTAAAACCCGTAAATACTTAAGTGTTTATTTCCTAAGACAGAGACATTCACTTATGTCACTACAGTATAATTATTCAAATCAGGAAATTTAACACTGATAGAACACTGTTATCATAGACTTTTTTGAAATGTTGCTGTCACAATAATGCTCTTTATAGAAACTTTTTCTTGACCTTGAACATGACCATCTGGAATGGTTCCTCCGTCTTTTTTGTTTTTCATGACATTGACATTTTTGAAAAGTTTAGGCTAGCTACTTTGTAGAATGTCCCTCAATTTGGGTTTGTCTGGTGTTTCCTTATGAATAAATTCAAGTTGTGAATTTTTGGCAGGAATTAAGGTACTTTGTCTCTTTACTGTTGTTGTAAACTTTGATCTCTTGATTAAAATGGCATCTGCTCTGCTTCTCACTGTATTCCCTCCTTGGAATTAGTAAGTTCTTTGTGAGGGAAGACTGTGTGTGTAGACGTCCTGTTTCTCATCAAATTGTCATCCACCGGGTTGAATGTCTCTTAATGATTCTAACAAGGAATATTTTTCATGCCTCTCAATCAGTTTACAAAAAGAAACACTAAAGAAGTAGTGCTCAACAGAAAGAACATTTAATAATTTTCATGTTATCATTTGGGTAATACAAAGGTGGTAAGCAGTAAACATTAGCTCATGGCACATAAAAATCAAAGGATAGGGCTTCCCTGGTGGCGCAGTGGTTGAGAGTCCGCCTACCGATGCAGGGGACACGGGTTCGTGCTCCGGTCCAGGAAGATCCTACATGCCGCGGAGCGGCTAAGGCCCGTGAGCCATGGCCGTTGAGCCTGCGTGTCCGGAGCCTATGTTCCGCAACGGGAGAGGCCACAACAGTGAGAGGCCCACATACCGCAAAAAAAAAAAAAAAAAAAAAAAAAAAAAAATCAAAGGATGGAGCTTTGATACTCTTCTACTTATGTACTGCTGTAACGTTTAAGCCTTCTTGAGTTCTCTTACAGGACCCCGGGCACACATTCTGTTCACTTGTTTCATATCACCATTTCCTCTTCCCATCCTTGTTCTCCTTTTGCTTTATTTTATTTTATTTTTTTATTTTTTTTTTGCGGTACGCGGGCCTCTCGCTGCTGTGGCCTCTCCCGTTGCGGAGCACAGGCTCCGGACGCGCAGGCTCAGCGGCCATGGCTCACGGGCCCAGGCGCTCTGCAGCATGTGGGATCTTCCCGGACCGGGGCACGAACCCGCGTGCCTTTCATCAGCAGGCGGACTCTCAACCACTGCGCCACCAGGGAAGCCCCTTTTGCTTTTTTTTATTTTATTTTTATTTATTTTTTATTTTTTTTGCGGTACGCGGGCCTCTCACTGTTGTGGCCTCTCCTGTTGCAGAGCACAGACCCCGGACGCGCAGGCTCAGCGGCCATGGCTCACGGGCACAGCCGCTCCGCGGCATGTGGGATCTTCCCGGACCAGGGCACGAACCCGTGTCCCCTGCATCAGCAGGCAGACTCTCAACCACTGTGCCACCAGGGAAGCCCGCTTTTGCTTTATTTTGAACCCTGTTTTAAAATTGTTTTCTCTTGCTGTGTTTTAGCATCTTTGTAAGATGTTTGATGATTCTGTTTTAGAACATGATAGTATAAGGGGAAAAAAAAAAGAGATGCATTTAGACTGTTTATAGGATACACAACTCTTCAGTCTTCACTGAGGATCAACTGTTGAGTGATCAGTCATTGACAGGAACAGAAATATAGGGTTTTCATTAATGGCCCAGCTCAATTCCTTGGAAGCCATCCTGATCTCCATCTCTTTTTTATTATTTAGTCTTGCACCAACATTCACTGTTTTGAAGCACTCTCTCATGGTTTTCCTAGTGTCTCAGTGAAATTATAACCTTGTCTAGGACATGTATTATATACTACTTACATGTATTATATGTTCTAGCATGTATCCTGCATATCATCTACAGAACACAACTGTAGCATAGTAACCTCACATCTCAGTATCTAGTAAGGTGTGGTAAACTCTAGGTAGTATGTGCTAACTCAGTTCTTATGGAGTGAAATCGAGAGTGACTGACAACTCTAGGCTAGCCATTATTATTACTTACAACACTTGTGTTCCTGAGATGTAGCAGTATCTGCAAATCCTAAATCTACTTCATTGATATTTTATGGTCATTCAGATAAATTGTTAAGGGAAGACAAGGATCCTTTATCTTAAATCAAAGTAACCTGAACTTTCTCTGTAGTCAATAAAGATGAATATGAGTAACTCTGAACACAGCAGTTTTGGAGTTGTCATTCCCTGGTTAATTGGCGTAAACATACTATTCCACTCCTTGGCTAGCCAGAAATACTCTTGACAGGATCTACTATAAAGAAAATAGAAAGGAGTAACTCGAGGGTATTTGGAATACGGTCCTGAGATGGCACAGAGCAGAAGTACCATTGCCCAAGGATGGAGTTGACACCATGTGAACCACTACCATAAAGACTAACTGATAATTAGGCGATGTGTTCAGTTTTATGTCAAATAATTGGTGATTCTTAAGGAGCAAACTAAGGGGTTAGAATGATTTTCCAGACCTCACCTATAAAGACAATACAATGCCAGAGCATCCTTTTAGATGTGCTGTGTGGCCCAGAGGCCTTAGTTTCTACTTTGTAGACTATAAGTTAAATCAGAAGTAAAAAATATGAACTAATTTTAAATTTGTAAATTTAAATTTTACGTTGTTAAGTTATGAAGTAACAGTGTTAGAAAGGAGGAAAGAACTTCTGAAAGCGCATATTGAATGCATGCGTTAAACATGCCCTCCACAATCTCTTAAAATAGTTAAATGTTTCTTACATTTCCTGGAAAACAGACATGCAGCCCTTGCAAAGAACTGTCACAAAGCTGTTGTCCCTTTGTTCTTTGTCTCAGCTCATTGGAGGCTGCTGTCACACTTCTGTCAGTAACAGTGTCTTTCTAGTGCAGGGATTTTCAAAGAGGAGACCGGGTTTAAAAATGTTCATCTACCTCTTGAGCATTTCTTCCCATGGGTGGCTCAAGAGACCGCTCAAGACTTCCCACTTTTTTCACAACTAATAGAGGGGCTTTGATACTCAATAAATAAAGTATATACATTGGAATTATCTATCTTTATAATGCTAATAATAATACTAAACATTTAATATTTAATGCAAATTTCTGAAAACTTCTTTGACTAAGTAAGTTGAGTTTAGAACTTGTCAAGAAGAGAAAATATGACCTGGATCACCTTTCTCTCTCTCTCTCTCCCTGTTTCTTTTTCTCTCTCTCTCGATCATATGCTGCCAATTGGAATGGTTTAATAAAAAAATTTTAAAAAAGAAGGGGAATTATTTTAAAGCAGGGTAGCTGAAGCATTTGTCTTTTAGGATTCTAATATTTTTGTGTAAAGCTGTCTATCTCCGATAAGGTACCTAATTGCTTCTTGATAATGTAGAATAGAGTTTAAAATTATCCCCAGATTTGTATTTAAGATGTTAATAAGTGATCACTGGGTGAGGACAGACATGAGTTCATTTGAGTTCAATGGGAAAAAGGCACTGTGTTATTCTTGGATCTATTCAATACTATTAAATATTTGTTCAGTTTTAACCTCTTAGGGCTTAAATCTCCTTCTAAAAGGGACAACAGTAGGTATGATTATCTCAGTGCTGCCCCTTAGCTCTAGATTATTTTCAATCTACTTTAACCTTGACATGTGAAAAACAGATTCAATTTGTAGATGTGCCATGAAATATAGTCTCTTGACAAATCAAGACGTATACACTTTTGTGTATACAGACATGTACTTTATAATTAAATAACATTGAATGTGATAAATGGAGGTCACCACTCAGTTTAATTCAGATACAAAAATCCCCTTTCTTTCACGCTAGGAAGCAATTGCTTTAACCTTGTCTGTGTAGTCATAGATAAAAGCTATGAGTATTTGGGTTTATTTGATGGGAAGTTCTTGGCAGTTAATACCAAAGGGTTTTTCCATAGTTTTTTGTTGTTGTTGCATTTTGGTTTGTGCAGGAGTTGAGTTCAATTTAGGGGCAGAACTTCCCTTCAACTCTCAGTGGATTTCAGTCTTCTTTGCAGTGACAGTAGTTTTAAAAACCCCAAGAGGTACAATACTTTCATCGATAGTAATGGCATGTAATAGTACAAACGGGAATTCTATTTAGAATATAATTTGCATCCCTTGTCATTTTATCACATTCTGTATTTCTGTGATAGCTAATATAGAATAAAATTAAAATTTCATACTGTGTTTTTCATGGCCTTGCATGTTCTGGACTCTGCTTTAATCTCAGACCATTCTCTGTTGCCTTCTCCTATGCTTTAGTCATGCTGGTCTTCTCCTTCTATCAACATATCAAGCACACTTCTGCTTTAGGATGTTTGTGCTTGCTGTTCTCCCTGCCTGGAACTCTTTTTCTAGATCTTTGAGTAGAAGTTAGGGGGTGAGTAGTTACTGTAATTCATGCCTTAGTCCCAAGGCGCCTCTTCATTGAGTCTTTTGCTTACTTACCACTCAGTTTAAATTCATATCTCCAGTGCCATAATTTTCTGTCACATCAACTTTTTAAGTTTTCTTCCTGGCTTCTATCATTATCTGATTTTATCTTAATTATTATTTTGTTTATTTGCCTGTCATTCTGAATTATAATATAATAATATCATAAGAGCAGGGCCTTTGTATTTCATAGTAAATATTTGCTTGAAAACCATTTGAGTTCAGATATTAAGTCATGAATTACAGCCTAATGATTGAAGTATTTTAAACTAAATCATCAGAAACTTCTAGGTTTGGTTTACAAGCAATTCATTTGTGATTAATTGTAAATTCTCACCTGAAAAGTTATGAAGAATAGTTTATATGTTGCTTCTGGTTGGACAATAAGCTTCATTGGGTATGTACCTGTTAATCCTATATTCACTATCATCTATATATGTAAACCAAGAAGGGAAGCATTATTACCAGGTTATCTGGAAATTAGCCTAGTCTGCAATAAAGTTGTCATTATTTTGGACACAGCCTATTCATGTTTTGCCACACTTGTATATATAGAAGGCAACTGTTTTTTCATCAGCCCAATTCTCAGTGGACCATCCATGGCATTGAAATCCCCACCATTGGATTGTCATGCTGTCTTACATTTCCCAAGGGCAGATAGCTTTCAGAGTACAAGAAGAAGATTAGCACTTCTCAGTGAGTAAGATTTACTTGTTGTTAGGAAGCATGGAGAAAGGTCTTAATGAAAGAAGCCATAGAAGTAATGAGACTTTGTTGATGGGCCAACGAGTGCGGTAATGGTTGGAAATATTTATCAGGTTCCCTGGGAGTATAGTCTTCGGTGAGGGGCTCAAGTGGGAGAGAAAGGGGGTGGTGGTGTGTGACCTGAATAAACACACTGGAATAAAGGCCAAATAAAGCCTCTGTAGCGGCAACTGAAGAGGTAGAAGTTTCTGAAAACAAATTTTATCCACTTCACAATTTGACTTAGCTTGCCCTTATTTTTGCCTTTTGGCCTAAGTGCTCTAACTGTAACACAGTAATGTAATTTAGTACCTTACTGATATAGTGTGCTCCCTGGCTGGTAAGCTCAAAGGCTGCAAGAAGCTCTGTTTTTCATTCCTCATTCTTTCAAGGGTGTTGATAAGCCTAATTGAAGTTTTGGCACAGGGTAGCAAGGCATCTTCCAGTGATAAGACAGCAGGCATTGCTTATTCATCCCTAAGAAACATCTAGGGATAGCTTGGTTTGCCAAATAGCATTCAGCTTGCCTGTTCTCCCTCCCCTATCCCCAGCACTTATTCAAGATTTATTTCCAAAATGGTAACTAGAGTAAATAAAGAATCAGAATAAGTTACAGAAGTTAATCTTATCCATTCACCTTTTAAAGGTAGAAATGAAAATTTACTGATGTGATTAGCCTTTGATTGCATATATAGTGAAAATATCTATAATCTGGCATGCCCAAGTAGAAGGTAGGCTACCTTCATTATCTGTTAAAATCCTCGTTTGTCCCCAAAGAGACAAAGGTGGGGGGTCCTTAATATTGATATCCATATACTTCCATTTTCCCCTTCTTCAGTGGTTTCAGAACACTTCACACTCAACTAGTCTATGAATGAATGGACTATTATTTGAGACCGAAACTAGTATATGAATAGGAAAATGACATTTAGTTTGCATGAATGCAAAGTCCAGCATTGTTCATCTTACTTCAGTTTGATCTTGGCGTTTTCTGTTCTCTAATTTCTAGCTCCTTTCCCCACCTGCTTCCCCACCCCAGTGGGCTTGTACCAAGAAATGTTTTTTGGCCTGTAACAGTATGCGTCAGATACTACTCTAGGATCTCGAGGATACACAAGTGAAAGCGGGAGGCACAGGCATTTCCTCAGAAATACTCATAATTTGGTTGGGAAGACAGACTGGCACAGGGTGGCCTGAAGTGTTATGTGGTCCGCTGAGATAGTGGTATGATCCCAGTCCTGTGGGAGTTTGAAGAAGGCCCTTAAAATATACAATGGAATAATACTCAGCCGTAAAAAAGAATGAAAGAATGCCATTTGCAGCAACATGGTTGGACCTAGAGATGATCATACTAAGTTAAGTAAGCTAGGCAGAGAAAGACAAATGTCATATGATATCGCTTGTATGTGGAATCTAAAAAAATGATACAAATGAACTTATTTACAAAACAGAAATAGACCCACAGACATAGAAAACAAACTTATGGTTACCAAAGGGGAAGGGAGGGAATAAATTAGGAGTTTGGGATTAACATAAACACGCTCCTATATATAAAATAGATAACCAACAAGGACCTACTATATAGCACTGGGAACTATACTCAGTATTTTGTAATTACTTAGAGGGAAAAGAATCTGAAAAAGAATATATATGTGTGTGTGTGTGTATAATTGAATCACTGTGCTATATACCTGAAACTTACACAACATTGTAAATCAACTATACTTCAATAAAAAACAAAACAAAACACCTTACACTTGGAATATTAGTGAAAGCTTACCAAGGATGTGACACTCGGGCTGAGGTTTAAAGTATACCTAAGAGACATTTAGATAGTGAATGGAACAAGTGAACTAGGGAAAGATAACTTTCGAAAAGGTCACAGTGTGATCGAGGGCTTGTAAGTGTGGGAAAGAGAAGACTTCCCATGGGGGAGTGGCCACAGAAAAGGTTATCAGGAGCTTGGGAGAGGCCCCTTCATTAAGGATCTTGGGATAGTGGGCTAAAGAAAGGTCTTTTATATTGAAGGTTGTGGAGAGATGATAAAAGTTGGGGATTGACATACTCTTTTTTAATTTATAGAGACTATTCTGGCAGCTGTGTGGAAAATTAAAAATGGGTGGATTTCGATACTGGGTGCTGAGAGATGTGTAAGGTGGATATTGCTGTAATCTTGGGAAGAGGTGGTGGGATGTGTACTGAGGCCATGGGGAGACCATGGATTGGATGTGGAAGGTGAAGAGGCTGCAGGCTAGGATGATGGGGCAGCTGGCTGAATTTGGTGCCATTCACTGAGAGGAGACAAATCGAGAGAGTAGAGAAGGTTGGGCCCTGTGTTGGGGGTGTGTTTTTGAGGTGCCTATGGGAATGGGACAGACGCTTGGTTTACAGATAGGGAGCTTAGCAGAAATGTCTGGGCTGGAGACAAGATGTATAAGCCATCTCTTCTTGTAATATTTGAGGCATGAAACTACGTTAGGTCACCCATGGATAGGATGTAGAGTTTTCTCTTATCTTGAAATGTAAGATAAAGGTAAGTTAGTTGAGTCTGTCTTTGCTTCTTTTACTCTGCAAGGGAATTCTTGAAAGCTGATGAGGTCAAAAGGCCATTGAAGATGACCTAAAGATACACCTAGATGATCTCATGACGATATGCTTAGTAGGGATGGGGTGGAAGTTTTCGGGTACTGATTTCATTAGCTTGGTGTCTTTACGTTGGTATATGCAAAGCTATTTTTCTTTTGATAGTTGTAATATACAGTCCAGCTTTATTAGAATTCCTGAATTATTTGACAGTGCATTTTCTCATCCAACATTTTCAGATTCATTAATTTTTAGATTAATTAAAATATGCCTTAACTCTGGTCGTATACTAGAATATGTTAGTAATTACTAGAAGCAGAAATTTACAAACAGTATGTTATTGTCAGCAGTCAAAGTGATGGGGATTGTCCTATCGGGCTTCTGTTTGGGAATCTGGGTAATGTTGAGATAAGAAGTAGGGTTTTACCAGCAGCATCAGTCTTCTTGTTTGTGTAAACTGGGCATCTGAGGTGCAAACTTTTGTTCTCCACTAAGTATAGTATCTCTTAATTTTTTAAAAGGAAGCAGAAAAAGAGAGAAGCAAGAGATTTTTTCCCATACCTTTTTCAGGTGTCTCATTACTGCTTTGCATTGTATCAGGTTCTGCGTGTCATCTTAAATGCTCTAGAGTCTGAAGGTCTCAGGCTGTCTGCTGCTGTCAGGAAGGAAAGTAGTTTCAAGCTTTATTTTCTGGAAAAGAATCTTAAACATCCTTTTACCCAGTTCTATGAACCGAATGTAATTCAAGCCATAGCCTGAGGGTAAGCCCCAGAGAGGTCAGATGTTAATGATTTATTAAATGACGGTGTATTCTATTGGGACATACTTTTCACAGATAAGGAAAAGTGTATTTTTTTTTTTATATTTGCCGTGTGTTGTAAAGGGAATTTCTCTAGTATTGACATAGCCCTCGTATTTCACATGATATAAGACCTCACAGAAAGGGCTGAATGAGGTTCTTTACTTCATTGGGTAAGAAAAGTTTTTGACAGCTGTACAGTGTGGTAAACTAGCTCATAGTTTATGACCAGATCTGGCTTTGGAAAAGACCAGGAAGGAGAGTTATAACATATGGAACTTATTTGGGAAGTAATTCTTAGCTATGACTAAGAGCCTGTGCTCAAATGCCTGGGAAAGTTTAAAAGAAAATGTTTGCAAAATAAATCATATCTCTTGTTTGCTAAATTGTAGGACTTAGATAACTTTTGGGTACTCATGGACTTCTGTAATTCTGTATTAAAGCTCTGAAGTTTTCTCTTTTAATCAATTTTTTCTGGTTTTATTTTTAACAGCACTGTGATTCAATTTGTTGTTTTTTTCAATTAAGGAATTATTTATTTCAGAAGATTATTTTCTCTTCCCCCAGCCCCCAGAGATCCTTAAAATAGTCACATTCAAGCAGTTGCTACAGGGGTAGTTTATAGGAAAGATATACTGTGTGTGTGTTAGTTTCTGGTGCTGTTTTTTCTTAACTCTTCAAGTCCCAATTACAGTATTTCCTGTGTTTATTTATATCAAGATAGTATGTGACATAAACATCCCAAGTAAGTGTTGTACCAGGGAAAGTGAGCTAGGAAAAGGCAGTCCTATTATGGTTATGTTTCTGAAAGAATACCCCTTTTTTCTCATTTCCCAAACTTTAGTTGGATAGAATTCTGTGGGGGAAATGCTCCTATTTTAAGTTAATAATTGCAGAAAACTCTTCCTAATCTTCCCTCCGTCTATGCTGATGCTTACCTCAGTGTTACATTATTACAACTTAGCATTTCATGAGCCAGGAAAATCATTATTATTGAACTTAGCTTGACCTTTTATCACACACATAAATATGACATCAGCACAATACTGAAACTGTTTGGGGATGCAATAAAATGTGTTTATCGTTTTCCAAAAAAGATTTGTAATAGTGAAAATAATATACATTTCAGAGTTTAGAAATTAGAAAATAGGAAAATAATCATCTCATTGCTCTAACACTATAGCTCTTTTTTGTTTGTTTTTTCCTTTCTTTAGTGACAGCCTTACTCATATTTCATGTAACTTTATTTGGGGGCAAGACTTAATTTTGGTCCTGCAGTATATTCTTATTGTCTGAGAATGTATAATGTGGTATATATAGTAGAGTCGTTAGAAATACCAACTCTAGAGTCAGACTGCTTGGGTTCATGGTGTGGCCTTGCCACCTACCAGCCATTTGTGACCTTGGGCGAGTTACTTATCCTCTTTGGGTCTCAGTTTCCTTCACTATGAAATGGGAATAATAATAATAGTATTTACTTTTTTATGGAGCTGTTGGGAGGACTGAAGGAGAACTCCCTTGGCCCATGGTAAGTGTTCACGAATTACTGTTATGTGTGTGCTCTAGAATCCATTTCCGCATTTACCTGATGGGAGTGACCGGTTTGCTTTTCTCCTCTATGCTTTCAGCCTGTGTTCTGTAACATACTGCCGTGCTCAAACCCCTGTCCTGGTTTCCAGCTAAAACCTAACAGAGCCATATGGTTTTCTTTCTCAAGTTTTCAGTTCATCACAACAGTGTAACCAGCCTTAAGGAAGGAGGAGTAGGAAGAATTTGGAAGGTGATTTGCATCTCTTATTTTTGAGGAGTTACTGCGCTTTCCATTTTAGCCCACTATGGCAGTTTGTATGATACTAATCTGCCCTCTGTGGTGTTTCGATTTGAAGTACAGTGTTGCATTTTTTTTTCTTTGCAAAACTAATTTATAAGTAAAGAACCTTGTGTGAATATAAGAAGTCATTCTAAGTTAATAGTTATTTGTTTTTCCGTGACTGAATTTTTTTGTTTTGTTTTGTTTTTTTGTTTTTGCATTACGTGGGCCTCACACTGTTGTGGCCTCTCCCGTTGCGGAGCACAGGCTCCGGACGTGCAGGCCTAGTGGCCATGGCTCACAGGCCTATACGCTTCGTGGCATGTGGGATCTTCCCGGACCGGGGCACAAACCCGTGTCCCCTGCATCGGCAGGCAGACTCTCAACCACTGCTCCACCAGGGAAGCCCCGTGACTGAATTTTTTTCTAAAGATAATAGTGATGAGCTTAGCTTCAGATTGCTACCCATATAGTTATAGATTACTACCTATATTACACAGCATATATCAGAATACATTTTATAGAAATACTTCTCTTATTTTCAAAAACATTTAGTTTCCTATAGGTAGGTTGTCATCCTTAGTAATATTATGAGGAACAGTATTTGTTACAGCAGCTCATTGCAGGTACCAATTACGTTACCAGAAATAAGTTTATTCATCAATTTAGCAGTAGTATGTTGAGTTTCCACTATGTCAAAGCACTTTGCTGGGCAATGACTATTAAAAAATCAATAAGACATTATCTCTACCTTTACAGGGCTGGAAAGACAGATATGTAAATAACCTGCAGCATGAGTACTGCCACTCTTGTTAGCAGGAGATGTTTATAGCCAGCATTTTTTGATCATCCTTCAGTGCCCAGGTTCAGCTTCAGAATCTTCTCAAGCCAGCACTACAGAAACCTGCTGTCACTCAGAGAAACTTGGGAGGTGTAAACTGTTTGTCATCATTGCTATAGTAGAAGTTTGTTCAAGGTGTCGCTGTGGAAGCCAGGAAATGCAAAAGCCTTGCTTTGTGTAAAAGTAAGTTTAAGTGTAAAGAAGTACAAATGAGTTCAGTCTTTTAGGTATTGAGAAAGACATACTAAATTGGAAATCTTATAAGTCCACATATACATGTTTTAAAGAGATGCTTTAATAACTAGATAAAAGGAATCTTGTATAGTTAGCACTCTTTGCCATTGTTTATGGTTCAGTATTGGTGCCTTCAAACTACATGTTTAGCTCTAAGCTGTGATGTGCTGGGAAAAAGTTAACTGCCAGCACTCAGGTAGGGGTGTGTGTACATGTGTATAAAAAACCCTGATTTGTAATGCTTGCTGATTTCCATGGTGTAGAAATCTTCACCTCAGATGATTTCGGCCCAAGTTGCTGAATGCAGGTTGGGAAGAGATGCCACGTAATGGATCCTGGGAGCCACTGTGAGCCTGCCCCGTGCGCTCGCTCCAGCACAGCACTGGCCTGCAGCCCAAAGTCCTAATCTTTCTCAATCACTCCTTGTTTTGTTTAGGTCAGTCTCGGCTTTGTTTGTATGCATCTTTATCCTGTGTAAAACTCCTTCCTCCCTTCTCTCCTCACCCCCCTCCTCCTTTGTCTTCCAGCCCTCCTGTTATTGCAAAGCTGCAATAAGAAATTTAAGAAATTGCATATACAGTGGGATATCTTAAATCTTCCTTAAGGTTTTAGCAATCTGCTATTACGTAAATATTGAGCAATTATGATTAAAATACATTAACATCTAGCTACTAAAACGTAATTGCTGTAAATTAACTGTGACTGTGAATTTATTTAATGAATTTTCATTTCTTTTATAAACTTGCAAAGACTCTTAGAAGTTTGCTTAAATTCACAAATGAAGAATTTTCAAAAGATGCATGATTCTAATTTCTCTCTCCAAGGATATTTTTAGTAGTGAATCCTGAGAAGGGTAGAGGAAAATTAGCAAGAAGAAGCAGTATTAAAAGAGGAGGAGGTGATAAACACTGATTACATAAATTATCAATTTGTTGAAGCTCCCTCCTCCTGCCCTCACACATAAAGCCACTTTGACCCCTCTAAGCTCGGGGATAAACCTGGAAGAAAAAAAATCTTCACTGTGGCTATAGTTGTCTCAGCTCAGGATATACAGGGTTTCTGATTTTTAAAGTGGGGGAGAGGGGAGGAGCTATATTCCCATCAGCACAAGGACACTGATATACATGGGACAGCTGTGTTACAGGAAAATCTTTGGCCATCTCCTATAAGGTTAACAACCATAGGGCATCACTGGAATCTAATAGCAATGCCACCAGAGGTGTGCAAGTTCAGGAGATCCTGAGGTTTCCTGAGAATGTCCAAAGGTAGAGGACTGGCAGAAGTAACTTCACCAGTTTCTTTGCATGATGTTTTTACCTAGTCAGAAGGAGGAGCAGTTATATAACACGTTGAAACAGCTGAGGTTGCAGCATTTCTTATATTATTTGGAGCCTGTGTTCTCAAAGGTAGATTTAACCTCAACATTTTCCTTGTATGACCTTTGAGGTAATGCAGCCATATAGTCTATAAAAGTGTTTTCCTAAATGCATACTTTTTGGTCAAAATCAAAAGAAAAGTATTTGTTACAATGAAGGTATGTGCAGGATGTTTGGAGTAACTGTTTTAACTGTTTTTTTTTTTTTTGCGGTATGCGGGCCTCTCACTGTTGTGGCCTCTCCCGTTGCGGAGCACAGGCTCTGGACACGCAGGCTCAGTGGCCATGGCTCACGGGCCCAGCCGCTCCGCGGCATGTGGGATCTTCCTGGACCGGGGCACGTACCCGTGTCCACTGCATCGGCAGGCGGACCCTCAACCACTGCCACCAGGGACGCCCTTAACTGGTTTTTAAGATGTCTGTTTTAATTTGACTCTTCACATCTCTTGTTATTTACAGCTGAAATATAGTTTGACCTTCTCTTTTGCTGTTTTTTTTTTAAAGCCTCCGTTATTATAGTTATAAATGTAGTAATCAGGATGGCAATAAGTAGACACAAGTTTGTGAGGAGGCAGTATGTTATGGTTAGATCTGCTGTTTACAAATGTTTTCCACAACGCTTGAATGCTGTAAAAGTATTCTTAGTTCAACCTCCCATTAGTGATTGCTGGGTAAGAAGAGATAAAGCAAAAGTAGTTTAAGAGTGACAAAAAAATCTAAGAAAAATAACTTACCTTTCTAGCCCAAATAACTCAGTATTCAGAGAATTTCATTTGGTACAACCTAGAGTTAATGACATTATCAGATCACAGTGGGTTGTATGAAATTTTGCAATTTACCCCTCCTCTCTCCCCTCCTTTCTCAGCTAGATTCTATGAAAATGGTCAGTTTCTTCTTGGATGAATGCTCTTCTGCTCCCTCATCTTATAAGTATAGATGGTTTTATTAAAAAAGAGTTAACTTTACTTTGAGTTATATTCGGGACAGTCGTAAGTTCTGGAAGCAGAGAGGACTGCTTGCTATTTGGCCTAGGAACCAGTGTGTTCCATTTAAGAAGCCTTGACATCCAGTATGTGCTGGTGCGATTTCACTCTTTTATATAAAACTCCAGTAGCAACATCCTAAGTCATTTTAAAAAGTGATATTTCATTACAATCGACCTACTCAAAAAGAATGAATTTAGCAGGAAGCAAGTACAACTTTGTATTAATAAGCTCTTACGATCATTATACATAAAATGTAAAAATCTTTGTAAACAGGCTATGAGATAAAGGCATGTTATCATCTTTATTCTGTAGAAAGGGAAACAGACACGGAGAGTCTGAGTAAATTGACTGAGATTGCACAGTTTTCGTGGGAATATTCAAGAATTAAATACAAATCCATGCACTCTCCTGGAGAGTGTACTTCTACTTATTTTCTGAAATAAAAGATGGGATTCATATAGCACCATTCTCCAAAAACTTAAATTTCTTTTCCTAAGTATATTCCTATAAGAAAAGTATTATTACTGGTAAAAGTAAAGATGAAACTAATATTAAATATAAGTGAGTTGGATCTAAATAGATGAGGTCCATTGAAGGAGGATTCATAATGGAACACCGACTTAATAGAATCAAAACATCCAATATTGAAGTAATAAGTGACGTTCAAGGAGGAATTAAATGGATTACTGTGGTACCCAGATAATCTTACATTTTGTTTTAAAGATGAAGACATGGTTTTTCAGAGTACTTTGCTGCTCACATTAAAGGATATAAAGTAAAATGCATTTAGTTTTAACGTCATAGTACTTATTATGTGAAAGTCTTGTTCATATGTCTATCCTTCACACTTCCTGTGAGATTTGGGTTTTGAGTTCTAGTTTAGAAGAGCTGTGAGTTTGCTGACTTAGAGGACTGACTCTTGTGAGGTAGTGGAGAGTTAACTTGACCGGTCTCAGCGTGAGCCTCGGGCTGTCCCTAGACCACTTGCCAGAACTTCATCTAAAAGGAGGGGGCAATAGGATGGGGGTTGGAACAGGCAGAGGAGAGATACTTGCCTGTAATCACAAATTAGGATTCTGATCTGATTTTCCAGTTGCAAATACCAACGGGAAAATGATCCAGTCTTACCTCAGAGACTATTTATAGGTGTCTTCCACATTGATTGTGTTCACTCTACTCATTATTACATACCTTTGTGATCTTTCCCCTCTACGTGGATTGGCTATAATAGGCATCTCAACAGGAAATTGTTTTTGCAGTGAGCTACATCATCCATGTTTTATTTCTGTAAATAACTTGTTCTGTTGTAGCCTTCTCAAACAGTTGCTTTTGATAGCACTGCAGAAAATCATTAAATCTTCTCTTCAAAACCTGGAGCCTTTCAGAGCTTTGATAGTTTGAGGTACGAAATTGTAATCTTACATCCTGGTGAGACACTATAATCATTGATTTGTGATGATCTGTGACTGGTACCAACAACACTCAAGCTTAACCAAAACGTGGAGGGGGGAGAGAAAGTAAAAGTGTAAGAAGAATTACTTTTCAGATTTGTTTTATTCTATCACTACTCACTTCCTTGGACAAACAAGTTATGGTAAGGTTCTCAGCAGTGAAAAGCAAGCATTGAAAATTCCTATAGGACAGCACTTGAAAATTCACGGTCTATAGAAAATAATAATTCATGTGTACTTGGAGAAAAAAAAAACCCAAACATGTTTGGATAATCATTCTTCTAACCACATAAAAACATTTCTAGCCATTACTTTTGAGCGATTTATGAGCACTCCCTTGTGGCTGTTTATTAGAACCGCTTGAAATAGCAAAAGAAAAGCAACAGCAAGCTTAACTGCCAGGTTTAATGTAACACAGCCACAGTTAAAGTGTGTCTACCCAGTAAATGCAGTATTGTAAAGTTTTACCCAATATCAGATTTGCTTCTCTGCTGCGAAAAATAAGTGAAATAGCTGGTGATTATTTTTGAATTTAAAAATGGACCAATATCTATAAAAATAAGTTGTCTAAACCCAAGGTTTAGGTAATGATTAAGAATTATAAAATAGGGGCTTCCCTGGTGGCACAGTGGTTGAGAATCTGCCTGCCAATGGAGGGGACATGGGTTCGAGCCCTGGTCTGGGTGGATCCCACATGCCACGGAGCAACTAGTCCCGTGAGCTACAGCTACTGAGCGTGCGCGTCTGGAGCCTGTGCTCCGCAACTAGGGGGCCACGACAGTGAGAGGCCCGCGCACCGCGATGAAGAGTGGCCCCCGCTCGCCGCAACTGGAGAAAGCCCTCGCACAGAAACGAAGACCCAACACAGCCAAAAATAAATAAATGAATTTAAATTAAAAAAAAAAAAGTGCTCCAATAACCTAAAGGAGTTATTAAAAAAAAGAATTATAAAATAGATAATGGTTAATTGTGCCTTAATTACTGAAATATGACCTTTTTCAAGAATTTATATTAGCAGTATCTAGTGAGAGCATTAAAATTGCTTTTGTATTTTTCCTAAAGCCTCTTAGTGAGGTCATGCAAAGTAACACGTTCCACAGATATTATGGGAGCCTGAATCTCCTGAACTCTGTGACTTGATTCCCACCCCTCTCACCCCCCACAATTACCTTCTGGAAGGAGTTTTATCAAGCCTCTTGCGTAAATCTGTGGAGAAAGAGTTCCATGTGAGCCAGAACTGCATTTCTCTGGATTCTTTTTTAAACCTTGTGAAAGTTAACTCACCAGAGTTGTACCCCAGATTCCCATTTTTAGTTATGGTTTTCTAGCATTTTGTATGTTATTTTCCTTTATTATGCAGTAGTAACAGTAACTAACAAAAATTTAGATACCTTCTTTACTTCACACTTGGATTACTTCAGATTTGAAGAATTTCATCCTGGTGATTGACCAGTATGTAAGGATGAAAGTCATGTGTTCCCTGGGGGGTGTACAAAGATGAGGGTCAGAAGCAGCCAGATCGGGTTGTAAATCCACTTTGTACCCTTTGAGTGTTGGCATTTCCATTTTGATCTCTTGGATTTAGATTCACATGATGTGAACAGCAGCGCATCGACTGCATACAAAAGAAGCATCATATTTCAGATGTAAAACCACACATATGTTATTATGGTTTATGGAAAAATTTAGGTTCCTGTGTTATCTACCACTGTAGATGAATACTCTGAATGGGTCTCTGTTCTGTTAAATTAATTTGGATTTCAATTTCTACCTTTTGAGTAACTACATTTTAAATCATCTTGGGACATTCTCAGACTGCTTAGGAAGGTTCTGAACACGTAGTTGACATTGTGAATTCTGTGAAGAAACAAACATTTATCGAAAGCCTGCCATATGCCAAATCTGTGCTTGTTATTTTAAAAATACATATATATTTCCCTTTGATTTTTATAAAAACCTTAAAAGGTATAGGGATGAAGACATCAAGTCTTAGCAGTTTAGGTGCCGAGATTCAAAATGGATCTGGGTCTAACTTTAACACTCATATTCTTAATATATTCCAGATGATTTTTAGGTTTTGAACTTCATTACTCACATAAAATCAACTTTAATCTCAATATTGTGAAGGGCTTAGCATAGTACTTGGCACACATTAAACACTCAACAAATCATCTCTCTTGTTATCTCTATCACTCCATTGGATGTTTTTCTCCCCCTTCATTTTTTTCTGTTTAGTACCTCTGGAATTTATGTTTTATTCCTTCAATTTCACATTAATAGAATAAGAGTAGGGAGAAGAAAGAGAAAAAAATTGAGCAAGTCCAAAAACAAGAGAAGAAAATGAAGAAATATGGAAGAAGTAGAGATAGGAAGTAATACTTGCCCCATTGCGTGGTTGTTAACGATCACATTTGGTTCAAGTTTATATCCTCAAGTTTTGTTTTATTCCCAGGTCATACTTACATAACAGCGACATAAGAGTTGTGGCAGAGATTTAAACTATTGGATATGAATGTGAATGCCAGTGTCTTAGTATACAGATCTGCGTGCATTCTCTCTCTCTCTCTTTTTTTTTTTTTTTTGGGTTGTGTTGGGTCTTCATTGCTGTGCATGGGTTTTCTCTAGTTGCGGTGAGTGGGGGCTACTCTTCATTTTGGTGCATGGGCTTATTGCGATGGCTTCTCTTGTTGTGGAGCACAGGCTCTAGGCGTGTGGGCTTCAGTAGTTGCAGCATGCGGGCTCAGTAGTTGTGACTCACAGGCTCTAGAGCACAGGCTCAGTAGTTGTGGCGCATGGGCTTAGTTGCTCTGCAGCATGTGGGATCTTCCCGGACCAGGGCTTGAACCCACGTCCCCTGCATTGGCAGGTGGATCTTAACAACTGCACCACCAGGGAAGTCCCCGCATCCACTCTCTTTTCTAATTTTTCCCTACCCAATAAAAAACCATTTTATTCATATTGATTAGTTCTGCTATTTTGAGGTGGAATACTCTGCTGCAATATTTCTTTTGAGTCTTCCCATGGCATCAGACGTAATAGGTCCAAAGTGAAATCCATTGTCTTTATTCTTTCTCTACCAAACATACTCCCTTCCTCATTTATCCTAGTTCTTAATGTGGTGCCAAAGTTCCAGTGCCTGAGGCAGAAAACTTAGTGTCACCTTTGATTCCTCTCCTTCTGGATCCTTTTAATTTTTTTTTTTTTAAACACCTGCCTCTGCAGTTCCCTGCTACCCATCTGTCAACACCGCAGCCACCTGATCTAGTTATCACTTCAAACTTGTGTTCTTCTCCCAGCCATTCAGCTTGCATATCTTGTCTTTATATCTTTATTCTCAAAGTATCCCACATATTACTTCCTAGAAAAAGTTTTTACATTAATCTTCTTTTTAGAAACCAGCAGTGATTCCATGTTCAGGTTACTTTGCCTAGATTATGGGTATCCTTTCCATACTTACTCCAGTTAAGTTTCCTACTAATAATGTACATGCTTTTCCCCAGTTAGATAATGTTATTAGTTAATAACATATGGAACCTGCTATGTGCCAAAACTGTTCAACGTACTTTATATTCATTGTGCCATTCCCATTTTTAAAAAGTTAACTGAAGGCCTGTAACTTGGTCAGTGCACTCACAATTGGGATGGACTCTTAATGAGCGTGTAATAAATAGTTTCTTTTCCTGCACTGCATTCCCCCTTCTCACATTCCATGCTTAGTTTTACCCCCCCTTGCCTTTTTCATGGTGTTTCCTGTTCCTAGGATATTTTTTCTCTTTGGTGTATCCAATTCATATCCGCTTCTAATTCACATCCACTATGCAAATACTACCTTGACTTATTTAGTTCTCATGGATCTTTCCTGTTGTCAAAATTCTGACATATTTATGAGGAGTTCTGCATAGTTTATCATGTAACTATTCTCAATGTAATCAGTTTTGTCTCAGTTTTTCTGAAAATTTTAGCAGGGCTTTATGAGCATTAAATACTTGTTGGATGAATAATTTTTTCCCTCTTCACAAGTAGACATCAACTTTCTGGAAGGTTTAGCCCATTTCTTAATTTTTTTCCCTTCCCCACACAGCTCAGCAATGTGCTTGGCACGTATATAAATACTTAGTGATTGAATGTAGGCGAGTCTAGGCCATCTGCCTTTTGTGACTTTCATGGGAAAATACCTTCTCATTTTGTGCACATAGATGCACTTCAACCAAAAGGGTAGCACAGAAGATTAAGATAAAGAAGTGTATCAGGTATATAATTGCAGAATGAGATACATTATCTGTGTTTATTTGGACATATTAAAAGCCATAAACTTTTAATACTTAACTAGATGTAAGGCACTGAGCTAAGTGTTTTACATTTATTATCTTCATTCTTAGAACCAAGCTGTTGGATAGGTGACGCAGTTGATGCTCAGAATGGTTAAATAGCAGCTCATAAGCAATAGAACTGGGTTTAAACTCAGGCATTCTTGATTTTAAATACTTAAGTGCTGTGCTGCATATCTTGTTATTCACCCTCATTGTTGGAGTTTTCACCACTTGAGACATACCTCCTTGTTTAAGTTCATTAACTTTAAATACATTAGATCATGCTGGTTTCCAGCATAAAGTAAACATTCAGTGACTGTTAGCCTTTATTGTTGCTATTTTTCCAGAGTACACTAAAGTGTCCATGACATTGTCTTTCCCCTTATGCAAACTTTAAAGACAGAATCAGCTATTTATTACCTCTGTAAAATCTGGAGAAATATATATATGTGTGTGTTTAAATGTATTTGGAGTTTCATGAGGGCAAAGAAGATTTAGAGAGTGAGAATTTAAAGTGAGCTACTTTGCTACTGTTTCCAATCATCTCTCTGTAGTAAGATGCAATGCCTGCACAGTGTATCTGGAGGGATGCCTGTCTTGAGCTCACAAATGGGAAGTAGGTAATGGATGTCAGAGGTATCTACAGTTGCCCTCAGTGTCTTGGGAAGGATTTTGACTATTGATCTACTTTGTATGTTTTCACAATGGAGGATTTTAGGTCCTCTTTTCAAGAGGCCATCTCGTTTTTCTGCAAATTGGAGAATGACAGAATCATGGAAGACATTACTATTTTAGTTTTTATTTTTGTGTATACTATCTTTGTGTGTTTAGATTATGGAATTTAAGAAATAAATTCCATAATTTGACTAGAGAATAACCAGTTTAGTGAAAATAAGTGAAAGTAAAACCCTTTTATTGAAATTTTAAAATTTTGATAAAATTTTAAACTTACAGAAAAATTATAAGAAGAATATAAGGAACTCCTATATACTCTTTAACCTATTTTTAAATAGTGACCTATTTGAAAAATAGGTTTTTCTTTCATCTTAACATTTGCTAATTATGTAATAAGTCATGTTATTATCACAGTGGTAGAATGAATGATAATCTTGTTAACTGGGCCTACCTTTTCCCCCTCAGCTTTATTAAGATATAATTGACACATAACATTGTATAAGTTTAAAGTGTACAACATGTTGATTTGATACATTTATGTATTGTAAAATGATTACCACCGATGGCATTAGCTAATATCTCAATCTTGTCACATTGTTACCATTTCTTTTTGGGGTGAGAACATTTAAGATCCTATGTTTAATTTTAATGCTTTCTAAAGGGATTTTTTAAAAGTCAAGACTTCCTTCCAGCATACTGCTATCCTTAGAAATGTCTGTTTCCTCGTATCCAGTCACTACCCCCGCCCCACCTTGAACCCCCTCACCATATTTTTGCAGATCAATTTAAAGATTTATCTGTTTTACAATTTAAATAAAATCCAATTTGGAGTTTGGGGCTAAAATACTGTTCATTGAAATGACATGCAAACCGTGTGAAATGAGAACATTCAGGCAAATCCCAAGTGTAAGGAATATAATTAAACAGGGAAAAAATAAGCCTTATTTTATTTTGCAGCTGTAGAATTATAACATTCTAGTGGCAAGATGGAAGAGCTTTTATATGGCTCAGTTTTTTTTCTTTGTTTTTTTGTTTGTTTTGCTGTACGCGGGCCTCTCACTGTTGTGGCCTCTCCCGTTGTGGAGCACAGGCTCCGGACGCGCAGGCTCAGTGGTCATGGCTCACAGGCCCAGACGCTCCGCGGCATGTGGAATCTTCCCGGACTGGGGCACGAATCCATGTCCCCTGCATCGGCAGGCGGACTCTCAACCACTGCGCCACCGGGGAAGCCCTATGGCTCAGTTTTAAAATGATGCTTGAACTGACTACATTAAACCAGTATAATTAAAGGTATTTTAAAATTTAGTATCTGGTGTGCTATTTTAGTTAAATTTTAGAATATGAAATTTAAATGTTTAAGATCTCATCATGAGTACGTGCTTTCACATTATTAGGATGAAGTGAAATAATTTGTGAAAACAACTTAATTATAAACTAGAAAAAGACTATAACGTGAGGTATTTTTATTTCATTTATAGAAGCAAAGGAGAAGAAAAGCTGTTTATTTAAATAAGTGGAATAAAGGAGCCATCTTTATTTCAATATTGTTTGCATGAATTATACAGGATTTAATGTATTTGCATTTTTGATTTCAGATTCAAAACGCTAATGATGTATTAATTGCGCCACTTGAGAAATTTCGCAAAGAACAAATAGGTGCAGCAAAAGTAAGTGTTGCATTTTATTATTCTTTGGATATTCTCCTGATAATTAAAGATGACAGATGTAATTTCAGACGTTAACATTTTTGAAAGTAGAATGACCTTTTAAAACTTCCGTACGTCATTTAAAATTTTGCACAGAGCCTATTACAAAGACTGGAATTCTTTTAAACACAGAAAAGATATTATTCTTCTACTGAATAGAGAAAAAGTCAGCATAAGTGGGTTCCTCCCATCCCAACAATGGTAGGAAATTAACTGTTTTAAAGACGGTGAAATTATGGTAAAAATATGAGGAGTTTTCCTAACATCTATATAAAATAAAATTAGGCACGAGGTATGTACACTGAAAATTAAGGTAGTAATTATAAAAGACCTTTTATTATTTTTTGTATTTTTTATTCTTAATAAAAATATTAGGAATATAAATATTAAGAATATAATATAAAGTGTTTGTGGAAAACTTTAGACATCTTTTTCAGGCCTTTGCATTAATGTTTAATTGGTTATGGATCAATTAAAATTTCCCTGAGCCTAATAATTTCTGAAATTTACTTGCATCCTCTTTCTTAGATCCATGTTTAACTACCTTCTCAACATCATGTAAGGACATAAAATTTGGGTTTCCAAGATAGAACCCGTCATCTGTCATACTTCCCCTGTCCTTTCTCTGATTTGATTTTCTAATTAGTCAATGACATACCTCTTCCCTCTTTGAGCAGTGCTTTCATTCTCCTGCAGGAATATTTCTCCTCTATTCTCCTCCCTTCTGTCTGAAATATTGAAATAGCCTACTGGTTGGTCTCTATGTCCCCACCCTAATCTGTTAACAAATTTTTGCCATGTTTAACAGTTGTTCTTCAATGATGAAACCTTCAGTGGTTGTCTCTGAGAGAGACAGTTTAATCTCAATAATGAAATTTTTTCACAGTGTGGCCACTTTCTACGTTTCAGTGTACCTCCCTCATCTGGTACAACTGTCTGTTCACTAGTTCCTGTATATATCCTGGCTCTACTAATGTCTTTGCCCAAACTTTTCCCCTCCTTGGAATATTTCTTACCCTTAACTTGTTGAAGTCTTGCTAGCTCTCCATGGTCCCTTATATTCCAGCACCAGAAAGAAGCCTTCCTTTATGTGGGTCTTTCCTCATATATCTGTTCCCCTTCCAGGACTGATTTTTTTTTTTTCTTACAGAATCAAGTAGTCCTTATGCTTATTTCCTGTAAAAAGCTATCACAGTCTGCCTTGAATCAGAGTTTTATGTGCATTTCTCCACCAATTATTAGCCATTATCAAGTCAAGAACTAAACCAGAACCATTTCTGTGTTAATTCAGCAAACATTTATCAATATCTTGGTTGGCCCACTTGTGGCAAAGTATGGTGTTTGATAAGATTAAGGGATACAGTTGTAAACAAGACAGACAAGATCCCCACACTTGTGTCATTTATTATCTTTTGTGTATTTACAAATGCACTGAGGATTGTGATACAGAAGTGCAGGGTGCTTTGTGAGAGTATAATTAATGGAACTGACCTTGTCCAGAGAACCAAGCAATGCCTTCTGGTGGAAGTATTGGTTAAGCAGAGAACTAAATGATGAGAAAGAAATAGCTAGAAATGGGGATACAGGGGCAGCAAGGGAGGAACCTTCTTTACACTCCAGAAGAGGACCATGGGGATGGAGGACGTGTGCATGCCTTTGTATTTACTCGTTATTCTATTTTACTCTTACTCACGATAAAGAAAAGTTGTAGGTAGAGTGATTATATTTGATCAAAATATTATGAAATATTTTGATATTTTAAAATATCACTCTAGTTGCATGCCATGCATGGATTGGAGGAAGCAGGACTGCTTGAGGGAAACCATGCTTGGGAGTTAAAGGACAGTTATCTTGGATTCAGAAGGGAACACTGGCTGT
This sequence comes from Stenella coeruleoalba, assembly GCF_951394435.1. Taxonomy (NCBI): domain Eukaryota; kingdom Metazoa; phylum Chordata; class Mammalia; order Artiodactyla; family Delphinidae; genus Stenella; species Stenella coeruleoalba. The sequence goes on from NC_137154.1 coordinate 76,195,456, forward strand.
GGAGACAACGGGATGTATTTCAGAGGTAAAATGGAAAGGGTAGGAAATGGGTTACATACTGGGAAGTGAGCAACAGCACATTTCAGTGATGACTCCCAGGGTTCTGTGTTGTAAAATTGGGTGTTTTTTGGAGCCACATACTGAGATAGGGAACATTTATGTTAGGATGGCAAAGATGGTTTGCCATGAATGAATTTGAGGTTTCTCTGAGTCATCCAAATGGACATGGTGAGTTAGCAGGTGTATGTTCAGATCTGAATTAGAAATATGTTTGGGAATTGTCCTCTAGGTGATAATTAAAATCATGGAGATAGATTAGATCCCCCTGGGAAAGAGTAGATTGAGAAGAGGACCTAAATTCTATATAATCTGAGAACTCTCAACATTTGATGTTTGGAAAAAAAGAAAGACAGATAAGGAGGCTGAGAAGGAAGAAGCAGAAGAAGGAAGAAAATACAAGAATGTGGTGTCTCAGAGCAAGAAGTCTTTTCAAGAATAATAATAGCTGATCTTTCTTGAGATCTATACTGTAGGATAGATTTCACTGAGCTATTACATTTGTGACCTGAGTAAGTCCTCACAAGCAACCTTAGTGGTGAGTACAGGTGTTACATCTGCTTTACAGTGAGGAAAATGATGAGGTCACCTGCATGCACCATTTCATAGAGCTGGGAAATCAGCCTATGGATCTGAAATCAAGCCATTTTCCTTCAAAGCCTCGATTTACCACCATATTTCACGTCATCAGTGATATTTTTTTGAGGATTTTTTTTTTTTTTTTTTTTTTTTTTTTTTGCGGTACGCGGGCCTCTCACTGTTGCGGCCTCTCCCATTGCGGAGGGACGCGCAGGCTCAGCAGCCATGGCTCACGGGCCCAGCCACTCCGTGGCATGTGGGATCCTCCCAGACCGGGTCACAAACCCACGTCCCCTGCATCGGCAGGCGGACTCTCAAACACTGCGCCACCAGGGAAGCCCCATCAGTGATATTTTTATGAAGTTAAAAACCTTTGTGAAGAATTCTTTCTCTAGCACAGAATATTCCAACTTTTTGGCCCATTTAAAATAGTAAATTTCATATGTGTATAGATTCTTATTTGCAGGTTTAGGTTAGCTACAGTTGCAGTAGCATGAGCAATTACACCCATTTTATTTTGTTTTTTAAGTATCTCAATTGCTGGACAGGTCAGCTGGACACACAACAGTGTTCTATGACCTTTCCTACTCGTTGGGAGGTTGAACTTGTAGTTGAATTAATTCAGATGAAATCTTGAGCATAAATATGGTTGTACTGGGCCTCTTGGTGGTGGTGATTCTGTGTATTTTATTTGCCTGATGGCTCTTAGTACTATATTGTTTCTCAGCTGCTAAGTGATCCTTGTTTAGTAAAGTGAATGGAAAGTAGGCATTCTCTTCTGCAATATTTGTATAGGTCAATTTTCTTTTTTTCTGTTATTGCAGAAACATCTTGGTAGGAATAAAAATCTTGAAAATGTTGATTTTTTTTCTATCGCTTTACTTCCTGTTTTGCTTAGGTATTTTCTTACTTGGTAAATAAAGTTAATTCTACAAATGACACTCTTACACTTTTCACAGTCTTGACAGTGGAGGTTTCCCACAAGTGTGTTCAGGCTGATGAGTCAGCTAGAAGGCAAGAGTGTCATTTAAGGTCCACTGCAGTCAGGACCTCCTCAGCTTGGACCTAGTGGAAAACAACTGAGTCAGAGTGGCCCTCTCCTCACATGCAGATGATTCTATTTAACCGAAGTGGATAAAGTCCATGGATGGCAAACATTTCCTTTGTTAAAGTGTGTTTTTGAGACACACTTGAGCTTTGAGACACCTGATACTTTGCTGTGGAAAGCAAGGCCCTGAGCGAGTTACAGTTGTGGGAAAAAAACACTGCATCTGTGAGAGGCATTAGAAAAGATTAATGATGGGGTTGTTGAACTGAAGGACGGAAGAGATGGGTCCTGCTTTGTGAATAGCTAAAGATTAGAAGAATTATCCATAAACACTTGTCAAGAATGTATTTATTTAAAGGTTCTTAGTCTGAGGGTGTATGCAGAATGAAATTGTATTGCAGGCCTGACCTATTACATGTGTCAGACATAGAAGTGAATGTTTGGTTTCTTTAATTCATCTCCTCATACACTGTTGACTTAAATGCTAGAAATGAGTGGAACATAGGTATTCCGAATGAATAATGCCAGCTAGAATTTCCACAATATGAGTATGCCTAGAGAAGCATTATTATAGAGCAAGATGAGTTATAACTTGTTATCACACTTTTTTGTATATATTAACAGCTATATTTCATTGTATTGGAAGCGTCCTCCTTGCCCTCAGAGAGAATGAATTGTACGTCATATCTGCAGCTTCCACACGTGTTCCTGCATAAACTGGCTGATGCCAAAATATTGGTAGAACTTCATATCTGAGTTCCTAGTCAAAAACAAATACATTAGGGAGAAATCTGGGTGACCAGTGGCTCATTTTCCACATATAAACGGACTGAGCGGCTGGCTGGGGGTGCTCAGTCCCCAGTCCCCAGAAGGAGGACCAGAGCTCAGCTCTTCAGACCAGCAGTCTTTTGACTACTCCATGCTGCTCTTTAGAATACTCTTTTGTGAAATATTTTTTTCTTTACTTTTAGCAAACAAATGTTTTAGTGTGAAATATCTTAATGATAAAAATGTTGTAAATAAGCCCAAACTTGCCCACTTTGAATCAAACCTATTTAATGTATCTGTCTTGATTTAAAAATTCCCCAGCACAGGCCTGGGCAGTATGCCTCCTTGTAATGGAAAATGTCCTGTGGTGATAGGCCCAATGGAGCAATCACCCTTCCAGGGAAGGGGGGATGAATCACACCTTTAGTCTACCCCTGGGCTCAGGGTACCCCACAGACCCCTCTCAACAACCCTCCCTCCCAGCGTTTAAACTTTGTGCCTTTGACCATCTGCTAGGTCTGAAGATATTTTATGCAAAGAGTTCTTGGGCCCCTGAAGTCAAGGATGGGGGTGCTTGGCAGCTGTTCCCTCTCCCTGGGGATATGCAACCCTTAGAGATTGCCTCGGAGCCCCCTCCCAGCCAGTGGGGAGATGGACCCCTCCCTTGCTCAGTGCCTCCTGGCTGGGCCTTCACCCCAGGGGGTCCATATATACATTTGATAAGCCCACCTCTCCCATGTTGCATGCATGTTATACTCCAGAACCAAAGTATAGCCCTTCCCCCTGTAGCCTCTGCTCTGCCTCCCCCTGCTGGGGTGGTGGGGGTATGACTGAAGGGTCATCCTAGGTAGATTTTGTGGAGGTGGGAACAGAGGCATTGAGACTCTAAAGCAGTAGACAATCCCCAGATACCATCGATAGATTTGGAACTGCATTTGTTGTTTGTTTTATATGCATATATTTTAGGGCTGTCGATTTACTTTCCTAATTTGTTTTCCATAGCTTATTCCTGAGCACAAAATGCTAATAATCGATTACATTTATTTTTCCTCACCCTGGCCTTTGAGGCAGTTGGGACCAGTAGCATCATCTTTTCTACTAGAGACACCAGAGGCCTAGAGAAGAATGTGAGCTAGGACTAGAGAAACTTGGACCTCCCACCAAGAGGCTGGGAGGCAGAAGTTTGGCTGAATGAGTGTTAGTTTCACACGGGGCAGGGGGTAGGGGGATGGGGACACTTAAAACCTGTAGTTACTGAATCCCTTCTACAGGCGGGTCCTGCCTCCAAAGGACAGAGGAGCCAACCCTGCTCTGTCATTAGGCCTTGTGGATAGGGAACGTGGACTATCTAAATCCTCACCTCCCTTTTTTTTTCTTTTCTTTTTGTTTGGATGTTTTCACAGGTCTCACTTACACCAAAGGGAAAGAATCTTCATTAAAGTCCATATTTCTTCTAAAAAAAAAAAAAAAAATTTCTCAGCACACAGTATGCAGTTAACATGGGCTGGTTTTATTAGATAAGAGACTTGAGAAATACTACCCATTAAAGTTAAAAGGTACATTTTCATTTGTATGGGAAATGTTTTTAAGACTGGTTTTCATTTTCACTTAGACCTTACTGGAAATCATGTGAACATTCTTCCATGGTTTTAAAACAAAAATAAATGATATAATATTAGTCATGTAAAAATAGAACTTGATTTTCTTTACGTTGATTTCTATTGAAAACTACAGTAGAACTGGATAATTCTTGTCCCTTTGTTCTGTCCATAATAGAGTTTGGTTCTGCCTCTGAACATTTGTTAATTACACAGCAAGGCATGTTAAAAAATAATAATTTTAGCGTATAGTACCTAAAAAATCTGTGGCTAAGTATCACAATTAATTCCTTTTACAACCTTAAAATTTCCTTCATGTGAAAAATGGCTGCATTCTAATTTGTTGTCTCAAATATGCAAATGGTTTAGGGAATCTAGAAGAATTACAGGTACTTATTTCAAGTTTAAAAGAGTTTACCACTAAAGCAAGTTATTCATCTAATTTAATGCATAATAAATACTTTGGACTCATGATGAGAACAATCCAAAAGGGAATTCTCTGGCGATCCAGTCATTAGGACTCCGGGCTTCTACTGCAGGGGCCACTGGACTGCCCGCAAATTCCCTTTTGGATTGTTCTCATTCATGAGTCCAAAGTATTTATTATCCATTAAATTAGGTGAATAACTCAGTTCAGTGACCAACATATGGTTACCATAGGAGAAGTGGGGGAGGGGTAAATTGGGAGATTGGGATTGACATATACACACTACTATATATAAAATAGATGACTAATAAGAACCTACTGTATAGCACAGGGAACTCTATTCAATACTCTGTAATGACCTGTATGGGAAAAGAATCTAAAAAAAAGTGGATATATGTATATGTATAACTGATTCACTTTGCTGTACAGCAGAAACCAACACAACATTGTAAATCAACTATACTCCAATAAAAATTAATTAAAAAAAAAAGAAAGTGGTTTATAGGATCAGAGTATGGATTTAAATCACCTTACTTTCCTCCTGTTTTCAACAGGTCCTACAGAGAATGGTCAGGATTGGTTTTTCATATGCTGCTGATGGCCACTGAGCTGAGTCTCTCTCTTAGACAGATATTCTCTGGCAATGACTGTATTTGGTACTGAATTCTCTGGGTGAACTAGAAACAATTTGATAGTTGTTTTGAGACTACTTATGAATCCCTTTATTGTGCCTTCTATCAGTAGACTCTATTATGTTATATAGAGTTTTAGAATTACTGATTTTGTTATTTGATCCCATTTTTAAACGATAATAGTTACGCTTTATAATAGTTAACCAGGTACTGCCCTAAGCACATTACATGTAAACTCATTTAATCCTCACAACCAACATATTAGATAAGAAAACTGCTGAAACTCATTTTATAGATAAATAAAATGAGGTGCAGAGAAGTTAAGTAAATGGGCCGAGGTCACATGACTAGTAAGGAGTATAGTTAGATTTTAAACAAATGAGATCAAGCCTATAGAGTACTTTCGTAGCACCACCACATGTTTGATGCTCAAGAAATACTAATTCCTTTTCTCTGTTCTCAGCGAAAATTGTCTGGTTAGCTCATTTAGAGAGCAAAATAATGTCTTTTAATTGTTTAGCAGCCAGTTCTGTGGAGTCATACAAACTTGAAATCAAAACCTGGCACTTAGTACTTATAGGAAATGTGAACTTGGATAATTAAATACTTTTTAAAGTTTCGCTATCAGAAAAATGGAGACATAATAGAATCGTCATAGAATTAATGATAGCATAATTTGACATTTCATATAAATTGCTTAGCATAATTTCTTCCACATAAGTACTAGGATGTTAATTGCTCTTATTTTATAATTAATAATAATTACTGCTATTATATCCTTTCTGTCAGCATTACTCAACATACTGCAGTAAAAGTAAGGTCATTGTTCATACAGGTTAGTTTGCCTTATTTTTTTTTCATAGAGACAAATGCAAGTTGATTGCTAAATATTTAGATAGAGTGGTTCATGGGGCTACCAAGCAAGAGGGCCTTAGATATACATTACCTATAATTTAATAACACTATACAGTCTATGGGGCACTATTACTTATAACAGTCTAACAAAATTGGAAGTATCGTCATTCTTCAGATGACTCTCTGAGACCCAGAAAGGTCAAGTGGCATTGCCAACAACCCAGAGGTGCACATGTGTTCTATCTGGGACTCAAATCCAGGCCTTCTGATACCTAATTCAGTTGTTTGGCACCTGACTCCATCATGGGAATGTAAACCTTTTTTTTTTATAGTTTATTGTGTATTTTCACCATCCTTTACAGCATTCTTATGAGGCGAATATCAGCCCTAATTGACCCCATTGCCACCACTAGAAAAACAAACCAGATCACATTCCTTGGAGACAGTGAGTCAGTAGTAATCTGTATCCTTGACAGGTGGTACCATTCAATGTCTCCACATGCTCTGAAAATTCTGAGGGTATCGTGTTCTTATGTATATTTCAGAACCTGACAGTCATTGGAAAAGCTGAGCCTCACATAGAGTTGGACTTCTGGATAGGAATGTAACCCAAAAACTACTTTGCTGAATAATTTAATTTATATATATTACATCAGTATGTATTAAATGTGTATTGTGTTTACATACATATGTAGATTATTATAACTTTATTAAGTGACTACTAATTGCTCGGATAAGAACATATGCTCTTATAATTTGATTACAATAAATTGTAAATAAAGTTATCACTATTTTCCTTCCTAATTATTCTTATGTTATTTATGTTAATTATAATATGCCTGAAGACTGATACTTAAGAAACATTTTAAGCTTCCCCACAAATTGTATTTTTACAGAAAATCCTGATGCTAAATTTTTAGGTCAAATATATAATTTTTAAAAATTTTCACACAGTTTACAAGTGCCATACATAAATAGGAATTAAAAAATACAGTGGAGTCTCACTAAGGAGCATCATTGTTGAAATCAATGCCCAGAGATCTGGAGAGTGAAATCCACTGTACAGTTAAGATTCTTTTCATTCTTCAGTGGTCAGCCTTCTTCAGTGAGAATAGAACCTGTTTCCTTGTCATGAAGGTTCATCTGTAGCAAATCCAGTTACTTAGGGTTAACCTGGTAGAGGGAGAAGCTCTAACTAATGAAAATTTTCTAGGTCTCTTGTTTCTAACAGAGACAACAGTGAGGAGTTCAAGAGTTCCACCTGCACAGAGCACATTTCCCTAGTGAACTTTGTATCTTCTCCAGATAACAAGGTGGTTTCCTTGGTTCTGAGACTTAGTGTTTTTATTTGTAGATACTTTCTTTCCTCTACCTCATCTGCTGGCTGCCCTGCTGCAGAAGAGCTTCCTACTTGAGAGGTTATGCCTCAAATCCATTTCACCATATATATGTTGGTTCTGAGCATGCTGTACATGTTGCTATTTTTACTTATACCTTCTTTGTTCATGATTACTGCCTTCCCAGTGGTCCTTGAGATGGTTGGGAGGCTATTTAAGTGGTTGGAAATATTCTGAAACATTTAGGAAACTTCATATTGACTTCTGTGGAAAACTCAAACAAGAACTCAATAAAACTGGAAACATTTTATTTTATGTTTACATTTTAGAATTCAGAGCAAGTTGCAGATACAGACAGAAGTCCTTTTCAAGCGTCAGGAATATGTCGGTCTGTAGTAAGCACCATTTGATGTTAACTACGGAGCTCTGATAAAATGACTACCATCAGTGACCTAAGCTATCCTGTATTTGATTTTATAATGTAATAGTTGCCTGTTTGTTGTGAAAAAAAGAAAAACAGAAAAATATCAGAGTTTATTATCAGGGTGAGCTAAGAAAGAAAATGAAAGATGAAGGATTTTCCAAATCATTTTTATAGAATACTAATTTTTACACCTTGTAATCTATTCTTTGGGGGTTTTGCAAATGAGTTATGCCATCACTTGACTTTTAATGGTGCTTTATTGGTCTGTTCCTATTGCCATCACCTATATTTTATGTATATCAAGTTGGAATTAAAACTTTATAATACACATTGAAGTAATTAGAAACCCTCTAAAGACTATGAATCAGTGTGTTAAATATTTAGGAAATGTATACAGATTTAAAAATTATGAAGAATCTCAGACTACTTCCCCTAAAAAATTAATTAAAACCTTTTGTTACATTGGAAATACAGAACATTTTCATGTCTAGTTCAGCAAAAAGAAAAAAGAAAAAAATTTACTGAGTGCCAAATGTCAAAGTTACCAGGGACAGTATTTGTCAGAAAGCATCTGAATTTGTTCAACGTCCCTGTTAAGTTTAGGGTTTTTTTTTTTTTAATATGACACTGTTCTAACTTACCAAACTCTTGTTTTCTATAAACAGCTTCAATTTCTCCGTGTTCTTGTTAAAAATTTGGCAGTGGAAACTGAACATGAAGCCCCAAAGAGTGTCTGGTTACTACGTTTTAAAAAAGTATCAATATTGACCGATGAAATTATTTACCTTTTCACTGTTCGTGTCACATTGTTTATTCAGGTCAAAGTAAAATCTCAGCATCTCTTAAGCTAGAGCTCTTTGATTCCATGCTTGCCTGGTAGACTTTTTGGATTTGATGGTGAGACATAATATGTTTCAGTTACTTCATTCCAAAGTCATGAGGTCTTTCGGCATGTAGATTTTATCATCTAATATATTGACAGGTTCTCTACTACCTCATCCTCCTTTCCAAGCTCTGAGTCATTAGAAATCTGATGAGCATGCCATCAGTCATCTTGCCTTAAGTCACTGATATGAAAACATTCAACTTCATGGTGTTGATCTGCTTTATACTAGGCACGGTGTTCAGTCTTGCGGACGCAAAAATAAAATATGATGCTTGCCTTCATGGAGTTCACAGAATAGCAGAGGAAGCCGCAGGGAAACAGATAATTAAGATGGAATGGGTTTAGTGGTTTATCTGAAATATGCCTGTAGTCTTATATAAGCACAGTGGAAGAAACAATTTATTCTTCTTAACTGGGGATGCTGGCAAAGACTTTTATGAAGTTTCAGCATTCAGCAGGTGCAATTTAAAGGCCGGCAGAAATTTTCCAGTCAGTGTAAGGGAAAATAGCATCCCAGGCAAAAGAAAAGTCATAGTGACATAAAAAAATTTGTGATGTGGCTTAGAAGCTTGATATATTCTAGTGTGATTAGAGCTGTGGTGTTTGGCCTTTTTTAACAGCGACAGCAAAAACATGAACTGCATTAAGAAATGCACTTTATATCACAATTCACTGAGTATATGTGCTAATATACTTCTATTACTACATGTGATGTAATCTGGTATTTTCTATTGTATTCTATTCTAATCTATTTCATTAAAACAATTGCTGGTTATAACCCATAAAATTGATTGTATAATTAACCAGTATGTCAGAACCCATAGTGTGAATAAATATTGGGCTAGAGCTTAGTGTGTGTATGCAAATGGAAGACGTGGGCAAATTAGTGAAAAATGGGGCAATGAAATTAGTGAAAAAGACTAACTAGTGAAATCAGTGAAAATTTCACTAATTAGCAAATTAGTGAAAAATACCAGCTGGGCCAGAATAATGGGGAGTTTTGTGCTGCACCAAGGAGTCTTTTTGGTTAATGATAATCATATATGTCAGACAGTTTTCTAGGCAGCTCACATACATAATTTTTGTTTAGTCTTTACAACAACCCTATGAGTTAGGGGCTATTATTTTCACACTCTTCTTACCAAAGAGTAAACTGAGCCACAGAGAGGGTAATCTAATTTGCCTAGGATTAGACAGCTAGTATGTAACAAAGCAGGGATTGAACCCAGGCAGTTGGGCTCTAAAACACATGTTTCTAATCATGATACTATTCTCATGTGGCCAGTTGAGTCTTGAATCTGTATTTCAAGAAGGTAGTTTATGGGCATTGTGAATGTCTGGAATCAGAGAGACCAGCTACCAGTCTATAATTCATCAATATCTGCAGTAGAATGTTCAGGATAAATTTTGTTTTACCATCAGGGGATCCAATCATTTCTGTGTACCTGCCAGCCATACAAAACTTGGTAAATGGAAAATCAGCCCAGCAGGAGGACACGAGAGTAGACAACCTCAGGCCTGTGTAAGATCACAGAGGTCTTTGACGCTAAACTCCCACTGATTACCCTCCAGCACATTACAAACCTCTGGAGTCCTGGTCTTTTCCATGGAGTTCACAGAGGAGCCTCTTTGTTAACCCTCCAGTTTCTTTCCAGCACTGTCTTTCTCATTTTCTGCTTTGATTCAGCAGCTTCTGCTATTGTAATGCTTTTCTTTTAAGTCAGTATAGTTCTCCAGTCTACCACATCTTTACTTTTTAAATTTACTTCTGTTCTTCCCTTTGGGTATGAGAGGCTTATCTCCCTATCTGTGAATTCTGCTGTTACCAAGTTCCTCAAGGAAGGGAGGCACAGGAGGGAATGAGCCCATTCTCCTGTGTGGTGTATTTGCCAGTTCTTACGCACCAGCACCAGTTCAGAGCAAGTATCACAGTGAAGACCCAGGTGCCTCCATTCTCTTCTGCCTCATGATGTTTTCCACCCTGAAGAATGGAAAGTGTCCTTTGTTTCCTTTCCTGAGCTGAGAATATTGATTTTTATGCTTTATGTTTAAGGATTAGCAAACTAGGCCAAATCTGGCCCACTGTCTGCTTTTGTATGGCCCACAAACTACAAGTGGTTTTACATTTTTAAATGGCTTTTGAAAAATTAAAAGAAGGGTAATATTTTGTGATAAGTGAATATTATGTGAAATTCAGATTTTAGTGCCCATAAATAAAGTTTTATTAGAACACAGCATTGCCCATTTGTGTTTTCTATGGCACTCTCACTTTACAACAGCAGAGTTGGATAGTTGTGTTGGAGACCATGTGGCCCACAAAGCATAAAATATTTATTATCTTGTCCCTTGCAGAAAGCAGTTTGTAATTCTTGGTCTAAGGCCTGAAACATATTTCCATTTTTTACCTCTGCAGTCTCTTAGGTCTTCATTCAAACAGGACCTTCTGGAGAAAACCATAATTTGAAAAGTTACATACACCCCAATGTTCATTGCAGCACTGTTTACTATAGCCAAGACATGCAAGCAACCTAAATGTCCATCAACAGATGAATGGATAAAGAAGATGTGGTACATATATACAATGGAATATTATTCATCCATAAAAAAGAATGAGATAATGCCATTTGTAGCAACCGGGTGGACCTAGAGATTATCATACTAAGTGAAGTAAATCAGATGGAGAAAGACAAATACCATATGATATCACTTATATATGGAATCTATAAAAAGTGATACAAATGAACTCATTTACAAAACAGAAATAGACCCACAGACCTAGAAAACAAACTTACGGTAACCAAAGGGGAAAGAATGGGGAGGGATAACTTAGGAGTTTGGGATTAACATTTATACACTACTATGTATAAAATAGATAACCAACAAGGACCTACTGTATAGTACAGGAAACTATACTCAACATTTTGTAATAACCTATATGGGAAAGTAATCTGAAAAAGAATATATATATATATATATATATATATATATATATATATATATATAAACTGAAACACTGTGCTGTACATCTGAAACTAACACAGCATTGTAAATCAACTATACTTCAATAAAAAAACAAAAAACAAAAAAACAGGACCTTCTCTGATATCACAGAGTTAACATAAGTTTGATGATTTGGCTTCCTATGTTGGAAAACCACAGAATTTATAAAAAGATAAACTTGGGTGTGACCTTTAGCAGATTAGTGACTAAAAGTCATATTTGTAACACAAACACCAGAATTTTTATTTGAAGTATATTTATCTTTATGGAAATTTTTTACCTTTGAAGCCAAATATACTCAGTTTATGGCTAGTGTTTGGCACACAAGCTATTTACAAGAAGAAGATGAAGAGTCCTTTTTACCTCTGAAGGAGAATGTATGTAAATACCTAAGAGAAGGCCAAGTCAAAACTACTTACAATTACATGCTTTTGTTTAGGTTTGAAGTCACAACTTGAACTGTTAAATAGGGTGGACAGCCTTCCTCCCAACAGTGTTTTTTAAGTAAAAATGTGGTAAACTTCATCATAGATTTAACCTTCTTTTGCCCATGTGCATGGTTCCTACACTATACAAAAGCAGTCAATTAAAAATGGAAAAAAAATGGGGGTAGGATTTTGTAGATGACTCATTTAACCAAAATTATTAAAATTTGTGGATATGTTTGTATAGACTCAGCACTAGATAACAAGAAGCATGTTTTGCAACTGGACAAATATATTAAAGTAAGGTCTGCCATTTTTATTCACTGTGGTAATCAACTCCCTCTGACTTTATGAATAGATTTTGCTTAATACAGCTTCCTACTGTTCTGCCTTTAGAGTAGATTTTGCATCTTTTTCTTCTGTAGACAGTCCGTAATAAAATGAAGCCAAACCGAATGCTCTCCAGAGACCATGCAGCCCATGTTTGCATTGAGAGCCTGGTGATTTACTGGCTCTGAGTTGGAGAGATGACCTCTACAATTACTGTAGAAACCCAGTGAGAAGTGAAGTGAGCTCACTGTAGAAAGATTTTAAGCATTGAAAAAACTTGCCTTATTTGGTAAATGTTTTTAACTGGTCCCAGCTGGTAATGCTGGTGAGCTCATTGTGAGATGTACTGTCTCTTTAAGCCAGATTCTTGTATTTTTTATCCACTAGAATTAGAGTGTTAAATGGTATTTGTTTAGTTTTTCTTGATGTGCTGTGGACTAAATCAAATCTGAAAGAACAGTATTCCACTTTGAAAATTAAAACCCAAATACATTGACACTTTATAAATTTTCTATATGTATTTTCTGGTCTACTATGTTGTTTACCTTACTTAGGCTTTGGGGAATTTGGGGTTTAATGTTTACCTTGAAGAACAAGACTCCTTTGGGAAGCAAATTTGTGTTTACTTTTTGGCTTTACTATGCTTTACTGTGTACACTTGTGTAAGTTTACTCTGAACATTAGAATTTTAGGATGGAATCTGTTAATTGCATTTCCTTTAGTTACTCCATAGGACTTCATGTTTAGAAAACAAAGCCTGCAGCTTTGTGTGGCTTTTCCTTAAAATTCCTGCCTCGGGATTGGTTGTATCCTGAATTTGGCTTTTCAGAGTCAGTTGTTTTAGAGGAAAAAGCACAGGATTTTGAGTCAGGTAAACCTTGGTTTGACTCCTGGCTCTGCCAGGAGTATGTGAACTTGATGACTTTAGGACAGTTCCTAAACATTCATGATAATAAAAAGCAATGCCTGTTCTTCCCAGGATTTGTGAGCATTAATGTGTGTGAAGGTGCCTAGTACAAAACTGATGCTGAATAAATGTCAATTTCCATTCATTCAGTTCCAAGCAATGGACTAATTCCAGCTTTTCCTTGGCGTCATTTTAAACTGTCTCCTTTTAGATTGTATTTATATAATCTGGCTTATCCTCTCTGCCCCATCGTCAATGTTCTATTTTGTAGCAGGAGAGAAAGGGTTCTCCATATTCTTGTCATTCAAACCGCTGCCCAGCAGCATAAACTAAGACATTAATAGAAATCCACAATCTTTGGTCCCAATCCAGACTTGTTGAATTAATAGCTTCACTGTAACAAGATCTCTAGTTGAGAGGACTTCCCTGGTGGCACAGTGGTTAAGAATCCTCATGCCAATGCAGGGGACATGGGTTTGAGCCCTGGTCTGGGAGGATCCCACATGCTGCAGATCAACTAAGCCCATGTGCCACAGCTGCTGAGCCTGCATGCCACAGCTACTGAAGCCCGCACGCCTAGAGCCCGTGCTCTGCAACAAGAGAAGCCACCGCAGTGAGAAGCCCGCGCACTGCAACGAAGAGTAGCCCCCGCTCGCCGCAACTAGAGAAAGCCCACGCGCAGCAACAAAGACACAACACAGCCAATAAATAAATAAATAAATAAATAAATAAATAAATAAGTAAATAAAACAACTCTGAAGAGGTCCTCTCTGTGTTGGGGATTATCCCTGGGTTTTGCAGTACTTAATTGACTTCAGAGAGATGACCCAAGAGAGAACTATGAAAGAATTATTTCTCTCTGCTTCTGTGCTTAACTGTCACTCAGTTCTGCACATATGTGAACTTCTTTGCTTATGCTACTATCATCTTTGTCTGGATTGTAATTGTAAACTCCTTCAGAGAAGAGTTTTTTTTGTTGTTGTTTGCTTTTTTTTTGGTTTTTTTGAAGATAGTAAGTGCTCACCAGTGTCTCTGTGGGTTTTTTCTTCCTGGGGCAGAAGATTGCAGACTTTGGTATCATCATTCCTTTTGGTCTGATTCCCATCTTCTACCCTCAGATCCCCAATTTATCAATACATCCTCTACTTTGTCACATTCCTATCAGACTGAGCTGATGACGTTTGGTTGGTTTTGATTTCTCTCCTCCTTCCCTGGCTGTACCCTGGAGCTTTTCCCTCCCTGCTTTTCTTTACTGTTGATAATCACCTCTTCCTCCTCTCTTCTAGCTTACTTCGGGTCTCCTTCCACTTTTACCATTTCCTCTCTGTCCTCATTATGGCTTACAGGTAAGAAAATCGTCTGGCAAAAAAGGGTAAAAATCTAAAACAAAAATCTTTTAGGTTTAAATTACAAGATCGCCTCTTAGCCTGGAGTCTGTGGGCTTTAGTAGTCATTGAACCCTTGTCCTGCTCAGCACACAGCCTCAGAGCTGAGCTGTAATTTATCCTCCTACATGCCCACCTTCATATCACAAGTGAGAGCCTGGAAGACAGATTATTTATTCAGTTTGATACCTCCAGAGCCTGGCACAGAGCAACACAGTATAAATGTTGGTATTGATGTATTATGTCTGTTGGCTCATTAATGGCAAAATTCTGAAGACTAATGGGCTGGATGTTGAATTTGGGAAACCATGTAAAGAAGATTGTTAATAAAAATACTTAGTAAGACCAGAGCAAGGGACAGGCTTAGTCACTGGGGTCTACAGGAAGGAAGGTAGGACTCCCTGTGGGTGTTTGTGGGGTGCCTGAATAGCCCTAGAGGTGAGTGTGGTTCTCCAATTGCAGTATATTTATAGAATGTAATATCCAGGGTAGTTTATCATGTCTGTACAATACTGAACATTCTGATACTAGTAATTTAACATTTATGACAACAATTTGTGCATGGTTTTCATCCTTAAAATTTATTGTATGAGTTATACTACTTTAGGTATAATTAGAATGAGAACTTAGTGGCTATTTCCACTCCTGCACTCTCCCTTTCATTTTATTCACTTTGTACTATTTAGTCACACCATTATGTGTGGTCTTTCCACTATATCCTCATTATAGGATATAATGTGTAATTAGTTGTTTAGTCCCTTGATCATAACGTAAAACCTACCAACCTGGGATTGGTATCAGTTGGTTTTCTCTAGTTACTGTAAATTGCTCAAGTTATTGTTTCAGCAAAATTTATAACAACCATCGTAATTAAAACTTGTTTTGTTGGGGGTAGTAGTAGTTTAAAATATGCCACATATGTCCTTTTACTCTAAATATTCCCATATCCAATCCAAGGCTTTGGTGTGGGCTTCTTTCTCTCACTCTGTTGTATTTATTTTTAGGAGGCTAACATTTCAAAGCTAGAAATTCATCTTCATAAAAAATCCTATAAGCCTAATGAACTCAAAAGACATTGAAAGTAATCATTTAGTATTAGCTAGCTAAGTGGTACAAAAATGTTAAATAGAAGCCAAAATGGAATCACTTGATGATGAAGCCACAAAAATGAAAATGAAAGTTATTGGTGAAACAAAACAGATTTAAAGCATTTTGCTTGCTATTTAATTCAGATTCTGTCCCCCTGTCCTACTTCTCTCATTTTTTTTTTTTTTTCCATTGACTTTAGTGAATTTTATTGTTCATATTTCAGAGTATCTCCAAATCCTTTCTGGGCACTTACCTCCAGAGAACTAATAATCAGATAAAGCAATTTCTGGATTCAGGAGAAATGTGAAGTTTTCTTATTGCACAAAGGGAGCTGAATTCTGCTGCAAGGCCCCACCCCAGAAAGAATTCACTGCTAAAAGCAGTGAATTTTAAAAATGCCAGAGTAGACTGAGAGACTGGGTGGTCATATGACAGTGAAAAATAGGAAATTTTTGGATTGTGTGTCATTTGGGTGTCATCACAGTTTCAAACGCAGCCAGTTCTCCCTGGCCATGAGCCTGAGTGTCGGTGTTACTTTACCTCAGAGTACTTTTCTTTCCTCACTGAGTATGTGGCACATACAACAGTTGCCAGATTAGATCTGGCAGCACCCAAAGATGGCCTGGTTTGGTCATAGAAAGATGAGGCAGAATTTATTAGGTAGTGGAGTTGGGATGTGGATTCTGATCGACTCAAACACTCGGGTTCTTTGGCTGCTCCCTGTCATATAAGCTTAAGAAAAGTAAACAGCAGCTATTTTCCTTATGCCTGACAGGGCTTTGAGGCAAATTAAGTTAAACAATTCAGAGATTGGGCCTCACTGTCTCTTTTGGTGCCAGAAAGTTTAGGGAGCTAAGTATATTGGTTATGTTATCCCAAGTTGATTCCCTATAGAATCTTACAGAATCTTTCATGTCAACAGTTTCCTTAGGTTATTTATATATCACTTGCCATGTTGCCTTAAAACTTGTGCAAAGCAAGAGTAAAATTCCATTTCTCATCGAATCAGTTTAAATCAATCCCATTATTTTCACTGGAATATCAAATGCTTTTGTCCTACCTTCCACTTACAAAAAAAAACCTTTGTTTTTGAGCCTGAGTATATTTAAATTCAAAATTGGCTCTGTAAACTCCAATTCATAAAGAGTTTTTTTTTTTTTTTTCCCAAAACTACATTTCTATTAACTTCTTTAACACATTTTGTTGTTGACTTATCATATATAAGTACTTGGGTCAATTTTAATAAATAGAGTTAAAAGCGCATTGTCTAAAACGGTAATTGTCAACTTCAGATTGGATTTCTATAATTTTGTTGCCCGTGAATAAATGCAACTGCAAGAATTGATAACATATTTTTAAATTGGGTAAGATGACTGGAACCAAAATGAAATTATAAATGTATATAGACATATTTCAAATTACCAAATATAAATCCTTTTCAAATTTCTACAAAAAGAACTAATTAAGTATTTTGGGAAAATAAGTGCATTGTTCCTCTCCAATAGCATTGTGATTTAAACAATTCTCAATGGAGTAAGTTTAAAGCCAAGAGGACAAGTTGAGCTTTTACTTACCTCTTTCAATTGGTGACATCTCCTGCATGTTCTCAGATCATTAGAAGTCTGACATCTACGTTTTTTATTCTAAGACTTTAAAGTTGGGTAACTCTGGGCAATTTAGTATCAAAGAATACATTTCATAACCATCTCTTTGTACTTCGAAAGAATCAAATGAATTTTCTAATGTGAAATGTTTTGTGAAATCTGAAGTATTATTCAACTGTTAGTTATTATTCTTTTCTATTATAATGACCCTATTTCCAGCTTGTCCTTTTTCAAAACAAGCATTTTTCTTGTGATTTATTTTAATCCAAAAAGCATAGCTATCCTACAGAGAACAGACTTTCTTGAAAAATAGTGAGGGAAAAGGTTCCTGCAGGGGCTGACTAATCATCTGTAGGGAATATGGAATAATACATTTCTTTATACAGTTGAACTAAATGACCTCTTAGTTTTCTTCAAACTCTAGGGTTCTCTGATTGCTTAATTTTGTAAATTTTTAGAAAGATGCTTCCTTTTGCTATTCCTTGGTTTAGAAATTATCACAAGACTTCTGGAAGTAACTCTTTATTCCTTCTAATTTTTTAATAATGATGACAAAGAATTTGCTTTTGTATCTGACCTAATTTTACACAGCACAATGAAGCCCACATCACTGTTTGGGGGTTACGTATTGTTGCAATAATTGATACATTATATTGAAAATTAATCATAGGAAATGGCTATTCATCAGTATATTTTTTTTTTTACTAGCTGACCCACCTAAAGCCAAATTAACAATAAGATTGTAATTATTTGCGAGATTGCAGTAACGGTTTAACTTCTTTGAGAAGAAATAAATTACAGTGGGCAGAACACTCAATTAGGGTTTAGACTTTATGTAGGCTATCCTTGATTTAAAATGAAGGTGATTTGTTTCTGTACTTTGTTAAATTGGGTAGTTTAAAAGAAAAGCACTAATTAGAAGTTAGGAGACTTGGATTTTGAGTCATAGCAGCTCCCAAGTGGGGGGTCTTAACATGTAGTCCAACTACCTGTCTGCCACAGCCCTTTACAACCCCTCCACTTAGTAGTTACCCTGTTTTATACTCAGGCCAGTGAGGGAGAAACTCCTCTGAGGCTCTCCATTTCAGCTGTTCACAGCTTTGTGCGGAAGTTCTTCCTCATTGAACATTTCATATCTGTTATGGACCCAGTCCTGTGCTGAGTACTGGACACACAATGATGAGTAAGAGATTGTCCTTGCCCTTCAACTGTGCAGTCCAGGCTCTTATGAAGTTCCTCTGGATCTCCATAGCTTCCCTTCTTCAGGCTCACATAAAACTGATGGAGTCTAATTTTGCTCTCCATGATGTTCCATCAGATATTTATCCCATCAGAGATCAGATCTGTCTCCTAACCTTCATCCAAACCCCTTGAACCCTTTTGTCTTTGTTTCCTACCTTTTGAAATGAAGAGTTCAGATAATTTCTCTGGGCCTTTCTAGCTCAAAAAGTCCTGCTGTTCTTATATGGTAGTTTTAACTCTTTCATTTGAAGCATTTGTGTCACTAACATGTGAGCTGTGTTGCAGTATAATTGTGTAAAGTTAAGTGATGGACACAGAGATCCACCACCCAGATCCCCCTTTAGGCAAGGACTTGCTGACCCTGCGGTTGGAGTACTGTAGTGAGCAGACAGCCCGCAGCTGTCGGCTGCTTCCCAGCTGACTCATCTCTCCTGAATCAGGCCACATTCAGGCAGCCCACATCCAGCGGTTGTTAGGGGCAGGGGTGAAAAGGTGCAGAAAGCTCACTTCAGGACACTTGGAACAGATGATTCTAGCTCCAGAGTACCACACCTTGTGAGCCTTGGCCCGTGTCACCGCATCACAGTTCACATCTCTCTCTATCCAGGTGTGGTTCTGGAGAACCCCACCTGACAGCAATGTGGTTTACAAAAATGCTCTTTGTAATCCCCTCAAGCCCTGTATTTTATTTAAAAATGCTTTTTCATTTCTTTTTTTTTTTCTTTTTTTAAGCTGTTTTCAGAGCAATAGAACCTTCCTCAGGGTGAAAAGGGTAAAGACAGAGAGACATAGAAGCATTTTGGATAAGAAGGTACATTTCACCATGGGGTTTAATGGCACACCCATCATTTAGAGCTTCACTGTCTTTGACTGCCATGAAAAACAGCCTTTCCTTTTTTAATACTTTTCCATAATTTAGCTTGACACGTATCCGCAGGCTGCAACAAACTATTTGTCCATAAATGATTATTTCAAAGTGCCCTCAAAATGACAATTTAGACTTACATGTTAGAGAAAAATGGGATTTTATGAAGTGTTGCATGGAGAAGAGTGGAATAGTTGACCTAAAACAAAGTGGGGAATGTTGTGAATATGTGTGGGGGGCGTGTGCACGTTTTTGTGTAAATGTACATATTATTTTTCCTTCCAGCTCCAACATTTTTTGGTCAGTTATTAAGATATATTTTAAGTGCCTGTGGAAAAAAGTAAATTACCATTAGTTTCATGGCATTTAAAATGATTCTGTTGACCAAAAGGAACCAATTTTTTGTTTTATCATAAAAAGGCTTAAAATAATATTCCAGGTAACTTACCTTTTAGAATCATAAAAATAATTGATTCTAATATTCTTTATAGAGGAAGAAGAATTTAGTAGGGTTCTTGAAGAACATGTAACATTGTAGAATAAGCAAGAGCATGTTCTCCCTGATATGAGGAAGGGTGCTGGTAAAATAACAGTGGTGATGGTCACAGTGGTGTTGGTGGTGTAGTTCAAATGTCACCTTATTTTTATAATGTATTAAAATCTGTTGGGTGTGGTGTTTTCACATGTATTTTCTCACCTTTTTTTCCCAATAAGGCTTCTAGCTTCACCACAGCAGAAGCCAGTCTTTTATCCTCTGGGTTCCAAAGCACTTTATCAAAATTTCTATTATGGTATTTACTATAGTAATTTCTACTTTGCATTGTGGAAATATATGTACTGAATTCTCTCCTCGACTTGAAGGTAGATCTTCGAAATAAAGCCATGTCTTAAATAGCACAATGAGAGGACATAGTAAGTGTTCAATGAATACTTAATGAATCACTGAGGTCATTGAATGTGTTGGACAAAATGAGAAAAGTGAAGATCAAAGAGGTTAAATGACTTTTCCTATCTTAGCACATTTAATAAGTGGTCTGGTCTACACTGTGGCTTTCTGATTTAATCCACTGCTGTTTTACTATTAACCTATAGATGTTTAAAGATGGGAAACTTTTTTTTTCTTTTTTCTGGAAGACAAAAGTCAGACTAGTCCTGACAAAGTTTCTACGTTCTTTTCAGTCCTCTCTCACTTCTAGCAGTACACCTTGTTAATTCATCTACGCATGCTGCTTTCCTTATTTCCTTGACTTAATTCTTATCCTTCCTTGTCCATTTTTCCACGTCCTAACCATTCTTTAGAGTTCAATTTCTTGGATCTGGGTCTAGCGGCAGACAACCAAGGCCAGCTTTTAGGACTTTACCATAGTTGGCAGGCTAAAAGCTTGGTGTTTTCTGGCTGTCTTCTTTATCCATTCATGTATTAATGGACACTTAGGGTGCTTCCATATCTTGGCTATTGTAGGTAATGCTGCAGTGAACATTTGTGTGAATATATTTTTTTGAATTAGAGTTTTTGTCTTCTTCAGGTAAATACCCAGATGTAAAATTGCTCGCTCATATGGTAGTTCTATTTTTAATTTTTGAGGAACATCTGTACTGTTTTCCATAGGGCCTACACCAATTTACATTACCAACAACAATGCCATAGGCTCCCTTTTCTCCACATCCTCACCAACACTTGTTATTTGTTGTCTTTTTGATGATAACCACCTTAACAGGTGTGAGATGATATCTCATTGAGGTTTTGATTTGTGTTTCCCTGATGATTAGTGATGTTGAGCATCTTTTCATGTGTCTGTTGGCCATCTATATGTCTTCTTTGGAAAAATGTCTATTTAGATTTGCCCATTTTAAAGTCAGATTATTTGTTTGTTTGTTTGTTTTTATATACTGAGCTGTATGAGTTCTTTTTATATTTTGGATATTGCCCCTAATCTGATAACGTCATTTGCAGATATCTTTTGGCTGCCTTTTCATTTTTCTTTTTTTTTTTTTTTTTTTTTTTGCGGTACGTGGGCCTCTCGCTGTTGTGGCCTCTCCCGTTGCAGAGCACAGGCTCCGGACGCGCAGGCTCAGCGGCCATGGCTCACGGGCCCAGCTGCCCCGCGTCATGTGGGATCTTCCCGGACCGGGGCACAAGCCCGTGTCCCCTGCATTGGCAGGTGGACTCTCAACCACTGCGCCACCAGGGAAGCCCCAGCTGCCTTTTCATTTTGCTGATGGTTTCCTTTACTGTGAAAAAGCTACTTAGTTTGATCTAGTCCCATTTCTTTATTTTGCTCTGCCTGAGGAGACAGATTCAAAAATATATATATATATATTGGCAAGACCAATGTCAAAGAGTGTACTGCCTATGTTTTCTTCTAGAAGTTTTATGATTTCAGACCTTATATTTAAGCCTTTAATCCATTTTGAATTTATTTATTATATGGTGTGAGAAATTGGTTCACTTTCATTCTTTTACTTGTATTTGACCAGTTTCCCCAGCACCATTTATTGAAGAGGCTATTTCCCATTGTATATTCTTGCCTGTGATCCTGTGAAAAATGCCATTGGTATTTTGATAGAGTTCGCATTGTATCTGTTGCTTGCCTTGGGTAATATGGACACTTTAACAATTTTTTTTTCCAATCCATGCCAACAGAATATATTTCCATTAATTTGTATTGTCTTCAGTTTTGTTCAGCAATTTTTATTGTACAGGTCATTTACTTCCTTGGTTTATTGCTAGGTATTTTATTCCTTTGATGAAATTGTAAATGGGATTGTTTTCATAATTTCTCTTTTTGATAGTTCATTATTTACGTATAGAAACACAGCAGATTTCTGTATGTTAATTTTGTATCCTGCAACTTTACTAAATTTATTTATTAGTTCTAAGAGTTTTTTGGTGGTGTCTTTAGGGTTGTCTATACGTAGTATCACGTTATCTGCAAATAATGACAGTTGTTACTTCTTCCTTCTTTGGATTTCTTTTCTTTCTTCTCTGATAACTGTGGTTAGGAATTTCATACAATGCTGAATAAAAGTGGTCAGACTGGACACTCTTATCTGTTTCCAATCTTAGAGGAAATACTTTGAGCTTTTTATGGTTGAGTATTATGTTTGTTGTGGGCTTGTCATATTCTGTCTTATTTGTTCTTCTTCTTTTAGTTCCTTTAGGTGTAAGCTTAGTTTGTTTATCTTAGAATTTTTTGTTTCTTTGTTTCCAGATGTAGGACTGTATCACTATAAATGTCCTTCTTAGAACTGCATTTGCTGCATCCCATAGATTTTGGAACACTGTGTTTCTATTTTATTTTCATTTGTCTCAAGGTATTTTTTTTCTTTTTCTTTTTTTCTTTCAAGGTATTTAAAGTTTTCTCTTGATTTCTTCAGTGACCCATTGGTTGTTTAGTAGCATATCCTTTAGACTCCAGGTGTTTGTGCTTTTTCCAGTTTTTTTTTCCCTATAGTCATTTTCCTGTCTCATACCACTGTGGTAAAAAAGAGGCAAGTTATGATTTCAGTCTTCTTAAATTTATTGAGACTTGTTTTGTGGCCTAGCATGTGATCTATGCTGGAGAGTATTCCATGTGTTCTTGAAAATAATGTGATTCTGCATGAAATGTTTTTGGATGGCATGTTCTATAGAAAATATCTGTTAAGTTGATCAGGTCTAAGGTGTCATTTAAGGTCAGTGTTTTCTTATTGATTTTCTGTCTGGATAATCTGTCCATTGATGTAAGTGCAGTGTTAAAGTCCCCCAGTCTTATTGTGTTACTGTCAGTTTCTTCCTTTATCTGTTAATATTTGCTTTATGTATTTAGGTGATCTTATGATGGGTGCATATATGTCTTGTATTGTCTTGGATTAACCCCTTTATCATTATGTAATGCCTTCTTTGTCTCTTTGTTTTGAAGTCTCTTTCATCTGAGGTAAGTATTGCTGCCTCAGCTTTCTTCCCATTTCCATTTGCATGGAATGACTTTTAATTCCCTCACTTTCAGTTTGTATATATCTGTAGATCTGTAGTGAGTCTCTTATAGGTGGCATATATACATATTTTATATATATATTTTTTAATCCATCAGCCTGTATGTCTTTTGATAGTAACATTTAGTGCACTTATATTTAAAGTAAGTGATAGGCTCTGGGTGGGAATGTAAATTGGTACAACCACTATGGAGAACAGTAGGGTTCCTTAAAAAAATAGAACTACCATATGACTCAGCAATCCCACTCCTGGGCATATACCCAGAGAAAACTATAAGTCAAAAAAATAAATGCATCCCAGTGTTCATTGCAGCACTATTTACAGTAGCCAAGACATGGAAGCAAATTAATGTCCATGGACAGATGAATGGATAAAGAAGATGTAGTGCATATATACAGTGGAATATTACTCAGCCATAAAAAATAATGAAATAATGCCATTTGCAGCAATGTGGGTGGACCTAGAGATTATCCTACTAAGTGAAGTAAGCCAGACAAAGACAAATATCATATGATATTGCTTATATGTAGAATCTAACAAAAAAAGTGATACAAATGAACTTATATACAAATCAGAAATAGACCCACAGACATAGAAAACAAACTTATGGTTACCAAGGGGAAAGAAGGGGCAGGGATACATTAGAAGTTTGGTATTAACATATGCACACTAAAGTAAGTGACAGGTATGGACTATTGCCATTTTGTTAATTGTTTTCTGGTTGTTTTGTAGTTCTTCTCTGTTCCTGAATTCTTTTGCTCTTCTCCCTTGTGATTTGATAACTGTATTTAGTGTTATGCCTGGATTCCTTTTTCTTTCTTTTTTGTGTAGCTATTATGGGTTTTTGGTTACCATGAGGTTCACATATAACTATATATGTGTGTGTGTGTCTATTTTAAGTTTAGATCTTTGGGGTTTGCATGCATTTTAACAGCCCTACCTTTTTACCTCCTCTCCACATATGTTTATGTTTTTGGCATCATATTTTACATCTTTTTATTTCCTGTATCCTTTATCTATCCATTGTGTTTATACATAATGTTACTACTTTTTTTCTTTTAACCTTCCTACTTGCTTTATAAGTGGTTGACTCACTACATTTACTGTATGTGTGCCTTTATCAGTGATATTTTTCTTTTTATAATTTTCTCATTTCTGCTTATGGCCTTTTTTTTTTTTTTTTCTGCTTAGAGAAATTCCTTTAACATTTTTTGTAAGGCTGGTTTGGTGATGATGAACTCTTCAGTGTTTGCTTGTCTATAAACTATCTCTCCTTCAATTCTGAATGATAACCTTGCTGGGTAAAGTAACCTTGGTTGTAGGTTTTTTTCTTTTCATCACTTTAATATATCTTGTCAGTCTGTTCTGATCTCCACAGTTTCTGCTGAAAAATCAGTCTATAGTCTTATGGGAGTTCCCTTGCACATAACTTGTTGCTTTTCCCTTGCTGCTTTTAATATTCTCTCTTTGTCTTTAATTTTTGTCATTTTATTTACAGTGTGTCTTGGTGTGGACCTCTCTGGATTGATCTTTTTTGGGACTCTCTATACTTAATGGGCCTAGCTGTCAGTTTCCTTTCCCAGGTTAGGGAAATTTTAACTATTATCTTTTCAAATAAATCCTCTGCCCATTTCTCCCTTCTCTTTCTGAGACTGCTATAATGCATATGTTACTTCACTTGATGTTGTCCAAGAAGTCTTTTAAACTAGCCTCATTTTTTTCTTTCCAGCTTGGGTGATTTTCACTATTCTGTTTTCCAGTTGGCTGATCCATTCTTCTGTATTATCTAATCTAATGTTGTTGATTCCTTTTAGTGCACTTTTTATTTCATTATTGTATTCTTTAGCTCTAATTGGTTCTTTTTTATGTTTTCTAAATCTTTGTTGAAATTCTCACTGTGTTCACCCATTCTTCTCCCCAGTTTGGTCAGCATCTTTGTAATCATTACCTTGAGCTCTTCATTGAGTAGGTTGCTTATCTCCACTTTGTTTAATTCATTTTCTGAGGTTTTCCTGTTTTTCTTTCATTGGGAACATATTTTTCCATCTCCTCAATTTGTTTAACTCTCCATGTTTATTTCTATGTATTAGATAGGTGTGTTATGTCTCCAGATCTTGGATCATTGGCCTTATGTGGGATATGTTCTATGGGGCCCAGCAGAACATTCCTCTCTGGCCACCAGAGCTCCAGGGTTGTCCTCTATGTGGGCTGTGTGCATCCTTCTGCTGTGCTGGTGATGACTGCTGTGGGTGTGCTGGTTGGCAGGGGCTCCCCCCACCCCCCTAGCTGCAAGGCTCTGCCTCATGTGGTTGCTGAGGGTGCACTGGTGGGTGGGGCTGAACCCCACACTAATAGGCTTGAAGGAGGATTCTAAAACGGTATTTGCCACTGCTGGGTTAACACAGTAGAACATGACCTCCAAAATGCCTGCCACCAGCTTCTCTGTCCCCAGAGGGAGTTCCAGCTGCCTCCTCCCTCTCCAGGAGGCAAGATTAGCAAGTGGGTCTGACCTAGGTACCTTTCAACTAGTGCTTCTGCATTAGGACTTGGAGTGTGTGAGATATTGTGTGTGCCATTTAAGAGTGGGGACTCTGTTTCCTATAGCCTTCTGACTCTCCTGAACGTAACGCCTGATAGTTTTCAAAAGGAGACATTCTGGGTCTGTCTTCCTTGTGCAGGAGCCCTCAGCTGCAGAGCCTAATGTTGGGCTCGGACCCCTTGCTCCTTGGGGAGGACCTCTGCTGTTGTGCTATCCCACCCATTTGTGGGTCACTGACCTGGGACTGTAGGTGCCGACTAGACCATGTCTCTGTCCCTCCTGCCCATCTCATTGTGACTTCATCTGAGCATCTTTTGTTGTGGAACACCTTTTCTGCTAGTCTTCAGGTGATTCTCATAGATAGTGGTAGGAAGTAAGTTAAGGCTCTTCCTACTCTGCCATCTTGATCCCACCCCTTCAGCCATTTCTTATGAAGGTCCATGTTTTTGCCTCCACTGATGTCCCTTCATGGTCTAAAACAGCTCTGTGCAGCCAGCACCTGACTCTTGGTGTTTTACTTCCCCAAACTTTCAGGCCCATGATCTTTTGAAAGTTCTTTTATATTTGTGTCCTTTCATGGTTTCAAGGTTTGATTGCTTTTTGACAACCTTTTATATTACCCTATAAATTCCATGAGGACTGAGTATTAATTATGTGCTGTGAACTGTACTAAGTAATTTACAAGAGATTACCTCAGTTAGTTCTTTTAAGGACTTCATTAGGTAGCACTATTGTTATTTCTATTATACAGGTGAGGAAAACTGAGAAGTAATATAACCTGTTAAGGCTTGCATAGATATTAAGTGGTGGAATCAGGATTTGGAAACAGACTGTATGACTATCACTAAAGGCTGTGCTCACAATCTGTTACATTATGTGGTATAGATATAACATACTGTTTTTATGTAATATTTTTTTTAATTAATAAGGTAGATTTTAATTAATGTTTTTGAAACAAAAATTTTGTTTAAATGCTACCTGAACTATGCTTGTGCTCTGTGCCTATGACAAAGACTAGTATTTTATTAATTTTAGGTAGATTTTAGTCTCTCATAAACTTTATTGCTGAGGAGTGGGATACCCCGTTATCAAGGATACTAGCTAAAATAATCTAGTATCTAGAAGTCTTCTGGGGATGGGTGGAAGACAGTGTGTTTTTCAAGGAAGAGCTCCCAGTGTTTGACAGCTGCACCTGTTTCACAACCATATCAAGACATCACTGAGGTTCTCTCCAAGGGGGATGTTGTGGTTGATAATGAGAGGGCTCTTAGCATCTCAAGGCAGACAAGGTAGATGAGTGCTGGTGTCTCTCCCTTATCCACAACTACTTCCTGGCTTTTGGGTTATTTTCTGGATGAATCCAGTAGCTGATTCTTCTGAGGCATATGAGACAGATGAGAAGAGATAGCACTCTTCTGATTTGTGTATTTTTCCTATACCACCAAGCAATTAATTCTTACACTACCTGCAGAATAGTGTCAGATCCCACAGGTTAAGGGTCCAGTCCTGCAACTATGCATTGCCCACCCTGACCCCAATCCCCAGACGCCAATGGCAAGTTCAGGTTGTCACCTATGCTTCTGACTGACTAGCTATAGATGGGAGGTTCCCACAACTCCCTCCTTGGGTTTGATTAATTGGCTAGAGCAACTTACAGAGCTCAAAGAAACATTGTACTTACTAGATTACTAGTTTATTATAAAAGGATACAACTCAGGAACAACCAGGTGGAAGGGATGGGTAGGGCAAGGCATCTGGGAATGGGTACAGAGTTTCCATGCTCTCCCAGGTTGTGAACAACCTCCACATGTTCACCAGTCCTGAAGCTATCCAAACCCTGTCATTGTGAGGTTTATGGAGACTTCATTACATCATTGGCCATTGGTGATTGAACTGATGAAGCTCCAGTCCCTGTCCCCTACCCAAACTGAAAGTTCCAACCCTCTAATCATATGGCTGGCTCCATTGGCAACCAGCCCCATCCTTTGGGGCTTTTTCGAAGCCACCTTATTAACTTAAACTCAGGTGTAGACAAAAGGGATGTGTTATGAATATCAAGACATATTTATCATTTTTAGGGCTTGGGAAATTCCAAGGGTTATTTGGAAGCCCTGTGCCAGAAATGGGAATGAAGACTAACTATATATTTCTTATTATAAATCATAATATCACAACTCTCAACCCCCAAAAACAAAGCATTATGAAAAATATGGCTTTATTTTAGTTCCAAGCAAGTGTTTCATAGGACTTTTATTCACAGAAGAATCAGGAACAAAAGTGTGTGTAGCCTATAGCAAGTTCCTCATATTTTCTTGTCCTTGTCTCTCCCCACCCCCCATCCCCCAGCTGACCCTATTTATATACAGTCTTCAGATCCTTAGGTCTAAAAACATTTACTAACCTTTTTTATGGCAGGTAGACATTTTTCTTAGACTTGAAGGTGCAAAGATGCGTTAAGTTGTAGGAAATAACTCAAAGTCAGCAACTACTGATGGATGAAATAGAGACAGTTTATGTCATGATAAATGCTGAGTTAGAGGTATATATAGGTACGGAGTGCTTTGGGGACACAAAAGGCACTTGATCTAATGTGGAAGTCTGATCTCTGGAAAGGTGATGCCTGGGATGAGTCTTGAGAGATGAGTGAGAGTTAACCAGGGAAGAAGGGCCTTTCGGGCAGAACAGAGAGCATAGGCAAAGCAGGCAAGAGGTCGTAATGGTTTGTGGGAAGAACTTCAGGAATGCTGGTGTTACAAGAACATAAAATACGGAGTTGGAAGTGTTGGAGATGAGATCAAAGAGATATGTTAGTGCTGCATTACCAAACGTCTTGTTTGCTTTGCTGGGAGTGGACTTTTTTTCTGTAGTTTTTGGAAAATTTATCTAGGGAAACCTGATAGTAAGAACTGTGTTTTGGATTAAATATTCTAACTCAAATATAGATAACGAGTAGGGACAAGGAACACTATCTGCAAGAAGACCAGGTAGGTGTTAATTAACATAGTTTAGCTGGGAGACCTCAGGGCCCTAAATTATTGCAGTGAATTTGAAATCTAGAAATGGAAGTTTTGAAATACATTTTGGAGGCAGAAATCATAGGCAGGATGTCTAGATGTGGATGTTTAGGGAAAGGGAGCAGTTTGAAAGAATGGCAGGTTTCCCTGTCTTAGTTCATAGGCACATTCCTGTTTTTTTCTAGCTTTGTCGTCCTTCACACCTGCTGTCACCCCTCATGTCCATACAGTCACCAAGTCATGAATGATTTCCTGAATTGATACCTGTGTACTTATTCCTGTATTTTTTTTTTTTAAATTCAGGCCTCAATTATTTCTTGGCTATACTTCCCCTCTCAAATGCTTCCTTCATTTTGCTACCAGAGGAATCTCACTTAAAATAAATCTGATCTTTCTCTGCCCCTCAACCTCCCTCCAAATAAAACTTTATGAATGATATAAAGCATGGGGTCTAGGGTCTAAAACTTATCAGGATGTGTAGAAATTTTATTCTTTGACAACCATAACTTACCTCCCAAATGGCCTTTTTGCACTTGGAAGTAGTTTAATCATTTTTGGTC
This sequence comes from Stenella coeruleoalba, assembly GCF_951394435.1. NCBI lineage: Eukaryota > Metazoa > Chordata > Mammalia > Artiodactyla > Delphinidae > Stenella > Stenella coeruleoalba. The sequence goes on from NC_137154.1 coordinate 76,225,003, forward strand.
CTGACCCATGTCAGGCACTGGTCCCCTTTGTCTGACTAATGCGTTTTATTGTCTTTGCTTTGCTTTGTCTCTCTCCCCCACTAGACTATGAGGGCCTTGAGCATAGACAGTATGTCTTGCTCATGTTTGTCCTTAGAGTGTTCAGTATTAATTGAATGAATAAATCAGGGTGTTTGTAGGAGAAAGGTAGCCTTTCTTAGATCATTCCCAGAGAAAAGCACTAAAGAAAAAAAATGTATAATAAAATACCCTGAACGAAAGCCCTGTGTAATGTGGGCAGACGCTGAACAAGTTGCAACAATCGAAGTCCCTGAAAGATATGCCTTTCACTGTATGTATTTTTGAACTAGCACAGTTGGGGCAAGTGAGCTGTGTCCTGGGAGTAACCTGTTGTTCGGAAAACAGGTACTCAGTGGCTCCTGATCTGGGTCAGATTATAACCAATAGCAGTCTGTTGCTTGAAGATTCTGTTTACTAGTTGGTAAGTTGTGTTATACTGATGGATTCAGGCTCTAACAAAGTAGTGCTGTAGGCTTATCCCTAATTCACACTGTAAAATCTGGTGTCTTAGTTCTGTGTTTAGAAAGTATGATAAAAATAAGTCACTTTTATAAAGTGACTGATTATATATGACATCTGTCTAGAACCAAATGAAGAAGAAAATATTCACAAAGAAGGCCTTATAGCTCCTTCTGGAAAAGTCTTAAAATGCCAGGTTTCTAGTCAGGCACCATAGTTCCCATGTACTGTCAAGTTAGCTGTTGATTTCTGTGTGCCCATAAAACAGAAGCACTTTTTATTTCTGGCTTTCCACGTTAATCCAGTGACGGAGCTCTCAGGAAGAAGTGTCTGGCCCACTTGGTCATATTTGTTAGTTGTTATGACCTCTTGTCTACCAGCATCGTCAGATATACTAAGTAGTTTAAAAATTCTTCCCTATGACTAACCTAAATATCTCAAATTTAGTCTATTTCCTTCTGCTGTTTCCTCAACTGGTGGAACACCGTGTGAAATACTCAGAGAACAGGTGGTCACCATGTGAAATACTCAGATTTTACAAGCAACTAAAAGAACTTGTAAATTATTTCCTTCACCTTAGATTTCCCTCCTCGTGCTCATCATGTGTTCGTCAGAATGCCAGGAGCATTCGAAAAATGTGATTCCGTGGAGGGTTGAAGGATCATTTGATGAGGAATGACAGAATCCTTATTCAACCAGCGCTGCTCTTTAGAGAGACATTTAGGGGCATGTGTGTGTGTGTTTCTTTTCTTTTTTTTTTTTTTTTTGCGGTACGCAGGCCTCTCACTGTTGTGGCCTCTCCCGTTGCGGAGCACAGGCTCCGGATGCGCAGGCTCAGCGGCCATGGCTCACGGGCCCAGCCGCTCCGCTGCATGTGGGATCTTCCCGGACCGGGGCACGAACCGGCAGACTCTCAACCACTGCACCACCAGGGAAGCCCTGTGCGTGTTTCTTTATGGGATTAAATTAGGGCTTTTTGAGTCTTAGGGTCTTAAATTTCACTTTTATGCTATTCTAAATTAATTTTACTCAGCTTAAATAAATTTATTGAACTTGTGGTTCAAGTTGGACTTGTGATAAGGAGAGAGAATATTTGGACTCTAGGAAAGAACAAATAGATAACCCCTATTCTTAGCCTTTGCATTGAAATGAACTTCCTAATTAACGCTAAGAGTATTGTTAATAATATACAAAAGAGATTAGGTTGGGCTAAAACTTTCCTTTTCACTTATTTGAAATGACCACAGTGAATGACCCAAAGGACATAAATAAGAATTAAGGTGAGGGAAAATTTAGAATCACAAATAATTGACAAACAGCACAGATGGCTACTCTTTTAATTTAATTAACTGAAAGAAAATTATATCCTTTGGCATAAATTTTAACTTCCTTTGAGAAAGTGTCTTTGGAAGTTTATTTAAATCTATGAAAATCAGAATACCTAAATACTTATATTGTTTGGCATGTTAATAGTTGGAAGAAAGAATAATACAAATCATGTTAATTAATTCTGAACTTTTTGTAGCCACAGTACTAAACTTTTAAGAATTATTTTTGCTAATTGTATTTGGTAAATTCCCTAATAAAGAATAATCCTATTTCTTAAGTCAAGCTCTATATACACTTGGTGGAAATTTTTATTTTAGCTTCTCTCCATTGTTCATTTTCACAACTTGGTTGTTTTAAGTCTCAAAGCTGGACTAAGATCATCATTAAAAACATTTATTAACTATTTCTTGAGAAATAGTGAATCACTCCGTGCCTAGGAGTTAAGCCCACCTTTTACTAACCAAAATCTTTTTTGTTTTTCTCTGTTATTCTTTGATAAATAAGAATGAATTAAGCATTGTTTGTGACTATTTTGAATTTTAGCATGATTGCATTCCAGTGAAAATAAAAGATTTTTCAGTTATCCACACTTCTAGTCTTACAATCTGAAGACGTGTCTAAATGTATTCTGACAAATATTCCTTCACAGAATTTAACAGGATTAGGTTTGACCAGCCCTCCCTTATAACCAGCATCGTTATAAACAGTCTACACTTCAGGGACCTGTAGGAGTGATAACTTTGGTAACGTCACTAGAGGCAAGACAGTGACTCTAGACTACACAGACTACATCTCACAAGTGTTCTCATCATGTTTATATGACGAAACGGAGAGACTTCTTGTTTATAAAGCAAAAGTGATATGTAGCTGTCTAAACTTCAGGCACAAACAGCACTGAATGCTGAACTAGCACAGTAGAGTAAAAAAAAAAAAATAAGTGTATTTTTGTGAATGAAAATTGAGATTTGTTCTTAAGTTTGTGGCTTAAGTTGTGTGGCTTGAAAGTAGCCAACTGGTACCAATACCATCCAGCCTCCACATTTAACTACCAAGTTGACAGTTTTCAGTGCTGGCAACCTTTGATGCTTTGTCTCATTCCTTTAAGCTTTTCATTGTTCTTAGCAGTTAGTGTGACATTTTGAGGATTGGAGTCTAAAACCCCAAACTAAATAAGACCAAGGAGTAGCTAAGATTGTATCAATACTTGCTGAAAGTGAAAGAGTAGTTATTTCTTACTAATCCCTACCTTACTGACTGTCGATATTTATCTTTTTGTATCAGGGGTTGTTTGCCGACTGGCAGGGCCACACCACCAATGGCCATCCCTCTGAGGTATTTCTTATGGTGGGTGTACCTAGGAAAAGCTTATGTACAGCAATGCCAGAGAAATAACCGTGTTTGTGCTTTAAGCAGTTAACTACTTTATACTCTACTTGCTTCCATAATGTTTAAGCTGAAGTCATTGAATCCAACTATTAGGTGACAGATAAGATGAACAAGGCCCTAGAGTTGTTAACATGTCCAAGGTAATACGCTTGGTGATAAAATCCAGAGAATAGCTATGACTGTGTGACAGTGTTTACAGAATTGGCTGATTATAATGCATTTGGTCAGCAGTTACACATTGAGCCTTTTTTCATGTGGGAAATACCATGTTAGCTAACAGTCTAGTCCAAGATTTCTCAACCTCCACACTATTAACATGTTGGGCTGAATAAATCAATCAGAATCAATTTCTCTGTCTCTCTCTCTCTCTCTCTCACATACACATGCACACGCACACACACATGCACACGCACACACACACACACACACATTCTCTCCTTCTCTTTCCTGTCATCTTTATCCTGGGAAGCCCTTCAGTCTGTCTGTAGAAATTAGACTTTAGACAGAAATACCTGCAATGATAACTTGTTCTCATAAAGAGAGGTTAACCTCTGAGGTTAACCTAATGTTGAAAGTCAAGGAAGGAAGGGCAGAGGAATTGAGCAGAAAGGGCATTCTGCAGTACAAGATCAGTACAAGATCAGAGCATGTTCTTCCCTGTGGGAGAAAAGGTTGAAGGAGGAGCACCAGACATTTTTGGAAGGCTTCTGGAAGCTGGCCCCCCAATGCTTCTGCTCATATTCTGTGAACAAAACTTATTCACGTGACACATCTCCTTGCTTGGAGATTGGGAAATGCAATCTTTATTCTCGGCGGCTGTGTGCCCTGCTACAATTTAGGGGTTCTGTTACTGTGGAAAGGGATGGCACTCTGCCAAAAAAGGCTTTTGATAAAAGCAGAAATAAAGAATTCCATGAGCTTATACACAGGAGAGGGCTGTTCCAAGCTTTGGCTCAAGTGAGTAATTCTTTGATATTGACCAAGGCACTTCAACCCTTTGGAGGATGGGGGTCATTTTCCTTTAAAAAGTTAAAACTAAGCAGTTGTGCTATTTATGCTGATGTTGAGAAAGGTCTTGTGTTTTAGTCTGGACTCCACCCTTTTGCTGATTGAGTGGACTATAGTTAATTTCCATGAACCTCATTTTTCCACTGTATAACATGGGAATCATGATAACACATTATTTATTTCCTATTTATAAACGTGATCTTCTTGAAAGCCTATGATATTGAATGTACAAAATCGGCTCAAGAGAACAAGGTTGTGAATGAGTCTGCAAATCCCTTGAAAATATTATACTTTTATTATCAAAAATCATAAAGATAGCAAACTCAGCAAGATAAAATCTTAAATCCATATCTCAGGAATGTGTGTATTGGTATTAGGCCCAGTTTATGCCCTTCCCAGGGCCTTAGGGTTTGCTCAGAAGATAACTGTGGCCTAGGGTTGTCACTTCTTATTCCTCACACATGATCAGGGCCTGGCTCCAGCCAGGCCCCCATCACCCTGCTTCAGTGGAGTTGCAGCAGCTGTGGTGCACAGGCTCAGTGGCCTATTGGCTGTTGCTCATCACATATGGACTTTTGATAGAGTACAAGGGTGGACCCTGGGCTCTGGCCTCTCCCACAACTACTGGAGGGCCAGATGACAATCTGAAAGAACTCAGGAGAGTTCCTGTCCCATGGAGCAAATGTTGACCACTTATGGGAGAAACTGGCAGATAAATCCTTGCTTACCCAATGGAAATGTCCTGAGGTGTGTTGGTTTTGTAAAACCTGAATGGATATGTACCTTATTGCCTGAGCAACTGGCTGTTTTTCCTCCTGTTTCTGTGGTTCATTCAGTAATAAACATTTGTATCTTCTTTCCTCCTTTCCTGTCTGTTCCCTTTTTCTCTACTGTTGCTCCACAAGGTTGTATGCTAGTTGTAGCAGGCAACAACTTTGCCTCAGGCTCTGTTTTCTAGGAACTTTGGATTAAAAAAAGTATAATATTAATATAATATGAAAAATTAATTTCCACTCGCTGTGGCTTTCACTTTGGGAGTTAAGGAAAAACACCTCTCTCTGTCTCAGTCAGATGCAGTACTTATCATGAGCATTCTCTGTCATGGTGTCAGTCTTTTGTCCCCATGTTTGTTGTCCTTCCATGTTATCAATAGTTTTTGAATTTTGTGACTGAGATTTTTATTTTATTCTCCAAGTCCTCTGTCATCCAAGAAGAAGAGAAATTTGAATGTCGGGCATGAAGAAAAGCTTTGGATTACTTTTAATTAGGAAATCCCTAAACTCACTCAGGGTAATTTTCCAAACATCCTGCCTGGAGTGTGCAGAGTTGTGTAACTTTAGGTTTATCCATGATGTCATGCCAGAGCCCATAAGATTATAGCCACTCCAGACGCTATCCACCCTCCTGATCGCAATCTTCTGTCTTTACACAGTCCACAAGAGGATTGATTAACAATCAAAAATCATCGAAAACGTTCAGTAGCATTCTCTCTCTCTCCTAAAGTCTAAAGTAGCATTATAAGTACCTCCTCTGCTTCCTGCTCCTTTTGTCTGTCTTCTTTCTTCCCATTTTCCTCATTTCATCCATTTATTCCCTTTAATGTTTTTCAGTGCTATAATTTTCCCTATAAGCATTGATTCTACTGTATCCAGAAATTTTAATGTTTAATTTTCATTTAGTTTAAAATGTTTTTAATCTCTCTTCAGATTTCCTCTTTAACCTATGTGTCATTTAGAAGTGTGTTGTTTAATCTCTGAGTATTTTGTGATTTTCCAGCTATCTTTATGTTGTTGATTTCCAACTTAATTCCACTGTGCTCTGAGAATGATTTCTATTTTTTAAATTTGCTAAGATGTGTTTTATGGCCCAGAATGTAGTCTGTGTTGGTGAACATTCCATGCGAGCTTGAGAAGAATGTATAATAATAGTACAGTACGATAGTACAGTAAAACTTTTGAGACCTTGTGTGTTTGTAAATAGTTTTATTCTACCCTCAATCTAGATTGACAATTTGGATATAGAAATCTAGGTCGGAATTCATTATTCCTGAGAATTTTGAAGGCACTGCACCTTTGTTTTACAACTTCCTGTGTTGTTGCTGTGGGTTCATTATTGATTTCTGATGATTTTTATTTGACCTCTGTTTTTAGGCTTTGATTTTATTCATGGTTTTGTAATATTTTCTCATTTATTGTGCCTTGTATATATTGTGTCATTTCAATATGGATACTTTTTTATCAGTTCTGGAAATTTTCATGAATTATTTTTTTGGTCATTCCCTCCCTACATTTTTTTCTTTCAGTAGTTCTGTTAGTCAGATGTTGGGTTTCATGATTAAGCTTCTAATTTTTCTTATCTTTTCTCATCTATTTTCCTTTTTAGTTCACAGCTCTCTTGTTTTATTCATTTACTTATACTGCATTCACATTTTCATATTTATATAGCAACCATTCTCATAAGTTCAATGTGTATATTTATGTCTTATGTTCTTAACAAAATTGGTATTATTTTTCTATGCATGGCTCTTTAATTTACATAAATGATTTTGGGATATTTATCTATTTTGTGCTTTGTGGTTTTCACTCAAAATTGTGTTTTAAGATCCATCCACATGTAATATTTACTTCATGCCTACCAGTTCATGGTATGCTTCTAATTCATTTATGTCCACCAATAAATATCATGGCTATCTTCCTGTTTTCACAAATCCTCATTTGTGTTTCCTTATGGACTTTTCTGTGAGGATCTTTTCGGGATGTACACCAGAAGCTGTTTTTTAGGGCACACATATATGCCACTTAGAAATGTTGAATTTCTCTTTGGAAAGGCTGTACTTCTCTACAATCACACCATACAGAAGGGTTCCTGTGTCTCCAAATTCACTCAACGTGTAGTGTTATTCAGCTTTCTAACTCTTGCCAATCAATAGCTGATAGATATAATGTGATATCTTAATATTTTAATTTGCTTTTCTCTTAAGTACTAATGAGTTTGAAAAGTTCTTTATATGTTTGTTACTCTTTTGGCTTTCTTTTGTGTTATTCCCTCATATCCTTCACATATATTTTTATCTGTTTTTCTATCTTTCCAATTTGTAAGAGTTCATTATAGAGGCAAATATGAAACCTCTGGCTCCTATGAATCTGATCACCTGGACGTGGTAGTGGTGAGATAATTGGAATGGGGCAGATATAATGGATTGTGCTGGTGCAACTACCCAGGAAGGAGCCCTTTTGGAATGTCTGTATTTCAGCAGATTGAGGAAGAGGGACTTGGTGGGGAATGGCTTGGGAGACTGGGAATGGTTGGGTGCAGTTACCCAGAGGTGGGACATTGCTGTGAAAGCTATACTAGGATTCTCAACAACCTGGGTTTCTGGATACCAGGCATCTCTTGGACCTCGGGAAACTCCTGTGTGGGTAGCAAGTGTGTGGAATATCCAAGCATCTGGCCCTTCTCAGACTTAGAAATGGTAGTGTCACCCTAGGCTGCTGTTCTGAGCAGTGAGGAAGTCCCACTATCAGAGGAGAAAGAAGTCTAGCTGGGATTGGTAGTTAGAGCTATTTCTTTTCCTCTTAATGCCTAGCATGGTGGCAGTTTATAAGAATTACACATTTTTCTGGAATAGAAATTTAGCTATCAGTATTTATTATTACTCTTCGTATTACTATTTCTACTACTATGCATTCACTCGAAGGATTTTCAAAATATATGTATAATGCTTATTTAGCTGATGGTTATGCTAACATGTTGACTTAAATAGTTGCATGGGAAATTTTGCAATATCCTGAGTGGCAATTATAACCTTGAAGTTGTCTTAAAATTCAGATGCATAAATCCTAAATATGTGCTCCATTTAAAAAAAAAAAAAGGAATATAGAAAATACTTTTTCATTTCCTCTATTTAAAAAAATTTTGATCATGATAACATTAAAATAAAGGTTGCTAAGACAGCTGTTTAAACAAAGATTTGCGTTAATCTTTTATAGAAAAAAATGCAATTAGATAAAGCTTTGAGAATTTCTCTTTGTGATTTTCTAAATGTTGTGGTAGAGTCTATTTTTCACGTTTGGTACCCTCTTGTGGTCAATGCAAGGCATTGATTAGGCCTTGATTTTAACAGTTGTGTATAATTTAACACTTTTTATTTATGTGAGAGACCTATAGTTTATACGAATATTTGACTTTTTTGTCATATACAACAACTTTAAGAGTAAGACTGACACTTGGAGTTTTCTTCCTGTTCCTTACTTCAGGGTATGCAGTGAAGGTGTGGCATGACCACAGTTGCTAATCTTAGAAGCTAAGTGATAATGTGCTCAGAGTAAATACAGTGTAGCTTGGAACACAAATTGAAGACCTTGAACTTATCTTACACTTTTGCAACCGTAATTGGGTTTGAGGATTAATTTGCCATTTTTGATGGTATATTTTAAGATTTTATAACACACACACACATACAAACATATATTACACATAAATATGATTTCATTTTACATGATTACCTAGTTCAAATGCACTTACTGTGGGTTTATAGAAAATGTCATACCATTGTGACATAGTCTCCCTTTCTTTGAGTCATGGTATGATAATAAGAAGACATCGATCACATACAGTATTTAGTAAAGATTTGTGTGTTATTTTCCCTTCCTTCTGCAGCACTGGTTTCAGAGAAAATTCTTCACTTGATATCCACGACAAGTAACACAAAGGACAGGAGGTAGCTGTGTAGTATTAAGTTACTAAGGCCAAATAAGACTTGACTTACAGGAGCAGTAAATCATGGCTTTTGGGGGGAGATGTGAGTTGCAAGAAGTGCTCTTGGCTTTCAAGAACATGCTTCCTTAGATTATAGCTGTCCTTCACGTATCCTACTCTTTCAACTCAGCTCTTTAATTTTATGCTAGAACTGAGTGTGTTTTTGTTGTCTACATCATGGGACCCTTTGAGTAAATCCTTTTCCCGGGCCTGGTGGTGTGAAGGGCCAGGGTTTGAATAAGAGTCCAGGAAGTGCTTCTGGGAACGATTTTTGTATTGCCAGGAATGCTGATGTGTTGGCACGGAATTAACATTTCCCAAAACACCATCAAACACGGACTGAAAAACAAAGATGCAAGTGTAGTCACCACAGCTGTGTTCTCTTTTCCCCCAAATAGTTTCTTCTCTGCACAGTGAGAAATTTTAAGCCCCCTATTGTAAGATGAAAGTGGGTCAGTTTTGTGTACTACACTGTAAGGCAGCTGGTTGCCCCCAGTATTCATGTATCACTGGGATTGAGTTAAGGCCATTTGTGCAGAATTGTCCCTTATATAATGGATATTGGTTTTTTTTGATCAAATGGAATGTTTGTGAGGGACTGTGGTGCCATGTTATAAGAGGAATAATTTCACTTGTTCATTAGATATTTATTGAGCACTCTCTCAAATTTTCAGTTTTAAGGATGAGAAGATACATGCATAAATTTCCCTGCTACAATGTAGGACATGAACACCGTAAGAAACTCATATAAAGCTATATGAGCATCCAAAGGGAGAGAGAGTTGATGGAGGGGACATGTGAATGAGGTCTGTTTAAGCTGGATGCTAAGAGTAGATCTAACTTGAATATGTGGTTGTTGGAAAAAGTAAGCATTTGTATCAGAGAGGAGGTGGTCTGCAGAGAACAGAGAATAGGAGCTCAAAAGGGCTAACGAGAGAGGGCTTCCCTGGTGGCGCAGTGGTTGAGAGTCCGCCTGCCAATTCAGGGGACACAGTTCGTGCCCCAGTCCGGAGAGATCCCACATGCCGTGGAGTGGCTGGGCCGCTGAGCCTGCGCGTCCGGAGCCTGTGCTCCGTAACAGGAGAGGCCACTACAGCGAGAGGCCCGCGTACCGCAAAAAATAAATAAATAAATAAAGGGCTAATGAGAGAGACTTTTGGAGAAATTGCTTGGGCAGGTCAGTTGTGGGCATGAAATGCCAGATTAAAGAGTAACGTCCACTGAGCTAACGATGGAATGTTCACCCAGGTATCTCTTTCAACCGTGGACAGGACAAGCTCCTCCCATTCTGAACCTTGGACTTCTCTGCTTTCTTTTGGGTTCTCTCCTGTACATTTTGTTGTGTGAGTTCCTCAAAAGACCTTTTTTGGATGGGAATGCCACTTTTTATTTTTCAATTTTGTTTCTTCTAGTAGAGCCACATTTTCTCCTTAAATAATAAAAATGCTTTGAAGATGCTGATTTTCCCCCCTCGTCATTTACAGGTATAATACTGTAATACACAGACATACCAGTACTCTTCAAAGATCTAAAAGTGACTAGAACCTTTACAGCAGAACGCTACTTGCTCTTTCCATTTAATGCCATTTTACCAGTTAAGTTTCTAAAGTTCCATCTTTGCAACTAGATCATGATGGGTTCCTGGAAATACAATTGAGGAGATAAAACGTTTAGAGTGCCAGTGGGTCAAAATGGAATTCTGTGGATGTATTAACCTGGATCTGACACCCTCAGGGTCCTCAGAAAGACAGGTCAGAGGCCTGCCCCTCTTCTCCTTTCCTCTTCCCTAACTCCCAAACTCCCTTCCTCTCCTCTCCTCATCCATCCGTCCATCATTTTTAATTAATCTCCTCCAAATACATATGCAAATAATGAAGCAAAGCGTTATGCATAATAATCACAGAGCTTGTTAAAAATAACAATGTCTGGGCTTCCCTGGTGGCGCAGTGGTTGAGAGTCCGCCTGCCGATGCAGGGGACACGGGTTCGTGCCCCGGTCCGGGAAGATCCCACATGCCGCGGAGCGGCTGCGCCCGTGAGCCATGGCCGCTGAGCCTGCGCGTCCAGAGCCATTGTCCGCAATGGGAGAGGCCACAACAGTGAGAGGCCCGCGTACTGGAAAAAAAAAAAATAAAAAATAACAATGTCTGAATCTCTATATGAGGGAAATAAGAATCTACATTTTTAATAGGCTTTAAAATACTTGACTCTGATTAAGGTGGTCCAGCTCTTGCACTTCAAGAGACACTGAAATAAAAGCAAGGAATAGTACTTCTTTAGCCAATAAAATTTATGAGTGTGATCACCTAGTATTTATTTCATATGGACCCATGAATGGAAAAGACATACCTGGTGGATAACATATTTATAGTTGAAGAAGATTATATGCCCAGGCATGTCCTGTTCTCTTTAAGATTTTATTCCATTTGCATTTCTATAAAAGTATGCCAGAGGATAAAAGGTAAAGTATCCTCCTCCTCCACAAAAGACTAGACTGGTTTACAGCTCCCCTAGAGAACAGTGTCATTTTAGGGATATGCAAAGGTCAGCTATTAGAGTTCTGTTGAGTATATGACACAGATGTTGCTAATCCTTTTGACTTGACTGAACTGTTCTAATTATTTCACGCTACCAGGTTTTGAAGGTCTATTTTCCTTCCTGTCAAAAATGAGTTGTATGAAATATCAGGCATCTTTTTTAAAATATATATATATTATTTTATTTATTTTTTATACAGCAGGTTCTTATTAGTCATCAATTTTATACACATTAGCGTATACATGTCAATCCCAATCACCCAATTCAGAACACCACCATCCCCACCCCCCCGCAGTTTTCCCCCCTTGGTGTCCATATGTTTGTTCTCTACATTTGTGTCTCAACTTCTGCCCTACAAACCGGTTCATCTGTACCATTTTTCTAGGTTCCGCATACATGCGTTAATATACGATATTTGTTTTTCTCTTTCTGACTTATTACTTCACTCTGTATGACAGTCTCTAGATCCATCCACGTCTCAACAAATGACTCAATTTCGTTCCTTTTTATGGCTGAGTAATATTCCATTGTATATATGTACCACAACTTCTTTATCCATTCGTCTGTTGATGGGCATTTAGGTTGCTTCCATGACCTGGCTATTGTAAATAGTGCTGCAGTGAACATTGGGGTGCATGTGTCTATTTGAATTATGGTTTTCTCTGGGTATATGCCCAGTAGTGGGATTGCTGGATCATATGGTAATTCTATTTTTAGTTTTTTAAGGAACATCCATACTGTTCTCCATAGTGGCTGTATCAATTTACATTCCCACCAACAGTGCAAGAGGGTTCCCTTTTCTCCACACCCTCTCCAGCATTTGTTGTTTGTAGATTTTCTGATGATGCCCATTCTAACTAGTGTGAGGTGATACCTTATTGTAGTTTTGATTTGCATTTCTCTAATAATTAGTGATGTTGAGCAGCTTTTCATGTGCTTCTGGGCCATCTGTATGTCTTCTTTAGAGAAATGTCTATTTAGGTCTTTTGCCCATTTTTGGATTCTGTTGTTTGTTTCTTTAATATTGAGCTGCATGCGCTGTTTATATATTTTGGAGATTGATCCTTTGTTCGTTGATTCGTTTGCAAATATTTTCTCCCATTCTGAGGGTTGCCTTTTCGTCTTGTTTATGGTATCCTTTGCTGTGCAACAGCTTTGAAGTTTCATTAGGTCCCATTTGTTTATTTTTGTTTTTATTTCCATTACTCTAGGAGGTGGATCAAGAAAAGATCTTGCCGTGATTTATGTCAAACAGTGTTCTTCCTGTGTTTTCCTCTAAGAGTTTTATAGTGTCCAGTTTTACATTTAGGTCTCAAATCCATTTTGAGTTTATTTTTGTGTATGGTGTTAGGGAGTGTTCTAATTTCATTCTTTTACATGTAGCTGTCCAGTTTTCCCAGCACCACTTATTGAAGAGACTGTCTTTTCTCCATTGTATATCCTTGCCTCCTTTGTCATAGGTTAGTTGACCATAGGTGCATGGGTTTAGCTCTGGGCTTTCTATCTTGTTCCATTGATCTATGTTTCTGTTTTTGGGCCAGTACCATATTGTCTTGATTACTGTAGCTTTGTAGTATAGTCCGAAGTCAGGGAGTCTGATTTCTCCAGTTCCGTGTTTTTTCCCTGAAGACTACTTTGGCTGTTCGGGGTCTTTTGTGTCTCCATATAAATTTTAAGACTTTTTGTTCTAGTTCTATAAAAAATGCCATTGGTAATTTGATAGGGATTGCATTGAATCTGTAGATTGCTTTGGGTGGTATAGTCATTTTCACAATGTTGATTCTTCCAATCCAAGAACATGGTATATCTCTCCATCTGTTGGTAGCATCTTTAATTTCTTTCACCAGTGTCTTATAGTTTTCTGCATACAGGTCTTTTGTCTCCCTAGGTAACTTTATTCCTAGGTATTTTATTGTTTTTGTTGCAGTGGTAAATGGGAGTGTTTCCTAAATTTCTCTTTCAGATTTTTCATCTTTAGTGTATAGGAATGCAAGAGATTTCTGTGCATTAATTCTGTATCCTGCAACTTTACCAAATTCATTGATTAGCTCTAGTAGTTTTCTGGTGGCATTTTTAGGATTCTCTATGTGTAGTATCATGTCATCTGCAAACAGTGACAGTTTCACTTCTTCTTTTCCAATTTGGATTCCTTTTATTTCTTTTTCTTATCTGATTGCCGTGGCTAGGACTTCCAAAACTATGTTGAATAATAGTGGTGAGAGTGGACATCCTTGTCTTGTTCCTGACCTTAGAGGAAATGCTTTCATTTTTTCACCATTGAGAATGATGTTTGCTGTGGGTTTGTCATATACAACCTTTATTATGTTGAGGTAGGTTCCCTCTATGCCCACTTTCTGGGGAGTTTTTATCATAAATGGGTGTTGAATTTTGTCAAAAGCTTTTTCTACATCTATTTAGATGATCATATGGTTTTTCTTCTTCAATTTGTTAATATGGTATATCACATTGATTGATTTGTGTATATTGAAGAATCCTTGCATCCTTAGGATAAGTCCCACTTGATCATGGTGTGTGATCCTTTTAATGTGTTGTTGGATTTTGTTTGCTAGTATTTTGTTGAGGATTTTTGCATCTATATTCATCAGCGATATTGGTCTGTAATTTTCTTTTTTTGTAGTATCTTTGTCTGCTTTTGGTATCAGGTGATGGTGGCCTCATACAATGAGTTTGGGAGCGTTCCTTCCTCTGCAAGTTTTGGAAGAGTTTGAGAAGGATGGGTGTTAGCTCTTTTCTAAATGTTTGATAGAATACCCCTGTGAAGCCATCTGGTCCTGGACTTTTGTTTTTTGGAAGATTTTTAATCACAGTTTGAATTTCATTACTTGTGATTGGTCTGTTCATATTTTCTATTTCTTCCTGGTTCAGTCTTTAAAGGTTATACCTGTGTAAGAATTTGTCCATTTCTTCCAGGTTGTCCATTTTATTGGCATACAGTTGCTTGTAGTAGTCTCTTAGGATGCTTTGTATTTCTGCGGTGTCTGTTGTAATTTCTCCTTTTTCATTTCTAATTTTATTGATTTGAGTCCTCTCCCTCTTTTTCTTCATGAGTCTGGCTAACGGTTTATCAATTTTGTTTATCTTCTCAAAGAACCAGCTTTTACTTTTATTGATCTTTGCTATTGTTTTCTTTGTTTCTATTTCATTTATTTGTGCTCTGATCTTTATGATTTCTTTCCTTCTGCTAACTTTGGGTTTTGTTTGTTCTTCTTTCTCTAGTTCCTTTAGGTGTAAGGTTAGATTGTTTATTTGAGATGTTTCTTATTTTTTTGACTTAGGCTTGTATAGCTATAAACTTCCCTCTTAGAACTGCTTTTGCTGCACCCCATAGGTTTTGGATCATTGTGTTTTCACTGTCATTTGTCTGTAGGTATTTTTTGATTTCCTCTTTGATTTCTTCAGTGATCTTTTGGTTATTTAGTAACGTATTGTTTAGCCTCCATGTGTTTGTACTTTTTACGTTCTTTTCCCTCTAATTCATTTCTAATCTCAAGCATTGTGGTCAGAAAAGATGCTTGATATGCTTTCAATTTTTTTTAATTTACTGAGGTTTGATTTGTGACCCAAGATGTGATCTATCCTGGAGAATGTTCCGTGCGCACTTGAGAAGAAAGTGTAATCTGCTGTTTTTGGCTGGAATGTCCTATAAATATCAATTAAATCTATCTGGTCTATTGTGTCATTTAAAGCTTGTGTTTCCTTATCAATTTTCTGTTTGGATGATCTGTCCATTGGTATAAGTGAGGTGTCAAAGTCCCACACTATTATTGTGTTACTGTCAATTTCCTCTTTTATAGCTGCTAGCAGTTGCCTTATGTATTGAGGTACTCTTATGTCGTGTGCATATATATTTATAATTGTTATATCTTCTTCTTGGTTTGATCCCTTGATCATTATGTAGTGTCCTTGCTTGTCTCTTGTAACATTGTTTAGTTTAAAGTCTATTTTATCTGATAATGAGTATAGCTACCTCAGCTTTCTTTTGATTTCCATTTGCATGGAATATCTTTTTCCATCCCCTCACTTTTAGTCTGTATATGTCCCTAGGTCTGAAGTGGGTCTCTTGTAAACAGCATATATATGGGTCTTGTTTTTGTATCCATTCAGCAAGCCTGTGTCTTTTGGTTGGAGCATTTAATCCATTCATGTTTAAGGTAATTATTGTTATGTATGTTCCTATGACCCTTTTCTTAATTATTTTGGGGTTGTTTTTGTAGGTCCTTTTCTTCTCTTGTGTTTCCCACAAAGAATTTCCTTTCGCATTTGTTGTAGAGCTGGTTTGGTGGTGCTGAATTCTCTTAGCTTTTGCTTGTCTGTAAAGCTTTTGATTTCTCCTTCGAATCTGAATGAAATCCTTGCCAGATAAAGTAATCTTGGTTGTAGGTTTTTCCCTTTCATCACTTTAAGTATATCATGCCACTCCCTCCTGGCTTGTAGAGTTTCTGCTGGGAAATCACCTGTTAACCTTATGGGAATTCCCTTGTATGTTATTTGTCGTTTTTCCCTCGCTGCTTTCAATAATTTTTCTTTGTCTTTAATTTTTGCCAATTTGATTAATATGTGTCTCGGCCTGTTTTTCCTTGCATTTATCCTGTATGGGACTCACTGTGCTTCCTGGACTTGGGTGCCTATTTCCTTTCCCATGTTATGGAAGTTTTTGACTATTATCTCTTCAAATATTTTCTCTAGTCCTTTCTCTCTTCTCCTTCTGGGACCGCTATAATGTGAATGTTGTTGCATTTAATGTTGTCCCAGAGGTCTCTTAGGCTGTCTTCTTTTCATTCTTTTTTTCTTTATTCTGTTCCACAGCAGTGAATCCCACCATTCTGTCTTCCAGGTCACTTATCCGTTATTCTGCCTCAGTTATTCTGCTATTGATTCCTTCTAGTGTAGTTATCGTTTCAGTTATTGTATTGTTCATCTCTGTTTGTTCTTTAATTTGTCTAGATCTTTGTTAAACATTTCTTGCATCTTCTCGATCTTTGCCTCCATCCTTTTTCTGAGGTCCTGGATCATCTTCACTATCATTATTCTGAATTCTTTTTCTGGAAGGTTGCCTATCTCCACTTCATTTAGTTGTTTTTCTGGGGGTTTATCTTGTTCCTTCATCTAGTACATAGCACTCTGCCTTTTCATCTTGTCTATCTTTCTATGAATGTGGTTTTTCTTCCACAGGCTGCAGGATTGTAATTCTTCTTGCTTCTGCTGTCTGCCCTCTGGTGTATGAGGCTATCTAAGAGGCCTGTGTAAGTTTCCTGATGGGAGGGACTGGTGGTGGGTAGAGCTGACTGTTGCTCTGGTGGGCAGAGCTCAGTAAGAGGCATCCTTTTTGTGGCTGGGAAATATTATGATTCCTTGAGAAGAGTGTGCAAGTGGTTCTCTAAACTGGTTGTATATTAACTCATCTGAATCACCAAAAAGCCTAAAAGAGATGTTTTCTCTTGGTCCTATCCCAGGTCAGAATTTCTTGCTGAGAATCAGTTATAAAGTGTTCAAAAGGATTCTACTGTAGGCATCCTGCCCCCTCCATACTATAGTTCCATGAACTTCTTTGAGATCAGAATACATACTCAAATGATTTTGTTTCACATCCTTCTTCCTACTCTACTTCATCAAGTTATGCACGTAGTTGAAGCTCACTAAATCTTTATTAAATAATTTCAGCGGATGTTTGATGGGGATGGTGGAAATCAAGGTTTTCTTGATTCTCTAATTTGAATGTTTTGTTGTTTTTTTGATCTCCTAGGATGGAAAGAAGAAATTTGACAAGGAGAGTGAAAAATACTATTCTATTCTTGACAAGCATTTAAATTTGTCTGCAAAGAAAAAGGAGTCTCATTTGCAGGAGGTAAGTTTTTCCAGATGAAATGTGGAAAGGGCATTAGCATTGTCCTGTGAAGTCCAAAGTTCGAAAAGTAGACATTATCTCAGAATCTGCTCCTCTTTAATAAAATAATGATAATAAGAATATTTAATTGAGCACTTACTACAGACAGGCACTGTGCTGAGCATTTTACATGCCTTGTGATATTTAATGTTAACAGTTCTAAGAGAAAGATTAGTATTTCCTTCAATAATGAGAAAGAGTGAAACAAGGCTATTTCTTTTTCTTCTTGTTGGGAATATTTTAAATAGCATGACCTACCAAATTCATGTTATAGCATTTATATTAAGTTAAAAATACCTGTTTTTAAGGTGTTGCATCAGCATTAAGGGGAAAAAAGATACATATACAACTATATGTTTTAAAATCTCCATTATTTTATGTCAATTTTCTGAAAGAACAAGTCAACAGTCAACATTCCTTATATGCATATACTAACATGTACAGTGTATGCATATAAGGAATCCATTTCTTCCTTTTTTCTGAAAATTTCTTCTCATCGGTAGTGTTTCAACTATAATTAGTCAAATCGAATAGTCCTTTTACTGAGGAATAGTGATGGGATATGTTTTTTTTTAAAAAAAGCTCTCTTGTCTTTCATCTTGGCAGCAACTAAATCTTGACACACCATCCATCATTCCCCCAGTGTACAGTGGTGTGTCTCAGAGCTGAGCTGGGAGTTGTTGAGCTAGTCCCCCTACAGCTCATCACTGCTCTCTAGCCCTTCATAGGGAATCTTGTACTGTGCTGAGCCTCCCTTCATCTCTTCTTCCTCTCCTCTCTGTACTTCTAGGGACTGTGGTGGGGAACCTCTTTCAAATGCCTCCTCCTGATCCTCTAGCAAAGCCACCTCCCTTCCTGAACCGTTTTTCAAGTTCAGTCTGGTCCTCTGCCCTCCTTCTTCCTATGCTTCTTTCCCTGACCTCCATATTCAGCCATAAAGCATGCTTGACGAGTTAGAGTTCAAATGCAGTGGAACAGTAGTCCAAAAGGCATGGGAGAGTTGCTTCTGATTCCTTTTTTCTATACTCTTATGTTCCCCTAGAGGGAATTGAATTTCTTCACTTAAAAATGTTTAATGTTGGGGAGTTTTGTTATTTAAATATGTGTTCATTATAATGAATATCTTGTTATTAACACCTGCTGTTAAAATAGGACAATTTAATATACAGCTGTGGGCCTATGGAAAGGTTTTGGGGCTAAAGTGAAATAGAGAAAAATCTGTTATTAAGGAAAATTTTATTTTTAATTTTCATGGACATATTTAATCTTATGAAGTACTATGTTGTTATTTAATATTATGTTCACATATTCCAAACTTCTTAAATGCTCACATATCTCTTTAAACATTGCATTAGAATAAACCTAAGAGAGAATGCGGTATGTAGATGAAGTAGAAAGGGCTCCCCTAACTGTCACCATCATGTACCAAAGGCCATGACCAAGTACCATTTTAAAAATCGACTGTCTCAGAACACTCTTGGACATAAATCACAGCAAGATCTTTTTTGACCCACCTCCTAGAGTAATGAAAATAAAAGCAAAAATAAACAAATGGGACCTAATGAAACTTAAAAGCTTTTGCACAGCAAAGGAAACCATAAACAAGATGAAGAGACAACCCTCAGAATGGGAGAAAATATTTGCAAATGAAACAACTCACAGAAGATTAATTTCCAAAATGTACAAGCAGCTCATGCAACTCAATATCAAAAAAACAAACAACCCAATCCAAAAATGGGTAGAAGACCTAGACACTTCTCCAAAGAAGATACACAGATTGCCAACAAACACATGAAAAAATGCTCAACATCATTAATCATTAGAGAAGTGCAAATCAAAACTACAATGAGGTATCACCTCACACCAGTCAGAATGGCCATCATCAAAAAATCTATAAACAATTAATGCTGGATAGGGTGTGGAGGAACGGGAACCCTCTTGCACTGTTGGTGGGAATGTAAATTGATACAGCCACTATGGAGAACAGTATGGAGGTTCCTTAAAAGACTAAAAACAGAACTACCATATGACCCAGCAATCCCACTACTGGGCAGATACCTTGAGAAAACCATAATTCAAAAAGAGTCATGTACCACAATGTTCACTGCAGGTCTGTTTACAATAGCCAGGACATGGAAGCAACCTAAGTATCCATTGACAGATGAATGGATAAAGAAGATGTGGCATGTATATACAATGGAATATTACTCAGCCATAAAAAGAAACGAAATGGAGTTACTTGTAGTGAGGTGGATGGACCTAGAGTCTGTCATACAGAGTGAAGTAAGTCAGAAAGAGAAAAACAAATACTGTATGCTAACACAATATATGGAATCTAAAAAAAAAAAAAAAAAGGTTCTGAAGAACCTAGGGGCAGGGCAGGAATAAAGACGCAGATGTAGAGAATGGACTTGAGGAGAGGGGGATGGGGAAGGGTAAGTTGGGACAAAGTGAGAGAGTAGCATTGACATATATACACTACCAAATGTAAAATAGATAGCTAGTGGGGATCAGCCACATAGCACAGGGAGCTCAGCTTTGTGCTTTGTGACCACCTAGAGGGGTGGGATGGCGGGGTGGGAGGGAGGCGCAAGAGGGAGGAGACATGGGGATATATGTATATGTAGAGCTGATTCACTTTGTTATAAAGCAGAAACTAACACACCATTGTAAAGCAATTATAGTCCAATGAAGATGTTAAAAAAAAATTAATCTCCAAAATATACAAACAGCTCATGCAACTCAATATCAAAAAAACAAAAAGCCCAATCAGAAAACAGGTGGAAGACCTAAATAGACATTCCTCCAAAGAAGACAAACAGATGGCCAAGAGGCACATGAAAAGATGCTCGACATCACTAATGATTACCGAAATGCAAATCAAAACTACAGTGAGGTATCAACTCACACCAGTAAGAATGGCCATCATCAAAAAATCTACAAACAGTAAATGCTGGAGAGGGTGTGGAGAAAAGGGAACCCTCTTGCACTCTTGGTGGGAATGTACATTGATACAGCCACTGTGGAAAACAGTATGGACGTTCCTTAAAAAACTAAAAATAGAACTATCTTATGACCCAGCTACTGGGCATATACCCAGAGAAAACCATAATTCAAAAAGACACATGCACCCCAGTGTTCATAGCAGCACTATTTACAATAGCCAGGACATGGAAGCCACCTAAATGTCCATCAACAGAGGAATGGATAAAGAAGTTGTGGTACGTATATACAATGGAATATTACTCAGCCATAAAAAGGAACAAAATTGGGTCATTTGTAGAGATGTGGATGGACCTAGAGAGTGTCATTCAGAGTGAAGTAAGTCAGAAAGAGAAAAACAAATATCATATATTAACTCATATCTGTGGAATCTAGAAAAATGGCATAGATGACCTTATTTGGGAAGCAGAAATGGAGACACAGACGTAGAGAACAAATGTATGGATTCCAAGGGAGAAAAGGGTGGGGTGGGAGGAATTGGGAGGTTGGGATTGACACATATGCACTATTGATACTATATATAAAATAGACAACTGAGGGGAACATACTGTATGGCACAGGGAGCTCTACTTAGTGCACTGTGGTGACCTAAATGGGAGGAAAATCCAAAAGAGAGAGGATATATGTGTATGTATGGCCGATTCACTTGGCTGTGCAGTAGAAGCTAACACCACATTGTAAAGCAACTATACTCCAATAAAAATTAATTTAAAAAAAATCAACTGCCTCAAAATCAAGGGTAATTTTTAGAGTCTCTAAAGGGTTATCAGGTTCTTGGTAACTATGCGAGGCCACCCTTAGATAAGACATTGCTTAAACCATCAAGAAAATGTTAACTTTATCATAACTTTCACGTCCTCTAGAGTTTATGCTTTAATTTTCCCTGACAACCTAGCTCAATATTTAATACTTGTTAGTTGCCCTCAATCCTTTGAGCTATGATAGAATATTCATTCTGGTTTTGTATTTAGTTGGATGCTAGAAAAACATAACACGGTTAGTAACATCCTCCACTTGCCCCACTACACACACACAGACACACACACACACAGTTTTTTTCCAGGAGGCACAGCCTGCAATAGAATACAACACAGATATTGTGCAGAGAAACTCCTCAGAGCATATAATGTAGTCAAGGAAAAACGTAGCTTGCTTTTTATTTATTCCTCTATCCTTCCAGGAGTCAAACCAGTTATAGGGTGATGCTGCCACACACGTATTTAATTCTGTAACATGGCATTAAAAGTCATCTGTTCCCTTCCAGAGCAGCTCTGGTCCTTCTGTCAGCACCAAGCCTATTAAGTTCTCAGAAAGACCCCTCTGTGCCTTCTCACTGGCACAGCTGACTCTTTGTTCATTTTGCTCATGGAAAATAAGTGACTGCCCATTACCAGGACTGAATTAGGGGTCAGCTTGTGTTGGTAAATCTCCAAGGCCATCAGCTAGATGGACCACTGGAGTAAACAGAATTGGAAACAGACTCATCAAAATTATGGGCTTTACAGTAGATGAAAAGAAGTAATATTTGATATGTGAATGGATAATTTCTTTCTAAGCAAAAAATAAGAGGAAGAGATCATAAAGGAAATGTAGAAAGACCAGAATGCATGAAAGTAATCTGTTTTTAAAAAAAATTCAATCAAATTAAAAGGCAAAGTGTTAGGAAATTTATATAATATTTGACACAGGATAACCATCTTTTATATATAAGATGTGTTTGCAAATCAGTGTGAAAAAGATAAAGACTTTAGTGGAAAAAATGTGGTAAGAATATGAAAGGGCACTTCATCAAAGAAGAAATATAAACCATAATGAATATTAAGTTTCAATGTCACATGTATTAAAAAGTACAATTGAATAATAGTAGCAGCATGTTATTTTATTTTCTTAAAATATAATATCCATTGTTAGTGAAGGTATGGGAAACTGAGCATACATTTGCTTTTCTGGTGGGAGTATGAAATCACTCAACTTTTGAGGTAAATTTGACATCATATTTCAATCAATGTTATATGTACAAGATAGTTGAAGTGATTTTATTGATAGAAATTTGCCCTAAAGAAATGATCAGAAATGAGCATAAAAATAAATTGTGTAAATATGTTGATCCAAGAGTTATTCACAGTGCAAATTTTAGAAACATCTGAAATGGCACAAAAGAGTGATTGGGATAAATATGCAAATATAGCTTGGCCAAAAATGGAATTGATATGGCTGTGAAAAGTTTTATTTGGAAAATCATTTAAAGACATTTGGAAATATTTTTTGGCCTAAGAGGAAAAAAGAAAAAAAAACAGGATTTAAACCAGAATATACACTATTATTCAGGTTTTTTAAAGTAAGTTTGTGTTTGTGTGCATGTTACACATCAAAATATTGATAGTGGGGCTGCAATTTTTATTTTCTTTACATTTTCCTGTTATAATAATGAACAATGAATAAACTTATAGTAATGAATATGTATTACTTTTATAGTTAGGAAAAAAGTAAAGGGATTCCTTTTAGGAACCCAGAGTTTGGGTTTCCATCTATCACTAAATACACTTTCAAAACGTTCCTCTTCTTCCCACCTCCTGAATGAAGGGAATCCCTCAGGTTCTACCTCATAGCTCTATTCTTATCCTTCAGTTTGTGTCCCTACTAGCTCTGCTCCTTCCATATTGTCTGTAACATCTCGGCAAGTATCTCCACCATCATACCTGACCACCTCTGCACTGTCCACTGACTGGTTACCAGGACTTCCGACTACAACACCTTAGTGACACATGTGAAATCTCACACTTTTTCTCAAATTTGCTTCTCACTTCTTTAATTCTGTTAATGCTGGTATTATTTCTTGTGTCAAAATTATCTTTGACTTTTTTTTTCCCCCTTGCTTCTCACACCGACATCCTTCAACTTCTCTTTCTAGGATATACCAAACACCTTTACCTTTATCAAATAAGAGCTCTCCTTATACTCACATGCATCCAGCTTTACCATTGAATCAACACATTCTACCGTGTCCTCACTTTAATCTTCTTGAAGTTCACCTCTGATCTTGTCCACACCCTCCTCAAGCTTTTGCATGGTTTATGAGATGTCATGTCATTCTCCCTATTTTGCCTCAATTCTCATTTCTGACTGTTTCAAACCAACACTTTGAATCTATCTACCGAAACATAACTTCTCCTGACTTTATTCCTTCACCGAAACTTCTTTTATCTCCATGTACTCTAACCTCGCCATTCTTCATCATCCAGCTTAAATCCTTTCTCCTCTGGGAACGATTCAACAAATATCACCTGAGCCTTTTTCCTCTATTTTGAATTGAGACAGCTTATTGTGGTTAGGGAAGAAGTTAGGTAGAACTATGTGGTTTTCTTATGTAATTAACTTGGTTTCTTACTAGGATGACTTTGCCACATAAGTAACAGCTTATACCTGTTGTTCTGGAATAATTACTACCCCTTTTCAGTTTTAAAAGTTTAGACAATAAATTACATAGTTATTCTACTTCTCCAGTACAAAATACATGACAGTTGCTAGTGGGTATGTGAGTAAGTGTCTGCTACACACTATGAGCTTGAGTACTAAAGGAATTCGTCTGAGGTAAAAGAATGTCTTTCTAAATCTTGTACTGAAGAAAAGAATTAAGCTATTGTATTCTATTAGCACTGTGCATTCTAGATGACCTTTCAAAGCAGATTCGGTATATTGAATTTAGTTGTTGAAGTCTAGGGGAAACCAGGCACAAAATTCCAAGAATCCTCTCCCAGTGGAGACACATAGGACTTAATTCCCCCAGCAATGAGTTGTGACAACATGTGAGAAATGTGGTCTACTAGAAACTCATAGACTGAATGCCCATGGTTTGTTTTGGGGGCTTGTCATATAGGCACCCTCTGCTCATCATGTACCCAAATTCCGGACTCCCAGAAAGAAAGCAGGTGTTCAAAATAAACCATACTGTTTGCACAGTTTCAGCATAGTGAACTACTCTTATCAGTTAGGCTGGTGGGAACCCTCCCAAAATCCACATTCCCATATACCAGCCAAGGGCCAACCTTGTAAGCAGGGCTTTCAGTGGATAGTATTCATGCCTGCTCTGCTAACTTTTTCTGCACAGTTTTGTTGACCAGAAATATTCATTTTAGGCTCTAAGATGTCTCAACATTCTAGTTTGTTACTGTGTGCTAGTTGACACAAAGACTATCTTTTAAAGTAAATGAAAGTTTCAGAAATAACTTGTGGAATAGACTATTATCTCTGAGACTGAAATTATTCTTGCATCCTTTACACCCAGTGGTGTACTGAAGCTTCCTCTTGGAGAGCTGATTTTTTCATCTCCTTCTCATCACTCGTTCAGTGATGTGTTTGTGATTTGGAACTGGCTATTCTGGGAATATTTTACCACAGAAAACAGCAAATACTGCAAATCAGACACCCTCCCCCACCCACAGGAGAGCCAATTGTTAAACATTTATTAGCATACCACCACCTGTACCCCCTTACCGTTTGTTCTATACATAGTGTGTTCCTCTAAGCAATGGTAAAAAGAAAATATATATGATTTGTGTGGAATAATGACTTTGGGTGCTGAGAAGCTTCTGGTCCAAATTTCTTACCTGATTTATGTGTTCTTCTCATATATTAGTTTATAAACTTGAAATTCTCAAGTTTAAAAATGCCTACTGAGTTGCTTATAATATTGGGCCATTTTAAATTATATAAATAATTGCATAGCAAGTAGTAAGTATATATAATTATTTTTAAAAGTCTTTCTTTCAAATGAAGTTTTAAGATGCTATGCTAAGCCAGCAAACCTAATTTTATCTTTCTTTAAGCTTTTGTTTGTTAAATTATCATTGTAAAATGGCTACAAAACAATGTCCTATTCCCAAATTGTGGTTGGCAGATACTTGGTATTCCAGAGAGGCCATTCTTTTCATCTGCTTTTAGTAATCTCAGCTGGCAGTGAGGAGTGTGTAGCTGGGCAACGAAAGTAAAATCATGCCT
Organism: Stenella coeruleoalba; assembly: GCF_951394435.1. Lineage (NCBI taxonomy): Eukaryota > Metazoa > Chordata > Mammalia > Artiodactyla > Delphinidae > Stenella > Stenella coeruleoalba. Next base: position 76,250,446 of record NC_137154.1, read on the forward strand.
CCCTACTAAACCAAAGTCGGTTGTTTTTTTTTTTTTTTTTTTTTTTGGTAGCAATTATCTTGCTCTTTTTTTTTTAATTTATTTATTTATTTATTTTTGGCTGTGTTGGCTCTTCGTTTCTGTACGAGGGCTTTCTCTAGTTGTGGCAAGCGGAGGCCACTCTTCATCGTGGTGCACGGGCCTCTCACTATCGCGGCCTCTCTTGTTGCAGAGCACAGGCTCCAGACGCGCAGGCTCAGTAGTTGTGGCTCACGGGCTTGGTTGCTCCATGGCATGTGTGATCTTCCCGGACCAGGGCTTGAACCCGTGTCCCCTGCATTGGCATGCAGATTTTTAACCACTGCGCCACCAGGGAAGCCCCCAAAGTCAGTTTTAAAGACAGCATCCAAGGACGTTGGTGGGCATAGAAGTGGGAAGAGAATGTGCATGGTATTGATGGAGCATGATTCATTGCTTGGAACCTTTGCATTTGGGGCTCTGTTACCAGTATTATCTCTGTAATAGTTTACCTAATATGTGGCTCTGCTGTTTAATATTCTCAGATGATTTTTTTAACATCTTTATTGGAGTATAATTGCATTACAATGGTATGTTAGTTTCTGCTTTATAACACAGTGAATCAGCTATACGTATACATATATCCCTATATCTCCTCCCTCTTGCATCTGCTTCCCATCCTCCCTGTCCCACCCATCTAGGTGGTCACAAAGCACAAAGCTGATCTCCCTGTGCTATGTGGCTGCTTCCCAATAGCTATCTGTTTTACATTTGATGGTGTATACTACTCAAAGCAATCTACAGATTCAATGCTATCCCTATCAAACTACCAATGGCATTTTTCACAGAACTAGAACCAAAAATTTCACAATTTGTATGGAAACACAAAAGACCCCAAATAGCCAAAGCAATCTTGAGAAAGAAAAATGGAGCTGGAGGAATCAGGCTCCCAGACTTCAGACTATACTACAAAGCTACAGTCATCAAGACAGTGTGGGACTGGAACAAAAACAGAAATATAGATCAATGAAACAGGATAGAAAGCCCAGAGATAAACCCACTCACATATGGTCACCTTATTTTTGATAAAGGAGGCAAGAGTATACAGTGGAGAAAAGACAGCCTCTTCAATAAGTGGTGCTGGGAAAACTGGACATTTACATGTAAAAGAATGAAATTAGAACACTCCCTAACACCATACACAAAAATAATCTCAGATGATTTTTCCTCAATTAAATCCAAACATTATGCAGTTTTCATGATCTTTTATAGTGTGATTCCAGCCTTGCTTCTCCCTCCTTCCTTCCACTTACTTACTCTGAAGGCAAACTCTGTCAGACTCTTTCATGCCTTTTTACTTTATCATGGGAGTGACCTCGTTTTTATCTTTGACTCTTCACAGCCAGTTATTTACCTTAAGATTCAACTCAGAATACCACCATTTTCTCCCAGAATTTGTCTCTTTCTTGTGATTCCCATAGATTTCCATATATTTTTACATACCCCTTTTGTAATAATTTTTTAATGAATGTTGTGTGCTTGCTCTGTGTGTGTGTGTGTGTATGTGCATTTTTCTTCCCATTTGAAACACTATAAGCTCTTGAGGGCAATGACTGTGTTTTCCTAGCCTCTGTATTCCCAAGACATAATAATTGCTATATACAAACTTTTTGAATGACTTAATTTATTTTTAATGATTTTAGAGTAAAACAGGATTTGAGTTCCTCTGTAACAGAACCTTCAGTAATTGCTCCCTGCGTCATGATTTGCCTTTTTTGTGCTTTTTAGGCAGATACACAGATTGACCGAGAGCATCAAAACTTCTATGAGGCATCACTAGAATATGTCTTTAAAATTCAAGAGGTTCAAGAAAAAAAGAAGTTTGAATTTGTCGAACCGGTAAGATTTATTTTCCCTATAAAATAGTAGGTACAGTACATCTCTGAAACAAAATTTGCATTTTTTTCTGTTGAAAATTATGTTTTTTTTTAAAATAAAAGGAGAGAGAGGAGTGGGGGAGGGTGAGTAGGTAGAGCACAGAGCACTTTAGGGCAATGAAACTAATCTATAGGACACTGTAATGGTGGATACATGTTATTCATTATACGTTTGTCAAAACTCATAACACGTACAATACCAAGGGTAAACTGTAATGTAAACTATGAACTTTAATAATAATATGTCAATATTGGGTTATCACTTGTAACCAATGTACCACACTGACGCAAGATGTTAATAATTGGAACTCTGTGTGGGTAGGGGCCAAGGGTGTGTATGTGAACTCTATAATTTCTTTTTTTTTTGAATTTTTAAATTTTATTTATTTATTTTTTATACAGCAGACTCTTATTAGTTATGTATTTCATACATATTATGAATTCTATAATTTCTGCTCAGTTTTTCTATAAACCTAAAACTGCTCTAAGAATAGCCTATTGATTTAAGAAACCTAAAATTAAAACTTAAGGCATGTATATTACATATACCTAAGGGAATATACCTCACCACTAAAGTGACCCATTTACCAAACCTTTAGTTGAAGGGAGAATAGGTAAGGCTGTATTTCTTCCTTTGTTCCACCCTGCTTCCTTGCAAGGCTGGGACCTGCCTGACTTTCCAGTGAAGTCATTTATTTTCCTAAGTCAGTGTAAAAAGTAATGGATTCCCTAATGTAAACTGCATTATAGAAAAAGAACAGGTGGCTGGTCTTTATAAGCTTGCTTCATTTTCTTAGCATTTTTTTCCCAAGTAATACCCTAATATGTTACAATATTGCCTGAGTAGGCATCTTCATGAGGTATCATCTATGATGAATAAGGGTGAGTTCTATAGTCAAGATAGTGCTCAGTTCCCATGTGATGATGGAGTAGCAATCATAAAATATGTAAGCAATCAAATATATAATTTAAGCCATACTTTTCTTCCTAGGTCAGTTTATAAAAAATCTATTTATAATGGGAAATAAAATACCCTATTCCTATTTTAGTGGAGGTGACACAGAGAAGGGAAGATCCATTTCAAAATATATTTGAAAATTTTATTTCCTGATGAAAGCCCATCAGGGATTCCCTAAAGATGATGAGAAACTGAGACAAGGCAGAGTCTGGGAAGAGTCATCAGCCCCTGCCTGGCTCCCAGCACCTCTGCTTCACTCCTCTCCCTTCAGCCGTAGCCACCTGACTTTCTGCTGGACACTTGGCAAGTTTCTAAGGCGAGCCCTTCAGCTAGAAGGATTTAAGGAACCAGAGGCCACACCACAAGCTCAGGGATTTAACTTTAACCCTGTGTTTGGGATGACAGCCTTGACTCCAAGTTCTTAAACCCCTTAGGGTGAATTGATAACCTCTTATTTAGCAGATGCTTTGAGGATCTGATTAAAAATTTTGGGAAGGCTCTCTGAAACTCATCTGGGGTTCAGGGACAACTGGTCAGCCTAATAAGCCCTAGTCAATGAAGATGACTAATGCTTAAAATTCCTACTCCCCTTCTCATGGAGTAATAAGTTCTGCCTCTGAAGTCTATCATGGTTTTTGAAGCCTCTCTCCTTGCTGGCAAACTTCCTCCTTATGGCCTGCCTCTTGGAATTTCTGAATTTTAGCTCTTTGTTAGAATGCCCCCATTAATTCTGATGGTTTTCCTTCATACTCCTTCATTACCTGTTCCCATTCCCTTCAGATACTGTGCTCATCTTCTCTGCGGTTCTTCCTCGCACCTGGAATTATCCTTTTACATCTGTAGTGCCTCTCTCTCTCTGGAGAGGTATGCAGGTAGCCTATTTCCCCATCTGAGCCTCTTTTATAGAGGTTCCTGTCTGGGAACAGTGAACTAGACCATTCTGTAAGATGACACCAGGTATATAAAGAAAAGGTTGTAAAATTGTTTGCTCATAGGTCACAGAAGGAATGATAAGAATTTATGAATTCCTGTGATAATATAGGAAGAGAAATGGAAATTGTCCTTCAATTGAAATGTGTTTTCTTCTCTCCCTCTACTGTATCCCGAACTGGGACGGTCTGATGATAAGTCTTCTGTAACGCATGCCTTTCTGGTGACACCACAATCAAGGTCAATGTTAAATTTGTCCTTCTTCCAAAATATTTTCCTGGCTGCTGGATTTTTCCTATTAGAATGTCTGGCCAAACCAAATAGTACTGTCAGTTTAGTCTCCTTCTCATTTCCAGCTGCAAAGTCTCATCCACGGGGTTTTACTTAATTTCCACCCCAATGTTGAGAAGAATAGAAACGGGAGCGATAGAACATGGGCATGTTGCTCTTTAGGTTATACATTTACAAATCAATTTGCAGGAAAAAAGCTTTCAAAATTTCAAAAACAAAGCCCGGAGGAGCTATAAACATAAAAGAACATGAGGATACTTTAATATCTTTGCAGGGTTTTTTCTGCAGAAATCCAATTCCTGTTTCATAAAGTTTTATACTGCAGAAATGAAGCAGTCTATGCCAGTTTAGCTGAGATTTATTTAACAAATAAGCATTAGAGTAAAGCAAAATACTTTAGGGATGCAACTAATCTCATACAGATTGTATGATATCAAGTAGAAAATATAAATAGTCCTGGTGATTCCCATTAAATAATATTCTTACTTTATGATGATCATTTGAGATAATTTTACATTGTTTCAATTAATGTCAAGATCCTACGATAGTTGATCTTTGAACAACATGAGTTTAACTTTGTGGATCCCACTTATATTTGGATGTTTTTCAGTAAATACCGCAGTACTACACAATCTGCTGGTTGGTTGAGTCTGAAGATGCAGAACGTACCAAGGCAGGACTGTAAAGTTATATATAGAGTTGCAAAGGTCGTGTGTGTGTGTGTGTGTGTGTGTGTGTGTGTGTAGGCATCCTTAATTACCAAATTGTTTAAGGGTCAATTTGTACTTACAATAAAACTTCTACAGAATATTCAGATGATATTAGGAATAGATGTTCCTACAGTGTCATTATTCTAAGGAGAATCTAGGTCTAATACAAGGGAAAAAGAGGGGGCATTTATATATTTTTTATAAATTATTTTTGAAGTATACAGAAAACCAGCTTTTTAAACTCAGTTCTCCATTAGCTTTATGATTTTAATGGCCTTTTTCCCCCTCTGTTTATCTATCATATTTTATTTAGAAAGTGATGGTAGCTAACTCCTGATTTTAGACCCGTACTACCCAGTATGGTAGCAACTACTTGTGTATGTCTATCAAACCCTTGAAATGAGACTAGTGTAGATTAAGATGTGCTCCAAGTGTGAAATAGATACTAGATTGAAAAGGCTTTAGTACAAAAAAATTTTTAAAAAGCATGTGAAATATCATTAAAACCTCTTCTATATTGATTACATGTTGAAATGATAATCTTTTGAATACATTGTATCAAAATATTAAATTTCACTTGATTTAAATTTCTTGTGACTACCAGAAAGTTAAAAATTTCACATTGGTTTGCATTTGTGGTTCACATTATATTTCTGTCCGGTAGTCCTAGCTGCAACCTTTGAGATTTGCCAAAAAGATATTTGAGTTCAGGTCTGTAATGGGGGAAAAGAGATCAGCAAGAGAGAAACATCATCTCCTGACTCTTGACCGTAAGATGCTCCTACTTCTCAGAGTTGCCTGGAGTTTCTGAGAATTTTGAGGGATTAGGAGAAAAAGCTTGAGAAGTAGCTGAACATGAACAACCTACCTAAGAGAGTTTAACCCCAGTGTCTCAGAAGTCTGTTATGGGACATGAAAGTTTGTGGTTCAGAAAACCAAAAGAATCTTTTTATGACAACTCCTTTATGGTTCATTGAGCTGCAGTTGGTGTATGTTTTGATTATAGCCTTTGAGCGTACTTAGTTGGGACTAATGTTTTGTGAGCAACTACTATGTGTCCCATGTTTTCTGTGTTCTCCCACATGAACCCCACCACGGATTTATTATTGGTGGTTGTTATCCTTCCAGATGAGGAAGTTAAGTCACAGAAAGATTATTAGTTGCCTGAGGTCACAAACCTAAAGAGGGAGAGAACCAGGAATCGAGAACCCAAGTCTGAAGTTACAGTTTTATACCACCTACTGCTTTAATGGCTACTTGATTACAAAAATTAGTTCTTCTTAAATAATACTTGCTTTGACCAAATAAAATGGATGACCCTAGAAAACTGGATTGTAAAGCTACTTTGATTCCTTAAAATTAGAAAAAGAAAGTAAGAGATTGACCTTTACTTTGGTAAAGGTACTTGAGTCAGGGCACATACCTGTCCATTCATTCACCTGTTCTTTCATCCTTCTTTCATCATCCTGTTTTAAGTTGTCTCCCCAGGCCACAGGTGACTGGCCACTTTCCATGTAGAGACAGAAAAGTATAATGGCTGAGTGACAATAAGACGGAATTTGGCTTCAGTCTTAATAACTGTGTGAATTTGGCACGCTTGTCAAAGTCTGTGTGCCTCAGGTTTTTATCTGTCAATCAGGGATAAAAATTTGTATGTAGTTCCCAGGATTGTGATGAGTCTCAACCGATGCAGGTAATGCACAGAGTAATTGCCTGGTTCATTATTAACATCAGCAAGGTATCAGCTAGTGTGAGCTCTCACATGGACTGTTATTACTAGATATGAAAACAGTATTGATGAATCATTTATTAGTGTGGCTTCAAAGCAGAAAAAGCTTTTTCAAAAACACATTTTTAATTTTAACATGCTTCAAAGTATACATCTAAATTCCGTAATAACATTTTCATTTTAGAGTATTTTTTAGCCTTCATTTTAGTCTTTTTGAATTATGTTTAAAATTCATATGATAAATGAAAATAAACTATTAAATATAAACTAAAGCACACTGCTTTTGATCCTCTTCCCTTATTCTGCTGAATTTAATTTTAAATCATTTTCTGAAGAAAATTTCAGGTAATTTAGTTAACATGCTTTAGTTTTTTAACTTATTATATCATGAAGTATACTGTAAAATGCTTTGTGGGTTCTCTAAAAAAGTTTGAATAATGTTGAGACTGAACACCAGCTACTTGCTAAGTTAAAAAAGACTATCAGATAGTATATAGACTTTCGGGTCTTGAAAGTCAAACCTTTTGTGTTCTTTTTCAATATGATTGGTTAGCCTTAATGTAGAAAATTTAATTTAGGGAAAATTAAAGTGAGACTATAAGATAATGTCATTTAAAAAAAAGAAAAACACTGTAGGACTAAAGGTTACATTTGTATCCTGCTGAAAAACCTAAGTGCAATCGTTCTATAAAAATGAAACAATAAAGCTCTCCTCAGCTCGTATATTTTTAAATAAAAACTGTGTTGGTTTTTGGATTTAGTTCTAGATACTGTCATTGAACATCTGAAATTTATAATAGCAGTTAGATAGTGAATAGAATTTTGGGAAAGTAAGAAAAAAGCATTCTATGTGTTTGGCTAACTCATCCCCTTGTACTTCATATATGGGAAAAGAATCTAAAAAAGAGTGGATATATGTATATGTATAACTGATTCACTTTGCTGTATACCTGAAACTAGCACAACATTGTAAATCAACTAAACTCCAATAAATTTTTTAAAATAAATTAAAAAATTAAAATAAAAGAAACTAACCAACCCCCCCCCAAAAAAAAATCCATCATGTAAAGGCCTGTTCTAAACGTAGCTTCTGCTGGGCTTAGTCATATCAATGGCCACATTACCTTCTTCATTCCCATTTAGTTGAAAAGATAAGCTGACTGTTCTTCCTTGGTTTTGTTCCTTTACCACAGAATTTTACCTCTCCCTACTGCTACTTCATCTGAATTCCATCCCCTTGAGATCTTAGAAATTCTTACCTTCAGGAACTCCAGTGAGACTTTACTGCTGAGGCAGTATATAGCCATGACTTCAAAAAATTTTTGCTTTTTAAATTAATTGAATCTATGTGCATATCTATTCATTCATTCATTTGGTCTCCCATCCTTCTTTCATCACCCTCTTTTAAAAGTTGTCTCCCTAAGCCACAGTCGACTGACCACTTTCCATCCTTGACTCTCCTTTTTTTCTTCAGTTTTCTCATTTATTGGGTTAGATTTTGATACTTTTTCATTTCCATTCGATAAACTCCTCTGAGCGTCCATGCATTAGACTTGAAGCACTCTGTAGTCATTCTGAAGCTGTCCTCTAACATGTTTCTGTTTCCTCCAAGTAAAGAATAGCAAAGACTACAGCAGTAATTTGCAGGTCAGACACCTGTACAGGACGAAAATTGATCCCTTGCCTTTGCCCTACTTTTCCAATCTTCTTAGAGATTTCAGTGGCCAAATGTAAACATCTGTATAAGATTTTGATCTCTTTTAGTACATTGTGGTGCTCTGTGTATAAGTGTTTGTTTTATTTTTTTAAGAAAAACAACCTTATTGGGTTGTATAATAATACACATACCATTCTGTTCACCCAGTTTTAATTCGTTTTTGTCTGTGGTGTGACATTGGTGTCCAACTCTATTCTTTTGCATGTGGCTATCCAGTGGTCCAAGAATTCTTTGTTGAAAAGACTGTTCTTTATCCACTGTATGGTCTTGGCACCCTTGTGGAAAATAAGTTGACCATAGATGTATGGGTTTACTTCTAGAGTCTCAGTTCTCCTCCACTGATTTATATGTCTGTCCTTGTTCCATATCACACTGTGTTGATTATCCCAGTGCTGCTCAGTTTGGACAGCAGTCATCTGGAATTACTGGAATTACTCCAAATTGCTTCGGAGGTCTGCCCCTCACTCCCATGCTAAACCCTGACACCTTTTTCCACTTTGCTATTCACAGTATCACTGGTAACTGTGAGCCCTTAAGGCTTGAAACCTGGTGATTAATGGGCTGGGAAATTATGAATAGCTGTTCCCTTACTGACTTGTAATGGGTTTTGCTAAATGATTATCTATAAAGGCAGTGTCAGTTTTTACATTTGGTCAGGTTTTTGGAGTGGAGAAGTCATTTGATTCTAAAGCCCTTGGGAATAATGAAATGCTATATGAGTTTGTCCTGATGATAAAAGCGCCTTTCTTAATATTAAAACCTAATCTGTCTATCTAGTAGTTTGTAGTGATTGTTACTGTTATTTAAAAGTTAAGTTTACTTTAAGGTAAGCTGAGACAGTAGTCTTTTTCCCACCACTCCACCCACTCAGGCACATTGAACAGAGAAAATGACACGTGGGAGATGCAATTCTTAAAGATTGTCAGGCTGTCCTATTAAGTTTCCTTAATTTAACATCATGGAATTTATTGAGGATGAAATGAATGAGTATATATTCAAATTTAAGAAACATTTAACTTTGCTGCCATCTAGAGGCAGTTACTTCATACATGCTGTCTTTATTAAACTTTCCCAGATGCTACTTCCAAAGTAGATGTGGAACAAAAGTAAAAGATAGGTGGTTCTTTGTATATAATTTTTCTGTACCTCCCAAAGAATTGTACTGTTCCTAGTGGGTGCTCAGCATGCATTGTGAGATTAAAACATATTTGTTTGCTACTAAATGAATCTGAATTTTACCAGAAATTGCCAATAGGAGATGGATCTCAGGGAATTGGGTGTTTCATGGGAATATTTATTGCAGATAGTTTTAAAGTATCTTCTTTATAAGTTAGATTCTTTGTACTTAGCATGATATTAGAATAGTATCTTTTTTTTATGGCATCCAGTTCCTAATAAGACAGTTTAATTGAGGGCTAATTATAGACATTAAAAAATTAAACAATACTCCTTCCAACAACTTCATAAACTATTATTCAGATATTTAGAAGGCCTAAATACTTCAAAAGTATTTTCTTATTTTGTCTCTGAAAATCTCTAAATCTACACATCCAAGCCTCAGGTAAAGGTAATTTTAATCCTATTTTAAGATACAGTTCTTTTTAATTGGGCCACAGTATGTGCAAACTATATATCTTAAATTATTGGGTAATTTAACAAATATACCGTACTTTTAGTAAAGGATAAGCTATTGAATTTTAGTTTTGATAATAATTATTGATGTAAAATTGACAGTGTAAAATAGTTCTAAAATTTGCAAACAATACATTTTGACACATTATCAGGAACTGTTGAAAAAGTGAAGGAAATTCTTTAAAATATAACAACTTAAAACCAATTTGAAAGTATATGCTTTCCAAAACGAACATAATTTTGTAAGAAGTTGACTTGTTATAGGAAGAAGAGCATTAGGTCATTGTAGAATCAGTATTTAACTGTTGGAAATCATAACACACATACATACCAGTTGATGCTTAGCTGAATCCTCCTTCTTCTCCAGACAGAGGAAATGATGGGATGTTATTCACATACGAAAATGGTTTCAAATTGTGTTTCTTCCTTAATTTAAAATAATAGTTTACAGACATATTATGCTATTTGAATTAGAAAAACATTAGCCACTTCTCAAAAATATTTTCTAACTTTATTGTAGGAAGAAGTTGTGGATGAGATTGAATTGGTGGACATGTCTGTGGAATAAAATCCCAGTGAATTAAATGAAAAAATTTAAGTAAATTATTTTTCAGTTATAACATTTCATATAAACAACTGTGTCCTGTAACTCTATGGAGAGCTGCTCTTGCTTTACAAATAAGAACATCATAAATAAGCGCATCTGAATTTGGGATTAGAAGGCTAGGATCATAGAAATTGTGCTTTTCTAAAGGAGATTTTACTGTAGCTCTTACATGAAAGATCTGTATCTAGCACCATGTTTTTGCTCAGTTCTTCCCTCTGTTTTGAGTTCTTCCTGCTGCTTAAGTGTTGTCTGTTTAATACCCAAACCAGTACTGCCACCTTGTGATATTTTTCTTAATTTCATCTGGCCATCCTTATTCCTTTCCTTGGGTACTTTTATCTCTAATTTACTGGTTTAGTCTTCCTCACATCTGCACATGTTTGACCTCCCTATTTTGGTTAGAATCTCTTCTATGTTCCTTTGGTCTTTATCCCCATTAATATTCTCTCCTGGATATTTCGTCAGTGCATTGGAAGATTAGAGTACTTGACTTGACACCTGTCCATGACAAGACTTAAATATTAAATCACGTCTACCAAAAAGAAAAATTTAACTTCCATGTCTTCTGTTTCACATCCATAATTCTAGTGCCTACTTAGGTAAGGAGATTCAAAATTTGTTAGCTTGAGAGATTAGAATGAAATATAATCTCTCTAATTTATTATATTTGATCATCATTTTTAAAAAACACGTTTTCATGGTTTCTTTTGTATCTCTTTATTTTTGCAGCTTTTGTCATTCCTTCAGGGTTTATTTACTTTTTACCACGAGGGATATGAACTCGCCCAGGAATTTGCACCATATAAACAACAGCTGCAGTTCAACTTGCAGAATGTAAGACTATACCTGTTCTCACTGCCTCTCCTTAGTGAATAAGATGATCCCAGGGCAACTGAGTTATGACCAAATTGAACCTTGGAATCTTTTAAAAACTTATCTAAGTACAAAAAAAGCTCACTCACTTAGAAAAACCACTTAATAAATTTACTAATTTTTTTTATAATTGCTGGTTGAAAGTATGCCAGGAAAGAGTAAATCTTATTAAACTCTTTAGAGTTAGAAGAATATATACTGGCAAATTTCATAAAAATAAAAATGTCTGAGGTACAGAAACATTGGAAGCATTTGCCTTTATCTAGTGTTTTCATTATTCTACTGGGTGACCTTAGGCAAGTTGTATTTCCTGAGAGGGCAGAATTTCTATATTTGTGAAATGAACAGGTGGACTTTCACACTCTGTCCCTTTCCTCCCTGAAGTTGTACTATTACATAGCTGATATTTAGTGTTTTGTAAAAATAAATTTAAATGTGGGTTTGAAGCGTTCATAATAACTGCTTTAAAGCTACAGGGAGAATTATTTACAAACATCCTATCTCTTTCTGTCAGGGTTTATTTTGTAAAGTTCTCCAATCAATCCTTTTAATATCTGATTGCATAGTTAGACAAATTCTGACTTATGTATGCTGAACACCAGTTACGCTTCAAAAAAAAGTTAGCCAATCCATTTCTGCTTATCAAATATGACAACAAAATCTTAATTGTTGAGGATTTTGTATAAATTAAAAGTTATTTCTGAAACCCTGTCTAGTACTCTATAGCTAAAATAATTTGTGAAGGTTTCACTTAATTTTCTGTAAAAAGCCTGCCTTTCACTCCTTACCTGATTCTTGCCATTATGAAGATGTTCAGCAAATAGAAATATGGAGTTGGAGTGTCCCATGAGAAATATGTGATTGGATTTATTCCACCTGTGTTTCGAGTTTAGCTTTTTATTTAACTTAGATTTTCTAGCAGAATCGATTTCACATTCAATTCATTCCATTGTTTTTCAATATGGAATGCATTGGGGCTTTTTTAGTAAATATTAAAAGGGAAAATTATAAAATCCAAAGTATTTTATTATTTATTTCCATATTAAATGCAATTACAGTAAGATTCCTGGGATTTGAGAACAGGAGACAGGTAAAGTATTAGAAAAAATTCTCATTCTTATGTTTAAAAGGGAAAAGAGGCAAATTAACTTACTTTGAGATTCAGGTCTTTTAGTAGGGGCCATAACAAAATCTTAAAGTTGGGTGGTGATGATTTTTATGTTTCCAAATGAATATTGTTGAGATAATGTGGCCTGAATACAAAATTGATTTTCATAGAGAAAAGCCTTATGCTTTCTATGTCTTCCCTTAAGTAAACATGCTATGATGTGAATAAGCTATTTCTTACAATAGAAGAAGTTAGAACTTGGAAGCCTGTTCATTTTTATGAGTTAATTTATGCACTGACTTCTTGATAACTATATAAGGATTTCTGAAAAACAAGCTAAGTGATATGTCTTCAGAAAAGTTCTTGGAATAAAAGTGATGAACTTTTTTCTTGGTAAGTGCCACATATATCAAAAGTATGTGGATTTATTTTAACCCCCAAAAGAAATTAAGTCCCTGTGTATCTTCCTTTTTACCTTAGGTATTATGGCATATAGAACTCTATTTAATTAGTATTGTGTATTTGTAAAACTATAAGTTGTCCCCTAGGTAATGTTAAGTGGGAAATTGGATGAAACACACACACACACACACACACACACACACACACACACACGGAGATTCAAAGAGAAACATGCAGAAGGTCATTCAGCAAAGTTTCGCTAAAGTGATTCAAAATTAGAGCCTAGGATTCAACGGAGAGGGTTGTGGATATGGTGAACAGTCCTGAAAGGATCAAGGTTATCCTTTGCACCATTTGCAGTTTTGAAACTTTAGGCTGGAGGTTCCTCAAAACTGATAGAAAACAATGAAGGAAATTGTTATTTCTGTTTACTTAAGACAAGGAATAATTTTGAAAGTACGCGACAAGAGGTAGAGCGGTTGATGCAAAGGATGAAATCTGCCAGTCAAGATTACAGACCACCCAGCCAGTGGACGATGGAAGGCTACCTTTATGTCCAGGAGAAACGTGAGTTGCAAAGACAGAAGTTAATGTCTCTTATGATTAACATTCTGTTTCTGTGAGAAGTGAGTTGGTTAGTTTCTTTTCCTTCAAGTAGGAAGACTGAAATTCCTGACAGCTTTATCCTACTTAGTCTGCTCTGCCAACCACTGCCACCTAAGTGTGGAAGTTCTTCCCCTTTGCACCATCAGATTCTCTAAGTTGGTATGTTATTGAACTTGGAACTTACACTTTTCATGATGATATAGTAACACGAGTTCAGGTTTAGAATTTAATTGTGATATCTAATCTCAATTTAAAGTTTCATGGAGAATTAAAAATCAAAGCCTTTATCAGATGAATCATCTTGGTGACTTTGGTAATAGTTTTCCCCTTCAGCAGCATTATTTCATTTAATTCTGTGCTCTGACAGTTTTCAGGAGTAAAATTGGCAATTATGTAATGTCAAACTGGCACTCTTTACTTCCTGATGTTAGGAAATAAGCATCAGACCCAATAGAACACTACTATAATTGCCTCACACTAAGAAAGTTTTTTCTCACAAAAATTAATGAAAAGCCCTTCAAACTTGTATAACTAGGGTCCTTTCTTGTCATAAAGTGGAACGAGTGTGACTAAATTAACTCTGTATTTCAAACCAGAATGCCCTAAAGCACTCTCTTACTGTTTGTGCTAAAGGAACAGTTGTTTTTTATTTCCAGTGCATCATGGACCAGTGTCCTCGTAAAACACAAAATTACGTGCTTGGATTTTGCAGTAATCTCAAATTGCTCTGAAAGTTTTGAAATGCTTATTCTCACTTTCCGTACTTTTTCTCACATACTGGGACTAACAGACTACATGCAGTAGCACTGCTCCAAGTCTCCCTATCTGTAGACAATACATCAATGTAGTTGTTTTGGTTAGAAGACATTATAGTTAAAGGGTTTGAGATGCGGAAGCTGTAGATATTGGGTTGACTGTGAAAGTTTTTTGGACATGATGCAAAATGATCACTAAAATGCCAACATATTTTATATTTTACATGCCTAGGTGATGCTCATTTGTTCCTTAGCAATATGCAAGTGAATAACAGTTTGATCCAGTTATCTTGGCAAACATTTATTACTACATAGGTGGTAGAGGGCTGCTGGCTCAGCAGGTCCGGTTCCAGGACTTCCTCGCTCGTAACTATCTACCTTTGACCAGTCTGCTGCTTTCAGATGTTAAAATGGTAAATCTGATTACCTGCCTATCTATTCTCTAATTAGAATATTATAAATAGGTTTTACCAAAATTTCTTGAAAAAGACCGATTCTTTGGTCATATATACAGTATATGGATTTGACTCAGGACTCTAAGGAAATGTTTGAATACTGAATAATTATTCCATATTTGAGAGCCTCACTGTGAGGGCACCTGGAGGGGAGCTCACATTTTGCTGAGTGGAAGAATTTGTGGATAATGAGGCCTGTTCAAACCTGCATCTGGTAGAGGAGGTGCCATCCTCTTGCCTGAAGAGTTTTTATTCATTTTAACTCAATAATACTTTATTTCTTGAGGTTCCCCCCCCCCATTGTTAACACAGTTGTTGAAAGCTTTGTGAGTATACAATATCTTGTTCTAAACAAAAAAGCTTTGGATTACCTAGCAAAATTCTTGTGTACATAACCTTCAAATATGCCCTGTTCAATTGCTACTTGGTAGTTTATCCATTGGATGGTGCCGTGGTTTGCTTACCCATTCCCCAGCTGTTGGACATTTGGATCAAACTAAAAGCATAGTTCCTACCATACGACCCAGCAATCCCACTACTGGGCATATACCCTGAGAAAACCATAATTCAAAAAGAGTCATGTACCAAAATGTTCATTGCAGCTCTATTTACAATAGCCAGGACATGGAAGCAACCTAAGTGTCCATCAACAGATGAATGGATAAAGAAGATGTGGCACATATATACAATGGAATATTACTCAGCCATAAAAAGAAACGAAACTGAGTTATTTGTAGTGAGGTGGATGGACCTAGAGTTTGTCATACAAAGTGAAATAAGTCAGAAAGAGAAAAACAAATACTGTATGCTAACACATATATATGGAATCTAAGGGAAAAAAAAAAAAAGGTCATGGAGAACCTAGGGGCAAGACAGGAATAAAGTCACAGACCTACTAGAGAATGGACTTGAGGATACGGGGAGGGGGAAGGGTAAGCTGGGACAAAGTGAGAGAGTGGCATGGACATATATACACTACCAAACGTAAAATAGATAGCTAGTGGGAAGTAGCCACATAGCACGGGGAGATCAGCTCAGTGCTTTGTGACCACCTAGAGGGGTGGGATAGGGAGGGTGGGAGGGAGGGAGATGCAAGAGGGAAGAAATATGGGGACATATGTATGTGTATAACTGATTCACTTTGTTATAAAGCAGAAACTAACACACCATTGTAAAGCAATTATACTCCAATAAAGATGTTTTAAAAAATAAAAATAAAAGCATAGTTCCTTTAATAATTTCAGGGCTGGATGGGTGGACAAAATGCAGTGTTTTATGCACCTGTCTGATGTTGGTATCTTTTGTTCTAAGATACGTGACTTCTCCTCTGAGTCAGGCTGAACTGATCATAAAGCCCTTTGTGGCACTGACCTTTTTTTCTGAGAGTTCCTGTCCCTCTAAATGATAACATCTACTCTTAGGCTACAAAACTCAGGTAAATCTTCAACTCTAGTGTCTCTCTGTAGCCTGGGACCAAGTCTGTCCATTTATCTTGTCGATTAACTTTGAACCCACACCTTCTCTCCATCTCCACAGTCTTGCAGTGACCTCCTAACTGTTCTCTTTTCACCTCCAGGCTTGTCCAGCTCAGTCCATTCTCAGAGAGCTTCCAGCAGCTCCCTGCAGTGCTTGCTTGGTTGTGCCTCTCCTGTGATGGCCTTGGCCGTGCATGGCATTCAAGGCTCTCACAGTTGGGCTCCTCTCTTTTTAGCATCCTCTCTTATGATGTTGTCTTCCTTCTCCCACGGCAGCTTCCATCTCCATTTTTCTCTATAGCTACCTGTGTTATTTTTGTAGCTTTAGCGAGGTAAACTTGGCATGCATCAAATTGCACATACTTAAAAAGTACAGTTTGATCAGTTTTGCCATATGTATGCACCTGTGAAGCCATCACCACAATCAACATAATGAACATATTCATCACCTTCAAAAATGTTCTTATGCCCCAATATAATCCCTCCCTCCTTTAATTCCCACTTACCATCCACCCCTCTTCCCCTTGCCTAGGGATTTAAAAAGAAAAAATGAATGGATTTATATGCTGTTGGTATTATTTTTCTATAAGGGACAAGTATTCAAAGCCCCTTTCTACTTGGAATCTTTGAAAGCATTTATATTAAGAAAATCTGACCAGTTCACTAAGACATATTGATTGTACTCTTGCTGTCACTGAGTAAGTCCTGTGGGGAACAGAAAATGAGATGAAGAATATGGCTTCAGGGTGTTTATTCTGTAATGGAAGGCACAAGATTAACTCACACAACTAGCAACCAGTGATCAATAGTAAATATCAGAGCTGTAAATTGAGTGATGAATGGAGATGGATGTAATGGGGTGGTAGCAGATTATTGCTGTTTAGACATAGCATTCCACTTTATCTGGATATGTGGTTTGTATGTTACCCACCTCTAGGCAAACATTAAATTACGTTCTAGTAGACTCCAGTTTAACCAGGAAGAGCATGGGGTCCAGAGTCAGACAGAACTATGTTGGAATTTTATGCTACCTGTTAACTGGGTGATTCTGGGTAGGCAACTTTCTGAGTTCAGTCTCCTCATTTATAAGAGAGAGATATTTACATCTGTCTCACAATAATATTGCAGGAATTAGAGATAGTGTATGTAAAATGTCTCTGTTATCAGTAGTGGTGCATAATAATACCACGGTGCTTCTAGGAGCCCTTACTATTCTGTGTAATTTATATTTGTCTCATTTAATTCTTAAGACAACTCCTGAAAAATATCATTCCTCTGAAAAGAACAACTCCAATCACATGTCCTATTGATGAAGAAAGTAGCACCATCTGCAGCTCTTAAGCTTTATTTTCTTTTATGTAAAATGTACTTTATAATGTCTGACTTTAAAAGTTCCTAGATAAAATGTTGGCACTTAGTAGGTATTCAGTGAATATTAATTCCTTCCCATTCCACAGACATCATCTCAGCAACCTCAGATGATCACTGGGTAAAAACTTGTTTTGTTTTGCAACTTTAGAGCTATAATAAATTCTATTTACCCAGACTTTTTTTAGGGACTTCAGAATTGCTTGCCTAAGAATGTCTGCCCCGGCCTGGTGCCAGGCAACTTTAAAGAAAGCAGCCTGTGTGTGCAGCACACTTGAAGATTGAATGCATGAGGTTCTGAACTTAAGATGGAGGCAGGAAAAAACACCTTGGGTCTAAAATGTCATCAGAGTGTTGCAGCAGCTTTATTTAAAAATTACAGTTAATATTGCTTCATAAATCGCTTCCTAAGTAGTAAAGTCACTATAAGGATTTCTATCCAGCCACTTTCCACTAATCAGCTCTAAGCCTGTAAGTGTTTTACGCCACATGTAACAGAGTTATCAGCAAGTATTGTTAAGTATTATAGTGTGAAATGGTCCCAAAACAGAATTGAAGTTAATTGTAGTAATCCTTTGTGATTATCAAGTATATAGCTGCACCCCATAATTTTAAAATCTGGAGTGGTTAAAGCTAACCATGACACCAAGGGCACTACTATTATAGAAAAAAAATTCAAATGGCTCATGAAACACTTTTCTCAAGTGGTGCATTTCTACAATTCAGTTTCTTGCTTTTGGATATATGGTTGTAAAACCAAGCCAGCAATAACATTGTACATAATTGTTGCTAGAGAGATCCAGGTGTTACGCCAAATGGGACCCTACATGAAGAAGCTATAGGAAACAAACTCCATTTTCAACCCTCTCAGCCCTCTACGGCATTTGGGTGCAGGAGAATTGGCTTCCCTGGGGAAAAGCTGAAGGTTTTCTACCCGGGTCATGAAAAAATTGAACTTATGGTGCATCCCTGTGCCCTGGTGAAGCAGCATTAAACAGTTTTTAAGACTACTGGATGATTAAGTGGCACACTGTGGGAAAGGGTTGCACACCACAGCAGGATTGTGTTTATGGGGAAAAAGAAAGTGAGCAGTTTACATATACAGCTTTTAATATAAATGGTAGAAATTATTTTCCTTTTAAAGAGTACTTTGAATTCACTTTTTTCAGATTAGTGTTAAGAGGAAATAACTCTATGATCAGTAAAGTCTTAGAGAAAGATAAGTGATTCATTCCTTCTTTCACTTAACAAATCTTTATTGAGGAACAACTGTATGTCTGGCCCTGTTCTAAGGATTAAGAATATACTAGTCAGCAGGACATCACTTGTTCCTGTTCTCATAGAGCCTTAGTGATGGAGACAGACAATAAATTGGGTGAATTAGTAAAATGTTAGTCATATCAGTGGTAAAGTGAAGAAATAAAGTTAAAACAAGAAAGAGACATAAGAAATATCAAGGTGAGGGTGTTGTGATGTTAGCTATCTCTATCGAAAAGGCCATTTTATAAAGGTGACATTTAGTGAAAGACCTGAAAGAAGTGACATTGTCATGCAGCTATCTGAAGGAAAAGTAGTCCAGTTAAGTGCAAATGCTCTGGGGTAGAAATGCATTCACTGAGTGCTGAGATCAGCAAGGGGGCCAGTGTAGCTGGAGTAGAGTATATGAGGCAAAAGGCCGTGAGATCAATACTGAGGAGCCAGATCATGTGGGGCCTTTGGCTTTTATCTGGGGTAATGTGGGAAACGACTGGAGAGTTTTGAACAAAGGGGTGAAATGACCTGGCTAAATTTTTAGCAGGGTATTTCTGGCAGTTTCAAAAATAGAGGACAAAGATAGAAGTAAGGAGACCTGTTATAGTACCTCAGACTGTCATTTCTCATTCTTCCTACCTCTATGGGATGCAAGTATACCACTTTTACAGATGAGATAACTGAAGTTCAGATCTAAAGTAACTCTTGAGTTTACAGAGTGAGTGTCGGTACTGTAAATAAAGCCAAGTTGTTTGGCTGCAAGACACTCTACCCTACACCACTCTTGCTCCAGACTAGCCTTTCTCACTCACAGTAAGCATTCCCAACTTGCATCGTCTATGGAAATACTCAGTTGTGTTTCATAGCATCGAAAACTGTACAAACTTTGGTACAGATCATTTATTAACAATCTGTAATGTTTGTTTCCTTACACTAGGACCGCTTGGTTTTACATGGATTAAACACTATTGTACATATGATAAGGGAAGTAAAACATTTACAATGAGTGTTTCAGAAATGAAATCCAGTGGGAAAATGGTGAGTTGTTTTTGTTTTTTAATTGAACTTGTTATTTAAATAATGGAAACAAAACAAACAAAAATCATATGTGCTTATTTTTCTAATAAACGTGCTCACAATTTTTAAAAATTGAAAAGTCAAAAATTTTTCTCTTGCTTTAGTGACCTTGAAGACTTATAAAGAGTGGCCAGGATTTTTCTTTTATTTTGGCTATGGAATGTTTATAAGCAGTTATATTAAATGTAGGGACACCTTGGTAGGTGTCATCTCCTATCCCTGGCAGCAGAGTTGTTTGCGTTGTTGGTTGGCCAGCAGCCCATAGAGACTGTCAGTGGCTGCTCCAGGCTCACGGCGTCTGCATCTTTCTTCCAGGTGGTCTCTTGTGGGAGCCCGGGTTTGCCCCTGCATGCCACTTCCTTTTCTGCACTGTGTACTACTTGCTGAAATGCTGGCCAACAAAGTTTCTCAGAAGAAATCAATCAATGCTTATTTACCCCTAAAGTAAATCAGTCACTGAATGTCTCGCATGGGTAGTGAACAGTACAGAACAAAGTGTACCTTATATGCGGAAGTGCTACAGAATACAACGCCTTTATTGCATGTAGTGTACACTCTTTTTGTGAGTTAAGATATGAATATGGCAAACAGTTGGACCTATGAATTAAATAATTGAACCGTCATCTAAGAATCCTAGAGCTGGGAGTTATCCTAAAGATTATTTAGGCTAGCCTCATTTTACCTGATTAAAAAATAAAGACAATAGAAAGTAAGTGACTTATTCAGCTAATTTGTGGTGTAGATCATGGCAGCGGTAAATGTTGATCTAACTTAGACACATACTCAAATACATCAGCTGAAACTTATTGTGCTTGGGCATTCATTAGAGTCTAATAATTCAAAGTAAGAGACATAAAATAAAGGAGAACATACCAGAGAAAAAGAAACCTTAGATTGCTACCCTCACAAGAAGTTATTAATGCTATAATCATGCCTAGTTTCTACTCTAAAAGTTTCATAAGAAAAAATATTGCCAAAAGTCAGTATATGTGACAGTCAGTGAGCTAATAATAAATAGACCAAGCTAGAGTTCTATTAATAAGAGAGATTTGCAACCAGAAACAATAGAATTAACCAGGCATTAGGTAAATATTCCCCTTAAAATTGACTGGCATTTCAGGTATAGAAGAGAATTATGAATTGAGCCTATGTTGGATCCTGTCAAAAGAGGTTTAGTTTAGTTTTAGCAGCAGACTACTAGTTGGTTACCAGCAGGGGAATCACGTGGTATGCATGATAGTAATAGCATTATAGCAAGTATCTACTAGAACTTTAATATTTTGGTAGCTCTCTTTTTTTTTTTTTTTTTTTTTTTTTGCGGTACACAGGCCTCTCACTGTTGTGGCCCCTCCCACTCTGGAGCACGGGCTCCGGACGCACAGGCTCAGCGGCCATGGCTCACGGGCCTAGCCGCTCCGCGGCATGTGGGATCTTCCCGGACCGGGGCACAAACCCACGTCCCCTGCATCGGCAGGCGGACTCTCAACCACTGCGCCACCAGGGAAGCCCTTGGTAGCTCTCTTGAGGTTTTGAGCCGGCTATCATTTAATACTCTATGGCTCCAATACAAACACACACACACACACACACACACACACACACACACACACACACACACATATTATAGTATAATTTAACATTATAAGTAAATACGTTGAAGGGTACTAGACAGGCATGTCACAGAATTCTTTGAATAAAACATGTATATGTGATTAATTTATTAATAAATGGTTTGGTGTATTACAGTTGGGCAGTTAACATTAGGCAGAAGTCTTTTTATTTATAGAAACCGGGTGTGATTATTATCTTTATACATAAACTGTACTCTAAGTTGTCATTTTAATATGGAAACTTTAGGTGGTGTATTTAATATATTTCATTTCACCTTGTCATCATGTCAGTAATGTGCTCCACTTCTTGTTTCAGAATGGCCTTGTTACTAGCTCACCAGAAATGTTTAAATTAAAATCCTGTATCCGACGAAAGACAGATTCAATTGATAAACGATTCTGCTTTGACATAGAAGTAGTCGAAAGGTTTGAACTTTTCACTTTACATTTTTTAATAATCTAAATTATTTGTTTCTTTCTATGTATAGATGTAAATATGAAACAGCATAAAGTGCTTGTTTTTCAGTCTCTTTTTTAAAGACAATATATATGTTTATTTCATTCTTTCACTTGTTTCTTCAACAAATAAGTATTGCATGATGCTTTCAAAAAAGTAAATCAGACACAGAGTGCTACCAAAGGGTAACATCACTCAGAGAAGAATCTGGAAAATCAGTAAAGATGACTGCCTTAGGGGAAAGTGCATATTGTGGACTGAGGTCCCCATCAAAATGAAGAAACCTGATGGCATTGTTCATGGCTCCTGGGTCAGCCTTTTTGTATGGTTTTGAAATCTAGTGGCCTTGTTCCCAAGGAATAATAAGACACAACTGCAAATTCCATAAGCTTTCTTTAGCCAGTGAAAATCAGTGCCTACCATGTACACAACACTGTTCTGGGCATTCTTAGCCACAGAATATTGGGAGAGACATAAAGGTTGTGCATTCAAGCTTATCATCTAGTAGAATTATTTAGCTCTGTTCCTTTATTGTTTCAGTACAAGTAGAATAGAAACAAAATAAGGAGGAGTATGTTTCTTGATCTCTGTTGCATTCCATAATCTATTTTTCTTCCCCTGCATTACCACCATGCTTTTCTGAATATCTCTAGCTTTGTGTGTGCGTGCGTGTGCGTGCGTGTGTGTGTGTGTGTACACTATATATATACTCTGACATACTATATACACTGTTATATACTATAGCTTATGTACGATAGCTTGTTAACTATTTAGTAGGGCATGGCCTTGTTCTTATGCTTCTTCAAAATAGTGTTAGCTATTTTGGCCCTGTGTTCTTATGCTTTATAGATCTGCTTATTAAGTTTCCCTTTCTCTCCAAAACATCCTTTGGGATTTCTGACTGGAGTTCCATTAAAGTTATTAAATTTCAATAAATTAATCAATGGTGAGTTGAACTCTCCCAAGGATTTTACATATCTTTTACATATATATTTTTTTCAGATTTGGTTTCAGGTATATTCTTTTTATTTAAATTTTGAATAAAATTCTTTAGTAGAAACTCTTTTTTTGTTTTATGGTTAAGATTGCCACAGAGAAAGGCTATTAATTTTTTTTATATATCAATCTATATCCAGTACAGTTGTTGAACTCTTGGTTTTAATAGTTTTGTGGTAGGAACTTCTGGTTTTTCTATGTAGATAAATACCAACATGTTAGTGATTTCTCTTTTCTTTTTTTCGACACTATCTAGATATATCCATGGAGCACACTGTTAAACTCTGTGCTTTAGTTGTTTCATCTGTAAAACAAGGATAATCAGTACACACATCAAAGGGTTGTTGTGAGGAATAAATGAGATAATAAAGGAGACATACTTATAACACAGTGCTTGGCACATAATAAACAGCCAACAAGTATTGATTGTTGTTATTATTTGTGTTTTACACTGGCTTAAATTCTCCAAGATAAAATTACCTTGATCTTTATAATACATTTTCCCTTTTCCTATCAGTCTAATGAGCTGTTTTCCTGTTTACGTAGAGATATATGCCTTTATCACAGTTTTAACTCACTCCAGGCTTTTAACCACACAATATTTAAATGAAATTTCCTTCTTCATGTACCTTTTCACAGAACCCTCTAGTTTTCTATTTATCTTATGGACAGCCTCCACAATTAATTAGATTAATTTCACTTTTTTCTGAATTTTCTATTTTTCTCTCTCTTATATTGGTTTCCTTCCTCCCTTTGCTTGCTCGTTTCTTGAAGCACATCCTCAAGTAGCTATCTCAGAATGGGTGCATGGGAGAGAGTTGTTTTTATACATATTAATTGTAATATTGTGATCATTGTATATGTAAACACTTTGGTTTTAGTGTCTTCTTAATAATTGACTAGTTATAGTATAAAGCTTTCCATAT
This sequence comes from Stenella coeruleoalba, assembly GCF_951394435.1. NCBI lineage: Eukaryota > Metazoa > Chordata > Mammalia > Artiodactyla > Delphinidae > Stenella > Stenella coeruleoalba. The sequence goes on from NC_137154.1 coordinate 76,274,313, forward strand.
TGCTATATACTCATTGTAATTATTTTTAGTGACTAGTTGTACCACGTTGGGTCATAATCTTAATCATTCTCATACTGTGGAATGTTTCTGTGCTTTTGAACTTCTGTGAATGTAGCTTTTCATCCTTTTTGGTCATTTCAGGGGAAATAGTATGAGCCTAAGCTCCTTCAGATAGTCTTATACCTAAAACACTTACTGATTTCATTTTTTAAATTTCTTCTTTCTTCTTCTCTTTCCTATCTTTTTTTCTCTCTTTTCATTTCTTTTTTCTCTTTCCTGCTTTTTCTTCAAATTTTACTTTTAAAGTTAGCTAAGAATTTAAAAATAATAATAAATGTGTAAAGGCATAAAAGTAGTAAATTGAATATATAAAATATTTTTTAATAGGCACGGAATCATCACATTGCAAGCCTTTTCAGAAGCTAATCGGAAACTCTGGCTTGAAGCCATGGATGGGAAGGAACCGGTAGGGATATGACATATTCTGTAATTTAGATTTTATTGTTCTAATAATTGCAAAGTACATCTGAAAAAAATTTTATATGTCTATAGTGTATTTGAAAATATTAAAATAGTAAATCAGAGGAGTAGAGACTCTTACTGTTTTCCTAGTGTTGCGTCACTGGCACATAACACCAACTTCTGAATTCATTTCCCCAGGGGACTTCCAGGACTAATTTAAAACCCTAAAATTACTTTTAAAAATTACTTATAATCATTAATTTGGCTACATTGATTAGATTATTTTATTTATTTAATAATTCTTGAGTGCCCACTCTGCAAGGCCTGTGCTAGGCTTTATGAGCAGCATGATGAACAAGTTTCAGGGAAAGAACTAATCCTGGTCCTAGACCATTGTTTAAAAGTCTCCTTTGCTAAAACTGTTTGTGGCTTGACATTTTCCCTCTATCCAGATCCCCATTTTTATAATAGTTATTTTGATGTTGACATAATTTACTTAAAATTATCATGGAGGCTTATATAAAAAAGGGAATAAATCATTGATGACTTTTGTGAAGAACACTGCAATAAATGATTAGAGAGATGAGCACACAGAGCAAATAGGATGCACCAGCCTGTCCCTTGAAAACTATCTTTTAAATGGCAGAGAACCTGTGACCATTCTTCTGAAAAGTACCTATTGCAACAACAGAGCTACACAAAGTGTGGTCCCCAGACTGAGTCCATCCTACAAACCGTTACCCGGCTGCAATAAGATGAGTGCAGAGATTATGATTAAGCATCTGGAAAATTTTATAGCAATGAGAAGTCATTTTACATCTGTTGAATTTAATAATAAAAAATTTGGACTCTGCATCTATTCTTTATCATGTGTATTACCTTTAAATTTTATTGTAATTTATAAAAATGTCACTCAGCGACAGATTAAAAATTAAAAACAAAGGAAATTGGTTCTTTACCACTAACAGTTGAGGAGCAAGCCCTGACCTAGAAGAAATTTAGAAGACAGTGTGATAGCTCAACAAGTACAAGTTAGGATTGTACACACTGAGAAAAAAACACTAAGCAGATAATTTAAGGAAGGAACAATCAGGTGAAATCCATCATGAGATACTTCCTGAAGAAGGGAAATTATGCATCATGTTGGAGAATAGAATGAGATGCTTAGATCAGAGGGAAAGAGGTAAAACTTTGCCCAGGGCAGGACAGCCAGGGATGGAAAGGAGTGGGAGGCAAGATTGGAAGTCGGGCTGGGGAGATGGCATTGTGGACACAGTAGTTGTAAGACCTTGAAATCAAGACACTCCCTTTGTGTATCAGTGTACCAATATCACCCTGGTAATCTTCTGTGCTGGGTCATTAATTGAAAGTAACTGACTGGCTTCCTTTGTTTTTTAGATTTATACTCTGCCTGCGATTATTAGCAAGAAAGAAGAAAGTAAGTCATGCTAATAATTATTTCAAATGTTATCACATAGATTTTTTTTTTTTAGTTGAAGTACCATAACATATTAATTTCAGGTGTACAACATAGTAATTTAATCTTTGTATACACTGTGAAGTGATTACTGCAATGTCTAGTACCATCTGTCACCATACGATTGTGCCCCTTCATCCATTTCACCCACCCTCCAACCCCCTTCCCTTCTGATAACCATGAATCTGTTCTCTATATCTGAGTTTGGTTTCATTTTCTTTGTTTGTTTTGTTTTGTATATTCCACATATAAGTAAAATCATATGGTATTTGTCTTTCTCTGACTTATTTCACTTAGCATAATGCCTTTGAGGTCCCTCCATGTTCTTGCAAATGGCAAAGTTTCCTTTTTTGCAGCTGAGTAGTTATCCACTGTGTATATATAGCATGTCTTCTTTATCCAGTCCTCCACCAATGGAAATTTAGGTTATATCCTTATCTTGGGTATTGTAAATAATGCTGCAATGAACATAGCAGTGTATATATCTTTTTGAATTAATGTTTTCATTTTCTTTGGATAAATACCCAGAAGTAGAATAGCTGGATCATATGGTAGCTCTGTTCTTAAACTTCAAAATACCTTTGTTCTATTTTCCATAGTGGCTGCAGCAATATACTTTCCCACCAATAGTGTACAGAGTTTCTCTTCTTTCCACATCCTCTACAAAACTTGTTATTTCTTGTCTTTTTGATGATAGCTATTATAGCAGGTGGGAGGTGATATTTCATTGCGGTTTTGATTTGCATTTCTCTGATGATTAGTGGTGTTGAACATCTTTTCATGTGCCTGTGGGCCGTCTGTATGTGTTTTGGAAAAAAATATCTACATAGATCCTTTGCCCATTTTTTAATCAAATTGTTTTTCGCTATTGAGTTGTTTGAATTCTTTATATATTTTGGATATTAACTCCTTATCATATATGATTTGCAAATATTTTCTCCCATTCAGTAGGTCACCACTATATATATATATATATATAGTTTTTTTTTTTGTTTTTTGTTTTTTTTTTTTCTGTACGCGGGCCTCTCACCATTGTGGCCTCTCCCTCCATGGAGCACAGGCTCCGGACGCACAGGCTCAGCGGCCATGGCTCACGGGCCCAGCCGCTCCGCGGCATATGGGATCCTCCCGGACCGGGGCACGAACCCGCGTCCCCTGCATCGGCAGGCGTACTCTCAACCACTGCGCCACCAGGGAAGCCCTCACCACTATATTTTGCTGATGGTTTCCTTTGCTGTGCAGAAGCTTTTCTGTTTGATGTAGTCCCACTTGTTTATTTTTACTTTTGTTGCCTTTGCTTTTGGGGTCAAATTCAAAAATTCCATGCCAACACTGATATCAAGGAGCTTATTGCCTATGTTTTCTTCTAGAAGTTTTATGGATTCAGGACTATTTTAAGTTTTAATCCATTTTGAGTTGATTTTTGTGTGTGGAATAAGATAGTGGTCTAGATTCATTCCTTTCCATGTGTCTGCCCAGTTTTCCCAGCACCATTTATTGAAGAGACTGTCTTTTTCCCACTGTATATTCTTTATTCCTTTGCCATAAATTATTTATTCATATATATATGGGTTTATTTCTGGACCCTCTACTCTGTTCCATTGATTTATGCATCTGTTTTTATGCCAATACCATACTGTATTGATTACTATAACTTTATAGTTTAGTTTGAAATCAGGGAGTTTGATACCTTCACCTTTCTTTTTTTTTTTTGACTTTTTTTTGGTTTGTTTTTCTCATGATTCTTTTGTCTATTCAGGGTCTTTCATGGTTCCATACAATTTTAGAATTATTAATTCTACTTCTGTGATAAATGATAGGGATTGCATTGAATCCGCAGAATGCCTTGGGTAGTACGGGCATTTTAATGATACTCATTTTTCCAATTCATAAGCATGGTATACCTTTCCATTTGTTTGTGTCATCTTAAATTTCTTTCATCAGTGTCTTAGAGTTTTCAATGTACATCTTTCACCTCCTTGGTTAAATTTATCACTGGATATTTTACTCTTTTTGATGCAGTTGTAAATGGGATTGTTTTCCTAGTTACCTTTTCTGATATTTTGTAATTAGTGTATAAAAATGCAACAGATTTCTGTATATTGATTTTGTATCCTGCAACTTTACTGAATTCATTTATTAGTTCTAAGAGGTTTTTTTGGTGGAGTCTATAGTTTGTTTTCTCTATACAGTATCATGCCATCTGCAAATAGTGACATTTTTTCTTCTTCCTTTCCAATTGGGATTCCTTTTATTTATTTATTTTTAGCCTAATTTCTGTGTCTAGGACTTCCAATATTATGTTGAATAAAAGTAGTGAGAGTTGACATTCTTCTATAGTTCCTAATCTTAAAGGAAAAGCTTTCATCTTTTCACTATTGAATATGATATTGCCTGTGGACTTGTCATATATGGCCTTTATTATGTCAATGTATGTTCCCTCTATACCCACTGTGTTGAGAGGTTTCATCGTAATTGGAAGTTGAATTTTGTCAAATGCTTTCTCTGCATCTATGGAAATGATCATATGAGTTTTATTCTTCATTTTGTAAATGTGTGTGTCATGTTTATTGATTTGTGGATGTTGAACTAGCCTTGCATCCTTGGAATAAGTCTCACTTGATCATGTTGTATGATTCTTTTTATATATTGTTGAATTCAGTTTGCTGATATTTTGTTGAAGATTTTTACATCTATTTTCATGAGGGGTATTGGTTTTCCTTTTTGTGGTGCCCTTGTCTGATTTTGGTATCAGGATAATGATGGCCACATAAAATGAGTTTGGAAATGTTCCCTCTTCTTCAATTTTTGGATGAGTTTGAGAAGGATAGGTATTTAATCTTTGGATGTTTGATAGACTCCATGGGTGACACTCTCTGATCCTGTACTTTTGTTTGTTGGGATTTTTTGCAATCTCTTTACTAATAATCAGTCTATTCAGATATTTTATTTCTTTATAATTAAGTCTTAGAAGATGACATGTTTCTATATTCTAGGTTATCCAATTTGTTGGCATATAATTGTTCTTAGTAGTCTTTCATGATCCTTTGTATTTCTCTGGTATCGGTTGTAATTTCTCCTCTTTCATTTTCGACTTTACTTATTTGAGCCCTCTCTCTTTTATTCTTGGTTAGTCTAGCTAAAGATTTGTCCATTTTGTTTATCTTTTCAAAGAACTAGCTCTTGGTTTCATTGATTTTTTGAAAAATATTTTTTTAGTCTCTGTTTTATTTATTTTCACACTGATCTTTATTATTTCCTTCCTTCTACTACCTTTGGACTTCATTCGTCTTTTTCTACTTACTTTAGGTTTAAAGTTAGATTGTTTGAGATTTGTCTTTTATCTTTAGGTAGGCCTGTATTGCTATAAACTTCCCTCTTACAACGGCTTTTGCTTTGTCCCATAGATATTGGAATGTTGTATTTCCATTTTCGTTGTTCATATTATTTATTGATTTCCCCTCGGATTTCTTCATTGACCCATTGGTTGTTCAGTAGCATGTTATTTAATCTCCACGTATTTGTGATTTTTCCAGTTTTATTCTTGTAGGTCTAGTTTCGTACCATTGTGGTTGTAAAAGATGTTTTATATGATTTCAGTCTTCTTAAATTTATTGAGATTTGTTTTGTGGCATAAAATGTAATCTATCCTGGAGAATGTTTCATGTGCACTTGAGAAGAATGTGTATTCTGCTGCTTTTGGATGGTATGTTCTATATGTGTCTATTAAGTATATCTGGTCTAATATGCTGTTTAAGGCCAGTGTTTCCTTATTTTCTGTCTGGATGATCTGTCCATTAATGGAAGTAGGATGTTAAAGTTCCCTACTATTATTGTATTGCTGTCAGGTGCTCCCCTTAGGTCTGGTAATATCTGCTTTCTATATTAAGGTACTCCTATGTTGTTTCATATATATTTTAAAATGTTATAACCTCTTGTTGGATTGACTCCTTTATCATTCTGTAATGCCCTTCTTTGTCTTTTATTACAGTCTTTGTTTTAAAGTTTGTTTTGTCTGATATAAGTATAGCTACACCAGCTTTTCTTTTGTTTTGTTTCCTTTTCTTTTTTCATTCCTTCACTTTCAGCCTGCTTGTGTCCTTAGATTTGAACTGAATCTCTTGTAGGCAACATATAATTGTGTCTTGTTCTTTAATCCATTCAGCCACTCTATGGCTTTTGATTGGAGAATTTTGTCCATTTAAATTTAAAGTAGTTATTAACAAGTATGTACTTATTGCCATTTTGCAACTTGTTTTCTGGCTGTTTTTATAGTTCTTCGCTGTTCCTTTCTTTTCTTGCTCTCTTCCTTTGTGGTTTGATGACTTTCTTTCATGTTGTCTGTAGATTTCTTTCTCATTATCTTTAGTGTATCTACTATAAGTTTTTGGTTTGTGGTTTCCATGAGCTTCATATATAGAAAAACTACGTGTGTGTGTGTGTGTGTGTGTGTGTGTGTGTGTGTGTGTGTGTGTGTGTGTGTGTGTAGTACTCTGTTATAAGCTGATAGCAACTTAAGTTTGGACACATTCTAAAAACTGTACATTTTTACTTCTCCCACCCTCATTTTATGTTTTTGATGTTATATTTACATCTTGTTTTTGTATCCCTTAATTAGTGTAGTTACAGTTAACTTTACTACTTTTGTCTTTTAACCTTTATACTAGCTTTACAAATGGTTAATCCACTAACTTTACTATATATTTGCCTTTACCCATGAGATTTTGACTTTTTTATGTTTTCTTGTTACTATTTCATGCACTTTTTTTTCGTCTTGAAGAAGTCCCTTTAACTTTTCTTGTAAGGCAGATTTAGTGTTGCTGATCTCCTTTAGCTTTTGCTTCTGTAGAAAACTCTTTATCTCTCCTTTGGTTCTGAATGATAACCTTGCCTGTAGAATATTTTTGGCTGAAAGTTTTTTCTTTTCAACACTTTGAATATATTGTGCCATTCCCTTTTGGACTTTAAATTTTTTGCTGAATGATCAGATGTTAATTTTATGGAGCTTCCTTTATATGCAACAAGTTGTTTTTCTCTTGCTTCTTTTATGATTCTCTCCTTGTCTTTAACTTTTGACATTTTAATTATAATGTGCTTATTTTGGATCTCTTTGGGTTCGTCTTATTTGGAATTCTCTGTGCTTCCTAGACTTCAATGTCTGTTTCTTTCCCCCAGTTATGGATGTTTTTAGCCATTATTTTGTCAAATAAATTTTCTTCCCCTTTTTCTATCTATTCTCCTTCTGGGGCCCCTACAATGAGAATGTTATTCCTCTTGATGTTGCACCATAGGTCTCTTAAGTAATCTTTTTTTTTTTTTTCCTTCTGATCTGTTAGGATGAATTCCACTGTCCTGTCTTCCAGGTTGCTGATCCTTTCTGCTTCATCTAGTCTGCTATTGAAACCCTCTAGTGTATTTTTCTTTCCAGTTACAGTATTCTGCAGCTCCATGATTTATTTTTGGTACTTACTTTTATTTTCTGTCTCTTTGTGGAAGTTCTCATTGTGTTCATCTTTTCTTCCAAGAGGTCAGTGAGCATCTCTATGTCCATTACTTTAAACTCTTTAGCAGGTAAATTACCTCCATTTCAGCAAGGTTTTTTTTCCTGGATTTTTATCTTTTCTTTTGTTTGGGACATATTCTTCTGTTTTCTCATTTTGCTTATCTCTCTGTGTTTGTTTCTACATATTAGGCAATACAGTTACCTCTCCCAGTCTTGTAGGAGTGACCCTGTGTAGATGAACCTGATTTTTCAACCCTGCCCTGTTTGTTGTCTCTGAAACATTTGTAATTATCTAAGCAGTTTAATTTTTTTCTTGATAAGTCCCAGAGGTTGTGCCAAGACCTATCAGTGCTCCAAAGGGAGGGATCTAATTCCACCCCTAGTTTCAGGCTATTTGGAATGAAGACCTTCAGGTAGAAGCTTTTAAAGAACACACATATATATAGTATTGTGTGACCATGGTTGTAACTCCCTACTGACCTCAAGACCAGGTGATTTGGAGGTGTCCCCTTGGTGACTGTTGCAAAAGACAGGGCTTCTCTCTGGGAGGTGCAGGTGATCTGTCATGAGGCCAAGGGATAGTGCAAAGGTGGCATCCCCCAGTCTATATTCCCCCAGAGCTCCTCCATAGCTTCTAGATGTGTGGTAAACTTGAAGCCTTCCCCTCAGGCTTAAGCTCTGGGACGAGTAAATAGGGCTTTTTCACAGGAAGTCTGGGGGTGTGTTTCAGTATGCTGTCAGTGTCTTAGGGGTGGTTCCATACCATGAACTGTCTCAATTATTTCAGAGCCATAAGGCCCAGAAATGCAACCCTCCCTGGACACCATAGCCAGGTGCTCAAGGGCTGTCTCGTACGTGGAATGCATGTGCCTTCTGGCTTCAGTGGGCCACGGGAGAGCCTGGGGTGGGACTGCTGGCTGCATTGGTGCTGCAGAAGCACATGATGGTCACAGTGAGGCTGATCTTGGGTGGCCTCAGCCTGCAGTGGCTTGAAGCAGAATTTCGGTTGCCCAACCAGAGATTGAAGTCAGGCCATGGCAGTGAGAGTGCTGCATCCTAGCCACTAGACCATGAGGGACAGTGGCCAGTGACAAAGCTCCTGGCCTTGAATTCCCACAAAGAAACAGAAAGTAGTGAAACAAGTAAAGTGTTTATTAGGAGGCAGAAAGGTACATGTGAATAGACTCAGGCAGACTCAGAGAGAGTCGCACCCTCTTGGTAGTTTGAATCACTTATATGGGGCATTTCTTCTGGCCAATCATCTTGTTTTGCCTGGCTCTGAATCTGTATTTGGTTTATCTCAAGGTCCTCCCATGTGTGCGCACACATCTCTTAGCCAAGATGGATTCTAGCAAAGAGGCCTATGGGTAGGTTGACATCACTTACTATGGAGTGACACCCCCTCCCTTTTGAACTCCAGGGAGCCTTTCTGTGCGTGTATAGTCAGGAAGGTCTCCTTGACTTCAAGAATGAAGAATATGTGGTCTCTTTATTTCTTTCTTTTTTTTTTTTTTTTTTTTTTTTTTTTTGCAGTACGCGGGCCTCTCACTGTTGTGGCCTCTCCCATTGCGGAGCACAGGCTCCGGACACGCAGGCTCAGCGGCCATGGCTCACGGGCCCAGCCGCTCTGCGGCATGTGGGATCTTCCCGGACCGGGGCACGAACCCATGTCACCTGCATCAGCAGGCGGACTCTCAACCACTGTGCCACCAGGGAAGCCCTCTTTATTTCTTATTGGGGCAGGGCTCAGCTTCTCCTCCCTCCTGTTATTGTCTTCATCTTGGAGTATCTGTCCATAGAGGACAAACTCCAGCTGCTCGGCCTGGGGCCCATCTATCTCCTCCCTCAAGGCCACAGGAACACATGGGGGTAGTGTGAGATAACGGGCTGCAGCAGAACTACAGGGATACGTGAGGGTGGGGTAAGACCCCCTGGCTTCAGGGGGACCAGAGGAGAGTGTGGAGGCAAGTCAAGTCCTTTAACTCTAGCATTGTGGAGTGAGAGCACAAAAATGGTGCTCACCAGCACCTCTGTCCCAGGAGAAAGTCCCAAAGACCTCTGTAGACCCTTTAATCTTAGCTAATGAATCTCCTTCATGTATGGTCTAGGAGCTTTTCAAACTTGGTTTTGCACTGGGTCCTGAGGTGAATGAGTCTGCACGTGAGCTCTTTAAGAGCAAACTTTTCTGTCCCCACATCCTTTTGTTGGTTTTCAAAGCCAAAAGTTTTGGGCACTCATCTCTCCAGTGCATGTTGTAAGTGTTGGGGTACCTGATGTGGGGCACAAACCCCTAGCTCCTCAGGGAGAAGTTCCATATTTGTGAGATCCCTTGTGCTTGTGGGTTGCTGTGCCAGAGGTGAGGTTTTTGGTGAGACTGCGCTTCTGACTCTCCTAGCCATCTTGATGTGGTCCTTTTATCCTTTGTTGTGGAGGTGCTGTTTAGCTAGTTTTCAGGTCTTTGTCAGATCCATATGTAGTTGTAGATTTGGTGTGTCCATGGGAGGAGGTGAATCCAGGATCTTCCTATGCTGGCATCTTAAACCAACCCCCATCATGTAGTTATTTTTATCACAGAGGTATTATGTGATATTAAAAGTTAACTCTGGAAAAATCATAGTAGTGCACCTTTGTTCTGATGGTACTCAGCAAATTTGAAATTTTCATTCAGAGTTTCTCATGTTAAAACCACTAACTACTGGGCTTTATAGTAACCAAAATTATTTTATTTATTTGGCATTTATTACTTATAAGTATGTACCCTGCTTTATCCCAGAAAGAGATTTGAGGCAATTGATATTTTATTTGATTTTCTTTTTAATGGCAATAGAGGGTTTCTTTATCTTATTTTCTCTGCTCCAATTTACAAAACTGAAGATATGAACACTGCTAATTTTAGGGGATTGTGCCCAAGATTGTGAAGTGTAAGGACATTGTCATAACACATGGGATATGTAGGAAAACATGTTGTGGCTGTATTATTACTGAATTTGTGTCAAACCATTCTGAATGAACACATTTTATGTATTTTCCATCATATTCTGAATCCTTTTTAGTCATCTGCCACCTTTAATCCTTGGTTAGTTTAGGGTATCTTCATATGTAATTTACATATACAAATTATTTGACATTTAAAATCAAATTTTATATGTTTCTAAGGTTATGTGTATATCCTTTAAAGCACTTTCAAATTTTATTTAACTCAATTGACTTTCATGATGTCTAAATTTATTTTTAAAACAGCCTTAATAAGCCTGACTTTTGGATTGTTATTAAAATACAAGTTAGAATGGAGTAACAATAAAAACTGGGAAAGCACTCATTTGAAAGTAATAAATATTGAGTGTATTCAAAAGCCTATCATTTTATCTGGATGAAATGCTTCCTAGTGATTAATTTCAGAAATTATCAAGAGAAAATGCATAATTTAAAATACCTTTAATGTTAAAGAGTTAAAATAATATTTCCAGTTTTTATTCTTGTGTTCATTTCTTTTTTGCCAGTCAGAGTGATTAGTATAAAATCTTTCATTGCCCACTTTTATCTAATCAGGGAAACATTAACCAACCGACAAGAGGTTTGTAAGTACTGAATGTTCATTCTAAACAATTACCTAAAAAGTAATCTGTTGTGTAATTTGCATTTGAGTAGAGTTTGAAATGTGTTTTCTAACATTGGTTTCATTGTTCATATCCAGTATAAAGATAGTCCTTTCAAATTCAAATGAACCTACTCAAAGACAAATCCTTCCTGAAAAACAAATGAATATATATATAAGATATTGAATAGAGCTTTTGAATGGGGACGTGGTCAAGTCATTCAGAATATATTTGATACTTAATGCACCTTGGAACTAGTTTTTATCATAACTAGGTAATTTGAGTGAGAAAGTTATCAAATGTACTTATGCTGTGATGGAGGGAGTTTGGGCTTCTTGTAGTAAAAACTCACTCTTCTGGAAATCAGCTTTCCTGTAGTCTTAGGCACCTGAAACATCACTATGCCATCATGTGTAATTATAAATTGATACGTGTTTCAGAGAAATAGGTGTCTGAGAGTCCATGTGTTTGTATGATTTATCACATTCTGGCTCTTGATATGATGTATCAGTTTTCCACCCAGTTCCCTGAACAGGAGGTGACAGATTCCATCTCTTCTCCATAGTTCTCCATGCAGGCCTTTCCTGAGATGTGCGCTCAGCACATATTTGCTCTTATTCTTATTCAGTGCCACTAGGCTTTTATTGCCCAGGGGGAGATTTTGATCATGAAAAGAATCTTTAAATTACCTTTGCTCTATTAATAGGTAGTACTTGAAGTTATAAATCTTAAACCTATTTTTGAGTTTTATTTTTATTATTTTGTCTTAAGCCATAATTTTTCTTTAATCCTATTTTTAATCAACATACAGCTCTTATTTATAAATGTACTAATTTTAAAAGTAAGTCATTTTCACTTCTTTATTTTTCCACAAATTTGATAAAATTCTCCCACTTATACATTTAATCAATCAAGCCTCTACAGACATGTCAAATTATAAATACAAAACTAGTAAATTTCATTCTCTCAAACTCAACACCCTAATGAGACAAATTTGTGATTCTGGCAGAATATAATCTTCCTAAACACCAGGCATCTTTTGTAGTCTAGTAAATTTGCTTATAAATGCAGAAAATAATACCTTTTTAAGTATTCTAAACGTTCTAAAAAGTCACATGTGAAATTGTGTAGTCATTTCAGAAGGTCTTGCTACATTGGTATAAAGCCAAGTTATCCAAAATTACACTTGTTTTGAGTTGTTTTTAAACATTCTTGGAGATTCATATTTGCTTACCTGAAGAGAATCAGTACTCTGTTTTAAAAGTCAAGACTATGGCATATGCCGCCAATAAAAGAAACTCTGAGTAGTAGAGGCACAGGATTGATTGCACCTTCTACAAATAAGCTCCCCCTTGCTGTGGGGTGGACTTTTTGGTATTGCCAATTTGCGTGAGGGAGGCTTTCTAAACATTTTCAATCCAACATGCAATGAAGTGCCTTTCCAAGTCCTCAGAATTTAATCTTTTTTTTTTTTTTTTTTTGCGGTATGCGGGCCTCTCACTGTTGTGGCCTCTCCCGTTGTGGAGCACAGGCTCCGGACGCGCAGGCTCAGTGGCCATGGCTCATGGGCCTAGCCGCTCTGCGGCATGTGGGATCTTCCCGGACCGGGGCACGAACCTGCGTGCCCTGCATCGGCAGACGGACTCTCAACCACTGCACCACCAGGGGAGCCCAGAATTTAATCTTTTTGCATATAATTTTGAACAATCTACTATATCAAGGCCTAAAATTTATTAATGGACTTTTGAATCTCTTCCTCAGGCTGTAATTTTACCCCTTTCTCTTCTATCATGTCTTATCAGCCACTATTTTTCCAGTGATTTAATGACTCCTAGGACATATCTTTATGCTAAACAGTATTCCAGATTCAAGCACTTGATCCTATTAAGAGTAACATCATGTTTTCTTCCTAGTAATAGGTCCAGAATTTTATTTGTTTCAGTTCAAAGTTATATGCCAGTAATTGTGAAGTTCTCAAACCTCTTTCTCTGATCTTGAATAAATCATGTGAGTTCATCATGTTATGAGTTCAGCATCTTGTGTCTTCTTTATGTTTGCCCCTTCCATCATTTTTCTACACACCATTTTGTTTTCTGAGATCTATGTCCCTTTTTGACACTTGACTCTCCCCCAAGGTGGCGTTATGTCAATTTTAGTCTGTAACTTCTCTCACAGTTGGTATTTGAAACCAGTACCAGCCTTGATCCATTTGCCATCTTGAGAAGTGCTTCTTTATAGCCTTGGTAATTCAGATGGATTCCACTTATCTTAAATTATTCCTGTTATCCTTTGGAAACTCAGTTTTGCTGGGCATGTGTGTTTTTGAACTGTGGAAGATAACAGTCAAGCTTAGGAGGGTAAAATCTAAAACTCAGATTAAAAAAAAACTGTTTTGAATGTCAGCAATTGGGAGTAGTCTGTGCTTTCACTGAAAACCCTAAAAGCAACAGACAGATGAAGAACTATCTAGTGTCCTAAAATAGGGCCATATTGTGAATATACAGAGGACATATGCTGTTCAATGGAGAGTGAAACTATGCTGTGACTGTAATGGGACTCTTTACAAGCCTAACCTGAAAAAGTCTCCCTACTTTGTGGTTACTCTTAATTTACCATTTTCAGAATCTAGATGCTGTAAATGAGACTAGCATAATTTAGTAGAGAAGGAAGATTTGACTCGTCTTTATGAAAAAAGCATCAAGTTAAAAAGCTAGAGCGTTGGTCAGTTACAGGATATTAAATCCACAGATACTTTTCTGGTTGTAAAATATACCACAGTATCCTTTTCTTGAAATTATAAGACTTTGGGAATGGATTTATTTTGAGAGTACTTACTACGCAGATTATCCCTCAATTAAGATTAGAACTAAAAAAAAAAAAAAAGATTAGAACTAAACTGTTCCTCAAGCCATGCCATTGAAAATATAATTCCGCCATTTGAGCTCATTTTTCAAAGAAGCAAATTATCTGTCTTGAGACACCTTTTCTGTCGTGAGACTTTCATCATGGGACTAGTTGTTAACAGGGACAGAGGCAGTTGCCTTTTTTTCCTAGGCTTGCTTTCTCTGGCATTGTCTCTTGGTGCCCTGAGCCTTGTCCCCACTCATACATACATTTGATTTGGTGGCTTTTCAGCTGGTCCCTCTACCCTATGTCTTGGAGAAATTGGGAATTGCGAAAGGAAAGGTTTCTAGTTCTCATTCTCTCATGCAATTCTGTTCAACGATACTCCATTTTGGAACTACTTTATTCCAATCATTGTGAATAAGAAAAAGGAAGTTCTTTCAAATGATGTTTCTGCTATTAAAAGTCACTACTCATCTGTGTAGTGGTAAAGTCTCCTAACATTCAGTTCTCATGTACAAAATCAAAGAGATTGGACTAGAAGATAATTTTATAATTTCCCAACAACTCCAAATTTCTACCACTCTGTGTTTCAGTGGCTTTTCCCATGTGTACCCAGGGAATGTATTCTCCCCAGCAACAAACAGAAAAAGTGAACTCAATCTTATCCTTGGGAAGCGCCATCTGTCACAAATGTTTTGGCACTTCCTACTGCTATTTAGATAGCTCAGCTCTTCTCCCCAAGGCCACTGAGCAAATACAGTTCTGTTTCCATCGCTGAGACCCAGGAAGAGGGTCAGAGCTCAAGTCTTCTTCATGGGCAGAGCAGAAAGAGAAAATAGTTTGGGCCGGGACTGTGGAGAGTTACCTACTACCTTTAGGGAAAAGAGAAAATGTCCTGTGGGAACCACAAACGCCATTAAATGCACTCATCTTCTTTTCCTGTTTCTTTCAAGCCACATATAGTATGATATTAGTTGTCTGTGATAGGGGCCTTTTAATCTGAAATGGCAGACTAGAAATGTGAATTGGAAATTAAAGACAAGTGCTACTTTGTTTTGTCAACCCTGAGAATGTATTGTAAGGCCAAGTAGATTACATCTGTAAGGACATGCTGGGTTTTTAATTACTAGGAAATTGAAGGTACAAGGACTTTTGCTTTGTTAGCTGCATGGAAAACAATTCTTTCTTTTTTTTCCTCCTCATGGCTTTTTGAATTCTGTTGAGATTAATAGCTTTTGTGCTGCTAAACTGCCTTATGGAAACTTTACTTGAGTTTCAATAAAAACTTCAGCCCTGAATAGTTGCTGGAGGGAAATAGGAATGTTTCTATTTAACTTTTGATTGAATAAATTAAGTTCTTTAGTTAACCAATCTTCTTCTTCACCCCCAAAGGCCAGGTATCATTAATATTGTAAGATGTCAATTCCTGGGAATTTGTGGTAGTTGTATTTTGCACACCCCTCCGGTCCTCTCTACAGAGAGATACTGGGCTGAGGTAAGAGCCCTGGAGAGGAGTTGACAAAAGCAACTCCTGTTAGCTGATAAGCTCTATCCCTTGTAGAAGCCAGAGAGCGTACTTGAGCAAGCCAGCTACAAACCAATAACTAGCCAGCTATGGATCAGTAAGCACGTGTTGTCTGCCTGCTCTGGGCCAGGCACTGAGCCCTGATTCAGTAGTTCGTACTTCAGACAGATGCATATGCTCCCCTCTCTACCGCTGCAGCAGGAGTACTTGCCCTCCACTAAAGAAAGAATCAGGATAAATTATCAGCTTTTAATGGTGTGATTTTATTTAGTAAGAACCTCTTCCACTGACTTCTCATTTGAACATTAAGGAGTTCCCAGGTTTTCTTTTTTAAGCCATAGAGACCTATTTTTGCTGAATTCTCATTAGCACTAGCATACTAAGTGTAGTAACCCCTTCATGGCTTTGGAAGGTGGAAAGGTTTCCTTTACCGAATGTGTTTGTCTCTGACTTCCCTCAGAAGCACCCCTCCTTATGACTTCCTCCTCCATCACTCACTGGGAGACAGAGGGTGCTAAAGCCTGTTTAAGCTATATCGCCTTCTTCTCCTCAGACCTCAGCAGAAACTGCTGAGTGCTTGGATGAAGGCACTGTTGATCAGTAGTTTGTTAGGCAGCCATGAAGGGGTGCTGCCTTTTTATATGAATGGACAAATCAGCAGCCAGAAACTCGGATGAATACCAGTTAAGCGAGGAAAAGCGAAGTGTGTAGGATTGGCTTTATTCCATTTAGTCCTTTTTGCCATAACAATCTGCTTAAGTTGTACATGATTAAATCAGAACTGGCCAGGTTATGCTGTGGTCTCAGAGACTTAACCACAATAAAGGTTCATCTCTTGAATATGCGATATGTCCATTCAGGTCAGCTGTGATTCTCTTATACATAATTTTTACTCTAAAACCCAAGCTCATGTAATACCTTCTCTCTGTAACATTGATCTTGTACCAGAGGGGGGAAAAAAATGGCAGGCTTCCACAATACATACCAGCTCTTCCTAGCTGATGGATAATGACATTTGTGACTTCCATTCATATTTCGTTGGCTAGTGCATATCATATGACCAAGTCTGTCTTAGAGGGAGCTGAGAAACATAATCTTCCTGCAGGAAGGAGCAGCAAATATGAGTGAACAGTAATCCCAGGCTACTACAGTTCCGTTCCAATGAGAGGATGTGTTTGTTCATTGTGATTATTGAAGTTTAATGAGAGCATAGGGACATATATGTGAATATCCAACTTGTTGTCTCTTCAGTGGTCAGCTAGATTCACAGGGCCTGAGTGGTTTATGCCTGATCTCCATTTTTTTAAAGAAATAGATCACTGTGGGCTTCCCTGGTGGTGCAGGGTTTAAGAATCCCCCTGCCAATGCAGGGGACACGGGTTCGATCCCTGGTCTGGGAAGATCCCACATGCCACGGAGCAACTAAGCCCGTGTGCCACAACTACTGAGCCTGCACTCTGGAGCCCACAAGCCACAACTGCTGAGGCCCGCATGCCACAACAACTGAAGCCTGCGTGCCTAGAGCCTGTGCTCCGCAACAAGAGAAGACACCACAATGAGAAGTCCGCACACCACAACGAAGAGTACACCCTGCTCACCCCAACTGGAGAAAGCCCACGCGCAGCAACGAAGACCCAATACAGCCAAAAATAAATAAATAAATAAATAAATTTATATTAAAAAAATAGATCATTGCCCTGGCCCCAAATATTTTTAAAATAAGTAATATAGTATGCCTCTGAAAAATAACACTTCTGGCAGATAATACCTCAAGCCCCTTGACTTCAGCCAGGCCCCAAGAATACATGTGATTGACATATGTAGATTTTATATTCTCCTCTAGCCAATAATGATGATGATGATAACAGCCAACACTTCTGCAGCACTTACTATATTCCAAGTACTGTTCTAGGAGCTTTGCAAATGTTAACATATTTCATCTGTGAATAGCCCTGTGAAGACAATACTACTATTATCCTTACTGTATAGAAGAGGAATCTGAGGATGAGAGAGATTAAAACTGTGTCCAGTAATACAGCTGCTAAATGGGAGAGTAACTACTGTCTCTTTCATCTGGTTAGTACTAGTGGCTGACCCTTTTTTTTTTTTACCGTTTCTTCTTTTTCTCAGTGATGTGTGGATAGGAGCACATGGGGAAGGAAACTAGCATCTGATTACGTTTGTTCCATTGTTTTCCACTCTTCAGTGCTTCATGTGGATTTTGTCTTCATCTTACTACAACCCTTTAACATAGGTTTTGTTATTTCCCTCATTTTATAGATGAAAGAACTAGAGTTCATAGAAGTTAATAGGCACACTTCCATCCACACAGCAGTAAATAGTAGAGCTGAGATCCATCCCAGGTTTGCCTGGCTCTAAGCAAAGCTGGGTGCTACCTCTGCACCATGGAACCTCTCTATACTCTTTCAGGCAATAGAAAAGGATGTTCAAAGGAAACAAAACAAAAATGCATGGTTATTTTTGCCAACACAGTGTATTTTTTCACATTCCTGAATTTATCGATAATGTTTTATTTACTCACGTGAAGAGAGCTAAAACACAAGGTCCATGGGACACGTCAGGACAGTGGCACCCATGGAATGACCTGGCAGTCAGACTGAATGTTTGTAAAATTTTCTTCTTCATAATTAGCCTGTGATACTGGTTTACTAAGATAGAATGGGGTATTGCCACCAAATATCCCAGTATACCTTCAAGATATAGCCTGGTTATTACTTATTTTTCTCAAAATGGATATTTAAAGAAAATCTGTTTTTATATATCACAATTATTTTCGTTCATTTAGCCAAAGGCTGGTTTTACTGAAATTTTTAAAAAATGGATTTCTCTTTCTTTTAATACTTTTTATTGAAAAGTTGAAAAATGTGACCTCAAGAACCAAATGTTATAAATGTCAGGAACTTGCAGTTTTAATTGATACAAAATGCTAGTGTATCATTTTTACCAGGGTTACATTTTTTGGCTCAGTTTCTGTTATTAAAAATGAAAATTAATAATTGATTCCTTCTCCATTCTACCTTTTTCCTATGTTCAATAAATATTTTAAATTATCTGAATATATTCATACTATAATGCTGTGCTTGGCATTTTGGGTTATTGGAAGTAAGCAATCCCTTCTTGGTACCCAAAGAAGCTCCCCTCTCATGTAGGTAGTCAGCTCTAGAAAGATGCTTGATTAATGGCCATTCATTCTTGTATGTTGAGTTCACCCAAAGCATTCACTGAGTTCTGTTCCCTTGACATCTAGGGCACTGGGGACACACAAATAAATAAGCCAGTTTGTATTGGTAGCAATATATATTTTAGTTTTGGCATTTTTACATGTTTAAATCTATTTTTTATTTTTAAAAACTAATTTAAAAGATATATAAAATAGTTACAAAATCCAATGAATAAAAATGACAATTTCTACCTTCTGTCCTTTTCTTTCTTACTTGCAATTTGCATGATCTTTCTAGAGCTTTTTCCTAGGAAAATAGAAACATTCATACCCTCAAATTTTATGTTTTAAAAAATTGGGTTGTATTGTCCTATAGATTACTTTTTTTTTTGCCTAACAACGTATAATAAATATTCTACCAAGTCAGTATCTCTAGATTTTTTTAATTTTAAAAAAAATTTTATACAATTTTTAAAGGTTACTTTCCATTTACAAAATTATTACAAAATGTTGGCTATATTCCCCATTTTGTACAATACACCCTTGAGCCTATCTTACATCCAATAGTTTGTACCTCCCGCTCCTCCCCCACTAGTAGCAACTAGTTTGTTCTCTATATCTGTATCTGCTGTTTTTGTTATATTTATTAGTTTGTTGTATTTTTTAGATTCCACAGATAACCACTGGTAACCACTAGTTTGTTCTCTATATCTGTGAGTCTGCTTCTTTTTTGTTATATTCACTAGTTTGTTGTATGTTTTAGATTCCACATATAAGTGATATCATACAGTATTTGTCTTTCTCTGTCTTACTTGTTTCATTTAGCATAATACCCAATTGCTGCTATTCTTTTTTATGTCTGAGTAGTATTCCATTGTGTGTATATATACCACATCTTCTTTATCCATTCATCTGCTGATGGACACTTAGGTTGTTTCCATATCTTGGCAATTGTAAATAATGCTGCAGTGAACATTGGGGTACATGTATCTTTTTGAATTAATATTTTGGGTTTTTTTGGATATATACCCAGGAGTGGAATTGCTGAGTCATATGCTAGTTCTATTTTTAGTTTTTTGAGAAACCTCCATACTGTTCTCCACAGTGGCTGCACTAGTTTACATTCCTACCAACAGTATACAAGGATTCTGTTTTCTTTACATCCTTGGCAACAGTTGTTACTTGTGTTTTTGTTCTTTTGTTTTTTTGATGATGGCCATTCTGACAGGTATGGGATGATATCACATTGTAGTACTTCTAGTTTTTTAATTTCTCATTTCTAATCTCAGATTTCTCAAACTTTTCAGTCAATTCAGTTTCAGTGATTTTCGTGGTCTAGGATTTCTTCAAAGTTTTTTGTCTTTCCTGGCACCTATTTTTTTTAGCATAATTTTTTGATATATATTTTTCTGTCTGTGAATCTGTGTAGTTACATGGATGTATTTAATCCACCATCTTTAAATGGAAACCAGTTTTAATTTTTTATTGGTTTGAATTGTCTTCATATATTATGATTTGGGAATATTAAGAAATACAATATGTACACCACATCTGATGAAAAATTTTATTATAGTATCAAAAAATTTTTAAATTTTTCCTCTGAGTGTTATTTGGTATTTTTAAATCCATTCTGTTTAAACAAGTAACCTAACTTGATCTGGCCCCCAAACCTTAAGAAAATTTGAAAAATCTAAAGAAAATCTGTCAAAAAGCAATGAAAATAAATTGCTGTTTCATAATAGAGGATCTTTGGGGGATTTTTAGCGGACTCACTAAGCATATTTTGAATATGATTCAAAATGCAATAGAATAGAACATTGAGCTTGAATTCAGGAGACCTGAGTTAAAATGTGGCTCTAGATCTTAGAACAAAGAAAAGAAGTTTTCAGCAACTTGGTGAACCATCTTAAGATTGCAAAGCTTTCTCTCTACCTCATAATGTTGTTTTGAGAATCTCATGGGAAAAAATGTGAATAGCTATGTAATATAATTATTAATTATATCTAATAATATAATTATTATTAGATCTATGTTTCTAATGAAGCAAGTTGATATAAAAACGTTGGTGAATGTGAACCTCCCTCCTTCAGTTCTACCCCCAAATAAAAATTAATATGCTAACCAAAATATTTGACAAATTCAGTAACAACCCCTGTGCCATCAAGCCATGAAACTACAGAGCCAACTGAAGCAGGAATGCAAGTTCAACATAAATACTTAATATGATTTTCTTTTACTTTCAGTGTACTTAAATGAAGCAGGGTTCAACTTTGTGAGAAAATGCATTCAAGCTGTGGAAACGAGAGGTCGGTGTTGCCTGATGGGTACACTGTTACTGTTGTGTGGTCCCTTCTTACATAGAAACTGCACAGAATGAGGATATACTTAGTTATTAACAGGAGATTTATTTTAAGTAATATATGAATTATAAGTTATACAAACACATAAGTAACTATACTTTGAACTTCAGTTTACCAAAATCATACTACAGACGTACTTGATTTTTAATGAATTTTCATAATATAGCCTCATTTTACTTCTTATTGATGGACTCTGTTTTTTGTTTTTTTTTTTTAAAGCTTTAGGAAGGTAAGATTCCTAAGGAGCTTGAATTCAGCTCTCCTCTTTCCCTACATTATATCTCAGAGTGATTTTAGTCATTGTCACAATTTCAGCACCTTTCCTCATTCTAGTTATGACCTCGGTCCTGAAGTCCTCTCCAGTTGCCTTTTACTTCCTGGAAAACTTGTCTAAAGCAAAACCTCCTATTGGGCTTTGGAGTTCTTTAAACTTAGATTCAAATTTTGGTGCTGCCACTTAGAAGTTTTGCGAAGTTAAGTAGGTTCCCTAAAATCTCTGAATCTGTTTCCTCACCTTTAAAGGGAAGCTATCAATTCCATCAAACTGTTCAACATGCAGGACTCTGTGACTGAGGAGACAGAGTATGAGAAATACTGATCATCCCTTTCCATCTTGGATGCTTTTTTATATTCAAGTAGTGGTGAATAAGCAGGTGTACTTCGCTATTTTGAAGCTCTTTAGACTTTCAAATCACTGTTCAATGTCTGCTCTGAGAAATATATGTCTGATGGATGTTTCTAGGGTAGGTTTGCTAAAGTTAGACTGTAAAATTGGATACATAGCTTTCAGATTTTGTGTAGGCATATATCTGAGTTTTTAACATTTTGTACTTCAGAAGCTGTGTCTTAAGCCATTTTCTTGTGATTTTTCCTTCTCATTAGGCATCACGATTTTAGGTCTTTACCGAATAGGAGGAGTGAACTCCAAAGTTCAGAAACTCATGAATACCACATTTTGTAAGTTTTGGATGAAGCCAGTTACTTACTTAATTTTTGCATTCTTAAAGAAAATTCAAACCATAGGTTTCTTTGAGATCTAGATTATTGCTTATCTTTGAGTATTTTCAAGTCATATTTAAAATTAATATTTGTATTCAGCTTTTAAAGTCCATTGTAATAGATGAACAATCAGAATTTGAGAAGGGGCCCTTTTTATAATATTGGACTTTTCCTCAAGTATCCTTTGATTAGCTAGAGGTACAATAGGATTTATGGTTGCTGGGATTCAGATTGCCTGACTTGGAATCTTAACTGAGCCAGTTAAAAGCTTTGTGACCTTGGGTAATTTGCTTAACTTCTCTGTGCCTTCACCTCCTTATTTGTAAGCCTAATACATAGTAAGTGTGCTGTGATGTTAGCACTTAGCAAACATCTGATTTGAAAAACTATATTCCATTAGAAATCTTTGAGGTTCAGTGTCAGAGTGAGCTTTGCACCAACTCATGCAAACAACAATCCTAAGGTTAACTCCATTGGCATTCTAAGAAATACATGCCTCTCTCTGTGACCTACTTATGTTAGTATCCATTTTCTTAATGGTGTGAGTGATGTTTTGAATTGCACAGTTTAAACATCTTATTTTAATTCTTTTCAGCTCCCAAATCCCCTCCTGATATGGACATTGATATTGAACTGTGGGATAATAAGACAATAACAAGTGGGCTGAAAAACTACCTCAGGTGAGGGGGGCTTAACTCTTGCCACCGTGCTGTGGTTTCTCAGTCACCCTCTTGGGCAGTCACCACGCATCCCAGGGAGCCCCTGTTTCTTAGCTTCACTCCTTAACACAGTTCCTTCACTTAAGGTGGAATAGCACAGGGTGGTAGTGGTTATGTTTAGTGTTCTGGAACTTATATGTGCTTGTTCAAACAATACACTTAAAAGGCTGCAATAATTTATGAATACTAAATAATAATTTCTGTTTCATGTTAGATTTGAATTCGGGTTTTCATGTATTTTTTTAAGACACCACAAGTTGAATTTGAAAAAAAAAAAAAAATTTCACTATTGCCCCCATATCTGAGAGGGTTTTTGCTCCTCTGGTCCAATAGTTCTCACAAAGTTAAAAAAAAAAAAAAAAAAATTGTCTCCCAGCCTCCCATTTTAATACAGTGGTGGCAAGAAGTGCTCAGGGGCCTTGGTATCGTTGAGGTCTGCATTTTAGAACTACCTGTAGACTCCCTGCTAGGACTTTATCAAACGCCTAATTACCCAATTCTTAAAGAAGCACTGAAAGGTCAGGGGAAATCACAAGATACTGCCATTCTAAAATTTGCTTCATTCTCTATTGTAGGTGCCTGGCAGAACCACTGATGACTTACAAATTACACAAAGATTTTATTGTTGCTGTTAGTAAGTACATTTCCACTGGATGCATTAAAAATGATGTGGTTTTATGCTGTATTAGAGGTGTAAGTTTAAACCTGCTAGTTAACATTTTCCTGTCTATTGCTTAAGAAGCTGTCATTCTCATATTTAATAGTTTACAATATGGTTATAAGAAATCACAGTGAACTAAAATACTTTGTTACTTAATAAGACCTTATTGGGGTGGCGAGTATGATGTCATTAGAAAGAGCTGTGAGGAATTATTCGAATTACATTTTACTTGATTGGTGAATGTCAGTTTCTTACAAGAGCAATTTCATGGTTAAATAAACAAGACCACAAATCTGTACAGTCAGTTATGCCAGTGCTTTCACTATACACATACTCACATGCTGTGCTCCTAAATCTGGAGAAAGGGTCAGATATTTTTGACAGGCAGCAAGCACCTTTTCTCTCTTTTTATATTTCTTGATGATGATCAGATATTTATGTTGTTTCTTTAGATCTGTGACTGCCATAATGTGATATGAATAGATAGGCT
Source organism: Stenella coeruleoalba (assembly GCF_951394435.1). Classification (NCBI taxonomy): domain Eukaryota; kingdom Metazoa; phylum Chordata; class Mammalia; order Artiodactyla; family Delphinidae; genus Stenella; species Stenella coeruleoalba. The sequence goes on from NC_137154.1 coordinate 76,298,133, forward strand.
TAATTCAAAATTGGGGGGGGAGGGGAAGGGGCCAGTGACAATCTTGTAACCTGAGAAGTTAGAAGTGTGTACTTGAAAAACGTTGGGCTCAAAGTGCCAGGTCGCCATCTGAGCCCATCACAACAAGTTGTAACACTTAGGAGTTGGCATTTCATTGTTAGGATGTATGAGGTATGACTGTAACAAGAGTATTTTCCACAGTCTAAGAAAGAAATCAGCTGCATTAGTTTACCACACATTGTAATGTCACAGGAAGTATTGTCTACTGACAAAAGTGTCAGGTAAAGCTGAATGATCTTGGTTTTCAGTCCAGCGTACATGACTGACCACATGATCTCACAAACATCTATACTACTTAGCTTTCTCCTGAAAGCTCTGCACTTGACATCCTCTTTATAGAAACCTGTCTTTGTAAGAAGAACAAGACCTTAGAAAATATATAATCCAACCTCATTTTATTAACTAGGAAATCAGGACCCAGAGGGGGCAGATGACTTTGTCCAAGGACACTGGTAAATTCATAGCAATATCAGGACTACAAGCCAGCTTTTTTGACCCTTAACCTAGAACACTTTCTTACAAAAATTTAGTTTTATAGAAAACGGTGTTTGATCCACTTAGCTAGAATGGCTCAATGAGCTGGTTGTTCTGATACAAACATTTGGTCACAAGATTTTTTTTCTTCACTTCTGTGACAAATAATGATCATATTATTCACTACCATGATAATTAAAATGTGTCTTATGTATAAGAATTTATCTTTTGTCTGGGTCAAGGATCATAAAATTAGGTATTATTTGGGTTCAAGCAAGAGAAATCCAGCTCAGGAAAAAGGGGGAGTTATTCAGAGACTAAGGGGAGTCCCTCAGAATTCCTTGGCAGAGAATGGGTCCTGCCTTCCATGGCCTGCAACCAGGAACCTCAGAGTAGGAAATAGATGTTTCTCTGCCCATCCTCCCAACTCTTTTTGGAGGGTCTCTCATTTTTGTTCTTTGCTGCATATCTGCCTTATTCTTATCTTCGCTTCCAGACAGATTTTTCTTGGCTTTCTACCTGGGTTTACATGATGTGCCTTTTCATGTATCCAGCAGGCAGATCAGTTTTTGTGTCTCCATTCCAATGCCTGGGAGAAACTTCACGTTTGGCCCAACAAAAGCCAGGCTCTTTCCTTACCTCATGAACAAATAGCTGTGCCCAGAAGAGATGAAGGTCCCATAATGTAAACCCTATGTGTTGGGCACTTTCTGAAGAAAGGGCTTGGCAGGGTGAGCAGTAAACCCAGAATCTGTTTATTGTAGTAAGAGACTATTAAATAGATTCCTTGTTCTGAAGCATTAGAAGTTTCTCTAGAAGACTTGTCAACATCTTGGCTCTTGCCTTGTAGACTAGACTTGCTTTAGATGATTTTTTGCTTTTCAGATTTACCATTGTCAGCGTGGGCTTAAAAATCTACCAGGCCTTTGTTTGTGCAATAATCCTGACACCTCACAAAAATAACTCCCTGCCATCTTTGGATCTATAAAATTTGGAAAGGAATACCTGCTTCCTCTGGTTTGATGGAGTCACTTGGAGGTTTCAATGCGTTAGAGTGTATTGTAGTGCCTGGCACATTAGGCCACTTGCAACAACTGCTGTGATCACTCACGTTGCTAAAGGTTTTATTCTATCCTTGTGTAGCAAAACCCAAGGAGGAGATGAATTATGGTTGTATGGAAGTATACAGCTCAGGGGCTAAGAGCACATGTCTGGATTAGATAGAACTGGATTTGACTTCTCTACTTACTGATTGCAGACCATGGACAAATTACTCAACGTCTCTAAGCCTTAGGAAATGATAGTGATAATACTTACCATGTGAAGCAGTGCTTATAAGGCACAATGGGTGGAAGTGGTTATGATACTTTAATTACTAATGTTTATATATGCATTTTAATACAATTAAAATTTGAACCTTTGCAACCTTTTTTATGTTACAGAGTCTGATGACCAAAACTACCGGGTGGAGGCTGTACATGCATTAGTGCACAAATTACCAGAGAAAAACAGAGAGATGCTGGACATCTTAATAAAGCACCTGGTCAAGTAATTCTCTGACTTATGTTGTTCACTTAATTACTTGTTCAGCTGTTAAACTTAAGCATGTTCATGTCTTTTTAAAGGGTGTGATGGAGCTATAACCTTGCTATTATAATCAGAGTCCATTGAATGTGCTTAAAAAATGATGTGGCAGTTTGTTTTTAAGATACATCTATACGTGTGTGTGTGTACCTGTGTATGTTTACGACATGCAAATAATTATACCCTTGCAACCGTTATACTAATGATGGAAAATTTTCATGTCAGCTTAAAAATATATGAAGGGGTATATAGCTCTTTCCCAGTTCTTTTAGATACATTGTAAGCCCAAAGTTTGAAGACCAGTTCTCTATTCTACTAGGGTCACCAGGTTGTACCAGGTCAAACTGCCACTTGAATGTTAGCTTCCTTCTCCAGATTCATAGTATCTGTTGGCCTCTGAAGATCTTTCTAACTCCGCTGTTAGTTCATCTGTGTATTTAAAAATCTTGATAGATAGATATTGTATTAGTCAAGTTTCTCCAGAGAAACAGAACCGATAGGATATTGTGTGTGTGTATGTATATACATACACACATATATGCATATATGTATATATATATATATACATACATACACACACATATGTATAAGAGAGAGATTGACTGATTGCAAGGAATTGGCTAAACAATTGCAGAGACTGATTTCAAGGCAGGCTGGAGACCCAGAGAAGAGTTGATGTCGCAGCTTGAATCCAAGGCAGCCTGAGGCACAATTCCTTCTTCCTCAGGGACCTCAGTCTTTTTCTCTTAAGACCTTGAACTGATGTTGGATGAGGCCCACCCATGTTATGGACAGTTGTCTACTTTACTCAGAGCCTACTGATTTTAAGGTTAATGTCATCTAAAAGTACTTTCACAGAAATATCTAGAATTATGTTTCACCAAATATCAGGGTACTGCAGCCTAGAAAATTTGACACGTAACTTTAGCCATCACAGATCTATCTTGATTCACACACACGCACACACACACACACACACACACACACATACATTTAATCAAGAAGTTTGTTAGCCATGCTGCTGGAAACAAAAGTCCAAATTCAGGTTTTAAACTTACTTAAAAATTCCCTTATAGCCCCATTTACAAATAGGAACATTTTTTGTCTTAATGAGTACCACGATTCATAATCAAATGATTAATCCTTCCTTGTTTGCTACAAGTAGTAACCCAATGTACCCTAATTTGAGCCATGCACATTTGAAACAGTGATGTACATTAATCAGCCTCATCTTAACTTGCAGACTTTGAGATAATATGAATTTAGCCTCCTTGAAATAAGAAGGAAATCCACTAGGAATGACTTCATTTCAAGTTCATTTTTAACTGTTGCCCATATCAGCACCTCTTTTAGCTAATGAATAGGGACTCACTATCCTTGGTCAGAATTACATAGTCTTGAATTATGCTTTTTGAGTTCTGTGACCTCTTGATGAAACTTATCCATACTGTATTTAGTAGGCATTCTCTTGCTGTATTCAAGCTAATTTTTTAGCAAAGCCTTTTAAAATGTACCTTTAAAGTTTCATGAGTGTCACATAAAATGGTTTTGCTTAATTATTCAGAATGTTAGATGAACACAAGTTTCACCTTTAATTATGAATGTGATACAGGAAATAGCAGAGAGAGAGTGTCTAGCCATTGAAGAGTACTTAAAATTCTTCTGCCCAACCTTCACCACCATTCCTGGCTCTTTCTTGAATCTGTAAAAGGTCAGTCTCCACTGTTTGAGCAGCAGCAGTAGAATGTGTGCCCACATCACCAATGACTTACTTAAGTAAACTAATAACACTCTTGGTCCCTGGCCACCTTATTGACTTAAGAAAAGAGAATTTAAGATCAGTGACCTGGATTGGTCACTGGCCTAAAGAACCAATGACTGATTCCAAATCTCCATTAATTAGCTCTGAGACATGGTATAAATCATTGATGTACTTCTGAAAATACTTTGTCTTTAAAACAAGGACATCTGTGGAATCTGCTTTGTACACAAGTTGAGGGAATGAGTTCCAGAACTGGCTGAAATGTGGAATGATAAGGGTCTGTACTGACTGACTAGCTCAGCAGAAGGGAAATTCAATGAAGAGAAAATAGGTGATCAAAATATTTTATCTTCTGAACACCATAGTCATTAACTCTCCTTTTCAAAACAGACCAGTTTTTTATGATTTCTAAATTTATTCCCAGTGAGCTTAATTCAGTCATATTCTAGGTTACTTATATTACCAGGAACTCTTACATTTTAGAGTATATCAAGGGTACCTAGAGTCAGTTTAATTACAGGGAAGACTATTATTTTAAGACCATATTTTATTCAGTTTAACTCATTTTATTTAATTCTCCCAAACTGCTCTAAGGATTGTCCTTCTTATACTTTGTAGATGAGGGAACTGAAGCCTAGAGAGAGGTATTAAATAATGGACTGATTGCACCTAGCTTCCAAGTTGGAAGGACCCAAGCTTTAAATACAGACAGGCTCACTGCCTTTACAGATGACTTAGTAGACTCTCTAATACATTTTAAGCAATTAATATAATATTTGGTTGTATAAAAAGGAAACTTGGAATGAAATTCTTATACTAACCAAGAACCTTCTGAGCTAGTGCTGTCTTGGGTACAAGGGGAAAATTCAGTCAGTGGGACAGTCAGCTCTTCCTGTCCTATGCCAAAAGTCACATGGATAATCCAGAATCCTAGATTCCTCATAAAATTTTACTTTTGTTTCTAGAATGAAGTTAGTGTGCATACTCAATCAGATATAAACATTATCTTATGTTCCTTCCTAGAACTTTATATTCTAACAACCTGGCTGGGAGTAAGATAGAAAAGGCAGTGGTTAACCTAGGAGACTGGTTAAATAAATGAGATTTCCTATTAATGCATCCAATTTCCAAGTTAAATCAGTTAACTAGTCAAAGTCATTTTTGAGAGTTTACTGGGATTACTTTTCTAAGGTCAGTAGTATCAGAGCCCTTTCATTTTATTTTCATTTTCAGGCCAGCACTGATGCTACCATGTCTCCTTGTCTTACTGTTTGCCTAGCCCAGTGCTCAGCGCTAGGGAGGCACTTAGGGAAGTTTTGGATGGATGGTGGATGGTGGATGGATAGAAGGGAAGTAGGATGGAAACATGCCATAACCAGTCATCTTATGTGGGGAGCTCAGGGGTACTCTTGACTTGAAGTTAGGAGACCCAATTTGAAACAAAATCTCTGTTCCTAATTTGCTGTGACCTCAGGTACATCATTTTTACTTGAGGAGCTTCTTTTTGAAAAATCTGTACAATAGAAAATAACTGGCTTCCTGGGAGGATTAAGTGCAATATTATCTATGAAAATGCCTGGCAGTAGGTTCTCAATATATGTTTAGTGAATCCGAATATAATTATAACCAGTCTACTCCTTTTCTCTACTTTTTAAAAAAAATGTTTTATTGAAGTAGTATAGTTAATTTACAATGTTGTGTTAATTACTGCTGTACAACACAGTTATTCAGTTTATATATATATATATATATATACACACACACACACACACACACACACACACACACACACACACACATTCTTTTTATATATATATTCTTTTCCATTATGGTTTATCACAGGATGTTGACTATAGTTCTCTGTGCTATACAGTAAGGCCTTTTTGTTTATCCATTCTCTATATAAAAGCTTACATCTGCTAACCCCAACCTCCCACTCTGTCCCTCCCCCAACCCCTTCCCCCTTGGCAACCACCAGTCTGTTCTCTATGTCCATGATTCTGTTTCTGTTTCATAGATAGGTTCATTTGTGTCATATTTTAGATTCCACATATAAGTGATATCATATGGTATTTTTCTTTCTCTTTCTGACTTGCTTCACTTAGTATTGTAATTTCTAGTTGCATCCATGTTGCTTCAAATGGCATTGTTTCATTCTTCTTTATGGCTGAGTAGTATTCCATTGTATGTATGTACCACATCTTTATCCATTCATCCGTCAGTGGACATTTAGGTTGTTTCCATTTCTTGGCTGTTGTGAATAATGCTGCTATGAACATAGGGGTGCATGTATCTTTTTGAATTATAGTTTTGTCTGGTTACATGCCCAGGAATGGGATTGCTGGATCATATGGTAATTCTACTTGTAGTTTTCTGAGGAACCTCCATACTGTTTTCCACAGTGGCTATACCAACTTACACTCCCACCCACAGTGTAGGAGGGTTCCCTTTTCTCCACACCCTCTCCAGCATTTGTTATCTGCAGGCTTTTTAATGATGGCCATTATGACTGACAACCAGTCTACTCTTAACCATCTGTTCTAAAAGAAGTATAGTACTGTAGGAAATACCAAACAGCTGATAATCTCTCTAGGGTGATTGAACTCAACTTAGGAAATCAAGGTTTTTTCCTTCGATAGATTAACCTTTGTAATTATGTTTTACTTTGGCCAGTGTTAACTTTTTACATCTTTTTAGACTATACCCACTAATGCCAGTTGGGAGTAGCTGAACCTGACTATTTGGGAAAGTTAGCCTGTAGTGGCATGTTTATATTTTATGCCATAAGTTTAGTGGGAGAACATTTAATAATTATTAAACATATAACTTAAAATATTTTGTTCCTCTTATTTGCAGAGTGTCACTACATAGCCAGCAAAATCTCATGACTGTCTCAAACCTTGGTGTCATATTTGGTCCGACTCTAATGAGAGCACAGGAAGAAACTGTGGCTGCCATGATGAATATTAAATTTCAGAATATTGTGGTTGAAATTCTGATAGAGCACTATGAAAAGGTATACTGAATTTTCATGTAGAAATATAAAATTTTATCTGGCTTCTAAGAAGAAATCTTGCATTTGTATCATCTATGATCCTCACATTGTGATCTAAGATCCCTATTTGGTATCAGTCTTGTAAATTTTGTGTAAATTGCTTCTTCATGAGGACTTTGATTTTCTTTTTTCTTGTTCAGTTTTTAAGTGCTTCTCAAAATCCTCTAAGTAAATGATTTCCTTTCTTTTGACATTATTTACTTGTCAAGATTTTCTTCTTTAGTATTTATATAATTAGTTTTTTACTCATACTCAGAAAATAGAATCATTTTGCGGTTAAGTCTATTTTAACTTTTTTCAGCTTTTTGGAATTAGACTCTCCTTATACAGCAGAGCTAATATTCTAGATAAAACAAAAGAAAATAATCAGGGAACAGTCTTGAAACCCTCTCTATATCCAATCCCTAAGGAGGCTTTCTCTAAAAGAGTGAGATCTTAGAATAACTATAAAAGTGAGAAATTGGGAGAGCCAAGTTGATTGGATTATTAAGCAGACTCAGCCATTGAAGGTCTAAACATTGTGATCCATTTATGTCTGATCTAGTCCTTGTGAGAGGATGGCAGTGCCTCTCTCCTTCCCCAGTTCCTCTCTGGTGCCTGTAGAAGGATATCCTTGGTACCTAGCTAAGACTGTAAGCGCTCTTAAAACCCAAGAGTGCACGGCTGCATCCTATAGCTGTGCTCAGACCTCTGCCTGCAGCTTGTCATATTCTTGACAGTTCGGGGCCAACAGCATGTCAGCACCTTCTCCTGAGAAGCAAGGGGCTGCTCAGCTGGGGAATGGTACAAAACGAGCCTCTTCCCCTCAGGTTATGTTCAGCATGAAGGTGAAAGAGAATATCATAGTAAAAAGAATCAGTGTGTCTTGACATAGACATTTGTTAATATTTGAGACATTTCTTAAAATTATTAGAAAATCTGAATTTCACTATTGGGGAATGGGGAAGAATAAAAAAGAAAACCCAGAGGAAGCATTACTCAGTGTAAATGGAAAAGTTATAAATGCTCTAGGATATTTATTTTTTGTATCAAGCATCTCTTGCCATGCAATTGATGAACTAACGTATAGTTCTAAGATTATTTAATAGCTCTCAAAGCCAATTTTATGACGAAAATGTCAATTTCACCTTTTTATTGACCTCAGTCCATTTTTCTTCTACGTAGATTTTTCATACTGCCCCAGACCCAAGCATCCCTCTTCCTCAGCCTCAGTCTCGATCTGGATCCCGAAGGACACGTGCAATTTGCCTCTCCACAGGCTCCCGGAAGCCCAGAGGGAGGTATACCCCATGCTTGGCAGAACCCGATAGTAAGTGTACTGGCCTCAAGGAGATGCCTTCTTCATTAATTCGGCTTTATCACACCTTATTAGTACTTAGGTAGAAATAGAAGATATTCTTACTGGTGCTGTCGTCTCAACACCTGCCCCCCCCCACCCACCACATTACGTAGTCTCTGTCAGTATAGTTGGAAGGTACCTTGGACAAGCAAATTCATTCCTGATACAAAGGGAAAAAATAATTTGTGCAATGCCCTTTTTCTCTGTAACGGTGATTAAGTACATCGGGTGCTACTTCGTAGCAGGTTTTGTCCTGTTGTCAAAGTCATAGAGAAGAAAGCAAGAGAAAGCCTGGCTGAGGCAGTCATTTTCTTTCTTCCTTTCACATTATGTTCTTAAAGCATCATCTCTTGGGTATCAAAGGGTCTGAAACAGAGAGAAAAGAAATAAAAAGAGAATCTACACCACACATTATTGCTAACTTACTATTCTGAGCCAAGCCCCACCATAAGGTGGGTGGCAGCTTGAGCCCAAAGCATGTGCTAAACTGTGGCCATTTTCATTTTATTTTCGACTCCCAACCCTCTCCCCACACTCCCAGTTTTCCCCACAATCAGTGTTAAATTTTTAATTTAGATCTACTATTTGAATACTTTATTACAGCTTCTCTGATTTTTTTCTTATACCTTACTTGTAGAAACATTAAAAAATACAGCCAGTTAAAATAACCAGTTTTCTTATGTTGCTACATTCTTAGCAGAAAAAGGAGAAAAATCCTTTCTTTAAAAATTCTGAGGAGCTTATAACTTGCAGCCGACTGTTAATGGTGCCTTTGAATGAAGGAGGACTCAGATACCATTGTAACTCAGAATCACCTAAGATCAGAAAAGTAAAAGAAGGCAGACATATGTCTCAGCATTTCCCCCTTCCATTGATTTCTTTAATATCATCAAGAAATCTTATTTCTCATACTTGTGAGTCCTGTTTCAGAAGCAAATTTTGTCTGAATTCAAGTCAGCCCACTAATGCTTCAAGAAATAACATTATTTCATCCGGGCAGGGCACATATAAAAGCTCCCTTGAATAGTATTGAAAAAAGCCTTCACCGAGTTCAAATGCATATTTTAAAGCATTTCTCCAGAACTGAGGAACAGTCCTCCATAGCACGTAAAGGCCTATCACTTCAGTGGGGTCAGGTGGCCACGGAGCACATGAGAGCTGGAGAACAGAAGGGTTTGGGGGTGCCGGTTTCAACAGAGAGCCGCTGTTCTTTTCTCTCCCACCCCTGCCCCTGCTCAGGCGACTCCTATAGCAGCAGCCCGGACAGCACACCAATGGGGAGCATTGAGTCACTTTCCTCTCACTCCTCTGAACAAAACAGCACGACAAAGTCCGCTTCCTGCCCTCCCAGGGAGAAATCTGGAGGGATTCCTTGGATTGCATCCCCATCACCTTCCAATGGACAGAAAAGTCTTGGTCTCTGGACAACTAGTCCTGAGTCAAGTTCTAGAGAAGATGCAACCAAAACAGATGCAGAATCAGATTGCCAGAGTGTCACTTCGGTCACTAGCCCAGGGGATGTGTCCCCACCCATAGACCTGGCCAAGAAAGGGCCTTATGGGCTTTCAGGACTGAAAAGAGCCTCAGCTTCCTCCCTCAGATCCATCTCTGCAGCGGAAGGTAAGCCAGCATAGAGCCTGTGCAGGATGTCATTGTTCCTGTGTCACCTGCTGGATTGTTCAGCATGGTTAAGGAGGGAAAACTTAATAGTGAAGGGACAGACAATGCTTACCTGCTTTGTTCCTGAGCTAGGATTTTTAAAACTCCTGTATGCTGTGACATTTTTTCTGGATCTTTCCATCTCTCTGAGGTGATGTCTTTGTAATTACGGTAGACTGTGATCTCCCAGAGTGATGGGCTGCTGTGCTCAAAGAACATTCTGTCCCTTCTCATTTGGGCTCAGAGAAAAATGCCTCCTTTTGTTATGCGCATGGACTGTGTTACGGCTCTTATTTTGTCTAATAGCACCTTGCCTGTTTTCTTGGGCTTTCTCTTTAGGAAACAAGAGCTACAGTGGATCCATTCAAAGCTTAACTTCCATAGGTTCCAAAGAGACGCCCAAAGCCCCGCCAAACCCAGATCTGCCTCCCAAAATGTGCAGGAAGTTAAGGCTAGACGCTGCCTCCAGCAATGGTTACCAGCGACCCGGCTCCGTGTAAGTGAGAGAGCCTTTGTTTGCTATTTGCTGTGCTTCCCAGGGGTATACAGGGGCTGAGTGTGTGCATAAGTACTCTTAGGGTTCCCACAGCCAAATGCTCACCTGTGGAGTGGGTGCCATCAACTTCTGCAGGACCCTGTCCTCTTTTACAAGTGATATGAAAGTTAGTACGCTTAGGATATACATATAAAATCTCATGGGGAGACTCTTCAGGCACTTTCCTTAGGAGCAGAGCTATGGCTTAATTTAAAGACATGAAAACAGATGTATAATATAGTGGTTTGGGGTTTTGAAACTAGACGCCTTCCTGTGAAAGCGAAACATCCACCACTCAGCTGTGGCAACTGCCCATATCCTTGACCCTCCCTCTCTTTGTTAGAAATATAGCTGCTTTCTGTCTGGTGAGGGTTGGTTTTCTCTCCTCTCCATCGTATGTCTCCCCTACCTGAGTACTCACTGATTTAAACTCCGAGAGAACAGGGAACATGAAAGGCAAGAAGGAGTGCTTCTAATTGAAAGAAATGACCCAGAGGTGTAAAGGCCGAGAGGGTAGGGTGTATAGATGAGAACAGAAAGGGGGCAAAGAGGAGAAAATGAGAAACTGGAAAAGCAAGTAAGAGAATCCAAAGAGGAAAGTTTTTCTCCCTTTCATTTTATTTTCCTGACTTTTGCTGAGCTTTTCCAAATGCTGTATGAGCTATTACTGAGCATCCTTGCATATTGTTATTTCTTTTAAGGTCCACAGTGTCCTTCTGCAGTAGGTAGTATAAATCTTGTTTTAGAGATAATTAGAGCTAATACTGGAAAGTTAAGGTACACACACACTCAGCCAGTAAGTGGCAGAGCTGGGATTGTAACCCAGGGTTGTCCAACTTGAGTCTGTGCTATTTCTCTTATGCCATGCCCATTTTTAATATGGTGGTATTCCTGACATTTTAATTATTCATTACAAGTCCAGTAAGGCATTTTACTAAGCCTGTTTCCAGAGGAACAGCATCTTAAATTTATTAGTACATCCCTTTCTTTGACAAGAACCTTTTGTTTCAGAGTGTGTTTCACATATGTTATCTCTCATGTTCAGAAATCCAGCTACCACGATATAGGCAGATATATTTGTAACTCTGTCTGCTCTAGTTCTGGTGTGTATAGTTCTAGCCCTTAAGAGAAATTAAATTTTAAGCCAAATATGTCAAGGAAGATGGGAGAATATAAACTCTCTCCTTTGTGGGGGAAAGAGAAGAGCTGCTATTTTGTGATTTTTACGGATAAAGTAGAAATTAAAATGTAGAGACCGTATGTTCTGTATTAGGTGTAAAATGATCCTTCAGATTATCAAATGGCTCATCTCTGGGAAAAAAAGTTTGTCATTTAAAGAAATAAGATAGTTTTTAAATATCTAGTTTAAAAAATCATTCAAAGAATTTTATATTCTCTTCTAGTAAATATAGGAATTTTTCTAATTATCTAGGGTACCTTAGTTTTAGTTCTTTTCACTGTCTACCCAATAGTCTCACTTTTCAAATAGATGCCTTTCCCTCATCATGATTTGAAACAAATTTATTTATTGGTCATATTTTCAGAATTCTCTCTTTTCACTTTATAGGAACTGTGTTCAAATATTTTAAAAATACGTGAAACAATTTTAGAATTAGTTGTGTCTTAGCTATCAGAACACAAAACAGTTCTTCTTTTGTCTTGTTGATGTGACTCCTCCCTTGTGGCTCCACGGGAGTCAATGAAAAAGTGTTCCTTTTTTTCTGCTCCCAGGGTTTTCTCAGGTACAAAAAATGCAGGCAGTAAGATCCCCAGAGGAAGTAGCTATAGGTTTATTACTGTCTGGTACTCGGTGAGCTAGAGACTACATCTAAAAATTTCTTCTACATTAAAGCTTAAAACAATTAAAATTCAGGTCAAATTTTGGGGACAAATGTTAACTAATTTTTCTGTTTGGGTTAACTGATAACCCTGAATTTTGCTTTGAGCTGCATGATTTTCTAATGGATTTTAATGAAACTTGTATTTTAAAATTATTTTTCAGTGTGGCAGCAAAGGCCCAACTGTTTGAAAACGTTGGTTCACTTAAGTCAGTTTCTTCTGGGCGGTAAGTTCTCAAAAAACTCTTCAAGTAAAAAACATAAAATAGTGGTGACATTGTTGCCTTGTGTTGACATGGCAGGTCATCTTTGACAGCTCTGCCCCTCAGGTCTGCAGATGGTCAAATCCACCTCTGCTGTCTTCACAGGGAAGTGGTCATGACCATATACAGCATTTAGCATGTCAAAATGTTACAGCAGTGCCTTGTTCGCTAAAACCTTCACAAAGGAAGGGGTCTAAACAAAGAGGTTTTCTGAAAGACACAAGTTGCCGTAACCCTTTACATACCAAAGACTCCTTTGATAACAGTTAGTTTGTGGACATTTTTCAAATGTGTGTTTTTGACTTGTAAAAGTTAATAGCACTTTTTTTCTGGAAGAAGCTTCATGAACATGCATTAAAGACTGCTTATTCTTAATGGCCACTATGGTGCTGTAGAGCTGATTGCCCCAGGGGGCTCTGGTGTTTGAGTGCAGTACTTCATTCAGGGTTTCCAGATTTTACCTTCCGCTCCATTGTTGGAAGGACAAGAATTGTTATATCTTGCTGCTCTTCATGTGCTTGCTTCTAAGGTACCTGCTTCCTCTTCTCTCGGTCCAAATTGATTCTTCTCATCTGCAGTGGACTTTGGGTTTTAATTTTGAATATGTCTAAACTAATGGAATTTCTTAGTATTTTGCAATTTGTGATTTTTTTCTTTTTCTTTTTCTTTTTTTACCGTCAGCAACTAGTACAGGTTGGAAATATTCAGTGAATGCTTGTTGAAAGAGAATATAAATGAGAACACTTGAAGGAAAAACCTTGATTTTTTTTTTTTTGGATGTACTGACCAAAAAAAAAAATCAAGGTTTGTCCTTCAAGTGTTCTCATTTATATTCTTGACCATATAAAAGTATGTGAACTTTCTCAGCAAACATTTTTTTTTTTTTTTTTTTTTGCGGTATGCGGGCCTCTCACTGTTGTGGCCTCTCCCGCCGCGGAGCACAGGCTCCGGACGCGCAGGCTCAGTGGCCATGGCCCACGGGCCCAGCCGCTCCGCGGCACGTGGGATCCTCCCAAACCGGGGCACGAACCCGCATCCCCTGCATTGGCAGGCGGACTCTCAACCACTGTCAGCAAACATTTTTTAAGCACCTACACAATATTGGGCTTCGTCCTAGTTACTAGGGATAACAGTAACCTTCACACTCTTTTTTTCCAAAGCTTCGTGAGGGTGCTCCTATGTTAGTGTTTTTAACTCCACAGAGTAGAGCCGCTTTGGTATCTCACTAGGACGATGGTCAATGCCTTGCATTTATATAGCAAATCCCAGCGTACTTGCATGTACCTTACCTCTGTCTGTAGCATCTTCACCTTCTTCCTTTTTATCAAGGCATGGTGAAAACTAAGCACTGTGCATGTCAGAGCAAACATGATCTCTCTGAGACTGTCACTACTGTTAGGCCTTAGTGTAAGGGATTTAACCTTGCTACTTCTGTCTGTCTTGCTAAATGATTGAATTGCTCCACTAGATGGAGCCCTTTTATTAGGAAGCTCTAAACAATCTTAAGAACTCAAGTACTGGAATCAGAGATAATCTTTTAAGAGCTTTAAGACAGCAAGATATTAATGAAGTAAATCAGTATATGACAGTAAATTAATTACTCTGTTATACAGTAAGCTTACTCAGATGTTCAACAATCAATCTATGCATTTGCAATATGCTTTTACATTCCAAATACTCCAAATCCACTTCTAATAGTTGTCGGCATAAACTTAGAGCTCACTCAATGATATATTGAAGTTTAAGTCTTCTCTGTCAGTCAGTGTGCAGCACTTGTGCACAGTGTCATAACTTTTCACCTGCCCTTTTATTTTGCTTAACTTTGTCTGCCTTTATCAGTTTAGGTAAAACAGTTACCTGTTGCGGTCTTCAAGGGGTGATCTTATGTGGGAGTATCCCTATACAGACTGTGTTTGCCCAGTGCCTTTGGTGAAAGAGCTGGATTTGATGTAGATGCAAGTCACATCTTTTCTCAGGGTGTGCAGACAGCTGTCACCTTGGTAGGGGGTGTGGCTGGTGCTGGAGGGACTAGAGCCTGCACAGGACGTGAGGCATGGCTTTGCCTCTGCTTAGCGACTGTCACTGTCCTACCGGGGACAGGGTCTGATCCCACGTTGCTGGAGCAGAAGCCCTGAAGGTATGGCCTGAACTGGCTCTGTTCCCTTTAAGTGTGTGTGTTTCCCTCTCCCTGCACCAGGACCCTTGCCCCAGAGGGGGAAGTGCTAAAGCAAGTGGGGCCCATGTAGGCTCTCAGCTCATGTCAGCTGCAGACAGAGGTCCGATGCACTGCCTGTGCAGGTGCCCATGGCTCTGCTCAGACACAGCCTCTGGTGCAAGTCACCTTCATCCCTCACAGCCAATCACTGCCCTGACCTCTGCTGCCCCTACCGTGTCATAGAACTGTTCCACAAGGCAGGCAGGACGCGCACAGACTCTCTGTGTGTATGGGGGGCCACCACACACACACAGAGTGTGGAGTGGCCACCGTCAGAGATCTGGGTTGCTTCTGATGCACTGCTTGAGTAAGTGCCACCAATGGCTGCCACTGCCCCACCCAGGCTCTGCCCTGGCACCGGGTCACCTCTGCATCCCACAGTCAAGTCGTCTCCCTAGTCCTTGCTGTCCCAGGTCCAGTGCTGCACTGTGATGTGGAGTCTGTGGGGCTGGAGCATTGGCTGGGGTTGAGCTGGGGTGTATGTGGTGAGGCAGCTGCCAGAAACCCAGCAGCCGCTAGGATCGACCTCTCTCCACCCTGCCAGGGGAAAAGCCAGTGTGCATGTGCTCTTCCCAAGACGAATCCAGGCTTCCCACAGCCCTCCTGTTGGTACCACTGGTCCTCCAACCAGCCAAGGGCACTTTTCTCCCCCACATAGGCCCTCAGGACTGGGGCACCCAACCTGGGGCTTGTATCGCTCCCTTCCCAGGATAGCTCTCTGCCTGTCTAATCTCTCTTTTCCTCTGAGTTCCCTCCCAGGGGTACAGATCCTGACCCAAATGCTTCTCTTCCCTTCCTACTCAATTCCATGTGTATCTTTCTTGGTTGTACAGGAGTCCTCCTGCCAGTTTCCAATTTGTTTTCAGTGAGAATTGTTCCACATGTAGATGTATTTTGGATGTGTTCATGGGTGGAGGTGAGGTCCATGTTCTCTTACTCTGCCATCTTGGTCTGAATTCTGGGAAATCCATTTTCTTTATCTATGAAATGAAGGTCACAATTCTGTTTCTGACATGTTGTCAGTGTACAAAATGATGTATTTGAAGTACATGGTAAATTCTCCATAGACGGTCTCTACAATAATAACTAATATTGTTATAATTATTATTATTGAAACTGCTTGCTTAAGATCATCAAGCCTCTAATTAATATGTGTTTGGTATTTGAACATTAACTCTTAACAGTCATTTGAAATCCTTTTGTACCATTAAATACAACTAAACAACAGAAGTTGAGGGTATTTCCCTTACTAACCTCCTACAATGCCTATTTTGCTTTCCTTCTAGGGACCTTAGGATACTCTTGAATTGGACCTCGAAGAATGGTAGAACTGGTAGTGGATGGTAGAGAGACTAGCCACATTAGGGAAAGAGACCAGTTGGGAGATTTTAGTGGATAGTCTTGAGCAACAGAAAAATAACACCTCTGGATTCACTGCAGCCTCTGAGAGTCATTGAGCAAAGAGGTGATCTAATCAGTGATGCACTTGATCAGATCATTCAAGTGGCTTTTCAAGGAGGTTGTTGAAGGGAAGAGAACCATTTAAGGTGGAACTGGTGATATTTTAAAGATATTTTAAAGACCTTAATTAGGGCATTAACAAAAGCATGAAAAACTGTAAGGAGAATTTTATGGCTAGAACTAGGATTGAGCAACTGCTTTGATACTGGGAATGGGAAGGTTCCAAGTCTTCGAGACTGACTGTCAGAAAGAGTGATTGATAACTTAGCTCCTGAGCTTAGTTTATGAGCGTATGGAGAGGGGCAAGGAACATTTTGGCCCCTGTGTTTGAGGAGCCTGAGGACCATTGAGAGGCAGTTAGAAACGTGCAGCTGGAACCAGGAGAGAGCATGAAGTTTGATGCCAGAAACTTCTGCACAGCAATTATACTGTATAGATGAAGGCATGCTTACCCAGTGATGGGGCTTACTGAGGGAAAAGGTAAAGTGGCTGGGCATTGGTCTTTGAGGAATGGTTTCATTTAAGGGTCAGGCAAAGAAGAAGGTGGAGGAATCATCACGAGGAGAAAGCAAGGTCAGTCTGGTAGAAGCTACCAAAAAGTCAAGGAGCTCATGAGAGGAGGGCACTGGTTTTAACCTCTAAGACATCACTGGAAATCTTTAAGAAATCAGGTTCAGTGGAGTGGGAGGGGCCCCTCTGCAAGGGAACTTAACCTGCCAGACTTGTTAAAATGAATATTCCTGAATTTGCCACAGACTCGGTAAACCATAGTATCTGAGACTGAGGCCCGGAGAATATGTATTTTTGGCAACTTCCCCAAGTGATTCTTAGGTACAAAAAAAAGTTTGAGAACCACTGGAATAGAGAAGAATGTCATAGTACTTAGCGTGACCCTAAGCAGGCATTGGTTATTTTATACTTGTTTCTCTTAACCTGTAAAATGCTTTCAAGAGCCAAATGTCACTAGGCTCTGTCTCACGATTACAAAGGCCTGTGGAAAACAGTACCCTTAAAGCTTTCAGCTCTGTCTCAATGAGTTATACCTCGGCAGTGGGGAAATCCACTTTAAAGTAATATAATTTAGGCAAGCTGTACCAATATTTTCTGAAAGTTGAATTGAGAATTAGAATTAATTAAGAATTGAGTGCCTGGCCCATTATAAACAATCAAATTTTCTATTATTATAATCTAAAACCAATATTTTGTTTATAATTACAAAGCACCAAAACAAAGCTCAGCAAAGTCTTCTCGTTTAGTGAATTTGAGTTTTTAAAAGGCTGTAAGTCATTGCTTCAGAGCACACTGACACATGTAAGACATACATAAGATAAAGCACTGTGACACACACAAGAAAGACAAAGGAAGCCATAGTAATTAAAAATAACATTTTTCTTTTTTTAGGGAATATAAAGAATACTGATAAACTAAAAAAAGTGAATAAAAGCCACCTGTCATTTTGCCACCTAAAGATAACCACATATTGTTGCACAACCATCTAATCTTACCTGTTGACAGTGGTTCTCAAACAACTTACACAACTAAAAACATTGTTGAGGACCTCCAAGGAGCTTTTGTTTATGTGGGTTATATCTATTAATATTTATTGTATTAGAAATTTAAACAGAACATTTTTAAATGTTTCTGAATTTATTTAACAAAAATAAGCTCATAACTAATGGGTGACAATAGCAAGATGCAGGTGTGATTATTCACTCTTATTAACAGTCAACAATTATTAATAGTAGAAGTGATTTTTCAGTGACAGTATCTTGAGACTTTACAAATGATATTTCAGTGGCTTCACCAGGTATGCACTAGATCATCAATCAGGAGATGTAGATTTTAGCCTGACTCTGCCATAATGTTCATTTCTCTTGGCCTTCATTTCTACATAAAGAAGGTGGATCAAGGAAATATGTAGGTTTCCTTTCAAAATCCAAACTCATTATATGACTCAAGTCCCCTGGATGATCACAAGTCCCCCAGCATATGCTGGGGTCACCCTTTTCTGTACAACCAAGTCAGACAGTTTATGTACCTACCCCCAAGTCATAACAGGGTCTAGCCTTCCCATCTCTTCCCTCTTCCAAAGGCCATATTTCTAATGTGTTTAAGACAACAGGAGTTGTTTCTTATCTTCCCCTAAGCTGGGCCACACAGAAGCCCCCTCCTCTGCTGTTGCCGTACACCTGCCATGCTGTAGTCAGCTTCTATCCCTTAATGATGGTCACTGCCAGGACCTCAGGAACTGGCATGATTTTACATTTCTGCAGATCTCCTTAATATCTGTCATAATAGGAAATAAATGTATTCTCATACACATTCCATTAGCTGTCAGAGTAGTGCCTCTCAGGGTCCCACCTACCCCTCCTTCCAGATTTCCCTTGACCACACTTTGAGAACCGCTCCTCTGTGATAAACACAGAAAAGGACCCATGAAGGTGTTGTTCGTGGTATTGTTCCCACCATGGTGCCCAAGAAAGTACATGCTCAACAGAATTGTTGGGAAAATAGATAAAATACACATTTTAACCTAAAAAGACTTTTTTATTCAGTTTTTCACTCCATTTTTAATGGAGTTGCAATATTCTTGTCTTTGACACAAGCAACTTTGACTCTACAAGCTCCTGTAAGAGATTTTTAGCATTGAGAAATCCAATACTCAGACATCCAAGCCAGAAACAGCCCATATTTGTTGGCAAAAACCTAAGAAAAGAGTAATTTTAAGAAATCTCCAACCAGTGACTAAAAAAGCAAATGTGTGTTTATTGCATTACCTATAAGTGTTTATTGCGAATTGTCATAGGCAGTTTGGAGGTCTTGCCAGTGACTAATTTTTCTGTAAAATTTTTGCCTTGCATGCTGACACTGTTTCATGTCATGTTTTCTTCTATAGCATTATTCATAGTAGCTACCTAATAATTCATTGGATTTGGTATATTTTGTTTATTAAATCCTCTACTGATGAATAATTAGATTGTGGTGATTTGTTTGTTTTTAGTTTTTCTGTATGTTACTGCTTTGGCACCTTTTAGACTATATCTTCCTACTCCCCTCAGAAGGGCATTCCTACCCACTTCAGAAGTGAAATTCTCAGCATACAAAAAATGTGTGAGAGACAGTGAGTGTGTATGTGTGTTTAACATTGTTAAGTGGCCCTTCAGAAAACATTACATCAATTTTGATTTGGTGAATTTTTTATTTTGCTTATCATTGAGTATTGAGAATTTTGCACACTGACCCTGTCAAACCTTTAAGTCTACTCGTGAGCATTAGACAGTGTTTAGAATTAGGAATAGGGCTTGTGAACAGATCATCTTCCAAATGATAAGAGAAGAAATGGCTTTCAGGACAGCAGGCATCATTACCTTACTTTCCAATGCGAAAGGAAGCAGGATTCTCAAAATCCTTTTCAAAGGATATTAGAATCTTGTGAACAGAGACTCAATAGGTGACAGTGTTATTTTCACATCTTCTTCAATACACCAAGGCAGTAAAAGAAGAAGCATTAGCACCTGGAAAGAAAACTGCACTGACACAGAATTCTACATTAAATCATCAAAGCTCTCTGCTGAGTCAACACCTGTAGATACAGAGCTCAGCAGAAGAAAATTATACCTGTCTAGTCACATGCCCAGGTAATTGAAAAGTCATGACAGATATTATTTTGTGCTGTATATTTTGACACATTTAACAGTATCCATTTATTTAGTGATGTAATTATTCTGTATGTGTTCCCTCACCATCCAATCCCATAAAAAACTATAAGGAGAACACTCATGTCTGAAATATTAATATAAATAATTTGGTTGCATTTTAAAGTATATGAAAAATTATGTCATTGCAAGGATTATTATATCTTAATCATTTCTATAACTCTGGAATTTGTTTCCTTATGCATGCCTTAATTTATCTTAATGATTCAAAGTAATAAGACAGTGATTATTGGTGGAAATCACTGCTGCTAGAAAATTTGACTTTTTAAAAAATCTTTACATGTTTTTAGAGAAGAGGCTCTGCAACCCTCAATTATATCAGATATCAGATCACATTATATCAGATCAAATTAGATCAAGTTACACCAAATTATATCAGATCAAATGTCTATACTTGACTAGAAGATTTATAGGAAAAACTAGTATCATTTCTATATAAGATCACCATAGTCTGATTCTCAGAAGTCTTCATAACTTGGTAGCATCCTCTCCCCGCACCCCTAACCCATGTCAACCAACACACCCATGTGCACACGTTCACATGCACATGTGAGCACATGGCTGTTCTTTAGTGTAAAATCTTGTCCTTCTCTGGGTGCCTCCACTTCATCAGTTTTTCCTTAGACCATGTTTCCTTGGGAAGTGGTGGTGTGTGCCTACCGCAGACTCTCCTAGCAAAGTTTCTGAAAGTACAGCCTGAGACTCACCTCATATGAAATAGACTCTGGGGGCAGGGCCATGGTTTTCCTCTGTAAGCTTTCCCATCTTCAGGTAGCCACTTGGGAAGCCTAGTTTAAGTGACCTAGCCTCATTCGGGAAGTTTAGAGATAAGACCCAGGGTCTAGCTCCAATAGGGAAATGTAATCATAATGTAACACTGTTACTTTGAGGGCCTCAGATGGCAAATACTGCTGATGCTTCTTTGCTGATGAAGTATTGATTGGGACCTCAGGGAGGAAAGACAAGATGCCTTGAATCTTTAAGAGGACTTATCATGTAGAAAAAGAGTCCAGAGAACCTTCCCTTTTTTTTTAACTCATTAATTCAGCAAATATTTACTGAGTTACTATTAAGCATCAGGCATTGTTCACAGAGGTTACATTCTAACTGGGGGAGAAGACAAGAAATATCAACAGTGGCACCAGAATACCATGCAGACTTTAAACTGGAGAATATGAGAGTTGCCTGGACAGCTATTTTACAGTGTGTGGTCAGGGAAGACCTGGCCTTCAGTGAAACTCAAGAAATGTAAGATAAACTAGAGGGCCATAGCTGAGTGAAGATCAAGAAAGTATCTCAGAGCGAGGCCCAGCCAGCCCTGAGGTGGGGCTGGGTTTGGCGTGTTTTGGGAGGAGAAAGACGGCCGGTGTGACCGATGTATAGTAGGTGAGTAGAGGCAGGTACAAAAGATGTAGGAAATTCTGGCAGGTGCCACATTGTATATGGTATGGAGGACAGAGGTGGGAACCAGTTCAGGGTTTTCAGGGAAATCATGTGATCATAATGTGATCATCAAAACCTTTCAAACTACCCTCTGGCTGCTCTGTATAGAACGGATTGCAAGGAGACAGAAGAGGAAGCCCAGAGGATTTAGGAAGTTAGTAAGCCGTTCAGTGAGCTATGCCAGAAATGATCTTGGCTTGGACTCTGGTTGTGGTAGAGATGGTGAGAAGTAGGTGGAGTCAGGTCACTGGATGTTGCAGAGTAAAGGCGACTTCATTGGTGACTTGATTAACCTCCTCAGATGATGGCTTTTTTAGTGTTGTCTCAGGTGGTTTGAAACAGCTCTCATGTAAAACTCTGAAATTCTGGCTTCCCTTAAAAAAACAGAGTATCTGGCTACTTGGAACCTGAACTCCCACATGAGAACAGACGTCAGAGCTGAGTGCTGTTTTCCCTTTTTAAGAGATGGGTATACTCTGATTTATAAAGACATGTCGCCACGTCTCCCTGACAGTGAGGCTGTTGTTGGTTGCCATTTATCATCAACTTATCCTATTGTTTTTCTTATTTCATGCCCACTTAGTTTATTTACCATACCCTATAGACCTTTTAATTTGTGGATCTCACCTCTTATAGTCTGAAATTAAAGTGGCAAATAAATAAATAGGGCTTTAAGGTACCTAAGAACCTCTATAGAGCTGAAAAATAGCCTATTTAGCAGAATACTAACAAATAATAGTGTTCTTTAAAACCAGCTTATTTTATTTGTTGTAAGTCAGGTGATTACCCTTGGGGGCATTGCCTGGAAGCACAAGAAAGGCTTTGGGTTGTGCTGTCAGTGTTCTCTGGTTGCACAAATTTGTTCACTTTGTGAAATGCACTTATGCACACTTACATGTGCACATTATGTATATCATGCTTCACTTATAACTAAAACCAGTATCTTTTTTTTTTTTTTTTTTTTGGTATGTGGGCCTCTCACTGTTGTGGCCTCTCCCGTTGCGGAGCACAGGCTCCGGACGCACAGGCCCAGCGGCCATGGCTCACGGGCCCAGCCGCTCCGCGGCATGTGGGATCCTCCCGGACCGGGGCACGAACCCGTGTCCCCTGCATCGGCAGGTGAACTCTCAACCACTGTGCCACCAGGGAAGCCCCAGTATCTTTTTTTAAGAATAGTTTTAAGTATAAATATACTTGAGCGTTGTGGTTTTCACAGATTGTCTTTTGCTCTTTCAGCCAAGCCAAAGCCATGTACTCCTGTAAAGCAGAGCACAGCCATGAGCTTTCCTTCCCACAGGGAGCAATATTTTCTAATGGTAAGTACACCCATTCCCTTTGCTTAAGTTTATCATCATGGGGAGGAGGAAGAAGGAGTGGTGTAGCGATGAGTCTAAAGTAGAAGCCAGGAAACTCAGAATCATGTCCAACCTCTCATACCTGTACAAGTGAACGCATCAAATCCCTCTAGACCCCAGTTTCCTCCCCTGTGTCAGAGAGAGAGTGATTGATTATATAAATGCAAAAGGCATTTCCAGCTTTACAGGTGCTGTGACACTGTTTTGACAGCTTGAGTATATATGCATACAATCTGATGTGGATTTTTACCCATTTGTGTATAGAATTATTTGAAGCTAATGTTGACTGAGTGATATTTCTTTACGTATTTTAATTTTTGCCAGTGTACCCATCAGTGGAACCAGGATGGTTGAAGGCAACATATGAAGGCAAAACAGGACTCGTCCCAGAAAATTATGTTGTCTTCCTCTAATACTTTTTAGTGGATGGCAGTATCTTCATGGTATCCATGGTAACAAATAATAAGTGCTATGATTTTATCTGACACAGATATGGGGATCAGCCTGCTAAAATGAAAACAGTCAATTTCTACCAAGTTTTACACCAGCAGACTATGTGGCTCCCTATTAATGGAAAGGGAAAAAAATGTTTAAATTGTTTGCCATTCTTTTTTAATTTTGGCTAGTTTCATATTTTAAAATAGCTTATCCTCTCCTCCCCACTCCCCCTTTTTTTTGGAAAAGTAACTCTCCACGATGTCTCTTTCATAATAATTATAGAATCTCAAATACTGTGTTAAGTACTATATGCCAGAAATTTGGAAACCAGAAATCTGCTATAAGACTTTTGAAATCTGCCCTTTACTGTCTGGTGTTCTCTGAGAAACCTTGAAATCATTACTAAAAAATGTAATTTAAATTGTTCATTTATTATTTTTTCTTAAAAATATACTGCTTTTATATATGATTGTTTTGCTGGTCCTAAACATTTCAAGGAAATAAGGAGTTTTTCTTAACATAGGTTTATTTTTATTTGTTTACCAAGTAGATGATAATGTTCAAAAGCAGTAATGAGTAATGTATATGATGTCTGTAAATGAAACCAAATTAGGTCGTACACTGATTCCACTGTAAACATTCTATCCAGCATTCCAGATGCCTTCTCTGGGCTTAGAGCAGGATTCAGCAAACTATTTCTGTAAGGGCCTGATAATAAATATTTTGGGCTTAACAGGTCACGTGGTCTCCATCACACTACTCCACTCTGCCATTGTAGCAGAAAGCAGCCATAGACAACATGTAAATGGCTGTGGCTGTGTACCAATACTGCTTTCTTTCAGGACACTGAAATTTGAAAATCATGATTCTCACGTGTCATGAAATATTAAGCTTCTTTGACTTTTAAAATTCCATTTAAAAATATAAATGTTTTTAGCTGATGGGCCATACACGAACAGGTGACAGGCCAGATTTGACCCATGGGTCATGGTTTGCTGACCCCTGGTTTAGAGGATGTGTAAAACTATCTTTATAACTTTGAGATTTTATGAAATTTTATTCCATTAACATATAAATACTGATAAATCATATGCACATATCCTCTGCTGGTAGCATTATAGGGGTATCACAAATGTATAATTACAGTAATAGGAAAACAATGTAAAAGTGCAGTACACAGGCATACAACTTAAATTGTACTTGTAACTCTGTAAAGTGTCAAAGTATTTTATTGATATCTAATTTTGGCTTTTGAGAAATTGTCCTACAAATGATAAAGATGCTGTTTTAGGGACACTATGCCTTCTAAAGTCTACGCTTAGTTGAAACATAATCTAAACATAAAGGTACAAGATTCTTAAATTATTTTGAACCAGAGATTGAAATTGTTTCATCATCTCTAGCAGTAATAAAGTCATACATAATTTTCTGTTATGCCTTTCAATTTACAGCCTTTATTAGGAATTTCACTGAATTTATAGGGCATAGAAATAGGTGTTTACTATCCATTTATATTTACCATCAACATCTGATCATTCATCAATCATTATTTAAATTATTTCTATTTTAATAATCCTCATATTATTTCTATACATATCTGCATATGGCAAAGAGCCTTTCTTCTCAAGATTCCAAAAAGCTGGTTCCCTGCCATCTACTGCCACAGCACTGGCCGCCTTGGCCACAGTATTTTACTTCTTACTTCAGAGTTCTTCACTGTACAGACACTCAGGTATTGACTGTAGACAGTTCTTTTTACGTGATATTATGATCTGTAATCTCAATCTCTTCTTTAAATTAATGTTTCTAGAGTCAATAGGTTAAATTATACACACACACATATACAACTATGCCTTGGAGCATGTATGCTTTTAAAATTAAAAATGGAATAATGGATTAGGATTTAAAGGTAAAGTGAATAACAGTAGGCAGAATCACAACCAGAAAGAAATATCAGTGCATTGAAATAAAGGAATAAGAAATATTTAATGTTGTAAAAATTAGTAATATAATGAAAAAATATGATACATTTGTCTCCTTTTTTTTTACCTGCTAGTGTTGATTTTTTACACTATAATTTTGTATTGCTAGAACTTCTTGGTCTCTGGATCCTTGGTGGTCCTTAGTAATAGTAATTGTATTGCTGACACCCTGACTACCCTCTGCTGGAACAGAGGTAATCTCTCTAGTAGACCAGTCCCTTAGTCTAAAACACCCTCAGTTAAAGCACCCTTGCAAGCATCTGGCATCCTACTAAATTAGAGCCTCTTAAGGCAAATTGATTTTCTTTCAAAGACCAACTTGACTCCAAAAAGTGATTCAGAGTCCTACTTCACTTGCTGCTGCATAGAGAAATCGCAACCTTCATTTTATTTTAACACAGGCCAGAGTGTTCCTGCCTCTGAGTTGTCTGTGAGCTAATTCCACAGATGCTCAGTGAGGAATTAAAGCATTTGCTGTTAAAGACATGGGCGTGAGGCCCCTCTCCTTTCTCTTTGAGGCATATATTGTGGCAGTACTTGATATGGTCCCTGTTTTGAAACAGACTACAAAAATGCTTGTTCAAATTGTGCTTTTGTTTGAAGTTTTAATCTTACAGATTTGTGAGGATAGTCTTTTCTTCATATTGATTGTATGTGGAAGCAAGTCATGGCCATATGCTAGAGATAGACTGAAGCTGCTTTTCCCTAGAAATGTTTCCAACAGAAAACGTATTTATGAGCATTGGGAAAATCAGGATATGTGTTCTAAATCACATGGAATATTAATTACACAAGAAGGTAATGCCAGTCACTAGAAGAGGATCACATTTGAAATTATAACAGCGTTTCAATAATGAAACCTTAGCTTTTCAGAGACATAGTAAAGATATGTTAGAACTGCCATATGCACACCTTTGAAACACACAACGTGGGTGCCCTAATCACTGCTGACAGTATAATCAGTATGAGAGTGAGATTGATGAGTCCAAGTCAATCATCTCATCTGTTATGTGAAAAAATCCTCGAGTACAAAACTTTTACGTGTATTACAGGTGATTTTGTTGTGCTGTAATGCCACCAACTTATAGGAACTAGTCAGTTAACTGAAGGCTTTTTCTGTTGTGTGTAAATGTCTGAGCAGTGAAATAATCTTTGTATTCCTGTAAAGTCTGTGAAGTATGAGAAAGTGCCGTTTCTCCTTGTTACATGAGAGTGGTTTTACCAGTTGTGTTGGCGCTCTGTGCCTTGCACTGTGAATGGGCATAATCAGGCTTCCCAACAGTGGCTCTTTCAAGAAGGGTGGAGATTTTTTGTAAATGCACCTTACAATCCCAAACTACCCAGGTTCTCAAATAGCAAAAGTAGGAAAAGAGACGTAATGATTTGGAGTTTATTCCTATTCTGTGATAATTGATGTTACGTATTGTGGCGTGCCTCCTAAAAATCCACCAAGATGTAAGGAAAGTAAATCTGACCCTGCAGTCCTGTGGAGACAGCACCTGCCGACCTCTTCACTCTCAGCCTCATCTTCAGGTCTGTCCGTGTCTGATGTGCAGAGGATATCATTCACATGGATGCTGATTTAGAAGAGTCCCTCAGAGCCTTTCTTCAAACAACTTCAATTTTTAGTATGCTCCCCAATTATGTATTTGGGATGCCTTAATTATTTAGAACCCCATCTTGATTTGTACTCTATTGACTGAAGTTAGAGGAGGTGGACCAATTTAGGAAGAGATTTTATTCTTTGGTTTTACAATACATTTGTAATTTACAGCTGTTACTATGTCCTAAGATCAGGGAATTGGACCCCAAAGTCATATCTCCTGGTAAAGAAAAAAGGCAGAGACATGATTATTGTCTAGAAGTTGTTTTCCTCTTTAGTAAAATTTTCCCACTTAGGGTAGAAATTGCTATTTACTTTTCCCTCCTACCTTGTTTGGTTACCTTACAAACTCAAAACACTTTTTCCAGGTGAATAGTCTATTGAATAAACTTCTGAATAGTCTGTATCCTACCTGTCTCCCGTTGATCCACAGACTTAATTCAGGTATTTCTCAACGAGTCTCACATCTCCTAACCATATTCACTGTATCCGTTTTTTGTCACCAGTAACTCTGTGCCTCAAATCTATGTGGTAGTGACCTCAGACAAATTCACACTTAGGAATGACATGGTCTTTTAGAGGATCAGATCAACAAATAGGATTTTTCACTTTTTTTCAGGCAGGTGCATTCACTGTTTTAAATAACAGATGTCAAATAAGTTGATAGCACTCACAGCAAGCCACAGACAGAAAACTGATGCGCATATTCTAGACCAAAGTTTAGAAGCTATTTCATGACTTAGGGAACCCAACAGGTTATACTCTTTCCTTGGCACTCATGGGAGAGATGCCAGGTTCAGAGGTTGAACATTCCTTTCTTGGTGCCATAGGGAGAAAATGGAGTCTGTGTGCTTGCTGAGGAGTCTCAAAAGGCAGGGCCATTTACGGTTATCACAAACATAAATATCCTCCATCATCCACGATGGTCATGTTCAGGGCCACGTGAGGACCTTCAGTGTTGGGGAGAGTGCCTACCCCACCTTAATTAGATGATCACTTTCTCCCCTTTTATCATCTCTTGGCAGTGTTTCCCATGGTCTTTACCCTTCCAGAGCCCAACCTGGACTTGAATCCATTGCCTCTTAGATTAAAACTGTGCATTGTTTTTTATATGTCGGTTAGAGATTTTATATCTGCCTTTGTATCTTCAGTCATGATGTATGCTTAAAAGCTGAGATATCACATATTGAGGGCTGCAATTTCAAGAGTCTTTTTGAACTCTTAGCTGAAGCCTTTACAAATAAATAAGGAGTGTGGCAGGGAAGACGACTGTTCTTTTTTGTTTTGTTTTGTTTTGTTTTTTAATTTGAATCCTATTTATATACTGTTAAATTTGAGGTACTATAGTTTATATAAAAGCTAAATATTTAGATGACATATTTCAGTATTAGGAATTTGTCTGCAGCCATTAACATAACAAATTAAATAATAAATATGATGAAAATGATTGTCAGTAAATTATCATATTGAATTTTTTGTTTATTTTGTAGTGTCTTGTATTTATCTGCACTTCATGTATATATATGCACGCATACATATACAAACATGTAAATAACTTCATGTTATTCCATATCTAAATTGCCACAGTATCTTTAATGTATGTTTACACTGTATTTTAAATTACTTTAAAAATAAACTATGTAAGCACATTTTAATTTAGTCCTTGTACTTGAAAACCCAGTGTGTTGGAGGGCAGCTGTCTTGGATTCATATAGAAAAAACCCCAAAGTTTCAGGTATTGTGAATGGTCATTTTGGGTGTGGCTGAATGGAAAAAAATCATAGCAGAATTGATAACTTTTAGATCCTGATAATTGGACCTTTTCCCGAGAAATTGGCATTATGAAAGATCAAGAAAATGTTAATAATGCAGATGTCTACAGGAAGGAGAATCAAACAGATCATAAACAAATTATCAAAAAACGGGTATGCAGGCTTACCTGAAAATAAGTCTGTGGAAGTTTACAAATGTGCCATGGAAGAAGCATCAACATACAAATAATCCCCTTAGATTTTTATTAGTTTTATGACCCTTTTGGTCACTGTTTGACTTCTAGCTAAAATTTTGCTTTTCTTCATCAAAAAAAAGGGAATCGTGTATTTATTTTGCGCTGCTAAATGGATTATTAGAGTGTAACAAATCCTTGCAAAAACTAAGCCTGACTGCTTAGTAACAGGACCATTGGGCATACAACCTGATTTGTTCAAATGGATTGTAACTTTCTTCAATATCAAGAGGAGAAGCAATAAATTCACGACAAAGACCTGTTGAGCTAAAAAGGTATTAATGTGAATAAATTCCAGTATGATTAAGCAGGAAAGAACTGTTAGGATAGGTAATAGAGATCATTGTGGATCAACTACTGTTTGAGAGTATTGGGTTAGAAGGAACTGACCTAGATGGAATCTCTTATAAATGATATTTTAGAAATAATGAAAACAAGCCATCTCCTAACAGGCAAAGCTGGAATGATTTGAGCAACAAAATAAGTCATGTAGTATTGGATAATCGGATTATAATCCAAAGTATAAAATATCCATGAATCCACACTGATACAAGGAAATGGCAGTAAATTTAATTTATATAAATAAATGTAAAATAGGAGAGAAGAGGCAAATATTCTTTAGAGAAGAATTTCAAATAACCATTAGAATTTTATTACCCTTCCCTCTAGGGATTAGAGTTTAACCCTTCCCCACTTGAGGATGCGCTAGACTTAATGACTAGCTTCTAAAAAGAAAAGTTCAGAAAAACTATTTTACCTTTACAGAGGAAAAGCCTGGCAGACAGGATCTTAACTGACTGACAGAAGTTAACATTATCAGTGATATCATGTGGTTGTCTTGTACCCCGTAATATGATGTGATGAGAAGAGCATACCTCTATGGGTTTTTTTCCCAAAATCCATAACTCCAGTCTAGTCACTAGAGAAAAAAAAAGAAAAAAAAAAATCAGACACATCCAGATAGGGGACATTCTACAGGATAGATACTAGGCCAGTACTTCTCAAGATTGTCAAGATCATGAAAAACAAGAAAATACTGAGAAACTCACAGATCAGAGGAGACTTGGGAAACTGGACCCCTGGATTACATCCAGGAAAGGCAAGAAGACATAAATGGAAAAACTGGTGATGTCCAAATGAAATCTAAAGTTTAGTTAATAATGTAAAAAATTAAAACAGTAACAAAAAGTAGCCACAAGATAGTGACGTGTACTGGGAACATTTTATTTCCTTTTTGGAATTTAAGTTACTTTTATTCAAGATTTAAATACTTTTACTTGTTTCCCCCTAAATTGTGTTCTGTATGTGGGACATGTTGCCTGTTCATCTCTGAGTCCAGGCAGCAGATCACAGCTTGTTCTACAGTAGGATCAGCCCCTTTCTTTAAATGAATGAATTCGTTAACAAAGAAACAATCATATAAATATTTCTAGAATTTAGAGAATGCAGTTGTAGGCTTGTGTTGTTTTTGTGTCTGTGTCTCCTTGCCCAGGAGTAGTGGAATTCATTCTTTAACACCCTCTGAATACATGGTTCTACCTTGGAGTTACAATGGAGAAAACATACCCTTCCCCCATGAACACTGTATGTTCTTAAGGATAGAGATTACGCAAGATTTGATCTTCTCACTGTTAGAACTGTAAATACTTGATTAAGCTGGATGATTTGGGAGTGATGTTGAAGAACTCAATTTTTTAAACCATTAAATACAAAATAACCCCAAATTTTGAAAATTAAGCTACACTAAACTTACAGTTGAATTTCTTGGGCCAGAGAAGTTGAGTTCTTAAAATTGAAATTTTGCACAGCCAAAAATCGAGAAGCAAAAATCTTTTCTAAGTTTCTTACACAGCAATTCTTCCTATTAAAAAAAAAAAAATTGGTGTAGATGAGAGCATTTGAAACCTCTTCATATGGGATACCCTTGGGAACACAAATCCCCAAAATACTGATTGAATACTTACAAGTGCTGCTGCTGGGTATTTAGGGTCAATGAGCCAAGCATGGCATTCAGCAGGACTCTGCCTTTTAATAGAAATAAGTTATCTGAAACATTCTACCTTTCCAAATTACCAGCAGCCAATCTACTAAAAAAGAGCCGCTGGGTCAGCCTGGGCTAGAGAAAGGAAAATAATAACATATATCTCCCAATACTCATCATGTATTTTGATATTCACTAAGTTACATATCTATGGACAAGCAGATTTTTCACAGAATGAATGAGTCATAAGTTGCCATAGCAACTACAGTTCAAACGGCTCTCAAACATTTTTGGAGCAACTAAAGCAGAATTATTTCTTCAAATAAATCATGCTTGGAACCCAATATGTTAAACAGATACGAGCCAAGCTGCTAGTGTGTGCATCTACATGTGTTAGGGAATGTTTTCCCTTCCCCCATCCAGGCCCACAGCTTTTGGCATCTCTTAGAATCCTTACGGCTTTTGAGAGCAAGATTTGGAAATGACTTAGTCTAAATCTCTCATATCGCTAATTAGAAAACTCAGGGCCATATCAACATGTTTTCAGTGGAATCCTGGAATTCTCTCTCTGCTGTGACCTGACCACCAATTTTTAGGTGTGTGGGGAGGGCAACTTGTCACATGCTTTGACCTTTAAAAAGTCTAACTTTATCTGAAAAGGATATCCGCTGATGAAGAATGTCTTCCCTGATGGGTACACATGGAACAGAAGCCAAAAAGTAATATTCAGCCAGCCTTGGCTATTAAAAA
This sequence comes from Stenella coeruleoalba, assembly GCF_951394435.1. Lineage (NCBI taxonomy): Eukaryota > Metazoa > Chordata > Mammalia > Artiodactyla > Delphinidae > Stenella > Stenella coeruleoalba. The sequence goes on from NC_137154.1 coordinate 76,329,651, forward strand.
AGGAAGAAAAAAAAATATTTTTCTTTTTGGTGTGTGAAAATTTCTAAAAAGTCGGTATAAAAGATCTAGCCCAGTGCCTTGTACCTAGTAGATATTACTGGATAATAATTATTATTAAAGACTTTAGGTGTTTGGTAGTTGATTTTGCAACTCTCGATGTAAATGGCAAAAGAACCAGTGAAACCTTAAACTGCAATAATAGAAGTTAAATAATGGCTCCAAAAATATGGTACACAGCCACAAATCTGATGGTCTCCCTTACACTGTTACATGATCCTCTGATCCTTCCAACTACTGGATGTAGTGGATGCCAATTTTTTTTTAAGAAAAGAAAACTGAGAGTGAAAAGTTATTTTCTCCAACTTACCAAAGGTCAAATAGTTGGTAGTGGCAGAGCTTGGGCTCAAGCCCATGTGTCCTTATTTAAAATCCGGTACTCTTTACAATGAAACACTTTTTTACTACACTAAGTGGAGTGTGGTAAAACTTCAAATGCCACCATACTTGAAAGAGGTCTTTGGCAAACTCAACCTTACCCAGAAGAAAGATGAAGACGGTGAGGTGAGGGGATTCACGCCCTATTCTGTGAAAATAGTTTAAGACCAGAGTGTTGCTGCACCACTTGTAACCTTCAGACCATCCAAGAGCTATTTAGAAATGCAGAATCTCAGACCTTCTGAAGCAGAATCTGCATTTTAATGAGATCGAAAGATCATTTGTATCAACACTGCAGTATGAAAAGCACTGGTATACTGGAACTTTCAGTGAGGGCTTTGGGGAGATCTAAGGGCAAGAAGAGACAGGACTTATGTCTTATTATTCCAAAAGTCAAAGATAGGACCCCTTAGAAGAAGTCAGAAAAAATGATGGAAAGGTTAAAAAAAAAAAAGTTTTACCACTAGCTCTTCAAAACATAGAACTCAAAAAACAGCTTTCTTTCATAGTGTTTAAGTGCATCGGGATGACTCACCATTTGTCAGGATTTCACAGAGGAAATAGAACAATTAAATGGGAGTTTAGAGTCACTGAGCACCAGGACCTATGCAAGTCATTGGAGCACCTAAGTAAATTAGACATTATTCTTCCTTGCAGGAGGACCATGGTTTAGTGGGATAACAGATAAAAGTCAATGAAATGTAATATAATGAAATGCTAAAAAGAGTAAGTATTGAGTGTTATAGGGGTAGAGAGATAGGGCATTATTCTGAATCCAGGAGATGGCAGAGGCGATGAAAAAGTATATAGATTGGATGCAGAGAAAGAAGTGTGGATGATTGTACCTGGATGCACAATGCCGTCATCCAGCTAAGTATGGATGAACTGAGAAGCTGAAGGGAGCAGGTCTCTGCAGTCAGGTGGGATTGCACCTTGTACAGAGGAAGGGGCTCATAGAGAGGATGGGCTGAGGGAAGGAATAGAGTGAAGGATGGGAGAGGGCGGGATGAGCTGCACTTATTCTTTTTTCATGTCTTCATCCTTTCAACTAACATAGTGCCAAGCACTGTTCTAGTTGCTCACCATTTTAAAAAACTAGGTATGATCTTTGTTCTCAAGGAGTTCATAGCTCAATAAGGGAGAGAGACATGAATTAAAAACAGTACAAATGAGGTAAGTGTGGTAGGGGCACAAATTGTGAAAGGTTTTACATATGAAGGGAAACGTCCTAAGTAGACCTTAAAGGATGGAACATCAACAGGGAATGAAGGGAGCAAAGACCAAGAGACTTAAAGTTGATTGGGGTTTCTCGTGGATTAAAGCTAGTTCTAAGTAGCTGGGAAGTCGAGTGCTTGCACTGATATATTGGCATGAGATCGTGGGAGGATAGGATGAGGTACAAATGAGCAGTGTTGATTGCATGAGGGCCAATCTGAGGCGGTACAGAGGGCTTCGGGAGAATGATGTGATAAGATTTACCTTTAGGAAGACCAGAACGGAGGTTGAGCATTGTGTTGCGTGTGTGTTGGCCCCTGCAAGCTGAGGAGGCAATGTTACATCAACCCTAGAAAAGACAAACAGGGCCAGACCAAGGGAATGATTCATTCCAGAGGTCGAAGTGACATGACATGGCCACTGTTTTCAATGAGTAATTTAGGGGATTCAGATGTGGCACAGATGTCTGTAGGTTGCTGGGGAAGGATCAGCAATACTACCAATGGGCAAAGTTACCAAGGCTGAAAGAAGTAACCGAAAGCCCCAGGCACATTTAGTGGTTGGAACTGGTTGGTAGGCATGGTGATGTAGACACACCTGGCCTGAGCCATTCCTCTTTTGCGGAGCCCTGCAGGCACTGACTGGCAGCAATACTTAGAGACTGATTGCTTCATGCTGCCCATAAAATCAGGGGCTTTAACCTGGGTTTCAAGGATGGAATTCAGGGGATGGGGAGGCTGTAAACTCCCTAGTTTGTCTGCGTATATGCATGATTTTCCCCTCAGGAAGAGGGTCCATAGATACGATCAAACTCTCAAATTTCAGCCCCACTGTTGACCCACCTCCTCCCAATACCAAGAATACTAAGTGCTGCAAATGCTGCTGTGTACATAGTAGCTAAAAGTTGTGGCAATAGTGTCTGTCAGAACCAAGGGTCGACTCTGAAGGTGGGAGTGGAATTTGACTTGGGAACAACTTGACCTAAGGAATGAGGCTCAGCTGACTAAGCTTAAAAGCTCAGGCCAGCCTACTGCTGTGCCTACTTGATGAGGAAATGGTCAAAGAGACCGTGGACGTACCTAGGGGAAAGTCATAATGAGGGGCCAGTGGGAGTTGCAGAGCATTTAGACCCCAGTGTCAGTCTGTTGCCTGGGGCCAAGTTATGACCTAGAAGCTGAGGAGGTGGCCTTTCTTCGGCTTTGTGAACTCACAGGATCCTTGTGCCAGAAAAAAATTTCTGGCCATTGCAGAACTGAAGGGCCCTGTCATTCTCTCTTCCATGATGGGCCTCTCCAGGACTCCAGGGGCAGGTCAGTCTTCCCTCTACTCAGGGAGTGTTTAGTGGTGTGAAGCACAAAGCTCAGGGGTTGTAGAGTGAGTGAAACGGCCAAAGGTGGCAGAGCTGGTCTTTGCTACTAGATTTACTACTAGATTTTACTTTTAGTTTTGTCGTGGCAATATTTATGAAGTATGGTTTTGATGTGTTAGCCATTTTTTCTTAATATATGTTAAAAATAAATACATAGCTATAAGGTCTGTTTAGGTGAGAAACATTGCTTTAAATAAACCAAATGCCCCTTAAAGCTTTAAAAGAGTTGCTTTTCTTAGTGATAATGAAACTTAATGAAAACAGTGGGGAATTGCTTAAGGACCAGCTCGCCTCTACCTTCTGCCTTTTACAGTTGTAGGGGGTGAAGGAAAGGAGGGGCAGAAAGAATCAAAATTCCAAATTATGTTTGGCGAGTGTGGTAAGTAGTTTTCCAGAAGTGGCAGACAGTCTTCACCACACATTCCTTCCCTCCCTGTAAGTACATGCCTCTCCACCCATCAAGAACTGGAGCAAGTCATCTTCCTCCTAAATCTGGGCTAGCTTATGACTTACCTTAATGAATAGAACATGGTAGAAGTGCTTCGCCAGCTCTGGGCCAGCTTGGGGAAGCCAGCCACTCACTGCGCTGTGAAGAAGCTAGGACTAATGTAATCGATTATTTGAAGAGGGAAAGGGAGAAGTCATGTGGAGTAGCATCATCACATGCTCCAGCCAGCTCTGTGGACCCCAAAAATCAACTGTGAACACAAAAACTCACTTGCCCAAGTCCTGACACATAAAATCATGAAAAATAATGAATCCTTTTAAGCCACCAAATTTTGGCACAGTCTGTGTAACAATAGATAATTGAAACAGTAATGATGGGACCATAGCAATGAGAATCCCGGAGTTCCTCTGCTTTGTAGCTCAGTATGGTGAACACTGTCAGTTGTTTCCCAGTGCTCTCAATGTTCTCCTTTCTCTCACAGTAATAGGAACCCCAGTTTTTTAGCTAGGGACATAGCAGCTCAAAAGAAAGATTACATTTTCCTTTGGTGTTATGTGTGGCCATGTGACCAAATTCCAACAAATGGGATAAGAGAATAAATAATTACTGCTTCCTTTTGGTTCTTAAAGCTAGGAGGCAAGCTCTCCTTCACCTTGTTCCTTCATTCTACTGCTTGGAAAATGAGTGATTTTGTACCACACAGAAAGAGTGGATGGAGCAACAAGATAAAAGTCTGGGTCCCGCATGACTGCATAGAACAGAACTGTCATCCTCCTAGACCATCTGCTTGTTACATGAAAGAGAAAGTTGTACTTTGTTTAAATCCTCTGTCCTCTGTTGCATGTGTCTGCATTTGTATGCTAACTAATACATTCGGTTTCTGCTGGCCTACAGATCTTGGAAGCAGTGATGCCAGGAGGAGAGACACAGGGCCATCAGCCCAGGGGCTTCCCTAGTAGCTTCCATGAGGTCAAAGTGCTGCCAAGGAAGGGAGTAATTGGAAGTAGGTGTGATTGGCTACTCAGCTTGGGGAGTTTGTCCCTAGCAAGTGTAGTCCTCGCAGATAAAGAAGAGCTGTGTCTGCCAACTGAGTACATATGCCTTCCATGTGGGCTAAGTTCACGAAGTGGACTCTGGATCTTCTCCATTCAGGAGTGTGCCTTGTGACCTGAATTATGATTTCATCACAGCCTATAATACCTGGGTTGCAACTGCCCATTACCTGTTTGTGTTCCACTAGACTGAGCTCCAGGAAACCATATTCTATGGGCCCAGGGAAGGAGTTCTGTATAAGTTGCCTACCCCAAATCTGGTCTTCCTCCTTCCTTAATGAAACCTAGACTTCATTTAAAGTGACAATATGCCCAGTTGAAGAACTGTATTTCGTGAACTCCTGTGCAATATGAAGACTATCTGATACAGTTTCTGCCACTGAGATGTAAGTAAAGTTATAAATGGGAAATTTCTGTGAACGTTTTGGGGTTTTTTGGAATAAGTGCTACCCCATTCTTCCTCATGATTTCACTTCTTATTCTTCCTGCCTGGGAAATGGATGAGAGCCTGGAGGTGAAGCGACTGTTTTGCGTCCATAAAAGTGAAAGCAAGGGGCTTCCCTGGTGGTGCAGTGGTTAAGGATCCACCTGCCAATGTAAGGAACACGGTTTGAGCCCTGGTCTGGGAAGATCCCACATGCCTCGGAGCAACTAAACCTGTGAGCCACAACTACTAAAGCCCACGGGCCTAGAGCCCGTGCTCCGCAACAAGAGAAGCCAACGCAATGAGAAGCCGGCGCACCACAACCAAGAGGAGCCCCCGCTCGAGGCAACTAGAGAAAGCCCACACGCAGCAACGGAGACCCAATGCAGCCATAAATAAATAAATAAATAAATAAATAATTGTTTTTAAAAAGTGAAAGCAAGAAAGAGCCTGGGACATTTATATCATCGTGGAACCTAATTCCAAATTGTGCTGTTTTGTGAGGAAAAACCTGTATTTGGTTAGACACTGTAGTAGAGTTTCAGTTACAGTCAGCCAAATGAAATACCTTCCTCCTTATCATTTTACTAACCCAAATCATTTGCAGCACTGAAGAATATCAATCATGGAGAAATGCTGTGCTTAACATACATGGTGGCTGAGTACTGTTAATTTCACCCGTGTCTTGGAAGGAACCAGAAACCCTGATATAGAAGGCTCTGTGTTTGTGAGATATGACTTACCATATATATGTATGATTTATAACTGTACCCATTTCAGACCTTCACTGAGTCATCTTCTCCCCATTTGTACGTTCAATGGCTGAAATCACCAATTTGATTATATAATACAGACTTGTAAACTATTTAACCTTGAAAATGAATGTTTTGTTAATAATGAGTTTTGTTCATGATTCCATAAGAATATGATGAATCTGCTTTAAAAGTTATGCATTGCAGCAAATGGCCCATAGCAACACCCTTCATCTAAATACAGTGCATTCTCTATAATAAATGCTTTCTCTCTATCCATCTCTAAACACTCACTTTCCAGCGGGCTGCTGTACTTCAGATGGACAAAATGGAGTTATGACAGAAAAAACAGGGAAATGTGGGAGTCAGAAAATGTAGACTTGCGGGACAATGGGGATGAGGGAGAATGAAGACAACAGTTAGGGGGGGCAGAATGACAGCGATGACAGGCTCTGAACAGGGGATGCTGCCACTTATGTCCAGACTCTGTGATAAAATGTTGAGCACACATGAGACACAGAATGAACAGGCGACCTTTTCACGTGACCCTGTGAGTGAGTGTGGTAGAGGGGTCTGCACCCCTGTCTCCCCCAGCTCCCAGTCCAGCGTTTCTCTATGCAGTTGTGCAAAGCCTCAGTTCACTCCTTGTCAAGGAAGACCTAATTCCCCCTTTGCTTTACAGAACATTTCAGCTCACTAATTTCTTTTATGCGCAGGCCCAGCGGCCATGGCTCACGGGTCCAGCCGCTCTGCGGCATGTGCGATCTTCCCGGACCGGGGCACGAACCCGTGTCCCCTGCATCGGCAGGCAGACTCTCAACCACTGCGCCACCAGGGAAGCCCTGCTAATTTCTAAATATAAATTGTATGTTAGGATACATGTTGATTCTTGTGGACATTTGGTTCTTATAGCTTTGCTGGTCAATAGGTTCTTATAGCTTTGCTGGTCTTATAGCTTTACTGGAGATGAGGCTGGGCTTGGGGTCAGAAAACCTGGTTGGAATCCTCGTTAAGCCATGGACTTAGTTGTATAATTTTGTGCAATTCTTATCTGTAAGCATCAGTTTCCCCATCAGAAAACATAGAGGTAATAGCTATCTATCATATAGTTTGTTATGAGACTTTTATAAAACAGTATACTTCTCCTCCCACAGCACTCCCCAGCAAAATTTAAGAGATGAAAGACAGAATCATTGACAGCGATGTGGTCAAGACAACCTGGGTTAGCAGGGGTCTTACAGTCGAACTTACAATTCAGGCAAATAATATAAAAGTGCAAAGTAAGCCAAGTAAGGCTGTGATGATTTAGAGTGCTGTCGGTAAAAGGCACAGACCTATTAAGCTCCAACTGATTGTTGCTGTGCACAAATGTAGGCTTAGCTTTTCTGATATTTTGAGAGATGCCGAAATCTGGGTGTTTGTGTGTAATCCCTTGCTTTCAAAATGTTGGCAAGTATTTCACAAGGTTAAAAGATTTATTGGACCAAACAACACAATCTTGGATGTAGCTAGTGGGATACCAGTTTGTCATCTTTGGGTTCAGTAAATTTAGGGGAAGGCTTTAATTTTTCTGTTCTTTTCTTCTGGCTGAAGAATAGGTCCTCTTGGATGAAGAAACGCTTAACCAATGTCTGAGTCTCTTGTAGGCAACACAGCTTCCTCATTTGCCTTACAAGTAAACAGACAGGATCCATTTAAAAAAAAAAAAAAAAGTCTTCTTGGCAGAGTTGAATGCAGACAGCTGCAAAAAAACAGGAGAACTCAGCAGAATCTAAAGGTGTTGAGGAAAAGTTTCATTATCTCATTGGAACAATGAGTGGGCCAAGGAAATATTGGCTTAGTGTGTGAAGTAAGGATGATTGGAGGTGACCAGGAAGTGGCCAAGAACATGAACATTTTAAAAGGTCATCTAAAATAGGCTTATTGGGGCCTCAGAAAAAAACTTGAATTTTTTACCCTATGTCCAGCATCTTTTAGTATGAGATCCTTAGGTTTAGGACCGATCATAATCAATACCATCAGGTCTTTGTGAATATGAAACATACTTCATTGAAATCTTATTGCCTGAACATCTTAATCCTTATCTCTATTTTTTGTTTTATTATTAGGAGCATCATCTCGGGGGCAGTGGGGGAGAGGGAAGAATTTTCTCGGCTGCTTCTTTGTTCTGGTGAGGGAGGCCACATACTTATGCTAAGGTGGGATTTGGCAAATGCTTCTTAAAACATAGATTAAATCCATTAGAATCAACTCTTCAAAACTAAAAATTCCTCATGGTGTGGAATTGCTTTTTTCTGAGTAGGACTGGAGCAGTTATGGGGTGGAGAGTAGCCACTGCAAAGAAAAAAGGACCAGACCTATTAGGTGCTGACTCTGTCCTAGGCCCTATGCTAGTCTATATTTTTTAGTAATTCCATTTCAGGTGTGTAGATTCTGGGACCCTTCCGACTCATGAGAAGAAACTCTGTAAGCTGCTTGTTTCTTTCTTCATACAAGGATAGGCGAAGGGATCAATAATAAAAAAGAAAAAAAATAGGAATTTCTGTTCTCTGGATAAGGACTTCTATATCTGTACATTTTCATAGAATTCTGCTTGAATTTTTTTTCCTCTTGTTAGTGTCACCTGTATTGATGGTTTTACTCTATGTCAGTATAATTACCTTACAGGAGGCAGAGAGACTTGTGGTTAAACTCTGAAGTTGCACTTTCTGGATGAATCCTGATTTTCTAAACCTTAATATTCTAACTTGTAACATGGGAACACTAATAAGATACCTCATAGATTATTAATATTACATGAAGTGGTCCTTAATAAATAGTAGCTATTATTTTTTTTTCTTATATCAATCCTAGAAAGAAAAGTATTATCTAAGTTTGACAGATGTGGAACAAATTTAAGAAACTGCAATAACAAGAAAGTACAATAAGCTTAAAAGCCTTTATTTTTCTTCATAACCGGTGTCTCTCATGGGAAGTTATAGATTCTTGTTGCTTCTTTTAGCCCTAGGTAAGGAATAGTTTCCAAGACTGATGATAATTTTCCTCTTCATCATGATGCCAGAACTGGGCTAATGTGTACTGGGTTTCTTGGTTGTATCCAGTGATTTGGCTTAAAAATGCATTACAAGATACAAATTTAATAGGTATGCATTCTCAGGTGCAGGATCAAAATTACTAAATAAAAACCTTCTGGGACTTCCCTGGTGGTCCAGAGGTTAAGACTTTGTGCTTCCACTGCAGGAGCACAGTTAGATCCCTGGTTGGGGAATCAAGATCCTGTGGCCAAAAAAAGACAAAAATGAAAAATCCTTCCATGTTGCTAGAACTGCTGGGTGGGATAGCAAGGATGAATGAATATAGTTTTAAATACCAGACTTTCAAAACTTTTATTTAATGGGGGAAGAAAACACCACTACTAGGTATACTTGTTCAAAGCTTTTAACATTGTTTTTTAAAAATTCTAGAAAACAATTTAAATTTAAAAATTAAATCTCTGTAGTAGACAGCCTGACTGGCAGCCAGCATCTCTACAAATGTTAAGAATAGAGAATTCTGATTGTTCTCCAAACTGACCCGCTGTAACAAAGAGGAGGCTAGCCTAACCTTAAGCAAACATGGAGCTAAAAAAGGGAAGGGAAATGGACCAAGAGAGTGGCTGAGACCACATTTCCTTCTCAAGCTCAGCTAGTTACCATTGGATAAAGCATAATATCTCTCTGAGCTTTATTTTCTGTGCTTCAAAAATGTAGTAGTAATAAATGCCTGCTTTCTATCAGGGATGTTTTTCCAGATGAGATAATGCACATGAGACAGTGATTGTGAAACTTTTCAAATGTAGAGTTCAATTCAAATATGAAGAATTATTAATATTCTAGTTGCAGTTTGAAACAAGTGAAGAAGGCATGCTAAATTAAAGTTTTATTCTAATGGTATAAGAATCCATAGGTATTATTTAGGGGCATAAGTTGAATTACTACTTATATTTCATTATAAGATGTTTTCTTTTTTTTGATTTTATAGTTATTTACAATGTAGTGTTAATTTCTGTTGCATGGCAAAGTGATTCAGTTATACATATATATTCTTTTTCATATTGCATTATAAGATTTAATGCCTATTTCACTTTTATTTCAGATGCTTTAAACCTCCAAGGTATCTGAGCCTTCTTAAGGATGAAAGAGTAATCCTATGGGAAATATAATGCTTATAGATAGCTAGAAGAAATAGTATGAGGTAGGAAGGAACATCTTCAAATATTTGGATTTTAAATTTCTTTAAATTTATAAAATTCTTACCCAAGCTAAGAATCTTGTTTACTAAGGCCTTTCCATAGAGCTTAATAGATATTTCATGTGATATCTTAGCAGAGTCAGTGATGGTTAGAATCAAAACTAAGGAGCCTTTGCCCTCTGGCTCTCAGCAAAGCCTCTCTAGTGTTCTTTAGTCTTCTGTGTCAACTTTCTTTGGCTGCCATATTAAAAAAGGTTTTCCTAGGAAGGTGAGATTGTTTCTTCCTAAAAGGATTAGGGAAATCATCATAGGAAAGGAGATTTCCATTCAATCCTTAAAAGATAAAAAAGATTTAAAAGACAAATAGCAAAGCAGAGGAGGACACAGTAAATGTCAACGGCAAAGAGTAGATAACATAAGTATTCTGACACTCACAGGAGATTGTTACCATTGATTTCATTGTTCTTATTTCTCTTTACCTGTTTTAAACTTAAGAATTATACCTAATTTAGTGTGTCTTAGTTGTACAATTTGCCTAGTCACATGGGCAATTGATATATGCTAAAACTTTCTTTTATGTAGCAGAATGCAAGTGTTCCTTGAATTAACTTAAAAAGCATATTTCTAATTGAGGCACCTCTTCTTCACCTTCTAAGAAGAATGAAAAAAAATCAGAGCGCACCAAAACCTCCAGGGATAGACAGAGCAGATGTAGGTGCTGGCCAGGCCAATGGAACTCTGAGCTGAGTACTGATTCACTCTGAACTATACTTGGTCCCTTCAAAACCCAACTCACAATACCCACAAATCTGTCAAGGGTGAAAAAACAAGGTTTGACGTTAAACTTTAACTTCTTAAAGTTTTAAGTTCTTTACTCAAAGGGCAAAGAGGAATGGTGCCAGTCCTTTTCTGCCCTAAAGCCTGTTATTTGTAAAATGTTTGGACACTTCCAACAATAAACATGAATTGTGGACTCTAACACATTTACTGCCTTACTTATCTCTCCAGATCTCAAACAGACCCCTAAGAAATAAATACACATTTATGTAGAAGTGTTATCAGGGCCCACTTGTGCAACAGTTTATGTCTCATTGGAAAATATTTGCATCTTCTCTCATAGCTGTAATTGGAGAGACATTAGACCTTAATTACTCTCGAACTATTTCTAGCCATAGTCACCCTCATCTACAAAAAATTTAATACTTTCAAAAATACCTTTTTATTAACCTAAATTCCAAGACCTCACCGCCCAAAAAACCTCTCCCCGAGAGGCCTATGCCTGATAACAGAAATCACACCACTTCCTATGGATAAGACATGTTTTCCTTTATGAAATAGATGTCACAGGAAGGTGTATTCTTTTATTTATTTGCTTCTTAGATTATTGATTGATAAGCTGCTTCCTAATGAGGCAGTTCTCTGAAAGTGGGTTTGCAGGGAGTGAGTGTGGACAGGTACAGGTCTGCAGCAAATAGTTGGCCTGGGGGAGGCTAGTGTAGCCCGGGGCTGACTGAGTTCACAAGGACCCTGCAGACATGTGGAAGATGCCCCAAGGAAGATGGGAGAAAACTAAGAGCAGTTATGGGTGCAAAAGAGAAATCTCTACTTTCACAACTCACAACTCTCTCCGGGATCACTTCTGAGTCTTTGGATGCCATTTACAAATGTGTTCTTTAATTCTTTAGCAATAGTGTAAAATTAGCTAACTTTCAATTGTATTTACAGTAACTACCTAAAAAGCCCAGCTAACCCAGAGCCACCTCTTTTGCCAAAGTTCACATTGTACTTTTGATATAAACACACAAAGATTCATGGGAATGCTCATTGACCTTCAGAGCTAGAACACAGAGGAGCCTTAAAAGTACTGTACATAGGAAGCTGAAACCTTTGTTAATGTAATTGAGAAGCTGATTTGTTACATTTTCTTTGAATTGCTGTTCCTGGCAGTGAATCAAATATGACCATATAAGGGACCACATTCTGCTATGGGACTAACCCACCCTCCCCTCCCCCGGCCCGCCAGCATGTGTTCACTCTCTTTTTTTGTCTCTCTTTGGGCAGGCTGCACTCATAAAGTGAGTTGCTGCTCTGTTGATATACTTTAGTTTGAGTTCCTCAGATGTTGAAATTTTTATTTGGAAAAGAAACATAAAAATAAGTCATAATAGCAGCAACAGAGTTTTGAGAAAGAATTAGTTATTAAATAATTCCTAAATGAAAGTCCCGTGCAGATGACTGTGGGGACAAGATTTATTTATTTTTTATTGTGGCATTTTTCATGTGATATTACCGTTTAAGTTTTTTCAAGTTCTAAGTTTTCTCTTTCAATAATCTTTTCTATTTTTCTTATGTATTTAACATCTTTTTAATGACACTGTCAAACCATGGTAGTTTTCCTACTTAAGATACATGTCTTAAGCCCACTCTTTCTTGCTGAATTCACTAAATTGTTGTTTTTATAATATAAAGTTCTCAAATAGACACTCAAGCACTTTTTCTGTTTTTATTGGCTTTTTCATCTCCCTTGGTTTCCAAAGACTTTGTCTGAAGAAAGTTTGCAACTATGAAGAGTTTCGTGCTGTAACTTTGACTTGCTATTTCCTTTTTTGTCAACCTATCCAGCCCCAATAGACCCAGCTCCAGATTAGCTTCCTTTGGGCTACACTAGCCTCTCTCTCTTCTCTGAACTATAACACTAGAATTGAAACCTGTGATTTAAGATTTACTTATAATATGGCTTAAATTTCCTTGCATTTTTATCATGTGTGCAATATTCTTCAGCTCTAATAAGACCATGATTTAACTGTGGGTGGACATTGCCTTCTACTTTGATAGCCCTCTAAGTTCTTGAATGGCACATGATACAACCTTGATGTATGTTGGTTAATGCCTTGGGAACAGTGAGGGACATTCCTTCTTGTCATTTTTCAGGTCCTTAGTTGGTCTGAAGAAATGTTTTCTATTTCATTCCCCCTAACCATTTTAAGCCCATTTAGGTCTTCATTCATTAAAATTGGATTCTATTTTAAAGATCACTGGAGCAAACATTTAGATGATAACCTACATCTTTTTTTTTTTTTGATCATGGTCACTTTTGTAAGATAATGCAGTTTCACTCTGCTTCCAGGCCTACTAAACCATGATTTGAAATATCTCAAAACAAAAGCTATACTATAGAGATCATTTGTCTATTCATTTTATATTTGGAATCACTCCACCGAGTTTTGTACAAATTAGTGATGAGAGATGTAGATAAGATACAAATTTCTAGAATAAACTCTTTATTAAACTTTTTCCTGACCTTTGTTTTTATTTTGTCTCTCTTTTAGCCTGAAAAAATAAGAAAGTAAAAGATTTCACACATTTACTGATGAATAAAGAAAAGATCATAATCAGTGGAGCAGAAATGCCCACTTCTATCATTGCTTTTGATTGGGAAGAAAGAATGATAGAAGTTTATTTTATCCCAGAACAACTTCATTTATCTGCATAAATATGAGAAATTAATTTCAATTTTTCCATAAATCCATATTTTAAGACATAAAATATGGATAACAAATTATAATTACCTTGTAGTTTTAGTGTAATAATATTGTGGTGTTAACTGAAATGGGAGATTAAATTCACTACTTCAATTCTATGCAAACAAAATTAAGGGGAACTCAGAATTTACTAGCCTCTATGTGAGCTGAAAACCCACTTCTGTTGAGAGTTCTACCTGATCAATAACATTCTGTGGTCAACCTACAAATCAGCACATGGCTCCAACTCTTACGTTCACAATCTCTGTGACCTTGGATGAGTTGCACGCTCTCTGGAGTCTCAGATTCTTTATTTGTAAAGTGAGGTGGTGGAATTGATTTGTTTCCTAACAAGTTTTTTTGTTGTTGTTGTTGAGCCTTCTAAAAAGTTAATGAAAGCAATGGAAAGCATATGTACACACAGACACTAATATTATACACAGACTGTACTGGGATTTAAGCTGCCTTAAAGCCAGTCCTTGAACCACAGTTACAGAACCAATGGACCAGAGTTGTTTTAAAGGCTGGTGTAACTCTAACATCCTATGACTCTGTGAACATATATATATATATATATATATTCTTTTTTTTTTTTTTTTTTTCGGTACTCTCACTGTTGTGGCCTCTCCCGTTGCGGAGCACAGGCTCCATACGCGCAGGCTCAGCGGCCATGGCTCACGGGCCTAGCCGCTCCGCGGCATGTGGGATCTTCCCGGACCAGGGCGCAAACCCGTGTCCCCTGCATTGCCAGGCGGACTCTCAACCACGGCGCCACCAAGGAAGCCCCATATTTTTACTTTAAATCAGCTTAAATAGTATAATGAGAGAGAGAAAAAAAAACAAAGGAAGAAACATATTTATAAGCAAAAAGATAATTCAAGTGCAACCTATATCTGGGTAAGAGGATCAATTTAGATACTAGATTGTGATGTTGGAATGTGGTGAAAATAATGAATTCGATATGCAGAAGTGAATAAAATATATCAGCACTAACAATGAATTTTAACAGTAATGTTTTAAATGATAAATTGCTGTTTATTATAAGATGAATTAACTTATACATCTTCTAGAGGTACATGTTCTTTTCATGTCATTCAAAAATTCCATATAGAAAAATATACTGATTCAGAGAACAGTGAAAACATAATGACTTTCAAATTAATACAGAAGACACTATTAATTTGAAATACATATTTTGAAGATGATTTTTAAATAACTAATTTTTACATTTATCATGCACACTGTTAATCTTCAGTTGAAATTATTTCACAATTAATTTTGACTTAATAAAACAACTTCCGTATTTCCGTTTAAACCATTTATCCTTGGGGTATGGTTTGAAGCTATTTGCTTATTATTTTGGGCCGTTATAACAACAGGATTATATGAATATAACTAGGAAGAATTAAAATGCAAATTAACACTTTAAATTATAATGTTAAATTCAACTTCAAGAAAGTATAATGGAAAAAATAATTTGTTTTTCAGAATGAAGGTGTTATTAAAGGGAATGTGTAGAGAGGAGATGGAAAGAAAGACAAAAGGAAAATTGTTTTTGCATATAAAACAAAAATTGCTGTTTCAAAGATAATTAAAATTTACTGAAAATAGAGTACAGAAAAATAAGTTTTAATGCAGTAAAATAACATTAGGTTTGAAACTATCACAAATCAACATTTTAAGATTCATTAGTGTTATATACTATAGTTATCCAATTTCATAACTGAGAGGGTAAAATAACTCTGGAGAATATTTGTAAGTACCATAATTTTCAGATTATTGATAGATATGTAGGAAATAAAAAGAGAGTAAATTGTCCTTTCATTTTTCAGAAATTAAATGGAAAAACTCAAGTTCAAATTGCATGAGGTTAAACAAAGACAATCACTAAGACTTTATAGTCTAAATTAAATAAAAATCTGTTACAAGTTAGATTGAACTACTGTTGTCCAGATTTCAATATAAAGACAAGGCAAAGTTAAAGAGTCTAAAATAAAGTGAATAGTACTATAAGTTCCAAACTTTTTGAGATACCTATATATCATGTTCCCTCATTTTTCAGAAAGGAAAAATGAGATTCACACAGGTTAGGTAACTCACACTGGCTCAATAAAGAAATGTTAGAGTACGGTTTGGAACCCACGTGTTTTCATTCAAACTTCCAAACTCTTTCCTCTATATTTTAGCTTGCACTGATAACCTTTGTTCTCTTGTAAAAGGGACTTAGCTACATCTTTCTCTAGATTGCTGTGTACATGAGCTTGCACTCATGCATGCATGCATGCAGAGTTAAGAAGAGACATTTCATATCTCAGAATAATTTCAATGTAAGCCCTACCTAAGTAGAGATAACTTGAGATTGCAGTAAGTTAAAGAACTATAGCTCCATATGATATATGTAACTTAATTCTATGCAAGAAAGTTTTTAAAAATATGAAAATGATGTAAAGTATGAATAGCCTCTGAATGTAAGTCCAGCATTTTCTTGGTTTTCAGAAGAAATATATTTTGTAGCTCCATAGCAAAAGTAAAATAAACCACCAGACACGAATCCAGATAGCCCAATCAGATAATTTAGAAACAAACAATAACCTCTTCCTGTCCCCAGATCACCTCTACTTGGGCCAGTTTCCTCACTGCAAAAACATATTTGTTATTCAGAAAACACTCTATTAACTAAGCTACTTGTAGAGAAGATTTTTTTACATATACATGAACTTTAAACATGGAATAATTTTATTTTCATAAAATATGCTTCAAAATGAAGGTCTTTTAAATAGTAGTCATGAACATGATTCTCTATTTGGAAGGAAGAAAAATTCACGGGGATGTGCAAAAGACCACTTTTGACATGTTTTCTTCAAGAAGCAGCCCCTCAACGATTGCCCGTCACAGGGCGTGGTCTACATGGACAGCAAGCTCTCCTGCTGCAGACAGGGAGCAGGCTGAACGTCCAGAGAGGACTCGGGGAGCCCAGCCTCCAGATGGGCTTCCACACAAACTGCTTTCTCTCATGTACTTCTTTGCCAGAACAGCATTCTAATTTGCAGGTAGAGGGTTTTCATTTTTTTGTGGCTTTTCAACAAATAAGGAGCTATATCAGTGAGTTTACTATCTTTTGGTTATTAAAAATCATATTTGGTCACCAAGATTAATTTATTAATGTTAACTACCTACATTGTAGAATATACGTTGTAACTATTAAGGATTTTTAGCATGTACTTACCTATTTCTTAGGAAAAATATGTCTGTATAGCGTTTTATAGTGTGCAAAGGAATTTCATAGGCATTATCTCCTTTAAAAGCAAAGCTCTTTGTTGAAATATTCTCTGCTAGATAATTGAAGACATTGAGGTTCAGAGAATTGAAGAAGATTACTAAGATCACAAAGCATTACATTTCAGAGAAGTGACAAACCTGTCCTAAAACTAAGTACAGTATTGCTGTTTGTTTTTCTACATGTATTTGGGTGATATTAACAACTATTTGAAATTGGTGCTTAGGCAATCTCTGTCTATGAGATGCACAGGTATGCATGTTCTGGTTCACTCTACCTCCATGCTTACCTTTTATCAATCAGGTCATTATTGTTTTTTTTAATTTTTAGAAATTCTCAGTGGTAATTATCCTTTAACAAATAAACCAATATACGTCCACCAGAATTCAGAAATTTGACCAAGCTAGATGCAAATACTCTGGCTCAATTAATGTGAATATCACATTCTCCCCTCAGCTTAAATTTTGTTGCATAATTTATAGATTTTCCCCCTTTTCTATATTTTCTCACATGTTGTGGGAATTTAGATAATATGTTTTTCTTACTATGCATAATTTCAGTAATTTAAATGCCATTTAGGAACTTGAATAACTGTAATAATGGTTTGTTGGTAAATTATAAAAAATTTCACAAAAATCTAACAGTTTTTTGACGCTCAAAATTCTTAAAATTATTCTTTCCTTTGATAAATTATTCATAACTCTGTAATGTTTCAGCAAGAACAGTACCTCTTTATTTTATTTATTTATTTTTGCGGTACGCGGGCCTGTCACTGTTGTGGCCTCTCCCGTTGCGGAGCACAGGCTCCATACGCGCAGGCTCAGCGGCCATGGCTCACGGGCCCAGCCGCTCCGCAGCATGTGGGATCTTCCCGGACCGGGGAACGAACCCGCGTCCCCTGCATCGGCAGGCGGACTCTCAACCACTGCGCCACCAGGGAAGCCCAACAGTACATCTTTAAATCATTGTTGTTATTAGGAAATGTGTAAGATTTGTGAAGATCAAAATAAATCTGAAAAGTAAAAACATTTTCATCTATTCTATATCATCCAGGTTGGTCTGATTTAAATCTTATTTAAAGGAAACAATTCCATTGTGTAGTTCTGCTAAAACTGTCTTAATAAATAAAGGAAGAATTAATTTCATAATTTAAATGTGAATTCTATGAATAATTTTGTATTTACCACATTTTTTCCTCTTTGCCTAGCACATGGTCCAACTTTAAATATTTTTCAACAGAAATATTTTGTGTCTATATCTATCTTACTTTTAAATAAGGAGTAGATGATTATTTACCTAAACTTTCTGGTACATAAGGATTAAAACATAAAGATATTTGAAATAGGATAGGCACTAAGGCATTGATTTTATCAGAACCATTTAGTAAATATAATAATGGAAATATTGAGAATGTGAATTTATCCTCAAAATTCCAACCATTAAAAAACACTCCTTGCCAAGGCACTTGGAGCCACCCTGAGACTACAAATCAGAGAAACTTTGACTTTCAAGAATGTATACTTTATATAATACTCCCTAATTTCACTTTGAGTAAGATTTTAAGGTGTATTTTCTTTAAGATATATATATCTATATATATATCTATATATATCTATATATATCTATATATAGATATATATAGATATATATATAAAGGCACTGTATTCTGGTAATTTTTATAGACCTAGAAGTTATCAGTTAACTGTTTAATCCAAAGTAATTTTCTGTCAATAAAAAGACCCGTTTTTAGAACTGCACAGACCATGTCAGTGAATTGCTTGAACAAATCTCTCTCTCTCTCTCTCTCTCTCTATATATATATATACACACACACACACACACACATACATACATACATTATTTTTCAGTAATTAAATCAGATTCAAATCTTTAGTCATAAATTTAGTAGGGGAGGAGTGGAGTTTCTTATGATATTTAATGAATTCCTTAGCAGGGGCTATAATGTTGGGAAATTAGTGCTATTTTTATTTTGGTTTCCCCAGAAAAATTGATGTTTTTCCCCCAGAAGCTTTTTATAGTTCTGTTAAGAATGCCAAAGCCAATTCACATTCATGAGGCTTAAACAGACAGCAGCACATCTATTAATAAGGATTTTTAAAGTTTCTTCAATTCTAAAATAAAAACTCAAATTTCTCAAATTAAATCAAAAGATTTAATATGTATGCCAGGAAAATTACTTAATTTGGAAAAATGTGACAGAATCTCCTTTTCTTTTTGGAAGAGCAATAGTGCAAGAAATGTTTTTCAAATTTACTGAACTACTCTGAACCTCTGTTTTCTCTTCTGTAAAATGGAACTCATAATATTTAGCTTGCAAAGATTACAGTAAGAGCTAGAGATAATATATGTAAAGCTCCTCCCTAGTGCAAGACCTGGTGCATAGTAGTTACTCAAATAAGTAGCAGCTAAAAAACTGCTTTTATTGAATGCATATTGATTACTGGTCTAAATAAATAGGAACTGATATCAACACAGATTAAAAGAAGTAGAAGCAGTGGGATTCTATGAATGAAGAATTGAATATATACTCATACCGTATTTCATTGATGCTAGGGATGTTTTCTGACTTTATGAGGAGGTGTCAAGGGAAGATTTTCACACAACTGTGTATGACTTCAACTTGGCCAATGGCATTGTAAGATAGCATGAATTATAAGATGCATCCTGGTTTTATGATCTTAAAATGTGAAAAATCAATGAAAATAAATGATAGCTGGCTTCTCCCATAGGAAGAAAAATAAAATACACTAGGCAGGTCACAAAATACACTACCTACCTTACTACATACAATGGTAAAAAATGGTTAATGTTGGATTTTATTTTATTCCCCTTTTAAACATATTTCATTCACAAATCTGACTCAAGTGTTATTTGGAAAAAAATGGAATATTTAAAATTTTGAGGATGTTCTTCATGTGACAGAACAAGGACTACACAAAATAAGGACCTTACTTTTTTGTTCCATAGTAATTTTTGAGATGTAAGCAATACCGAAGTCCTTTAATGCCGAAAGAATAAAATTTCAGATTTTAAGTTAAAGCTAAACTTAGCTATTTTATGAATAGATTTTCCAATATTATTGTTTTAGTAAGCATATATAAGAGATTCAGAAGTTCTTTTCTTTTCCTACATATTGGGGAAAATTATTTATTCGGGAGAGAAAAAGAAGCTGTTAGTCTGGTTCTACAAAAATAATATAGATTTGATTAGTCCAATCTGCCTCATATGGGAAACTGTCTCAGGTACGAGAATTGAAGAATTGTGTCTACTTAGACTGATAATTTTATTGATCTATATCTGATCACATTTCACTTGTAAGAGTCCATCCTTAATCTCATTTGCTGAAAAAATTTACTTTGATGAGTACCACACTACTGAATTTCATATGACCTTAAAAATTACTGTTGTTGAGGAGTTTACGTAAGATAAAACTCTAAATGTCCTCTGTACTCTTAATCATCTGTCTATTAAAGAAAAAGCCATTTAAGTTGGACAAAACACCTAGACAGTGCATACCATGCCAGGCACTACTCCAAGTACTTTATTTATACTAACTCATTTAATCCTCATAACATCCTATGAGAGAGATACAATACTGTGCCCGTTTTACAATAAGGAAACTGAAGCGGAGACATGAAGTAGTTGGCAAATGGTGCAGCCTGGAATCAGAATGAGAGTGCCTGGCTCCGGAACATGTGCTCTTCAATACTATGGTAAACTACTTCTCATATCACAGCATAATTATGGGCAGTTGATTTAATTCAGAATAAAAAATTTGTTTTTTCATAGTTGTTTAAACTTACGAATTCTAAACTGCTCACAAATAACTGATGACAGATCTCTGCATTTTATAAAGTTAAAGTATTCTATTTGTTTGAAATAGATCATTTGTAAGACGAAATTTGACCTCATCTGATCAGGTAATATAATATTCTACCATTTAAATAAAATGTTGCTTTTAAAAAGTAGGTTGAGTGATATACATACTCTTTAGCTTGTTATAGTGACTCTGACACCAGAGAATAGAGTGCCACATGCATTTACACTCATGGCCATTTACCATGGCCATCTCTTTATTCATTAAATAGTTAACTTAAATGTAAGTTAGAAAAACTTCAACTACAAAAATCAGATATTTATAAAAATATAGCATATGGTTTTATAGACAAATATGAAGTTTCTCAACATCATTTAAGTTTGTAAATCTGAATATGGGGATATGTTTAATTTTAAAACTGAAAATACAGTGTTAAAAGAGAGTAAATGAAATCTTTTTTTATGTTATAGGAACATGTTCATGGACAAATAATTCAATAAAACTATTTTGTTTCTCCAAGTCTACTCCAAATATAGGTGACTGAATAAGAAAGAAGTATGTCTATTTTTCAAACAACATCTGGCATCTTAACTTTTGGAACTTAAAAGCAAGAATTCTGTTCTACTCTTTGTGTTGCAAAAGGCTTAGTACAGTTCCTTATATACTCTAGGCACTTATTTACCAAAGGAGAATATTTGCATATTTCCAGTGCTATATTAAATGATATTCATAGTAATGAAGCCAAATGCACAGTAATTGTCTGAAATACTTTGTTAACAATCAGATTACATTCTTTTTCACTTTAATGTTAAGTGCATTAAATTTCGTATGAAGATAGATAATATTTGTATAATAAATATCAAACCTTTTACTTTACCGTTGTGAGTAACCAAAACACTGCATTATTGAATCTTATTAGAAAACAGTTGAGTGTATTTTGTCTTCACGAACAATTAGTTGGATTGAATTTAATTGTCTGAGAATCAGTCCTTGCTTCATTAAAATATACACACAGTCACAGACACTATCTATATGATCTCACCATATGCCACGTACATTACTGTACAAGCTGAAATGTTGATTATAAATTTAAAGTGACTGGTAAAGAAGAATGTACTGATGATTCTTATGCGCCTTATATATTTTATAATATATAATTGCATATATATAATTGTATTCAGGTTTTGGGTGCTCTAATTCATTAATAAAGACATATATAGAAATGTTTATTTTTTGTTATCACACAGAGTAGTAATAAGAATAATAAGAATTAGTGGTAAATTGTTCTTAAGAGAACATATTATTTGAAGATGATTCACTTCAAACTGCCAGCCAATTTAATGTCAGACACCTGTCAAATGGAGCAGACTGGCTCGGTTTTTTCATGTGAATCATGAAATATTTTTTCTGAAGTCCACTTTCAGTTTAAAAACAAAGATGGAATTTTGAACATTAGATTGAAAATAAGTATGTAACGATATTGTTAGGTGCCCACTTCACCTAATTTTTATGGCTTTGCATTTGTCACCTACCACCACCAGGGAACCAGTGCCAGGCATACAAAGAAGAAGAGTCTCACCCTCTCTGCAAAAACCTCAGATAAATTTCAAACATTGTCTTCTCCACTTAAAAATGAGGAGCTAGGTGTGTGAAACTGGACTCAAGATGTATACAAGGGCTAAATATCTTTAAAGGTGTAAGTCTAGTGTATTCACTTAGGACCCTACTATGCAGTGAAAATAGGATAGAAGCAATGGGAACCAAAAGGGGGGTGGGTCTTGAGAGAGGAAAATGATGATTCTCTGCATCTCTTGCCAAATATTACACTAGTTTTACTATCAAGGAGTAAAGAGGATAACTGAATATTTCATCAATTTCAATATAACAAAATGTAAAAATCTACTATGTGCAAATAAGTGTACTAAATATTTCAGGTAAAGTACAAAGCATTAGATTGAAAATAAGTATGTGGTGATGTTGTTACAAGTCCATTATCCCATAAATTTTATAGCTATATCTTTGTCACCAGCCAGTACCAGAGCTGTTAGGCATACACAGGGGAAGGGAGAGTCTCATCCTCTTGACAGAAAACTTCGTGTGAATTCCCAAAGCTCATCCAAAGAATATAGTTATTGAAAAATATTCATCTTTGTGTTTTTCTTTTTGACACCTGACCCTTTTCCTAGTCAGTTAGAAGCAGCCATGTTGCTCCAAGAAGAATTCAAATTGTTACAGCAGAAATGCTTAAAGGAAGTTGACGTTTAGCTTGTGTTTTCACAATTGGTCTTTGAAATCTAGAGCAACACAAGTCTGGAGAATGGGACTTTCTCAAGAGGAAAAAAAAAAATGGTCGTCTAAATCTCAAAGGTCTCCTTAAGAGGTGGACTCAAACAGAAAGAGTTCCTAGGAATAGATGAAGGAAACTCAAAGACCCAGGGGAAGACTCCAACAGACAGGAAGAGGAAGTGAGAGGCTTCTGTGATTCAGAAGAAGGAAGAGGAAGAGTAGGAAAATCAGATGACAGTGTCCCAGTTTTGAAGGAAGTGGGATGGGCAGCAGAACATCCAAACAAGTAAGGAGAGGTCCAAGAAAACTGTGGCTTTTATGATGCTGTAACGTCTACAAGCATCTCAGAGAAGTTTGGATTCAGCATGGTGCCAGCTGGACAGTGGCATAGAAGGCAGGTGGGGAGCCCTGGCTCGCCTGAAGGGGCAAGGTGACCACACACAGAAGCCAGACTGGGAAAGCAGCTGGGCCTAAGAAGGATAGGCTGAGCCAGCAAGGAATGGAAGATACAAAGTCAGACAAGTCCCAGCACCTTGTAATACTGGAGAAGAGAGAACAGATGCGTTTATGAGCCAGTGACTTAAACATGAGGTGATAGCAGTGGGTTCTTATGACCAGGATGGCAAGGGACTGGCAAGGCCAGTGAGGACCGGGAGAAAGAAGACCCCTTCCCACTGCCACTGCCTGCACATTAGCATCTTTCTCTTCCTATCTGTCATTGATTAGTGGAAGTGAAAAGGAAGAACAGCCCTTGATGGAAACTGAATGAGGTAATTCAAAATAAGGCTCTTTGAAACTGAAAGCTGTAGATATATTATTTTCATGTGCCAAGTTTGCTCCCCATTCTATCACTCACCAGCCTTCCTTCCTCAACTCCCCACACTCTGTGAAGTCATGAAAAAGTCTTTGTGCAGAAGATATCATCAGGAAGTCAAGACTCCTTACAGAGAACTAAGCATTTTTTGTGTGTATTATTTTGTAGCTATACTGGATAACGGCATCTGAAGAATGATCTATACAAAGGATGTATTTATTTTTTCTTAGTTTAGTACAGCACAGTTTCCCTTTCTTTCCCATTTGCTGATTCTTAAGCTGTTCTAGTCTTACCTTTGTGCAAAAACCAGGATATTGAGATTTAATAGACATGCAAAGGTGGGAATATTGGTGGAAGGGTAGAAATTGTTTGAGTAGATAGGATTCTAGAATTTGGTAAACTAAGTTTCTTAGTTTTTATTGTCTTTATTGATGAAAAATTTGAAATTTCAACACAGCAGCAGAATAGGCATCTGACCTTGTGTTTAACAATTAATATGGCACATTTCACCTATTTCCATAAATTCTGTCAATACTTCTAAGTTATGTTTTTTTAAAACCTCTGGAAAACTAGGGAGGAGGTGATGATGCCCTCCAACTCTTCATGTTTATGACCATCATTTTCTGCCAGAATACTGCAACTTCCTAAAAAATGTTCTCTCTGCCTCCAGGATTATCCATCTCCAGCTCTTTTCTCCATATTGCAGTGAGGGTGAGTTTTCTTATACACCAAACTGAATTATGCTGCTCTCCTGCTTAAACAAGAATCAAGACTACACAATTTAACATGGTGTACAAGACCATTAATGACGTGGACCTTGTTTGCTTCAGCCTCATCGTCAGCCCCCACGCCATACTCTCTCTCACCATCAGGTCTGTGCATATGCTGTTACCTCCTGTTTGGAATACTCTTCTCTTCCTGCCTTTGGCATTTTCTGATTCCGCATGCTTAGCTAATTATTAAACCACTTTTAGAACATAGCTATAGCTTAGACCTCTTTCCAAGATGCCTTTGTCCACTCTTAAATTCAAGCTAGGTGCCCCTCTTAGGTGCTCCAATGGCCCCTGTACTTCCTCTACCATGACATTTGACATACAATATTGTAACTCTCTATCTACCTGTATCTAGTTCCCATCCAACTGTAAACTCAGAGAATGTAGGATTGCTGTCTAATGTATTCACTGCTTATCTTCACAATCTGGTTAAATGACTGGCATACCACACAATAATGCTTTGTAACTAGTTGCTGAAGAATAAAATGACTCATAAAAAAGATAAATAAATTTTAAAAATGACTCCTAAAGTAAGAGTTTTCAACTTTGCAAAAAAACCCACAATTTTTTGTTGTTGTTTTCAGGGCTTTTTTTCCTTCTGTTAACATAGATAACTGAGAGTCAGCTACTTTATGTTGATGTAAACTATTAATAAAAAGTTTGTAGTTTCAGAGTTGAAATGGATAATTTGGTCCTAACCTTTTTCCTCCCTCCCTTCCCCCTTCCTTCCTTCCTTCTTTCCTTTCTTCCTTCCTTCCCTCTTTAGTTCTTCCCTCCCTTCCCTCTTTTTCTCTTTCCTTCTCTTTTTATCTCTCTCTCCCTCTCATTCTCCCCTCTCCTCTTTCTCTCCCTGCTTTTTAAGTGTTAAGACACCTAATTGATTGACAGCTAAACAGAAACTTAGAGCTCAGTGATTTTTTTCCTAAACTATGTAGCCTCAAATTAGAAAATGGACATCTTTCTTAAAAGCAAAAAACTAGCCTGTGAGCATAATTTATGTTTTATATGCTTGGATAGTGCGTGATTATTTCTCTAACATTTAGCATTGTCATCAATGTAGATAATCACCGTGTTTTGTATCATTAGCATTATTGTTTCGCTCACTAATCAAGGGAGACATTTTAAGCTACTGTTTAGAGAAGTTCTCCATTTCACTTTTGTAAGTTATATTTACTCCTTGGAAAATATGAGGAACTTTTATATTTTTTTCTTTTTTTTTTTTTCCAAATTCCAATGAAAAGCTTTTTTAAAAACTCTTTGCCCTGACTTTTCTTGTGGTTATGCATGTTTCAGAAAAAGTTAAAGTGCACATAATACTCAGGTCATAAGAAGATACTTTATTGGTTAAAGTGATGAGTTCTAAAGACTGCTATGTGAAAATCTCTTTCTACCCCCAATTATATTAAATATAGGACTTAACCATTTTAAGTAAATTTTGGATACTATTTTTACCCTATAGAGAACAAGCAGAGCTGCTTATCTCTGTTTTGAGGAGAATATGGTATGATTATATTAACTCTACATAAAACTTTTGGTGTTTCTCATGAATTTTAAAGCCCTTGGTATGATAGATGTCCATTGATTATTTTGCTACTATATATTTTAAAAATCAGTTTTTAACTTACCAAGTTAAAGCTGCACAAAAACCATCAAATCAGTGTGCACATAATTGATACGCTACTCAGCAACCCTGATATGTCTTTGAATAGTAAACCACGAAGAAAACAAAGCAACTATTTCTTAATAGGAGTACAGTTTAGTGGGGAGATACTTTAAAATATAAGCTTTTCTGAGGGAGGGGGTTAGTAAAAGACTAATGGCAAAAAGTTTTAAACCACTCCTTTCGATAAATATTTTATAACAACAACAAAAACCTCTCACAGGTAAGTAAATTTCATAGAAAAAGAGATGTTAAGCTTTATATATAATTGACAAGAGGAAAACATTTAAGTAGGCTTCATTTAGAATAAGTTATGTTTGCTAAATTGGATATATTAGGATTTGATATATTAAGAGCAATTTCAAAAGATTATAAAAATAAGCTACAGTGTATGCCTGCCTTAACAACTATTTACAATACCATTTAAATATTTTGCTCAAATATATCTAAATGTTGACCGTTATACTGATGTCACACTGCAGTTAACAATTTAATTTTCTTTAAAGCAATGGACAGGGTAAGCTTTCTTAGCTGCTTAATTCACATTTCTCTGAAAGTCTTTTGTCAGTTAAAGCTTTCAACCAGCTAAAAGTAATCCTTTCCCCTTCTCTCCGTGAGTGGAAAGAAAGCAAACAAACATGTGTTTAACAGTAAGGTCAGCATGACATAAAGCAACAAGAGCCAGTAAACTGAAAATGAGGTTGACATTTTGGGACTAATCCAGCAAGTCCTGTAATACTCTTCCAAACTCCACAGCTGCACAGGGCTGTGGACAAGCCTAGGCGCAGCCTCCAGGCAAGTGCCCCGGAGCAATGCCTTGGAATGTGATCAACTCCAAGAAGAGGAGCAGATCCCTTTGTATTTGTCTTTGCTTTGGCTATAGGATACTTAGGTAATGTACATGTTAAATCACTGCTACTATGAACTGCTGCTATTTAACTTATCATCAATGTCCTCCAAATTCTCAAATCTTCTCTAATGACAGGGAGGAATTATTAAAGAAAATTAATAATTATTAAAGTAATTAATTAAAGAAATTATTAAAATAATTAAAGAACACTACTCTTGGCTTTTTTTTTTTTTTCAAATTTTTAAGCCACCCTGTTTCATGCCTAACTCTGGAGGTACAGGTTTTATTGGCCCCAAGTAACTGACGGTCTGTAGGGACTTTTCCTGAACTTATATGGGGATGTGATCCAACCTGAATGCAATTATCTTGGCCCAGTTCACATTCTTGATTCATACTATGGATGTAGACCAAGCCAGGCTGGATTGGATTCCATAATATGAAGTAAGTAGTCATTTATTTTACTGCTTTTTATTCAATTTTTGGATTTGATAAGGACCAGGGAGTATGGAATAATGGTACATTAAATAGATAATGGATGCTAGATGGAGACAGAGACTGTCTTTTCACTAAACATTGAGTAAGAAAAATACAGCGAAACCACAGAAATCAAGTAATTTTCTCTTCATTAAAATCATTACATGATTTAGTCTAGTGTGGATAAGCAATTTAGGACTTGGCAAACTTGTGAGATTTTCTGGCTATGTATTTCCTGTAAAATTTGAGATGTGAAAATTCCCCCTATCCAATGGGTATTTAAAAGGCATACTTTGAGGAAAAGATAGTTATGCCCTTTCTTGGGTTGTCTGCTTGTCCATTTAACTTTATCAGTAGAGACATGGTTGTTGAATTCTTGAGTATAAAAATGAGGTATCTTTAAATTTAAAAACAAATTTTTTTAAAAAAAATTTGAGTGCTTATACATAATGCTCTGGAGATTGTAAAGATACTTAAAAGGATTCATATTCTATCCTGAAATCTGGTGTGTAAAGGGTAAATGTACATGAGAGAAATTGCTCAGGTATTCACAGAAAAAACTCCAGAAATTTAATAGCTATCTCACCAAAGGAATGCAAGATCAAGGCAGACATAAAGATCTCTCCTGGGAATTTTATACCATAGTCTTAAGGATAGAAAGTTATTTGGGGAGTTGATGACTTTATCATGATTTCTAGACCCATTGTTCCTTTTTGAAGAATTAGTACCACAGTAAAAATAATCTAACCATGTAGTATATAGCATAGATTTTTGGAAGGGCTGTGTTTTAGTTAAGCTCTCTATATTTTAAAGAAATACTTTTTTAAAAAGGTCAAAATCAGTACTATTACTCTTAATATTATAATCAAAGGGCGATAGGCTCTTTAGATTTTTGATTAAGCAGGCCTCACTCAAAAGACTATATTTTTTTCAGAGGAAGAAATTAATTGAAGACTTTTGAGCTTTAATTTCAAATCAAATATATTAAATATTCATATGTACATACAGATAGCAATAAAGCAACTTCATTTTCTAGATTCCTTGGTTTCACTATAGAATATACCAGATTAATCTGATAAAATCATAACCAGAAGTATGGCTTAATGAAAACACAATAATATCAGTTACTATTTCTGAACACCTGTACACTTTTTCATTTTCATTTCCATTAACCACAAAACAATTAGCAAGGCAGGTTTAATCAGAGAGGTTAATGACTTGCTCAAGCTCATCCAGGTACTAAATGGCAGAGAAATGGAGTGCAGGCCTGTTTCAGCTCTCTACACGGTACTCATTGTCAAATATATCACTGTAGCTGTAGATAATTTAGAAGTTACAGGTTGACCTGGTATGGCTATTTGAAAGGCATTGTTTTTGTAGAAAACATATTGACCACTGTATTTGCATATTATCTGTGTTTGCAACAAATTATTTTAATGTTAAATGTGAAAAATAATAGTACTGCCCAATATAAATTTGCCATGTTTTAAAATAAAAACACAATTGTTACGTAACAACTGACACTGGAGGTATAATTGCTTCAGACTCAAATGGCTTCTCAAACCTTTTTAAGAGAAATATTTTTATTAACTCAATAATCTATTTCAGTACCCTTCAAGTATTTTCTGATATATAACCTGTCTTCTTATGATTTAATTTCACTTTAGAGCCACCAGAAAGAACATGACCTATAAAATTAAGATAAAGGTTATGGCTACTACATAGCAATGGAGACATTAGTTGGCAGGAATTTGTAGAGAAAAAGATTTAGAGGCTAGATATCTTCCATTTGGTGATGTCATGTTCTTTTTCAAAAGCTTTCTTTCATTTTTTAAACCGTAACCTGAAATATTAAATCCTAGTATTTAGACATCTAGGTTTTCTTGTGCTAACAGCAGGCACTCAATAAATATTTATTGAATGAAATCAGAGATGAGAAAATTTTGTATACTGAGGTTTATAATACAAAACAATTTAGGGCTACTTAAATATAAGAAACAATTGTGTTTGTGGAATTTTTCTTAGGGAGGGAACTAATACGCCATTCTGTTTTAAAATTTAGAACAGGGAGCATAAAGTGTGTTCTTAATAAGTAAATAATGTACTTATATTCTCCTATGTTATAGTCAGTACAAGGAGAGAGCTCACAAAGTAGGAAGGGAAGTTGGAAAACTTTAAGAGATGAAGTTAGGGAGCATGGGAAGAGAACATGATAAAGCCATGTGTACAGAAATATGCCCCGATGTAACAAAAGAAAGAGAGATCCATGGCGATACCAAACCCAGAGAACATGTCATTCAACTCCCAGCCGAGGAACGCTATTGTCCTATCTCAAAGTGGCTCTCAGACTAGTAGTAGAGTAACAATACAGAATAACCCACTATAGTGATCCAGATGTGCAAAAAATACATGCAGATTCTTAGGAGGAAACAAGTCACTATCTGGAAGATGCAGGGAACACACGACAGAAGTAATGTTTGGCTGAGTCTTGAAGGTTGAGATAGGACTGGTATCAAAGGGGGGAAATTAAGGCAGAAGATTGGGGTAAAAAGATTTGTGTGGCTGGAACATAAGATGAATGTATTACAGAGGAAAATAAAGAGAGTAAAGTTACAGAAATTGATGCTTCAACACCATTTCAGAGTGACTCTCATGTGCCTGCATTAATAAGAAGAGTGGACCAATTAAAATATAATCTCTGAGGATGGAGCCCAGGAAAGGGTATTGTTAAAAATCTCCCCTGGAGACCGTAATGTGCAGCTATAGTTGAGAAGCACTGCAGTAGGTGACTGGAAGTCAGTGAACATTTTCACATGAGGTAATGGCAAAATTAGATCTTTTTAGGAAAATAACTTTGGCCTGGAGAATGGAGACAGAATGAGTCTGTGTGTTTAAGACTTTGAAGGACTAAAGAGCAGTCCACAGTCTATTATAATACATATGTAGTCACAGAAAAAGACATGTAGATAGACATACTAAGGAACAGACCATTTTTATACTAATGTTAAGACTATTGGGAATTCTTGGGTTAAACTCTTATTGAAAGTTATAACCAAGCATTATAAAATTTGTATATTATCTATTTGCCACATGGACCTAAAGAACCCAAGCCAAGGGCCCTGGTTGGAACTTGTTTTAATCCCTATTTCACATCCCTTATGAGGATTCACTGTTTACACATGCTCTATAGTTAATTCATTTTGAAAATTGAAGAAGTTATTGGCAAGAAACAGTTATGGTAAGATTATCATGCCAATTTTTTTGATCAGATGAAATCACTTTATCTTGTTTTGGGGGTCATATTACTATTCATTAAGATTATTCTATATTACTTTCCCTTGGTAAACTGCAAGTATTTATCAGTTGAAGGGAATGGGTAATTTAAAAATGCATTAAGAAATCAGACTCTTCAGTAAATGTTTTCTATATTGTTTTCAGAGTTTGATTTTCTCATTAACAACTATTAATCTGCATAAGGTAGAATATTTTATTTGTAAGGTAACGTCCAATTTTAAAGAAATTTCAAAAAAGAATTGTCTACTAGTTTCTCCAAGCTGTTAAAAATTATATATATATATGCTTAAAATTGGTATAAATTATTTTATCTAGGAAAAAAAAGTCATAGGTTTTGATTTTTGCCAGTGGTTCTTCCTGTTTTATGTATGTGTGTGTGCATTTTATTTTTTTTTAATGGATCTCCAGTGATACCTCAGAAAAGAACTCTTGTTTGTCTCCTAAAGGGTTATTTTCAGCTCATATAACAAAGTGAATTGTGGGTTTTCTAGTTATTGTAATTGGCTGTATTATTTTCAGCCAGTTTCTAGTGTTTCCTGAAATATCTCTTAGATTGGATCAGAGACACTCAAAATTTTTTAACTGTGATTTGTCCAATATGTCCTACTGAGTGGAGAAAGAGAGTAATATTTCTCTCTTCTTTTTACTTCCCTCCTTTTTTTTTCTTCCCACCTTTCCTCCCTCCCTGCTTGCCTGCCTTCCTTTCTTCTTTGATTTGAGAAGTGAATAAGAAGCTCTCACCGAAAGGAACATTCTACTGGAAAGTTATTATTACACCAATATTAACGGTGAGACTCAGTAAGGTTAAGTGACTTTCCACACGCCCTAGATGTAAGGAGTGGAGTTAGGCCACAGACTCTCTGACTTCCAACTTCCTATTTCGATACAGAATACCTTATTACAGGACAATTCTCCAAAAAAGATTAGTGAAATACTACAAAACCCATAATGCTCTTGTCATATGCTATGGTTCTCCTTAATAACTTTCTTAGAGATCTGTGTTTCAAATCTGGGAAACAGTCTTAACATATAAGCTGGTTATCCTAGTTTGAGTAGCATCAATCTATTTCAAGAATTTTAAACTCTTTTTCTGTATATTTTTTGCATTAAAAACACTTTGGAGAATCTGATTAAGGTTATAAATTTCCTTCTCATGAAAATGTATATACACACATATAGACAGAATTTTGCATACCATTTTAAGGTTTCATTTTTGTAAATATAATTAGGGAACCAAAGGGAGCTATATAGAAAGAACATATAATAACTTTTTATTTTTATGTATAAGATTTTTTTTTTCTCTACGGTAGAAGATTTGTTATATGTGAAAGTTAAAAATCTCACCTAAATGGTATGAAATGATATGAATAAGATTAACTTTAACAATCAACCTAATACTTTTTCAATCTTGTAAACTCTAAAAGAAAATATGGGTACACGAAAACACTAAAAATTCAAATTATGCTTTATAGAGGAAATCAATTAAACCTCACAACTTTTATCTGAAATTTACACAGTACGATATGTTATAAATGTAAGGCTTTGAGAAGAACATTGTAAAAACTCGAGACCTCATAATCCTGACCAAAACAAAAACAGAAAAAATTTAATTTTTTAAAGATAAAAATGGCATTCACTTTTTATGAAAGAGAAGAGGTTTCACCATCCCTGCCAAGATCTTGGGTAATTGTGCAGCAATAACCTCAGACATCATTTCTGGAAATTCAACACTCAGTGCCCGGGACTGGATAAATGTATTCAAGCAGTACAGATGAAGTTGTTTGACAAGCTGTTGGTTTAACAAATGGATAAGAAACATGTAAGAAAAATAATATATTCATATACTATACAAACATGGCAGCTTATTTTTTTAATAATAGAAATACTTAAGATGTTTTTTTCTTACCGAACTGAAAACATCTCCCTCCACTTTCTAGCATAATATGTAAAATATTACATACTCATGACAAAATATCCTAATATATAGAAAGATTTAAAGAAATGAAAGTATTCTGTAATCCCACAGGATAACCAGTGTGAACATTTTGGTATATTCAAGGGTTTTTTTTAATACATACTCAGGTATACACATAATATACACACATGCATATATATTTCCATAAATGAAATTATTTTATAGTCTATTTCTTAATCCAGCTTTTTCATATAACAACATATAGACAATATATAGACTCTTCTATTTCAGTACAAACAACCCAGCATAATCCATTTTAATCTAATTTTAATTTTGTCAAAGTAATTCATGTACATAATTTTGAAAGTCAGCTAGTACTGGAAGACCTATACCAACAAAAGCAACAGCAGCAACAACACAGATGTAACCACTTTAAACTTCTTTAGCCTGTGTCATTTGATATTTATCTGTGTATTTCTAATAAATTTTATTTTCCAAAGTTTACATTATTGATTAAGTTTCTATTAAATGAGTATTTAGCTCTCTTGTACTATATACCCCCCTCCCCAACTACACACACTTTCTCTTCTCTCCATTCTCTATATAGTTATATCTCAATTTTTGGCTAAATCGATATCTAACATTTATATTACAAAGATTTTTGTTTTTTACTGGATTACATTTTCTTTGTTATATGACTTACTTTAATTTTGCTAGGGCTAATCACCTTATGTTTCTGTTCCTTTGTTTTTTCTATATTACAAAGCCATAGGCAAATTTTCTGACAGAATTGTAAAGACTCACTTCAATATGTTCATGCAATTGGTAATAGCTCAGTTCCATTTTTTTCTTGGTATTAGTGTCCTGAAATCCTCTTCATTAGTTAGTGTGCTGGGACACCCCTTTGCATCTCTCTTGGGTTGAATCTTCTACTTTGGCTTACTCCAGTGTTTTGTTGTAAGAAATCCTGCAGGTGCCCTTGAGAAAGTTTGTATTTGAGATAATCTCTATGAGATCTTTCAAGTCTGAAAATACTTTTATGATGCCATCATATTTGTTTGATGGTTTGGCTGGTAAAAAAACTTGTTGAAGATTTTTCTTTCCTTGAAAATTCTGAAGGTATTGCTCCATTGTTTTCTGGGTTCCAGTACTGCTATTGAGAAGTCTAACATCATTCTGAATCCTGATGATTTGATGTGACTTATTTGTTTTTTCATTGGTATATTTTATGATACCCTCTTTATTCCAGGTATGCTGAAATTTTACAATGTGCCTTGGTTCAGTTGTGCTGTGCCTGTATACTGGGCCCTTACACTCAGAAAACTCATATCCTTCAGTTCTAGCAACTTTTCTTTTATGATTTCTTACATAATTTCCTTGCCTTGATTTTCTCTCTTGTTTCTTCTGGAAATTACTACTAACTGGAGAATGGAACCCCATGGACTAATCCCCTAAATTTGCTATCTCTCTACTTTTTCATATCTTTATCTTTTTTGTTATATTTTTCTGGGTTTTCCTGAGATTTATATTTCCTGAGTTTTATATTTATATTGAATTTTTAATTTCTGCTCTTCTTTAATTATCCAAAAGTGTTTTCTTGCTAAATGTTCCTTTTTAAATGTTTTCTATTCTTGTTTCATTGCTGCAAAAATCATTCTTATTTCTCTGAATATCTTAATTTTTTGAAGTTTTCTTCTATTTTCTGCACTCTTGCTTTTTCCTTTAAGTTACATTTTTTCCTGTTTATTTTGCTCTCTGCCTTACGTTTTAGAGGCTTTATCTAGATAGCTAATAATCTTGGCTGTCAGTTCATATTCAGCAGTGAGGCCTCAAATTTGACCTGGTGAGTAGAGGGTTTTTTTATGCTTTGTTGTTATTTTAGTATGGTTTCTGAACAGAGTAGTGAAAAAAGCTTGTATGCAATATGTCTCGACTAACCCCATATATCTTATTTTATTTACCCAGTTTTGGTGTCAGGTATTTCTAGGGTTTTTTTCCTCTTGTATAGGGAATGATGCATACATATCTTAAATACTTGTCTAATTATTTATTTAAGATAAGTCCTAAAAAGTGGGAATTTGAAAAGCACACAAACTTTAACTACTGCTACATGCTGCCAGATTGTCCATTAGCATTGTTACTGACTTATAACTCCATCCAAAATAGTATGAGAGTCTTATTCTCCACAACCATATCTTTGCTTTTCCTGTATACATAAAATCTTTTCTAGCTTAAGACAAAAACATTTGAGAGCATATTCAGAAAAATATATCACAATTCCTATCAACCATTAAATTACTCTCAAATTATACAAATACTAGTAAAAGGATATGTGGGTGATCTACATTGAAAATGAAAAAAGCATAATATAAATTCTGAGCAGTATGATGCAGGTTTTTAAAATGTAAGTACAAATATAAATTTGAAGAAAACACATGAAGTAAAATTTATATTTCACATTTAAGAAGTTATAGATATAATTCAGAAAATAATCATTAATATTCTAGAAAGCAAAATACTTACATCATGCAAGTTATCAAGAAGTTTTGTAAGTTGGTAGAAACGCTGTGAGCTAGGGACAACTCCTTTTTGCCTCAAACCAATTGCCTTGATGAGCTCTCTAATGTAGCTTGATCTCATCTCTTCAAACTGGCTTTGACTTCTTAGTCCTTCCAAAGGAACTTCAAGAAGATAATTACAAGTGGCAGTTATGTTTAAAAAAGATGACACTAGCAGTTTATAATATAAATTTCTGAGCTGTATAATGATTTATTTTGATTTGCAACTCTAGATACAAACATCTTAAATAGGAAAAGTTTTAGAACATGTAAACTTCTAGTTCTTTTGAAGAATATGATAAGAACAACTAGGTAAGTTAAAGAACATTTCAGCTTACCTATTTTAGAGCTATTAGCATTTGCTCAAAAGAGCACCTGACATTATTCTACATTCCTGTCTAAAATACTTAGTTTGATTTAGTTTACAACTACATGTATGCTGGATCTTTTTTGTCTTTGTCTCCTTCCTGCTGATATGAGAGAAAGCCATTGATATTTGAATTTTCTCTTATATTCAGCCACTTGGTTTTACTCTATTTTATTTATTCATTTATTTATATTTTTAAATCTAACAGCTTTTGTTTGATTTTTTTTTCGGTATAAGACAATACTATATTCAAATAATAGCTTCATTTTCTCTTTTCCAACAGTTGTAGCTCTCATTTCTGCTTCATGGTTCAATGCATTGTTTAAGACTTCCAGAACAATATTAAAAAATGATAGTAATGGTAAATACCCCTGTTTTGTTGCTGATTTTACTGAGAATGCCTCTCATTCCTATTATGATGTTAACTGGTAATTTATATATCTACCTCTGAAATCTTTAATTCATACATCAAAATGTTGGGCACAACTTCCTACTCTTATGACTAGTTCTCTTGTTTTCACTACATAGTAAATTTACCTATTGCTTTTCTCCTAAATCTTTTCGGTCCTTCTGTTGTCACTTGTCTGAGATGTCCTGGTTGATTTCTTTAGCAACTCTATTACCAGAACTCCCAATTTCCTTGTTTTCTTTTACTTTGGTCTCACTTGTCCTACAAACAAATCTTCAAACTGAAGTGAAGTTTCTGACTTTTTCTGCAACTACATCCAGATTGTTGAAAGAAAAATCACATAATCTCTGGATTTATGATCTTGACCCTTAGCAGTATTTCTATAGAGAAGTGTACTTCATTTGAGCAAAGCCAACCATATGTGTCCAGCAAAGGGAAATAAATAATCCTTTTTCAAAAACTCCTACTTTATTCCGTCTACCCGAATCAGACCTTGGCTTCCACTTCCCTTGGAAAAAAGATGGCTGCAGATAACAAACCGATAGAAACCAAAAGTTAATTCTTTGGTTTTGAGTTTTCAAGAGCTCACATCCTGAGTATAAAAGGGATTTAGAAAGGTAATCTAAATTGGCAATATGAGATTTTTGCTCCAATTGAAAACTTAACTGTTGTACATACATTTGTATGTATATGCTATGTGTATCTATGATCTTGTCCCTTTACTTCATATGGCAGCTATTTTTTTTTAATTTACCATTTTAACCTTTTATTACTTAAAAAAAAATTTTTTTTTTTTTGGCTGCACCATATGGCATGTGGGATCTTAGTTCCATGCCCCCTGCATTGGAAGCTCAGAGTCTTAACCACTGGACCACCAGGGAAATCCCTATAGCAGTTATTTTAAACATCCATAACTCTTTTTACACTTCCCAACCAATCCTCAAATCTCTATCACTCTTAAACATGACTGTAAAATAATTTTTTCTTCTGATTACTGAAGTACTGTCTTTTCATTGGGCTTTAAAGAGTTGGAAAACTAGTAACCCAAAGCCCTCAGTCTATCCATCTAAATGTTTAGGACCAGACTTGAACCAATTATCCTCTTTACAAGAGAAGCGGGCCTAATTCCACACTGCCTCATTCTTTTAGTATCAACACTAACAACATGCTCCTAGGATATGATAATCTAATCACTAGGCTCTCATCCTATGCTCCTGGGATATCTCTGAAAATTATCCTCCTCTCCTACTCTCTTCCCTAGATTTCAGATCTATGATGAACCAGCTCTCCAAAAAATTTCTATTTCCTTTGAGCTCTTTACATTAATTCATTATTTTCTTAATTATTACACCCAGCATTACATGATTGGAGAATTTTCTCTCAGATTCTTATTGATTCCACATGTGGGTTTTTAGGATTTCTTGTAAATATATTAGTGGCAAGTGGGAGAGAGTGAGTGAAGGGCAGTTAGCCAGATGCTATTTTAGATAAGAATACTTTAAAAAAAGAATACTTTTTTTTGGTTTAGCTAATTTAAAAATAATGTGTATTCATTGGAAAAATTTTAGAAAATACAGAAAATACATGGAAAATTACAAGTCACCTGAGATCCTACAATCCAATATTTCAGGACATTTCC
Organism: Stenella coeruleoalba; assembly: GCF_951394435.1. Classification (NCBI taxonomy): domain Eukaryota; kingdom Metazoa; phylum Chordata; class Mammalia; order Artiodactyla; family Delphinidae; genus Stenella; species Stenella coeruleoalba. The sequence goes on from NC_137154.1 coordinate 76,367,251, forward strand.
TAATATTATATTGAGAACATTTACTTATATCATTCAAAATTCTTCAAAAATGAACGTTTTAATTCACACATAAAATTTCATATCACAAAAATGTGTAGGACATACAATTTATTTAATTGTTTTATCATTTGACATTTGGAATATTTTACTAATCTAAACAATACTTATGATGAATGTCTTATTTTTTATGGATATATTCTTAGAAGTAGAATTATTAGAGTAAAAGGTATTACCTGTCTTAACACAGATAATATACATTTCTAAACTACTTCTTACTAGTTAACTGTTGTGTGCTTTGTACTGAGTATTTTCATTTTAGGCAATCTTTGCTTTTTATAGAGAAAAATAAAATACCATCTCATTTTCACTTCTCTAATTATTAGTGAGGTTGAACAATTTTCTTAAGCTTTTTAGTGACTTTTTTTCTGTTTTGTATTTGTTTATAGTGATCTAAGCTGTATTTTAAATATTCTTCTCAGTCTGTGGTTTAAAGCCCAGTTTCAAAATATTTAATCAGTTTTGTAACTTTATTAGGGCAAAGAGTACTGCCCAGGCAATCTAAATTTTGCCATGCTCCAGGCAAACACTTTCAATTACTTCAACTATTTCTTTTGATCTTTCCTTCCATAGCTTTAAATAACATCCTTATAGAGCTGATCCTTGAGTTTTTATTTTTAACTTTTGACTTTCCAGTATGGAAAATGGGGCTGTAGCTCTATTTCCATATTCCAGATCTACTATTACCCCCACACCACAAACACACTCACACATGTAGAACTTCCTATTCCTCCTCTTCCTAATATCATTTTCCTAATATTGGTTAGATCAATATTCAGTGTTTACTACTTTAGCTATGCAAAATACTACTACAGTCAAGTCATATAGCATTTACTATGATTTCTTTTCTTTTCTAGTATAATATTTTGTTTTACTGAGAGTAAGTAACCATATTGACGGGTGTGAAGTGGTATCTAATTGTGTTTTTTATTTGTGTTTCTCTAATGACTAGTGATGCTGAGCATTTTAATGGCTGTTTGTAAACCTTCTTTTGAGAAATGTCTATCAAGACCTTTATTTATTTTTAAATTGGTTTATTTTTTTATTGTTGAATTGTAGAGGTTCTTTATTCATCTGGATATTAATACTTTTACCTTAGCAGATATATGATTTTCAATATTTTCACCAATTCAATGGATTGCCTTTTCTTTGTGTTGTGTACTTTGATAAACAGAGGTTTTAAATTTTGATAAAGTCTATTTATCTTTTTCTTTTGTTGCCTGTGTTTTGGGTGTTATATCCAAGAAATCACTGCAAAATCCAATGTCACAAAACTTTCCCTCTGTTTTCTTCTAAGGGTTTCATAGTTTTAGCTCTTAGATTTAGTTCTTTGATTTATTTCAAGTTAATTAAAATTTTTGTGGAAATATAGTTGATGTACAATATGTTAATTTCAGGTGTACTACATAATGATTTGACATTTGCATACATTATGAAATGATCACCACAATCAGTATAGAAAACATTTGTCCCCATACAAAGTTATTACTTACAAAGTTATTATATTACTGGCAATATTGCCTATGCTGTATATTACATGCCCTGGCTTATTTATTTTGTAATTGGATGTTTGTACCTCTTAATCCCCTTCACCTATTTTGCTCCCTATCCCCTCCCCTCTGGCAACCACCTATTTGTTCTCAGTATCTATGAGTCTGTTTTCATTTTGTTTTGTTTGTTTTGTTTTTTAGATTCCACATGTAAGTGAGATCACATAATATTTGTCTTTCTCTGAATTATTTCACTTAGCACAATACCCTCTAGATCCATCCATGTTGCTGCAAATGGCAAGATTTCTTCTTTATGGCTGAGTAATATTCCATTATATATTGCCCTATATATATATATATATATATATATATATATATATATATATATAAAATTATGGACATATATATATGGACACTTAGATTGCTTCCATATCTTAGCTATTATAAATAGTGCTGCAATGAACAGTGGTATGCATATATCTTTTCAAATTAGTGTTTTTGTTTTCTTCAGGTATATACCCAGAAGTGAAATTGCTGGACCATATGACAGTTCTATTTTTAATTTTTTGAAGAACTTACATACTATTTATCATAGTGGCTGTACCAACTTAAAATCCTACCAATGGTGCACAAGGGTTCCCTGTTCTCCACATTCTCGCCAACATTTGTTATTTGTTGCTTTTTTAATGATAAGCCATTCTGACAGGTGTGAAGTAGTATCTCACTGTGGTTTTGACTTGTATTTCCTTGATGATTAGCGACACTGAGCATCTTTTCATGTATCTGTTGGCCATCTGAGTATCTTCTTTGGAAAAATGTCTCTTCAGGTCCTCTGCCCATTTTTAAATCAGGTTGTTTGTTTTATGATATTGAGTTGTATGAGTTCTTTGTACATTTTGGATACTAACTCCTTATCAAATATAGAATTTGCAAATATCTTCTCCCATTCAGTAAGATACTTTTTCATTTTGCTGAAAGTTTCCTTCACATTGCAAAGCTCTTTAGTTTGATGTAGTCCCATTTGTTTATTTTTGCTTTTGTTGGCCTTGCCTGAGGAGATAGATCCAAAGAATATTGCTAAGACCAATGTCAAAGAGCATACTGCCAAACATAGGCAATAAAACATACTGTAGGAATTTTATGGTGTCAGTTCTTACATTTAAGTCTTTAAGCCATTTGGAATTTACTTTTGTACATGGTGTGAGAAAGTAGTCCAGTTTAATTCTTTTGCATGTAGCTGTCCACTTTTCTCAACACCATTTATTGAAGAGGCTGTATCTTCATTGTATATTCTTGCCTCTTTTGTCTTAGATTAGTTGATCTTACAAGTATGGGTTTATTTCTAGGATCTCAATTGTGTTTCATTGATCTATGTGTCTGTTTTTGTGCCAGTAGCATAGTGTTTTGATTACTGTAGCTTTGTAGTATAGTTTGAAATCAGGGCTCTTGATAGCTCTAGCTTCATTCTTCTTTTTCAAGATTGCTTTGGCTATTCAGGGTCTTATGTGTTTCCATACAAATTTTACAATTATTTTTTCTAGTTCTGTGGAAAATGTCTGTAGTATTTTGATAGGGTTTGCATTGAATCTATAGATAGCCTTGGGCAGTATGATCATCTTAACAACATTAATTCTTCCAATCCATGAGCATGGTCTATCTTTCCATTTGTTTGTGTCATTTTCAATTTCTTTCACCAATGTCTTGCAGTTTTTCGATTACTCATCTTTTATCTCTTTGGTTAGATTTATTCTCCTAGGTATTTTATTCTTTTTGATGCAATTATAAATGGAATTGTTTATTAATTTATCCTTCTGATAATTTATTATAAGTGTATGGAAGTGCAACATATTTCTGTATATTAATTTTCTCTCCTACAACTTTACTGAAATCATTTATTAGTTTAAATAGTTTTTGGTAGCATCTTTAGGATTTCCTACATATAGTATCATGTCATCTGCAAACAGCAGCAGTTTTACTTCTTCTTTTTCAATATGGATGGTATTTATTGCTTTTTCTTTTCTGACACTGTGGCTAGAACTTCCAATACTATGTTGAATAAAAGTGATGAAAGTCAGCATCTTTGTCTTGTTCCTATCTCAGAGAAAATGCTTTCAGGTTTCACCACTGAGTATGACATTGGCTGAGGGTTTGTCATATATGGCCTTTATTATGTTGAGATCTGTTCCCGCCACACCTATTTTGTTAAGAGTTTTTATCATAAATGGATGTTGAATTTTGTCAGAAGCTTTGTCTGCATCTATTGAGATGATCATATGGATTTTATTCTTCAATTTGTTAATTTGCTTCATTATATTGATTGATTTTCAGATACTGAAGCCTCCTTGCATCCCTGGGATAAATCCCACCTCATCATGGTGCATTATCCTTTTAATGTATTATTGAATTCAGTTTGCTAATATTTTGCTGAGAGTTTTTGCATCTATGTTCATCATTGGCCTGCAATTTTCTTTTTTTGTGGTATCTTTGTCTGGTTTTGGTATCAGGGTGATGCTGGCCTCATAGAATGCTGGCCTATTTATTTTTTTTAATACTTGAGAATGATAGGGTAAAATTTGCCTGTGAAGCCATCTGGTCCTCGACTTTTGTTTGTTGGGAGTTTTTGGATTATTGATTCAATTTCATTAACGGTAATCATTCTGTCCATATTTTCTATTTCTTCCTAATTCACTCTTAGAGACTGTACATTTCTTTTTTGTTTTTAGTTTTTTTTTAATTTATCTTTATTTTTTTATTGGAGAATAGTTGCTTTACAATATTGTGTGTTTATACTGTACAGCAAACTGAATCAGCTGCAGGTATACATATATCCCCACTTTTTTGGATTTCCTTCTCATTTAGGTCACCACAGAGCACTGAGTAGAGTTGCCTGTGCTATACAGTAGGTTCTCATTAGTTATCTATTTTACACATAGTATCAATAGTGTACATATGTCAATCCCAGAGATTGCACATTTCTAGCAATGTATCCATTTCTTCTAGGTTGTCCATTTTATTGGCATATTTGTACTAATTGGTACATATTGCACTAACCTCTTACAATCTTTGTATTTCTGTGGTGATAGCTGTAACTTCTTTTTCAATTCTGATTTTATTTTTATGGGCCCTCTTCCTTTTTTTCTTGGTGATTCTGGCTAAAGCTTTATTAATTTTGTTTATCTTTTTAAAGAACCAGCTTTTAGCTTAATTGATCTTTTCTACTGTTTTTTCATCTCTGTTTCATTTATTTCTGTTCTGATCTTTCTTTCTTTTCTTCGACTAAGTTTGGGTTTTGTTTGCTCTTCTTTTTCTAGTTCCTTTAGGTGTAGATTAGATTGTTCATTTGTTTTTTTTGTTGTTGTTGTTGTTTCTTGAGGTAGGCCTGTATTGCTATAAATTTCCCTCTTGGAACTGCTTTGGCTGTGTCCCATAGATTCCGGAACATTTTTTTTCCATTTTCATTTGTCTCAGGGTATATTTTTATTTTTTCGCAATTTCTTCAGTGATCATTGGTTGTTTAGAAGCATATTGTTTAGACTCTCTGTAATTTTTTCCAGTTTTTTTCCTTGTAGTTGATTTCTAATCTCATACCATTGTGTTCAGAATAGACACTTAATATGATTTCATTTTTCTTAAATTTATTGAGACTTGTTTTGTGGCCTAGCATGCGATCTATCCTGGACAATGTTTCATGTGGACTTGAAAAGTATGTGTACTCTCCTGTTTTTTTAATGGAATGTTCTGTAGATATCTATTAAGTCCATCTAGTCTAATGTTTCATTTAAGGCCCATGTTTCCTATTGACTTTCTGTCTGGATTTTCTGTACATTGATGTAAGTGGGGTGTTAAAATCCCCTAGTATTATTGTATTACCATCGATTTCTCCCTTTTTGTTTGTTATTATTTGCTTCATGTATTTAGGTGGTATTTTATACCTTTTTAATGTGTGTATCCCTTAACTACTTATTGTATACAGATGATTTTATTACTTTTGTCTTTTAACCATTTACTAGCTTTACAAGTGGTGATCTACTACCTTTACTGTATGTCTGTCTTTACTGGTAAGAATTTTCCTTTCATAGTTTCATATTTCTAGTTGTGGCCTTTCCTTTCTGCTTAGCAGAGTCTCTTTAACATTTTTTGTCAAGCTGGTTTAGTGGTACTGAACCCTTCTAGTTTTTGCTTGTCTGTGAAATTCTTTTTCTTTCCTTTAAATCTGAATGATATCCTTGCTAGGTAGAGTATTCTTGGTTGTAGGATTTTTCCTTTCATCACTTTGAATGTATCATGCCACTCTCTTCTTGCTTGCAAAGTTTCTGCTGAAAAGTTAGCAGATGGTCTTAAGGAAGTTCCCTTGTACATAACTAGCTGGTTATTTTTCTTGCTGCTTTTAAGATTCTGTCTTTATCTTTAATTTTTGTCATTTTAAGTATCATGTGTCTTGGTGTGGACCTCTTTGGGTCCTTCTTATTTATAGTTTTTTGTGCTTCTTGGATCTGGATGTCTGTTTCCTTCCTCAGGTTAATGAATTTTTCCAGCTATTATTTCTTAAGGTCTTGACCCCTTTCTCTCTCTTCTCTCTTTCTGGGACTGTGTAATACAAATGTTAGTATGCTTGATATTGCCCCAGAGGTCTCTTAAACTATCCTCATTTTTTAAAGTTCATTTTTCTTTTTTCTGTTCAGCTTGGGGGATATACACTACTTCATCTTCCAGATCACTGATCCATTCCTCTGTATCATCTAATGTATTCTTTCTTTCTAGTGTATTTTTTATTTCAGTTATAGTATTCTTCAGCTCTGATTGGTTCTTTGTATTTTTTAACTCTTTGTTGGAATTCTCACTGTGTTCATGAACATCTTTACAATTATTACCTTGAACTCTTTTTTTTTGGGGTGGGAGGGCGGGTAGATTGCTTATCTCCAATACATTTGGTTCTTTTACAGAGATTTTGTTTTGTTTTTCTGTTTGGAACATATTCCTCTTTATTCTCATTTTGCCCAACTCTCTGTGTTTGTTTCTATGTGTTATGTAGGTTGGTTACATTTCCCAATCTTGGAGAACTGGCCTTATGAATGAGACGTTCTAGGGACCCAGCAGTATGTTCCCCTCTGGCCACCAGAGCTATATTCTCTAGTATGTGGACGGTGTGTGCCCTTCTGACTGACAACTGTGGGTGCACTGGTAGGGAGGGCTGGTTCTCTGTGAGTCCCTGCCTCATGTGGTGGCTACAGGCCCACTGGCAGGCAGGACTGGGTCCGGGTGTAGCTGGCAGCCCAGGGTGGCTTGGGGTTGGTACCTGCTTTCTGGAGGGAAGGTAAGCCCCCTGTGCTAATCCAGAGAGAAGATTCCAAAATGATGTTTGCCAGCACCTGTGTTATCATGGTAGAATGAGCTCCCCAAAATGGCTACCACCAGCATCTTTGCTCCTAGGGGTAGTCCCAGTTGCCTTCTGCCTTCCTGGGGGGCTCTCCAAGATCAGCAAGTGGGTCCGACCCAGGCTCCTTTCAGACTACTGGCATTACGCTAGGACTTGGGAGTATGTGAGATTTTGCATATGCTCTTTAAAAGCAGCACCTCTGTTTCTTATAGCTTTCCAGCTCTCTCAAATATAAGCCCCGCTGGTTTTCAAAGCTAGATATTCTGGGGGCTCATCTTCTTGGTGCAGGACCCAGGGCTGGGGAGCCTGATATAGGACTCAGACCCCTTGCTTCTTGGAATGGACCTCTACAATTGTGATATTTCTTCTATTTGTGGGTTGCTGACCCAGGGATGTGGGTCCTGACTGTACTATGTTTCCACTTCTCCAACCTGAGTCATTGTGCTTCCTTATTTATGCTTCCTTATTTATCTCTTTTGTTATGGAAAATCTTTTCTGATAGTCTTCAGGTTGTTCTCATAGATAGGTGCTCTGAAAATAGCTGTAATTTTGGTGTGTCTGTGGGAGGAGGTGATTTCACGGTATTCCTACTCCATTATCTTGGCCACCTCTCCCCAAAATGACAAGTTAATTTTTGTATATAGTGTTAAGGTAAGGGTACAACTTAATTTTTTTTGAATGAAATTTTCCATATACCATTTGCTGAAAAGACTGACTATTCCCTTAATGTTTACATCTTTATTTCTTTTTCTAATGTTTTGCTATTCTCTTTCTAGATTTGGGTGTTGGGCTTCCTTCTGAACTGTGATTTTTCTTTTTTTTTTGTTTTGTTTTTGTTTTTTTGCTCAACTTTTGAGAGGTTTTTCAACTCTGTCAGCCAATGGCAGTACTCACTTTTAAATTAAATATCTATCTATCTATCTATCTATCTATCTATCTATATATATATATATATATGGGCTTCCTGGTGGTGCAGTGGTTGGGAGTCCGCCTGCCAATGCAGGGGACACGCGTTCGTGCCCCGGTCCAGGAGGATCCCACATGCTGCGGAGCGGCTAGGCCTGTGAGCCATGGCCGCTGAGCCTGTGCATCCGGAGCCTGTGCTCCGCAGCGGGAGAGGCCACAACGGTGAGAGGCCCGCATAACGCAAAAAAAAAAAAAAATATATATATATATATATATATATATTTTTTAATTTCCAAGAGCTCTTTTCTTTCTTTGTGTTATTCCTTTTTCATGTATCCAGTCATTGTTTTATAGTTGGAATATGCTCTTTTATCTTTCTAAAGAAGGATGGCTTTTAAATTATTTTGAAGTTTTCATCTCCCTACATGGTTTCTGTTTCCTCCAAGTTTTTATTTTTTTAATTTTGTCTTTGTTTTTGATATCAAACGCCTTCCCCAGATGCCTTGGTTGTTTATTTATATTCAAGAGTGGAAAATTTAAAAGCTGATTGATAGTTCTGTTTGAATGGGTAGTGCTTATTGACTGTGAGCTTTAGTGCAGGGCAATCTGGCTATTTCAAAGAGAAACTCTTGCTATTAGCATATTTAGTTCTTTTTCTTTCCAGCTAAACCAATTCTTTAGAGAAGAATCTTTCATTTTCCTATCTGGAGAATATAAACTTGGATGACGGTGTTCCAGAAGATAGGTGGGTTTGGAGGATGGTGTCTCAACATTTTGTATGTACTTAATTTGTTTACACTATCAAACCCCTCACCCTCATCAGTGCCTGCAGTTCACCAATCCAGCTGCCTTCTGTTATATCCACTTCAGGGAATAAACCTACAATCTCTGCCTTAGTTGCAGAAGAGCAATTGCATGGTTGGATGATATTTGGAAACAAATTTTCAACAGAATTTGGTGTTTTAAATTCTACTTGCATTCTCATTTCAAAAAACAACATCATTGTTGTCACTAATTGCAAAACATGTTAGAGGTTCAGTGATGCAAATCAAGGTGCTCTTTGACTTTTCTTACTTCAGGCTTAGAATCCACCTTCTCAGGTATGCTAAATTAGTTCTACTTGCTGGCTTGCAGAATTTTATTGCTATTGATTTTTCTTTCATTTTCTTTCCCTTTTATTTTATTTCTCAAAAAAATCCCTTGACCAATATTTTTATGTAGTTTTATTAGGAACGATGGTAAAAGTGTGTGTTCAAACTGCCATATTTTCCTGGATATCTATTTTAATTTTTAATGGCAAATGGGAGGTTTAAATTCTTATCAAATAATTGAACTTTTTCTTTGCCAACTTTCCTATTGCATTCATTTTTTAAAAGGTATTCCTTATTTGAGATTTCTAAATCATTTATATTCCTTTTAGCTAATTTTTAACAATTAAGGTGCTTATATGTGCCATTTATTTTAGGGTACAATTTGAGCTAAATATCCAAACTAAGTTTCCCCCAAATATAAAGCTACTTTTCTCAACAATATTTATTTGTTCCATGCTCAAAGATCTGTGATGTTTCCACTGCAGCATATTAAGTTCTAGTATATACTAGTCTGACTTGACTAATTCAGTGTATGTATTTCTCTTCCACACTTTATTATTTTAGCTTTCTAATTCTCTCTCTGCTCCCAGATTTTTGTAATACTTATCTATTTTTAAGACTTAAGGATGAATTTTCAATAACTTTGCCAAGTCTCTCCTAAAAACTCTCATTAAAATTTGTGCAAATTTTATCACACAATTATATATAATAACATATATATATATATATATATATAATGTATAGTACTATTCACTAAATATATGATTTTCCCTTTTCTTGAAGTTGCAAGTGGCCAAAAACCTTGCCTTCTATGGTATGTGAGTGGAAGTCATACGTATCTCCCTTCCTTCCCTTACCACTCTCTTTCCTTACCACTGCTCTAGTGATTATGGAAGCATGTGTCAAGATGTAGCCTCCATTTGCCTGGAACACCTGAGTGATGACAATGAGCCTCCCTGTTGATCTGCATTGGAAATATAGTAAGAAGAATAAATACTTAAATTTTTTTTTGATAAGCTACTGAGATTTGGGGTTGTTTGGTCCCCAGCATAATGTAGCCTAGCCATAATTACAGAATTATGTTAATGATATCAACTAATTTGGGAGATCTAGGACTATCTATGATATATCTGCTATTGGATTCATTACTGTCAAGAAAAGAATGACAGGCATTAACTGCTGTATTATTACATTTATTCCCGTTGACTCTCTTGGCCAGTCCCATATCAATTCCCTTAACCCCTTTTATGCTTTTTCATCAAATTAGGCTTGCAGGTCTATGCTCCAGATAGGGTTTCCAAGGGTGGGGGATAAGGCTATGGATCCTTAGATCCTGTATTAATCTGTATCTGGGCATAGATTTCATGAGGTAAACTTTCTTCTTAAGGGTTCAGCTTTTCTGCTTTTCCTCTTGATATACTCCCCAGCCCCACCATTCGAGATTCATGCCATTAGAAGGAAGTCTCTGCACAATCATTGATGAGAAACTATTGGCTCACTTTCTACCTAAGGCCTTAGCTTTCTGTGGTTTCCTTTCAAATCACTATGAGTGAAGGAAGGGCCAGTTCAGGCATTCAAAGGCTGAGTCTACCTGTGCATGGAAATGGCACAGAAAAGGGTAAAAGTTAGAAGCAATTTAAAAAAAATTTCCCTCCCAGACCCTTGGAGATCCATTGAAGCAGAGGTGCATGTGTTCTTTGTGTATTAAAGAATCAATGGATATCTACCCATCCTTCTGGTTACCAATGCTGTTCTATAGTACAACATTTCCTTTTTCTTCAGGGTATGCAACTAGGGTGCATTTTCCAGCCTCTCCTGCAGTTAAGGTGAGCCATAGAATGTGGGTGGCAGACAGTTCAAGGTCTCATCTCTAAACCTTTTCTTATGCAGTGCTCATCTTCTAGTCAGATCCAATGGAGGACTCCAAGGTAATGAAAAGGGTAGAGCCCCTGGATGTAAGGAGCCTGGGTTTTCTTGCCAACCCACTGGACTGACCGTGAGTAATAAATAAACTGCTATTGTACTATGCTACTGATCTTTGCAGTTATGTGTTATGACCGTTAGCCTATCCTGACATAAAGAGAATAGTTACAAATAAAATTGTGGGTTTTATAGAGTAAATCCTCTGTGAGGTGGGGATGTAGGGAAGCATAGTTTGTGTTTATGCAATATTAATTAGTTTATAATATCTAATTGGATGGATATGAAAAAGGCAATTAATTATGTTTTACCTAAAAAGGATAGAAACGGGCTTAATTGATGGGCTATTTTAATATTAGGTGATAGGTAAAACCTGAGAAATATGAAGTAATGTTATTATAGTCTATGGATGTTTCTCTTTTGCAGTTATTATCTAAGATTCATAGCTCATGTGTAATCATACGATCATATTGTTGTTTGAAACTTTCCTAATGAATTAAAAATTAAGAAAGTAAATATCTTGTATTAAGTTACTTATGCTCACTCACTTGTATTAAGAAGTAGCAATACTTTCATACAGAGGAACTCTTCTTGGCTAACTTGAAGCTTCACAAACTCCTGTGGGATCTGCCACATGGTAAGGCATAATGAATAGAATGATGATTCCTTCATCCGCTGTCTTGCACCACACACAACACACAAAAGAAAAAGCAACAGGAAAAGAAAAAAAAACACAGAGTAGCTTAGCCAGTTTATGTAATGTATCAGAGATTATGAGATTTAGTAATTACCTGACTTATTGAAAATGACTTTTTATAAACAAACTCAATATTTGGAATTTTAAATGTCTTCTAAATTTAGTCACAATACTGGATTTTTGAAGTTAGAAAATTATATTAAATACACATTAACTGAGATTAATGCTGTTTCTCACTTTTATTATCACATTTTAAAAACCTAAACCAAGAAAGGAGAGCAAAGTTGTGGGAGTTGAAAAGAAAAATTTGTGGTGCTGAGGAACACTCAGGAAATACTTTATTTACTGATTTTTTTCCTGTGAAAAACACAAATAAAATTTTGTGTGCAATCCAATGGGAGAGTGAATTCAATTCACAGAAATTGAATAGTATAGAATAGTTCAGTGCACTCAGTTTAGAGTATCCAGTATAAAATAGTTACACTGTGAACTATTCTAGAGGAAATGTATGGTGATATAGAAAAGACAACATTAACAAGCATTAAATAATTGACAAGACAAACACAAATTCTGAATGTTGAGGAAATTTACTTAAGGCATTTTCTCAACTCTGTACTGTTTTGTAATATTTGTGCTAGTCAAAAAGTGAACAGGAATAGCGGACAAAAAAACTAGATTTTGACTCAGAAGAGCTAAGATTCTTTGGCAAATTATGCAATCTCCTCTGCCTCAGTTTCCTGGACTGTGAAATAAAGGGTGCTGATTCCTTACCAACTTCAAGGGATTGTAGGAAAAAATGGAATAAAATATATGAAAGTTACCTGTAATCTGTAAAGACTTATCCAAATATAAATTATCATGTTATATAATTCTGAGTCAGCATGCACCATTAGGACAGTATAAATATTTTCATGAAAAGATTCTTACTCAGTTTAAGGTTACATGTAGAAAGTTAATTACACTAATTCCAATATAATGAAGCAAATTGAATTCAATATTTATTTTTCAATGTTTTAAATAAATTACCAGTCTAAGTTTTCCTCTAGGAAGAGAGATAATATTTTTACTTTTTGAAGGTAAGTCAATACTTTCATGCAAAAATATTCCTCATTTAATTCATTATCTTCATTATTACCAATGTAAAAATTTTAATTGGATAAACTAAATATTTACTTTTGTCTTTAAGTATATTTCTTGATACATTTTTGAAGTTTAAAAAATTTTGATTTGTGACAACTATTGAAGTAAAAGAAAAAAGCTCCAAATGTCAAATCACTGATAAAATAATACAATTTTATTAATGTTGTCATTTAAAGCTATATCCTGAGGTAGTTCTAAGAAACCTTTCAGGAACATTCTATTATTTAGGACACTAGATGGTGTGATCATCTGTTGAAATGTAACTTTCAAGATTATCCTACGTATATACTTTTGATAACAATAACAACAAATGTCAAGTTATTACTTACTCATTTAGTATTAGATCAGGTGCAAAATACAGCATCTGTCCACTGACATGCTTATAAGATCTCCATCCTAGTCCAAATACCATTAAGCTCATCCAGGAATACTGGATGAGAGTTATCTGGTCATCAATATGTAAGTTTCGAAAACCTACAAAATAAATTTACATATAAAATGATCACAAAAATCACTTTGTCAAAAATCTTAAAAATAAATAAAAATTTGAAAATAGATGTAAGTAGGGTAATGTAATATAATGTTTTCAATCTCAATATATTTACACAAAAAAGCAGGAAATAATAATAGAGTCTGAAACACTAAAAAGAAGAGGCTCTGGAATTTATTAAAATTAGTCACTGTGATTTAGCATTTCTGGGAATTCACTAATTAAATCAAACATCTATCATTCATTCACGCAACACTCATTTATTGAGAGCCAACTGTGTGCCAGGCACTGTGGTAAAATGTTGCGGTTATGAAGATGAGTAAGACACAACCGTTGCCCTTAAAAGAAGCTTGCAACTCAACAGGAGAGATAAGCACATAAGTATTGCGATAGAGAAGGTAAGAGGGAATACACCAGGCAATAGGAAGATCAGGAAAATTGCCCCCAAACAGAAATAATGCCTGAACAGATTAGAGTCAGTTGGTGGAGTAATCTTAATTCTTTGGGATTTAAACATAAATTGGTTTTATTTTGTAAAACCACTGCTCTCAATTATGCTACATCTAGTTTTTCTTTAACAATCCTTAATTAAATTTTGGGTAGATTCCATAGTTTTCTGGTCACTTTTGCTTTCTGAAACTTAATCCAGTCTCATTTTAAACTCCCATATGGCTTAAGAGGTTTAGAGTCTGTGGGTATGGGTGTGTTTGTGTGTGTGTGTGTGTGTGTGTGTGTGTGTGTGTGTGTGTGTGGTGTGAATGCTCTGGTCTTTCACACCTTCACAACCTCCCTCTTTTAGACCTTTCTCTGGTGTTGGTGGCAGAGGAAGGATGGCAGGGAAAAGGCAAGTGTATCTTCACTTACACAGTCAAAGTTTTCTCTCCATCTCTTTCTAATTCTCTTTTTGCCCGCTTGGGGGAAGATGACCAGCTCAGCACTGATGGGCTTAAAGGAGGGAGGGGTAAAGGGGTGCTTGGAGGCATGGGCTGGGGTCAGATCGTTGATGGTCTTGTATTCCTATTAAGGAGCAATGGGAGTGATATAGCCTGATTTATATTATGCACAGCTCATTGGTAGCCATGTGGAGGATGGATTCAAGGGAAAGGGTCTGAGGTTAGGGAGAGAAATTGGGAGCTATGGCCAAAGTCCAGGTGAGAGATGATAAAAGCCTGAAATAAGTCAACAGGTAGGAGTAGAGAAGATAGAGTGCATCAGAGAAATGTTTAAAGAGTAAAATCAAAGAAATCTGGCAAGTGATAGTACATAGGTAGGAGAAAGAGGGAGTCAAATAGATCTTTCAGTTTTTTTACTTGAATGGTGGGTGATGATAACAGCATTACTGAGACAAAATAAAGGAGGAGAAACAGGTTAGAGAAAAAATAGTAAGTTTTGGACCTGTTTGAGGGACTGATGGGATATCCACATACATGTGAATTAGAGGTATGAGGAGTTATCGGAGCAAAAGATATAAAATTTAATTTATGTGTACCTGAAACAATAAAAGTGAATGAAATATTTCATTAAAGGTATAAAGAAAAACAAGTGTATTGGTAGGAACCTCAACCACTTTCTGTACAGCTTTTTAAATAGTGTCTATTCCTTCAAAAAGTCTCACTGAAGTCCACTTACAAATGGCCTATTTCAAAAGTAAAACCAAAGCAAAACTTAATTTCTTAGATCTCAAGGGCAAAAGAAATTTATTTCCTGATTCAGTTAACTGTCTCAAGGCAGGTAGCAGAAAAGCCTATCTATCTTCTCTCCATACGTTCCAGATAGTCCCTACTTCATGCGGATAGTAGGAAGACTGCTATTCCCTTCCTAGAAATTCTTAGTCTCAAACGAACCAAAAACAACCCTAGCACATATTCATAAATAGTGGTACCATAGCAGATATTTGCCCCCTTTTTGGGGGGAGGGTGACTTTTCAGTGTTTCACTTTCTCCCCTGCCTCCTTCTCTCCCTCCCTTTTTTCCTCTATGCAAATAGAGTTTCCCATTGATTGTAGTTTAGTGAGCGCAAGTCCCCCACTTTCCCATCAAGGAAGTTGGCTAAGGCCTCTTCCCCTGGGCTTGTGATCTAGGTTTGATCTGTGGAACACCTACTACCTGGACTTTGAAGCAAAAAATAGTAAAACAAAGATTAACATATGGTTAGGCTTTACTTGTGATGGTGGTAGTGCCTAATGACAGTGGGATCCAATGGGGACATTTATGATTTGTTTATTGGCCCTCCAGAGATGCCTTGGTTTCTGCCTACTTTCCAGACTTGTCCTCTAGCTTCTATTCAGTGAATCCCTGATGTCTTTTCAGAAAATTATTTTTTTCTTTTCTTTTTTTTTTTTTTGGTGAAGCTCAACTGTTTTTTCGTGGGGGGGTTGTAGTTGTTTTACAATGTTGTGTTAGTTTCTACTGTACAGCGAAGTGGAGTTCCCTGTGTGCTATACAGCAGGTTTTTATTAGTTAAGTATTTTATACATATTAGTATATATATGTCAATCCCAATCTCCCAATTCATCCTTGTTTTGTTTTTAATAGCCAGAGGCATTTTGTTTTTGTTTTTTTAAATTAATAGAGTTGGTGTTTATTGCTTACATCCTGATTTATTCAGGTGTAGAAAGACTCCCTAAATAACTAGCCAAGAAAAATTTGGCATGCAATTTTCATAATTCTCTTTTTATTTTCATATGCCATATATACATCTTAAAGTTCATGTTTATATATTTTACCTCTCTGTTTTTTAAAAAAATTATGAGTCAGTCAATACAATAGATCTAATACAGAAATGCCACTTGTAAACTGAATATTTTATAGTAATAGTAATTAGTTCTTCCACCAAGTTTAGGATCATTTGATAAGAAATAAATAAACTTTCCTAATTTTTGCAAAGCAAGACCCTCTCAAGGGAGGCACATATAGACTTGGTCTATTTTTAGTATATTATAATATAAAAGGCAAATCTTGCTGAAATAACTTAAAACTTATGAAATTACCAATATTTATAGCAGAAAGTATATTCTTTCTATTTAACAGAATGGAAAACAACTCAGAAAATAGCTTTATTTACTCCCCCTTTTAGAGGGCTTATCTGAGATAAATGTACAATGTTAAATTGACTTGAACATACTTGGTACAGAAGTGCAATTTTTTTTTTACCATTAACTGTAATATCATTCATTACTTTATACTGAAACAAAGACGGGAACACTGAGATCAAATTCCCATTGATGATAATGATCAGGTAAACTCAGTACATTTGAGATGAGGATCAAAATGAAAACCTTCACACAGAGAAGTGATGGATGACCCGTAATTGTGTTCAACAAGTAGTAAAGAAAAATGCCCTTTCCTTTAAAGTGACTTGACTTGATAATTTCTGTCACAAGCTGTCCAATCCTTAATGCCTAAGAAAAAACTGAAAAGAAAGTGTACAGTAACACATGGCCTATATGACCTCCTAGGTTCTCCTGGCTTAATTCCAGAGTTTCAATAAAATATACAGGCTGTGCTCCTCTAAAAACTGTCTCATACTGAAATAGTTAATCTACAACAAGGGCAGAGCACTAACTACCTCAGCACCTTATGACACAAAGCATGAACTTTAAGGAACACAAAATACCTTCAGCACAATAAATGTAATCACCAACATATGTATGATGACATTATGAATAAGGACATGATGGGTAATGATTTAAGGCAGCATAGTTCTTTCATACCAATTCCAAAATTTAAATTTCTATAAATATTCTTTAAGCACCTGTTTGGGATGAAGCATTATGTTTGCAACTCGGCATAAAGACTAGAAAGATGCTGTTTCTGCCTTTAACACTTGTAGTCTGTGAGACAGACAGATAAGTAGAACATAATTACTACTGAAGCGTGACAGTGGTGTGGTTGACAAAGGCAAGGGTGAAGTGCTCGGAGAGAAAAAGGGCCTTTGGCTTCAGTCTGGGAAGGCGCAGGAAAATCTTTCTAGGGGAAGGTTGATTAGCATCCTGAAGGCTAGTTAGGGACTAGCCGGGGAAGATGTAGGAGAAAAGAAGGGCCTCCAGGTAGGGAAAACAATATGGACGAAGAAAGGCAGGAAATCGAGCAAAGAGCTTTGTGGGAACTGAAGCTTAAGGTGCTTGAAGTGGGAGAGTGAGAGAAAATGTGCAAACTCAGGAGGCAGATCACAGAAGGGCCTGGGGTACTAAGGCTAAGAACTCTGGCTTTGTTCTGGAAAGGGAAGGGAATAACATAATTGATTATAATTGTTTTTGAAAGATGATTCTGGTGGCAGAATTGAGTATGGTTTGGGGGTAGTGTGAAACTGTGGTAATAGTGTCAGTCAGGGGTCTGACGACCGAAATCTAGGAAAAAATGACGAGGACCTAAACTAGCTCAAGGCAGTAGCAGTGTAAATATCGTGGATAATGAATCATATCTATAATAAGCAGAGGTGACAGAATTTGATAACTAATTAGACAGGAGGTGAAGGAGAAAAGTAAGCCAAGGATTATAATCAAGATTCTGTCTGCAGTGCCATTTCAAGATACAGAAAAAGGCCTTAGGCTCACGGAGCAGAAGGTCATATTGGCTTGGAAGTTCATTCAGGTGGAAATGTGTAATAAGCTGTAGAAATATATGGTCCAGTAGTTCCGTAGAGGGTCTGGGTTGGTACCATGTAATTAGGAGTCATCGGAATATAGTGGTAGTTGAAAACAAGGCCATGAGTGAGCACATCCAGCCTTGCAGACTGAGAAACTAATGGAATATAAGATGGAACCAGGAAATGCTAAATTCATGGTGTGAGTGGCAGAACAAATCCACAAAGGAAACAGGAGATATGTAAATTGAGAGAAACATATCTGTCTGGAAGGCAAGTGACGAACGCCAAAGGAAGAGGTTCGGCAAGACATGGTTACTTTGGCAATGGCCCCAGAGGCATGTGAAACATGTTAAGGGCTGAAAGTATTCATTTGATTTGATAAGTAAAACATTTTGGCGACATTGGCAATAGAAATGTCAGTGGAATAGGATATCAGAAAAATCATTGTTTAAAGTCTTCATAAAAGTATTATCAAAGCCTGACTTTACTCTTAGAAAGCTAATCTCATTTCTTTTCTATCACTTTGTTGGGGAAAGTAATTTAATTTATTCACTTGATTTGGGGCGAGAGAAAAACATCTTTTGTCACACATGCAATGCCTATCACTGACTCAAAAGATATTTTGGCATGCTTCAAAGGCAGAAAACCAGACAAAGGACTGTTCGAGTCCTCTGATATTGATGATTGCAAGTAGTCTGGCTAGCTGAGACCAAGAAGTAAGGTATGTTTAAAAATGTCAAAGCATTGACCTGAATAGATTTTTTTCACCAACTAAATAGAAGAATCAAGACAACATTTATAAAAAAGGAAATATTTCTCGCAAACCTCTCTGTCACATCAATTCTGCTACAATGTATTAATATACAGGATGAAGAATATTTAAAGATGAAATTGGACTGGGAATGAGTACTTAATGATTTAACTTCCAAAGCCTACCCTGACTCAGCCCATAATGTATGCCTCTAAATTTACTTTCTGCCACTCTCCCCAATATAACTTTATTGTCAGTGGTTTCTTAATACTTGGATGATGAAACCCCCAGGAGGCCAGTAGTGTTTGAGAAACCATATGCACAAATGTATTTTTTCTCAATCAACAGCTATTAAAAGTTTTAATTACTATGCCGTGGGGGAAGGCATGATGACATTTTTTTATGTTACTAAGGGACCTTCACACCTGAAAAGATTGAGAACTATTCTTATGCTGGTCTAATTCATTGTTTGCCAAGCATACCTCATGACTTCCTTATTTTACACCACCAGCCACACTATTCCTTCTATCCAGAATGCTTTCTTGTCTTAACCACGATTTATCAGAGTCTCATTTCTCCTTCATGGTGTACTTTAACTGAAACCTTGTCTCTGAATCCTTCTTTTGTCCCTGAAGCCAAAAATGTTCTTCTGTCCCCATTTTTAAAAATCTGTATCTTATGCCACTTTCACATACGTCTATAGTTGACCTTTGAACAACATGGGTTTGAACTGGGTCCACTCACCCAGGATTTTTTTCAGTACTACAGTACTACATGATCCACAGTTGGCTGAACCTGTGGATGCAGAACTGGGCTCACTGTGAAGTTACATGTGGACTTTTGACTGCTCGGAGGATCAGTGTCCCTAGCTCCCACATTGTACTAGGGTCAACTGTATAGTTGTTTGGGTGTCTTATATTCCGTTGGATTGAATGTTCCTTAACAGAGGGAATATGTCTTGTTCATTTTTTAAATTTTGTAAATATTGTATTGCTTCAAGTTTCAAATAAGAAAACATTACCCACTGAAATTATAGCTAAATGTCAATGGGAAATCATTCATGTATAGGTACAATATGTCAGAGGCAATGTATCCTAAGAGACCACTTGTAAATGTACTGTCATGAGGCTGAAGTATCTTGCAAGTCTCCATTAAATAGAAACAAAGATATCTCTGAAATACTATGGGAACAATGTTAAATACAATGCAATTATTGTAACAGGTCCAAGATAAAAGAAAAGCATAGACAAAGGTGAAATGAGAATCCCTGACCAGGCAACATAAATCCTCTCAGGGACCTGCAGATACATGCCTTGAGGCCCTCATGCATGCTGTCACCTTGGTAATGATTATCATTCTGCAGCTGATCTTTTTTTCTCCGGAGAAATTTTTAATATTATCTTTTTTCTTGGCAAAGTTAAAGGGCATTGGTTTATTTGGATAAACACATATAATCTACAAGTTTTATTTCTTGAGCAAACACTTATTATATACAGTATTTTAACTTCAAATCCCTACAGGTCTGCTATTCAAATGAGCTTAACCAGAGAACATATGATCCTGTGAAGAAGTGTTGTCCCTGTTTAGTTTAGGACCATGATTCCTTTCACCCAGATCTTCAAGGCAGATTTTTCTCCTTTTATGCCTCAGAGGGCCTGAAATCTGATCATAAGCTGACTTCCCAACTACACTTTCCTATTGTGAAAGAATTACCTGATCTACCTACATGTTTTCCTAGCAGCATCTTTTTTTTTCACTGTAAATAAGTAAACTGACTACTAATAAGCTTCACTTAACCAAGCCCATCTTTCACAGACCAGTAACATGTGAGTGTTACTGGTCTGTGAAATGGATAAAATAAGTTCCTCTTATGTACAAAACTGATGACCAGATGCTAGGATGTGCTGCACCAAAATGCATTCACACCATGCACTCAGCCTTCTGGCTTCTCTTTCTAACACCACTGTTTAATTGTTAAGTCTTGCACACAGGAAGTATGCAATAGACACTTACTGAGTGAATCAAGTAAATAAAAACTGTACTCTGATTTAAAGTCAACTGACAGCTTTTGAGTAGCTAATGGTATACCAGATTACTTTATATATATATGTGTCCTTCAGAGTCCTTTCACAGAGGTTGATATAGTCACTCTAGTTCACTGATTATTTTAATCATTCATTAGAGTTATTCCCAGAATTCAGACCATGAAAATATGGTTTGAAAGACCATGGGCCACACTATACTTTAATAATCCTAATGTTTCCCTTATTATACAGTTAGTGAAAACAGTACATGTAATACTGGTGATGCCATCATTCTTGTTTACTTACACACAAATTACATTTTGTAACATTAAAAATGTTGC
Organism: Stenella coeruleoalba; assembly: GCF_951394435.1. Taxonomy (NCBI): domain Eukaryota; kingdom Metazoa; phylum Chordata; class Mammalia; order Artiodactyla; family Delphinidae; genus Stenella; species Stenella coeruleoalba. Next base: position 76,388,122 of record NC_137154.1, read on the forward strand.
CACCAAATACAATGTAAAGATTTTCTCTCACTCTTTTTGAGGGTGTGTGGGGATAAAAAATCTAGAGAGATAATAGTGTTTCAATTTAAGACGCTCACTTAGCTCTTCCCCAAAATGAATAAATTATTGTTGGAATTATGACTGTTTATTTTCTAACTTTGCCAATGACAGTAGAATATTTTTAAACAATAGAGAACGTACAAAATGCAAACAAAAGAAATATGAACTATATCAACAAACATCAAAGAAATAACCTTTTCCAAATCATAGAAAAACAGAAAAGTTTAAACACATAAACTCTCTCTCCCTCTCTCTCTCTCTCTCTCTCTCTCTCTCTATATATATATATATATAAAAATATATATATATATATATATTTTTTGCGGTATACGGGCCTCTCACTGTTGTGGCCTCTCGTGTTGCAGAGCACAGGCTCCAGACACGCAGGCTCAGCAGCCATGGCTCATGGGCCCAGCCGCTCCGCGGCATGTGGGATCTTCCCAGACCGGGACATGAACCCGTGTCCCCTGCATCGGCAGCGGACTCTCAACCACTGTGCCACCAGGGAAGAACCAAACACTCATATTTTTAAATAGAAAATGTTCGCCAATGTTATTGTAATATTTTAATTTAATAAAGGTCTATCAAATTTGATAACCACTTTACAGTAACTTAAAAAAAAAAATTCAGAACTTTTCTAGTGGAAAAAAATATTACCTGTCCAAGGCTTTTCAGCAAGAATGAAGCTAATAAGGACCTGGACACTGTGATTTTTGATTTTACTTTATCTTCACCAGAATAGTGAATCTAATTAACTTTTCTCAACATGTGTTTTTTAAAAGATTCAACAAACAGGAATCTATTTTTCTTTCTGTCTCATGTAAACTTGAATTTTCAATAACAATTCATCTATAGTATTTCAAACCTTTCAGGTAGAATAATAACTGAGAAATAATATTAAGGCAAATTGGGAAATGAATTCTTTTTTAAAAAGACTATTAAATTTACTTGGAGACTAAAATGGCTTATTATGTATAATTCTTAATCAGATATTGGAAAAATAAACTGGTCTAAAGGAGTATAAGGATATTATTGGTGTGAAGAGAAAGTAACTTTGGAAAAGGACACAAAGATCAAAAATGTTCTATTTCTAATTATGGGATTAATGCCTCCACAAGTAATTACTACCCATGTATTCTCTTGGCTTTGCACTCTAAGATTTAGCCAGGTGAGAACTGCACCCCTGTAAACTCTTTCAACTGCTTGGCTCCTATGGAGCTGTGCTGAGAGAGCAAAAGTAGCTTATAAATAAAATGACTGAAATCCTTTCATGATGATATAAGCCAAATTCTCACTGTCTAGGTATAAATTCGAGAAAATAGTGACTGGAGGTTTTTCTATGTCCAAATTATTTGTTTATGTTTAGGAATTTTATTTCTTAATTGACTTTAGATACTCTGCTATACTCAATACTATTCTGATTTGTTATATGAATAGGTACATTCAGTTTTATTTTCAACCATGTGAGGTTGGTTAAATTAGGATTTGGAATGAACTAGACATTTCTAAGAAGATGGTCAGTTTGTCTTTTTTCTGAACCATATTATCTATGGTTTAACATATTGATTTATGCTAATCCGTAACTATTTCATTATGTAAGTCTTGATTCATCAACAAGACTCAAAATGTTATCTATGTCTTTTGTATTTCCATAGCACACAGTAGGGCCCTAGACAAGTAACATGTAATATAGAGTCCTAGATAAATATTTTGAACTGCTGAAACACATACTAAAACACCCTGTTTACACTATGTTTAATTTATTGCACAGACTGTTTTATTTAACCACCCACTAGTAAAAAGCCATAGTAAAGTTTTTATTACATGCTATTATATACAAATAATTATTACCTGGCAGTAACTTAGACCACTTGACTACTGAAAGAAGTTGTCTCTCGCCTAGCTGATTCAGACTTGTCAGCAAAGAACTGGAGGTATCAGGTTTGGTGTTGTCGTGTCCTGCATAGACCACATCTGGTTCAATGCTCATGAGCAAGTTGATCAGTGGGGGGACCAACTGTAAGTCTTGATTTGGTGAAAAAGTGATTCTCTGGCTTAGGGCTTGGCTTTCATTTGGAATGCCCACCGGCTGTGAGAGAGCAACGGCATCTAGTGCTCTCATAACTCTAACTTTATTGAACTTTTTAAACTTTCGACCTACAGAGAAGAAAAAAAGAAAGGAAGGTAATATAAATACATAGAAACTAAATATTCCAGCAGAGAATGATTTTTCTTAAAATTATAGCATTATAGGCTTTGGCATCTATCTGATAAAATGAGATACAATAAGTAAAAATGTTAGGTCTCAGACTTGGATTAAAGAATTAATTACACCAGCATTCACTGGGCTGATGGGTGTGGGTAATTACACCAGTATCCCATGCAAGGTTATGGAGCTTCACAGTAACACGTAGAAAAGACAAATGGCTTTTAGCAGAAACCAAGCTCAGTGTTGGTCAATATTCTGACAGGACTGCCTTCCCAAAGTTAATGCTACAGACTACATAATTAAAACATAGTGTTTAGTAGATGCTGAATCTCCTTTTGAGTTTTATTCTTTTAAGAATCTGTTAAAAGATATGCATATACATATGCAAACCCCACAAAATCTTGTGCACAATTTCAGCGGACTCATGATCATTTGAAATTCCTTGAAATCAATACATGGACTATTATGAGATATAAGGACCCAAAGTTAAGAATCTAATTTCTAAATTAAGGGAGGAGAGAGTCTACATCTTGTGCTGGTCAGGCCACATTGGTATTTCTGGACAATTTCTAGAATTTCTATTTTGCTGAATTGTCGTGTGTTAGGAAGAAAAACAGTCTGACACAGGGAGATGGGTAGAAATCTGCCTCATGAGGACTGGTTGAAGGAGACCAAGATGTAAAACTGGGCCACTGCTGGTTCCCAGGTGCCTTGGGGTGATCAGAGGGCAGGCTGGACTACAGCTCCCACCTGCTCTATGACAGGCAAGGGCTAGTTAACAGTATCAAGTGTCTGTGCTGTTTAAGCCAGGAAAAAAGGCTAAGGAAGGCTTGATAATGGTTTGCAATCATCTGAGCAGAGGCTGCAGTTTGCTGTATCTAATCCTTGTTCTGGCTCATAGACATGTTTTGTTTGGCTCACACAATTCTTTCCAGAGTTATGAAAGCATCTCTGAATTAGCTGGGTGGCGACAATCTGTTAGAGCCAAGCTACAGCTTCTGCTTTTGAATGGGGCACAGACACTCCAACATGTCCCCGTTCCTACCACAAACTGGTAGTAGGCCATTGGTCAATTTTCTTAAATCAGGTCACTCTGCCCAATTAAGTTACCTGCCTGGTCTCTGCAAGCATTTGCCTTTGTGATTTCTGAGCTCAAGTATTGTCATAAAGAAAAAGGATTACACTTGTTCTATAAACCACCCCCCTCCAAAGTTGTGTTAGAATGGATAGGTGACAGAGAAACAAATGCCATGGGGTCAATATATAGAAAGCATCCAGAAATGTTTAAGGAGATGTTTCAAACAAGTTTCCTGGGGAAGGAATGAGTTACCAGAGGGAAGGGAAGTAATATTTGTGGAGTATCTACTATATGCCAGGAATTTTATATATGTATCATTTATGCCTCACAACAAGTAGGTATTATTAATTCCATTTGTAATTTGGGAAAATGAAGAGTCAAGAAGATGGCATGCCCAATGTTAGAGTGATAGAGCTTGGGTTATGTGGACTCTGAAGTCCAAACTTTTTCTCACACAATCTCTCTGGCATTTCAGGCGGAGACTTCATGGTCATTTGGTGGGATTCTGGAAAAGAGGTCTAGGCAAGAGATTGTGGGAAAGAGCACAAAGGTTGATTCCTTCCAATCCTAAAATACTGTGGTTAGCAGAAAATAAGACATACATCCTATCAGCCCCTTCCCTCCCCAATAATAACTCCAAAATGGTTTTCTTTTTCATTTACTTTAACCCCTTTTCTCTTTTTTATGCCCTTTCAGTTCTGGTTTTATCAGGATTTGATTACACTATGAAACCATGGATTCTTACTGAAAACTAAAGCAAATGTTTTACATTTTGTTCAGTGTAAAAAGTCTTACACCAAAAATAAATTCCAATTTCCTAACATGCTGATTATATATAATGCAGTTTGAATTAATATAGAAATGTTCACATTTCTGCTTGTGATCCAGTCTTTTCATGAATCCCAGTGAAAAAAAGGGGAACATGTGATAAAAGCAAAGTTGAAGGATGAATTACAATTGAACTAGATCATTTACATATCTATCTTATGTAATTTAACTTGCAGCTCAAGGGTTTGAAATAAACACTAGCATTTCCATTTTAAAGATGAGGAATAGGTTTATAGAAGCTAAGTAATTGGCCAAGTTTATAGAGATAATAAATGCCAAAGCAGAGATATTAATCAAGGGTTAATTTATTTTATTCTTTCTTTTACTTACTCATAAAACACTGATTGAGTGGTTTCATGTACCAGGCACCGTTTAAGGTCCTGAAACTACAGCTGAGTAATCAAACAAGGTATCTGCTTTCATGGGACTTATATTCTGGTGGGAAGATAGAGAGGGCCCGCAAACAAATAAAGAGTAAGATAATACCACACAATAGTATGCACTATGAGTGAAACGTGTAATGTAACAGAGAGTGACTTGAGGGAACAGGACATTAAATAGAACGGTCAGGGGAAGACTATGGTCTTTCCACTAGACCACACTGCTGCCCCTTCACATAGGTTTTATTTCTCTAAATCTGCAGGCTAATGACTCTTCTGGAGCTAATCAAGCAGTGTATGTCAAGGGAGAACTTTGCACATCAGGAGAATTAACTTAAAGAATTGAATAAATGTAAAGTATTATTAAGAGATGTTTTCCTAAAGTGCTAAATTGTTACAATCTTGCCACCTCTACCCTCCACCCCCTACAATGAATATGTTTGGTCTTCCCAAAAATAAATCTTAAGAGATGTAATAACTTTTCCATTTATCTACAGCTTATGAACATGTGGCATGTGGGAAAAATGAACTTTGGGTTGGTCATATCTGGGTATGAATCCTATCATTTAGAAGCATTATATCTGGGGTGGATTATTTTATTTATCCAAGTATCAGTTTACTCACCTATTAAACAGGGCATTTACCTCACAATACCACCATTAGCCTAGGTAAAATAATGTGTAAAAGTATGTGGTGCTTGGCATATAGCAGACACTCACTAATGTTAGCTGTGACTTCAGAAAGAATTGAGAGAGGAAGGGAAACTGTAACTTCATTTAGTTTGCATTTTCTGATATTAAAAAGTGTTCCTAATCACCTCTTTTCTCCTCCCTCCAAAACCCAAGCAAACAAACAAACGACAAAGCCTTCTATGGTCAAATATGTTTAAGCAATGCTGTATTAGAAAAGTTAAAGTGATATCCTTACCTTACTTAGTACTGTATCTCAGAACCTTCAATACGTTGTATGGATTATGGATCTCTAAGAGAATAATATGAATATATAGTGTTTCCCAAGTATATCTGTCTTTTTCACTTGATGAAAAACCTGCTAGTATCTCATGAGATTAACAGTTTGGAAAACACTACTTTAGAATATTTTTCTCTATGAGGTTTGCATTTGAGATCAAGCCTATGATTTGGACCTCATTAGTTCCATTGTCAAGCAATGCAGTCACTGATTTTTCTCTTAGCAAGTTAAATAAAATAACTAGCTGTTATTAAAAATACAGTTAACCTTAGCTCCTCTTGACATTATATAAAATAGGAACTGTAAAGACACATGTACATCTGCACCAATCTTAATTTTAAATTGCCTTTGTTTCATCATAGAGTAAAATATAAAAAGTATTGTTTTCCTTTAATTCTATCACAACTGGCAACTTTAAGTTAAGGTCCAGAGCCCCAAAGAGGATGAAATTAGATTAAAATTTAGATACATAATTTTTGTAACCACATACACATTTGTAGATACAAATCAGAGTCCCCAAGGGAAGATAATGTTAAGAGAAGAAGAGGGTTAATGAAAAAGTTCCCCTGTTCTTGACAGTGATCGTCAGAGAAGATACCACCTCTTTGTCAGCTTTGTATATTCTCTCCAGTGTCCGGCAGTGCCTCAATAAATCTCTGCTGAATGAATGAAAGAATACATTATTATGTCTTTCTGTAGTTATTCTCTATTGCTGCATTTGTTTCCTTCAGAGCACACAGCCTCCTCCTCTGCTAGGCTAATTGACACATGAGGATAGGGGCCAGGTCTCTTTTATTTACCAATGTAGATCTGAAGCTTTCCAAACCATCTATCATACAGTGGACTACTAATAAATATTTGTTCAGCTATTGAAGTTATTATTTTGACTTAACCTAGATCTTGAAAAAGGAATATCACAGGAAGAGTACTAAAAAGATAATGTGAACAGCAATGTGATTTGTTTTTTTGATTTGCTGGATTTTATATAAGGTAGTCTTTCAAAGAAATGATTCCTAGTCTTCATGTATAAAAATCACTATTAAATAATATAACAAACAAATCTATAGAATTTTATATAATTGTTGATTGATTAACTAGATAATGGCAAAAAGTACTCAGAATTCAGTAAAAATTTAGAATGACTCTGTATTGCAATGTTACTCATGTACTTCTGAAAAATAACAGTACCTGGTGGTCTGGTAACCTAAGTAGAAACTAGGTGTGTGGGCCCAGTAACCACCTCCCACCCACTATTCTCCCACCCCACTGCATCTATCTTCAGAAGCTTTCATTGTTTTGTGGGAAGGAGGGAAGACAGGTTCAAATGCTAGGGATGGGCATGGGGGTATAAGAAGATGGGGAGAAGGACTTAATAGTTGTCTTTCATTCAATCTGATGGACATCATTTTGAGGATGGAATCAGATGCAGAGGAACTGATTTTTTGAGGCTTAGGAAAAGAGGAGATCCATCTGGAGAACATTTTCTTTGTAATCAATGTATAATATTGGTACCCCTATACTCTGCTTCCCTCCTGTTACAACGCATGAACTGCGTATGCTCTTACCATTTCAGCACTAAATCTTATTCCTTCTCACCTACTCAATGACTTTTCTCTGAAATTGTCTGCCCTCTTGTCTGCATGATAGTCCCTCTTATGCACAATCCACCCCATGAAGAGAAATTACTCTCTCTACTTCCTCTCCTCCCATTCTCCCTTGAACCCATTCCAGTCAGGTTTTTCTACTACTCCCTACTCCAATAAAATTGTTCTTGGCAAGGGCACCAATGATTTCCACTGGTCAAAATACAATGGTCAATACTCAGTATTTATCTTAATCAAACCATCAGTGGTACTTGACACAGTTCATCACTTCCTTCATCTATTCTCTTGGCTTCCACATAACTCACTCTTGTGGCCACTCCTTTAGTCTCTCAGGCTTGCTTTTTACATCTTCTTGACTTCTAAGTCTTGGAGTTCCAGAGCTCAGTCCTCAGACTTCTCTTAGATAGCTACACTCTCTTTATAGGTGTTAGCATCTACTCTTTTATCTTTAATGTCACATAGATATGGAATGATTACAAATTTATAACTCCTGCCTCAACTTTTTCTGGGAACTCTAGACTTAACTATCTTAATTGTCTATTCAGTATCTCCACTTGTATGTCTAATAACACCCCCCAAAACTTAATATGTTTAAAACAAAACTTTGAGACACTTGCCCCAGAACTGCAGCTTCCATTTTTTAACTCCATTTACACACTTGCTCTGGACAAAAACTCTGCTGTCATCCTTGATACTTCACTTATTCTCTCACTTCATATCCAATTCATCAGCAAATCCTGGTGGATGCCATGAAATTATAACCCCAATCCAATCATTTCTCCCCATTTCCACTCTTCCACCATAATTTAAGCCACCATCATCAGAGCTGTATTATTGCTACATGTGCTGGTTGATTTCCCAGCTTTCCTCCTTGTACTTCCACAGTCTATCCACTACCCAGCTGAGTGAGACTTTAAAAACTACAGATTATTTTACTCCTGGCTCAAGACTCTCAGTGACCAGTCAGCCTACTTAGAATGAAGTCCAAATTCTTTATCAAGCTCTACAAGGCCCAACATAATCTTGCACAGGCAGTCTCTCTTACAGTCTCCCCAGCTCCATCCATACTGATGCCCATGTTCTTGGAACTTGTTGAATATGTTCCTACCTCAGGTCTCTACCCTGTTTCCCTTGCCTGAAATTATCTTTTCCTAAATATTTGCAAGATTTGTTCTTCATTTCACTTCAGTTTATGCCCAAATACCACTTTATCACATAGGCTGTTCTTTCTCATCCTATAATTAGATATTTGTAACATATATACCCAGAATACACAAAGAATTCCTATAAATCAGAAAGAAAAGACATGAACAGACATTTTATAGAGGTAGAAAAATAGAAATAGGCAAGAAAAATACAATTGATCTCATTAGTAACCAGAGAAATGCAAATTAAGACCACCATGAAATACAACCTATCCAGAATGGCAAAGACACACAAAAAGGAACTTTCATACAGAGTTGATATGGGGTGTGAACTGGTAAAACTACTTTGAAAACAATTTGGCATTATCTAGTAAAGCCAAGATGAACATATATTATAATCAGGGCATACCTTAACTACAGCAGCTCTTGCACATGAACACCAGGAGACATGTGCAAGAATGTTTATAGCTAAACTGTATGTAGTAGCCTTCAAAGTCGAAACAAACAAGAATATTGTTAAGGGACACATAGAAAATCAGAAAACCTACAGAATTGTACAAGGGAATGGAGGACCCTAAATTCAAGCTAGAAGTTTCCTGGAAAAACTGAAAGAATATGACATTCAAACAACATGCAAAGAAAGGATAAAGTATTGCATAATTATTCTTACAGTATATATGACTGAATCTGAATGGATGATGTTCCTATGAGTAGGAATTTATCAGACAAGTGTTAAGAAAGGTTCTTGAGAGAGAAGAGACATATTAGAAATGACAGCTTAAATATAGCCTAATAATAAAAATTTATTTTAGCAAAAAACTGGAGAGGAGAGGGAAAACAGTTTCTGAACTTCTTTAGTATGTGTTAATAAAATAATTGGTGAAATGATCAGTCATAGTTACTGTTTAATTCTGATATAATAAATGAGAAATATAGATTTACTTATGACATCAGGATGGGAATGTAAGCACTAGCAAAATGGAAAAGCAGAGTAAAACTTCCAATTTAACAAGGAGGACTGAATGGGGAAAGTGAAATGAAAAGAAATATGACCAAGCCAGCAAAGTAAGAAAAGGGAAAAGAGGTAATAATGAGGAAGTATCACACACACTGAACAGAACATGTGTTGGAAGAAATAAAAATTTTATATATTGATTATATCAACAAATATTAATGGACTAAATTTCCCTGTTGACATCAAAGAAGGTCAGCTTGGGTTGCAAAATTCTGTTTGTAGTTTTTACAAGAAACACAATAAAAAATAGGAAAATAAGCTGAAAATTAAAAGATGAGAAAGGTGAAGCAGGAAAATACAAAATGTGGCAAGCAGAAGTAAAAATGTAATAACAGATAAAACAGAATTCAAGTCCAAAGATATTAAAATGAGACAAAGTAGGGATATTAAGAAAGGATAAAAGGTACTCTGCCCTCAAAGATGATATAAGTATATGCCTTTAATAGCAAACAATATACTAGTCAAATAATTAAAACAGAAAAATCCTCAAAAAAGAAAAACTTGATAAAAACACAAAGTGGGAATACCCATATATTTCTTTCAAATTTTGTATGTAAATAGGATAATTAATAAGCACAGATATAGAGAATTTAAAAATAAAATATATACAAGGAATCCTTAATAAGTTGTTAAAAAATGAAAGCTTACTATATTCTTAAATATCATTAAAAATTAAATATTATCATTAAAAATATCAAAATTAACTAATTAACTTGGCACTTCACACTTTTCTAATTAAGTTCTTGATCAAAGAGGAAATTAATGTAAAAGTTATTAATTGTCTAGACATTAACAAAAAGAAGACAACACTTCAAATCAAAACCCATGGGGACTTCCCTGGTGGTCCAGTGGTTGAGAATCTGTCTTGCCATGCAGGGGACGCTGCATTCGATCCCTTGTCGGGGAACTAATGCCACATGCCACAGGGCAACTAAGCCCACATGCCACAACTAGACAGCCTGCATGCTGCAACTACAGAGCCCAAGTGCTCTGGAGCCCACATGCCACAACTAGAGAGAAGCCCGTGCACCACAAAGAAGCAAAGAGCCCGCGCGCCACAGTGAAAAATCCTGCATGCCGTAACTAAGACATGACACAGCCAATAAATAAATAAATATTAAAAAAAACATGGAATGCAGTCAAATATAAAAAATATACACATAGGAGTATATAATTTTGTTGTGGAAAAAGACAGAAAGCAAATGAGCTAAATAAGCATTCAGTTAAGACATTAATAATAAAGAAAAGGTCAAGTAAACCATAAATAAAAGGAGAAAAATGTATCATACGATGTATCATAAAGGAGATATAATTACATATACTAAAATAATTAGAAGAATAAAAAAAATATTAAGTGCAACTCTCCTGAAATAAATTTGATAATTCAGGTAATGGAGAGTTTTATGGTAGAATATAAATTACCAAAATTGGCTCTGATACCAGTTTCACAGCCCAAGTCTTATCTTCTTTATCAACAAAAAATTTCTGATACCATCTTAAAGTAGAGGAAAAACTCAAAACCTTCCCTGTAGATTTTATGAAGCAACCTTAACCTTAAAGACATCATATTAGAAATAAAGATTAAACTGAATTATGATTATATAGCTAAAAATTCTAAATAAGCCATCAGCAGTTGAATTCTGCAGAATTAAAAACAGAACCCTATACTATGTCTCAACAGAGCTTGTTCTAAGAAAAGGTTGGTTAAACATTGAATATATACCACGATAATTCATCATATCAGATCAAAGGGGGAAAAATCACATGATTTTTACCAGTAGATGATAAAAAGGCTGTGAAAGGCAGAACAATATCTCCTCAAAGATGTCCAGGTTATAATCTCAGGAACCTGTAAATATGTTACATTGGATATCAAAGGAAAGTTAAACTTGCAGATGGAATTAAAGTTGCTAATCAGCTGACATTACACATAAGAGTATCCTGGATTACCGTGGTGGGCCTAATGGAATCACAAGAGTACTTGTGGAAAGAGGGAAGCAGAAGATTCAGATTAAGAGAAATGGCATATTGACAAAGACTTGACTGTTGTTCACTTTGAACATCGATGGGAACTATCAACCAAAGAATTTGGGCAGCCTCTAAAGCTGGAAAATGCCAGGATATGGATTTTCCCCTGGAGCCTCCAAACGGATGCAGTCCTGCTGACACCTTGATTTTAGTCCATTGGGACCCATTTCAGATTTTTGACTTCCAGAATTGTAAGATAATAAATTTGTGTTGTTTTAAGCCACTAAATTTGTGTAATTTGTTACAGCAGCAATAGGAAACTAATGTAAAGGCTTTTTGTTAATTCCTCAGTCAGGAATTCCCTGGTGGTCCAGTGGTCAGGAATACCTGCTTCCACTGCAGGGGGCACAGGTTCTATCCCTGGTCAGGGAACTAAGATCCTGCAAGCCACATTAGGAGTCATCATTACTTTAACAAACCTCAAAGTAAAATAAAGAGATAAACATATAAAGACTATTTATCAAAACCCAACAGCAAACATTATATTAATAATGAAATACTTTATTTTCAGATAAAATGACTATATATCTAGAAAACTCAAAGGATTACTAATAACCTATCAACGTATTGAGATAATTTAGTTACATGGCTAGAAAGAGCATAAGTTTATAAAAATCACTAGATTTACCACTTTTAATAATTACCACTTGAAAAATAGAAGATATTCTACCACAACATATATGAAAGTTATAAAATACTCAAGAATATGTTGAAGAAAAGCATGGGACCTGTATTAAAACTGTAAGATGCTGTCACAGAACACAAAACAAAAATTTGAATTAAGGAAAAGCATATGTTCCTGAATTGGAAACCTTAAAGTGTCAATCCTGCTCAAATTAATACATAATTTTTATACTGTTTCAATCAGAATCCAATGTTTTTTGGAATTAGAAGTGATAGTTTTATTGTTCATTGAGAAGAATAAATGTGTGTTAGAGTAGCCAAGAGAATTTTGTTAAAAGAGCAACTGTGATTTTAATATATGCCATGCTATGTATTAAAATTTATAATAATACTACCATAACCCAAACATGATATTAAACCAAACTATTGAATTATTAATAGTTTCTTGGAATGGATATATGGATCAACAGAATAGAATGCAGAACTCAGAAACATTTACAAAATCCATGTAGTACACCTTAATGTATGTTAAAAGTGGTGGGTGAGAGGCACTTCACTTGGCACACATGAAGGCTACAGGGAAAGCAAAGAACATAAGTCCTTAAGTCCATTTTCATAATAGAAAGGTAAAAGGACTGCATGGAATAAGGACCACATGGTCCTTATTCCAACTGAATAAGGACTATGTGGTCACACCAACTACTTTTACCCCATGACCTGGTCTTCTAAATTTGAAGACCAGACAAGAGGTAGAGGAGAGAGAAGTAATGGAAAACTGGGAATTATTTTGGAGTTACTGATTGTATTTGACTGAGCAGAGACAAATGTACACTTACCATAACATCTTCAAACCTGCTTCCCTGTTTTATTTTTCTTCTTTACATTTATCATCTTCTATCAGGCTACAGTATTTTATGTTATATAATTATTTTGGTAATTACCTCTGTCCTCAACGAAAACGTAAGCTCCTTGATGACAGCACAGTCCCTTGTATATAGTAATACTCAATCATTCTGTTGAATAAGTTAATAATTGCACAGAAACAAAAAAACTTGTTTGTCACAAAGGCTTGAACAATAATCTGGCTTCCTGCAATATTACTTCCACTTCTTGAATAATAGGAATAAATCTAAGTGGAATTTCCCTTCAGTAAAAGACATAATCTAGTGCAGAAGGTCTAGTATATTTCATAGTAGAATGTCTGGGTCACAAATGTCTGCAAACCAGCTGTGTACACCTTTCAAAGTTACATTTATGTCCCCAACCACTGTTTCCCTCTTTCCATACCAAATCAAATAGCTGAGATTTCATGTCTTCTAGCTCAAATTATAAAGGGAAAATCAAACAAGGAAGGAAGTTGAGGGGAACCAGCTAACAATTACTAAGTCCAATAGCAGGCCAAGATAGAATTATATAGACTTAAATGTGTAGTAAGTAGTAGGCATATTGTACAGAATTTAAGCAAAAATATTTTTAGAAATGATAAAAAGGGAATGTAAAATTAAAAATCAGATGAATACAAATTAGAGTCAGAATTGTTGTAGGAAATGGCCTGAAGCAATCCTTTCAACTGTATTTCAAAGGTAAAGCGGCATCTAAGTTTCAAGAAATCAAAGAAGAGAAACACAACATTAAATAAAAGATGAAATAAATTACAAAAAAGAATAAGATAAAATGGGAGGTGACAGAGAAAAAAAATTTTAAATAAAGAAAATGAATATACAAAAATATGTTGCATTTCTACACACTAACAAGAAACTATCAGAAACAGAAATTAAGGAAACAATCCGATTTACCATAGCATCAAAAAGAATAAAATACCTAGGAATAAACCTACCTAAGGAAGTAAAAGACCTGTACTCAGAAAACTATAAAACACTGATGAATGAAATTGATGATGACACAAACAGATGGAAAGATATACCATGTTCTTGGGTTAGAAGCATTAATATTGTGAAAAGGACCATACTACCCAAGGTACTCTACAGATTCAATGCAATCCCTATCAAAATGCCAATGGCATTTTTCACAGAACTAGAAGGTATTTTAAAAATTTGTATGGAAACACAAAAGAACCCAAATAGCCAAAACAATCTTGAGAAAGAACAGAGCTGGAAGAATCATGCTCCCTGAGTTTAGACTATACTACGAATCTACAATAATCAAAACAGCATGGTACTGGCACAAAAAGACACAGAGATCAATGGAATAGAATAGAGAGCCCAGAAATAAACCCACGCACTTTGGTCAGTTAATCTATGACAAAGGAGGCAAGAATATACAATGGAGAAAAGACACTCTCTTCAATAAGTGGTGCTGGGAAAACTGGACACCTACATCTAAAAGAATTAAATTAGAACATTCTCTAACACCACATACAAAAGTAAACTCAAAACGGATTAAAGACCTAAATGTTAGACCAGAAACCCTAAAACTCATGAGAAAACATAGGCAGAACACTCTTGAACAAAAATCATAGCAATATTTTTTGGATCTGTCTCCTAAAGCAAAGGAAATAAAAGCAAAAATAAACAAATGGGACCTAATTAAACTTAAAAACTTTTGCATGGCAAAGGAAACCATAAACAAAATGAAAAGACGACCAACTGAATAGGAGAAAATATGTGCAAATGATTTGACTGATAAGGGGTTAATATCCAACATATATAAACAGCTCATACAACTCATCATCAAAAACAAACAACCCCATTAAAAAATGGGCAGAATAACTGAATAGACATTTTTCCAAAGAGGAAACACAAATGTACAATAGGCACATAAAAAGATGCTCAACATCGCTAATCATTGTAGTAATACAAATCAAAACCACAATGAGGTATCATCTCAAATCTGTCAGAATGGCTATCAACAAACAGAACACAAGTAACAAATTCTGGCAAGGATGTGGAGAAAAGAGAACCCTTGTACACTGTTGGTGGGGATGTAAATTGGTGCAGCCACTGTGGAAAACAGTATGAACTTCTCTCAAAAAACTAAAAATAGAACTACCATATGACCCAGCAATTCCACTCCTGAGTATATATCTGAAAAAAACCCCAACAAAAAACTAATTTGAAAGGATACTTGCACCCCAATGTTCATAGCAGCATTATTTATAATTGCCAAGATATGAAAGCAACTTAAGTGCCCATCAACAAATGAATGGATAAAAAAGATGTGGTATATATATATATAATGGAATATTACTCAGCCATAAAAAATGAAATATTGCCATTTGCAGCAACATGCATGGACTTGGAGGGTATCATGCTAAATGAAATAAGTCAGAGAAAGACAAATACTGTATGATATCACTTATATGTGGAATCTAAAAACTACAACAAACTAGTGAATATGACAAAAAAGAAGCTGACTCACAGGTATGGAGAACAAACTGGTGGTTACCAGTAGGGAGAGGAAAGAGTGGAGAAGCAACATAGGGGTAGAAGATTAAGAGGTACAAACTAGCATGTATAAAATAAACTATAAGAGATTCAAGATGGCGAAAGAGAGGAGGACATGGAGTTCATCTCTCTCCACGGATGCATCAAGAATACACCTATAGATGCAACAGTTCTCACAGAACACTGGCTGAACACTAGCAGAAGACCTTGGACACCAGAAAGGACTATAAAGATTCCTGCATAACTGGGTAGGATGGAAAAAAGAAGGGAGAAGGAGGGGGAGAGGAAGCGGGATGGGACCTGTACCCAGGGCCAGGGAAACTGAAGCAGAGAAGAGATTCCCGAATTCTGGGAAGCCCCCTCTCTGAAGGGGAAATCGATTGGGACAGAAGAGAAGCATATGAGGCTTTTGGAAGAGGGTGAAGCAGCCAATCTGTGGCAGATGGGACAGAGTGAGAAATATACAGATGGTCCGTACCATGGCCCTATGTGCCCCAGACTGAGATGTGTGTTCACAGGTGTGCAAGGGGGCTGGGAGCTGGAGTGTGGGGATTAGAGAACAGGCCTGGAGCAAGAACTACTGTTGGCTGTGGGGAGATGGACTGAGGGGATGGGAGGGAGGAAATCCGCATCAGGGAATGTCTATGGAGGAAGACTGGACTGCCATGGAAGCAGGGCACTACTGCTGAGTCACAAGCAAGGGGAGGAACGACTATTGTAACCTCTCTCTCCCCACACGCTGGCGCCAGCTGCCGAGCAATAAAAAAAACCCCCTCATAGCTGGCCATCATGTGCCGGATGCAAGGCAATAAAAAAAAAAAAGCATGGCCAGGGCTGGCCCTCAAGTGCTTTATGCTGGGCACCAGAAAAGGCCCTCACTTGGGCGATACCTCTTGCACCTGTGGCCACCGGCTTCCCTGCACATTTGGTGCTTCAGGGGCTCCCGTGATCCAAGCATCAAACCACCTCTGCTCCCTGTCCTCACTGAGACAGACCCAAGAGCTCTAAGGCAGCCTCAGGACCAGACTCCTGTGGGTGGACCACACGCAGAGGTGGGAATAAAACCAAAGTTTTTATTCCCAAACCAGGGATGGGGCAACTATGGAAGAAGATTGAAAAACTTTCCATCAGCTATACAAGCTTCAGATTAAATCCTCATGATCAGATAGATAGACCCTGAGTCTATGGAATATCTGAGCAGACAATGAGTGTTCCCACAAATGAAAACGGTCTAGCTCTGGCAGCTGTGGACTTTGGGGGCAAGCACACGCAGGAATTGGGCCAGATCAGAGTCTAAGTGATGCCCACAGGGCCCACAGCAGGTCCAGAGACCAGCCCAGAGGCAGAGGTCGGCTGTGGCTCACGATGTGTGCAAGGACACTTACAGTGGAGACCCCAGGGAAACATAATTATTACTATTAATTTTATTATGTTTTGATTCATTCTGTTGTTGGTTCTAGATTTTTTTCTTCCTTTGTTTTTTTCTTAATTTGTTTGTTTGTTGTTTTAGTATTTTTTATTTAGTCTTTTATGACCTCCGTGTTTTGTACCATATTTTTAAATTTTTGATATATTTCTATATTTACTTTGCTTTTTTATTGTTCTGTGTTCTTTTCCCTTATTTTTTTCTTCTTCTTTTTCTTTAATATATTTTTTATTTTTCTTATGTTTCCATTTCTACTTTGCTTTTCTGTTGTCCTGTGTTTTTTCCCTTTTTAATTTGTTTTATTATTTTTTTTCTTTAATCATGTTTATTGGCTTGTTCTATTTCCTTGCTTTATTCTTCAGTTGGCACTTTGCTTTGGTTTGTTTTTAGGTTATGTGTTTTTGTTAGTTTTAATTAGTTTTTGTTAGATTTGTTAGTTTTGTTTGATTTGGTTTTTGAGTTCTCCTACTTCTCTGGTTGTTCTCTTGCTTTCTGTTTTATTTGGTTTGGTTTTTGTTTCTCTTATGTGTGTGTTTCCTTATTTTTGTTTTTATTTGATTTTGTTTTTACCATTTCTTAGGGGTTTATTTATTTTTTCTTTTTCTTTAATATATTTTCTATTGTATTATTTTAATTTCTATTTCTACATTGCTTTTCTGTTGTTCTGTCTTCCTTCCCCTTATTCTTTTCTGTTTTTCTTTAAATTTCTTATCATTTTTGTTGGTTTGCTTTCTTTGCTTCATTCTCCACTTGGTGCTCTGCTTTGGTTTTGTTTTTATGTTTTTGTCAGTTTTCTTTTTAATTGTTTGATTTCATTCTTGGGTTCTTTTGCTTGTCTGGTTGTTCTCTTGCCTTTCTACTTATTTGGTTCTGTTTTCATTTCTTTTGTGTGCGTGTGTATTTCCTTGCTCCTGTTTTTGTTTGCTTGATTTTACTTTTTACCATTTGTCTGGGGTTTTGTTAGTCTTTTCTTTCCTTTTAATCCCCTTTATTGCTGGGATGAGAGACTTCTGGGGTCTTGGTTCCTCGACCAGAAGTTGGGCCTGAGGTTCTGGCGTGGGAGCACCAAGTCCAGGACTCTGGGCCACTAGTGAACTCCTAGCCCCAGTGAAGATTAATCACCAAAAGGTCTCACAGAGGCCTCTATCTGAATCCAAGACCGAGCTCCACCCAACTGCCAGCAGCTCCCAGCACTGGATGCCATACACAAAACAACAAACAAGACAGGGACACAAACCCATCCAATAGCACACAGACTACCTAAAGTCATACTAAGCTCACAGACACCCCAAAACATACCACCTGACACAGCCCTGCTTATCAGAGGGCACAAACTCAGCTCCACCCACCAGAATGCAGGCACCAGTCTCTTCGATCAGAAAGCCTACACAAGCCACTGAACCAACCTCACCACCAGGGGCAGAGAACAGAAGCAAGAGGAACTACAACCCTGCAGCCTAAAGAAAGGAGACCTCAAGTGCTGTAAATTAGTCAAAATGAGAAGACAGAGAAATATCTTGCAGGCAAAGGAGCAAGATAAAAACCCACAAGATCAAATAAATGAAGAGTAAATAGGCCAACTACCTGAAAAAGAATTCAGAGTAATGATAGTAAACATGATCCAAAATCTCAATAATAGAATAGAGGAAATACTAGAAACATTTAACAAGGACCGAGAAGAACTAAAGAGCAAACAAACAGTAATGAACAACACAATAACTGAAATGAAAAATATTCTAGAAGGAATCAATAGCAGAATAACTGAGGCAGAAAAACAGATAGGTTAGCTGGAAGATAGAATGGTGGAAATAACTGCAGCAGAGCAGAATGAAGAAAAAAGGATGGAAAGAATGGAGGACAGTCTCAGAGACCTCCGGGACAACATTAAGTGCACCAACATTCAACTTACAGGGGTGCCAGAAAAAGAAGAAAAAAAGAAAGGGTCTGAGAAAATATTTGAAGAGATTATAGTTGAAAACTTCCCCAACATGGGAAAGGAAATAGTCAATCTAGTCCAGTAAGAGCAGAGAGCCCCATACAGGATAAACCCAAGGAGAAACATGCTGAGACAGATATTAATCAAACTAACAAAAATTAAACAGAAAGAAAAAAATATTAAAAGCAGCAAGGGAAAAGAAACAAATAACATACAAGGGAACCCCCATAACGTTAACAGCTGATCTTTAAGCAGAAACTCTATAGGCAAGAAGGGAGTGGTAAGATATATTTAAAGTGATGAAAGGGAAAAAACTACAACCAAGATTACTCTACCCAGCAAGGATCTCATTCAGATTTGACAGAGAAATCAAAAGCTTTAGAGACAAGCAAAAGTTAAGAGAATTCAGCACCACCAAACCAGCTTTACAACAAATGCTAAAGGAACTTCTCTAGGAAGGAAACACAAGAGAAGGAAAAGACCTACAAAAAGAAACCTAAAACAATTAAGAAAATGGTAATAGGAACATACATATCGATAATAACCTTGAATGTAGACAGATTAAATGCCCCAACCAAAAGACATAGACTGGCTGAATGCATACAAAAACAAGACCTGTATATATGCTGTCTACAAGAGACCCACTTCAGACCTAGGAACACATACAGACTGAAAGTGAGGGGATGGAAAAAGATATTCCATGCAAATGGAAATCAAAAGAAAGCTGGAGGAACAATACTCATATCAGACAAAATAGACTAGAATAAAGACTACTACAAGAGACAAGGAAGGACACTATATAATGATCAAAGGATCAATCCAAGAAGAAGGTATAACAATTGTAAATATCTGTGCACCCAACATAGGAGAACCTCAATACATAAGGCAAATACTAACAGCCATAAAAGGAGAAATTGACAATAACACAAAAATAGGAGGAGACTTTAACACCCCACTTACACCAATGGACAGATCCCCCAAACAGAAAATAAATAAGGAAAACAAATTTTAAATGACACATTAGACCAGATGGACCTAACTGATATTTATAGGATATCCCATCCAAAAACAACAGAATACACTTTCTTATCAAATGCACATGGAACATTCTCCAGGATAGATCACATCTTGGGTCACAAATCAAGCCTCAGTAAATTTAAGAAAATTGAAAACATATCAAGCATCTTTTCTGACTACAATGCTATGAGACTAGATAACGATTACAGGAAAAAAAATTGTAAAGAAAACAAACACATGGAGGCTAAAATATACATTACTAAACAACCTAGAGATCACTGAAGAAATCAAAGAGGAAATCAAAAAATACCTAGAAAAAAATGACAATGAATATACGACCCAAAACCTACAGGATGCAGCAAAAGCAGTTCTAAGAGGGAAGTTTATAGCAATACAATCTTACCTCAAGAAACAAGAAAAATCTTGAATAAACAACCTAACCTTACGCCTAAAGCAATTAGAAAAAGAAGAACAAAAAAAACCCCAAAGTTAGCAGAAGGAAAGAAATCATAAAGATCAGATAGAAAGAAATGAAAAAAAAAATGAAGGAAATGATAGCAAAGATCAATAAAACTAAAAGCTGGTTCTTTGAGAAGATAAACAAAATTGATAAACTGTTAGCCAGACTCATCAGGAGAAAAAGGGAGAAGACTCAAATCAACAGAATTAGAAATGAAAAAGGAGAAGTAACAACTGACACAGCAGAAAAACAAAGGATCAGACAGACTACTACAAGCAACTCTATGCCAATAAAATGGACAACCTGGAAGAAATGGACAAATTCTTAGAAAATTACAACCTTCCAAGACTGAACCAGGAAGAAATAGATAATATGAACAGACCAATCACAGGCACTGAAATTGAAACTGATAAAAAATCTTCCAACAAACAAAAGCCCAGGGCCAGATGGCTTCACAGGGAAATCCTATCGAACATTTACAGAAGAGCTAACACCTACCTTCTCAAATGCTTCCAAAATATAGCAGAGGGAGGAATACTCCAAATGCATTCCACCAGGCCACCATCACCCTGATACCAAAACCAGACAAAGTTGTCACAAATAAAGAAAACTGCTGGCCAATATCACTGATGAACATAGATGCAAAAATCCTCAACAAAATACTAGCAAACAGAATCCAACAGTACATTAAAAGGATCATACACCATGATCAAGTGGGGTTTATAGCAGGAATGCAAGGATTCTTCAATATACAAAAATCAATCAATGTGATACACCATATTATCAAACTGAAGAATAAAAACCAAATGATAATCTCAAGAGATGCAGAAAAATCTTTTGGCAAAACTCAACACCCATTTATGATAAAAACTCTGCAGAAAGTGGGCACAGAGGGAACCTACCTCAACATAATAAAATCCATATATGACAAACCCACAGCCAACATCATTCTCAATGGTGAAAAACTGAAACAATTTCCTCTAAGATCAGGAACAAGACAAGGGTTCCTACTCTCACCACTATCATTCAACATAGTTTTGGAAGTTTTAGCTATGGCAATCAGAGCAGTAAAAGAAATAAAAGGAATCCAAATTGGAAAAGAAGAAGTAAAACTGTCACTGTTTGCAGAGGACATGATACTATACATAGAAAATCCTAAGGATGACATCAGAAAACTACTAGAGTTAATCAATGAATTTTGTAAAGTAGCAGGATACAAAATTAATGCACAGAAATCTCTTGCATTCCTACACACTAACAATGAACAATCTGAAAGAGAAATTAAGGAGATACTCCCATTTACCACTGCAACAAAAAGAATAAAATACCTAGCAATAAACCTACATAAGGAGGAAATGACTTGTATGCAGAAAACTGTAAGACACTGATGAAAGAAATCAAAGATGCTACAAACAGATGGAGAGATATACCATGTTCTTGGATTGGAAGAATCATCATTGTGAAAATGACTATACTACCCAAAGCGATCTAAAGATTCAATGCAATCCCTATCAAATTACCAATGGCATTTTTCATAGAAGTAGAACAAAAAATTTTACAATTTGTATGGAAACACAAAAAAACCGAATAGTCAAAGCAATCTTGAGAAAGAAAAATGAGCTGGAGGAATCAGGCTCCCTGACTTCAGACTATACTATAAAGCTACAGTAATCAAGACAGTATGGTACTGGCACAAAAATAGAAATATAGATTAATGGAACAGGATAGAAAGCCCAGAGATAAACCCACACACATATGGTGACCTAATCTTTGATAAAGGAGGCAAGAATATACAATGGAGAAAAGACATCCTCTTCAATAACTGGTGATGGGAAAACCAGACAGCTACATATACAAGAATGAAATTAGAACACTTCCCAACACCATACACAAAAATAAACTCAAAATGGATTAAAGACCTAAATGTAAGGCCAGACACTATCAAACTCTTAGAGGAAAACAAAGGCAGAATACTCTATGACATAAATCACAGCAAGATCCTTTTTGATGCACCTCCTAAAGTAATGGAAATAAAAACAAAAATAAACAAATGAGACCTAATGAAACTCAAAAGCTTTTGCACAGCAAAGGAAACCATAAACAAGACAAAAAGACAACCCTCAGAATGGTAGAAAACATTTGTAAATGAAGCAACTGACAAAGGATTAATCACCAAAATATACAAGAAGCTCATGCAGCTCAATATCAAAAAAAAAAACCAACCCAATCCAAAAATGGGCGGAAGACATAAATAGACATTTCTCCAAAGAAGACATACTGATTGCCAACAAATACATGAAAAGATGCTCAACATCACTAATGATTAGAGAAATGCAAATCAAAACCACAATGAGGTATCTCCTCACACTGGTCAGAATGGCCATCATCAAAAAATCTAGAAACAATAAATGCTGGAGAGGGTGTGGAGAAAAGGGAACCCTCTTGCACTGTTGGTGGGAATGTAAACTGATACAGCCACTATGGAGAACAGTATGGAGGTTCCTTAAAAAAATAAAAATAGAACTATTGTATGACCCAGCAATCCCACTACTAGGCATACACCCTGAGAAAACCACAATTCAAAAAGATATATGTACCACAATGTTCATTGCAACTCTATTTACAATAGCCAGAACATGGAAGCAACCCAAATGTCCATCGACAGATGAATGGATAATGAAGTTGTGGCATATATGTACAATGGAATATTACTCAGCCATAAAAAGAAACAAAACTGAGTTATTTGTAATGAGGTGGATGGACATAGACTACGTCATACAGAGTGAAGTAAGTCAGAAAGAGAAAAACAAATACTGTATGCTAACACACATATATGCAATTTATAATAAACAGTACAGATGAACCTAGTGGCAGGGCAGGAATAAAGATGCAGACGTCAAGAATGGATTTGAGGACACAGTGGGGGAAGGGGAAGCTGGCATGAAGTGAGAGAGTAGCATTGACATATGTACACTATCAGATGTAAAATGGATGGCTAGTGTGAAGCTGCTGCATAGCACAAGGAGATCAGCTCAATGCTTTATGATGACCTAGAGGGATGGGATAGGGAGGGTGGGAAGGAGGCTCAAGAGGGAGGGTATATGGGGATATATGTATACATAGCTGATTCACTTTGTTGTACAGCAGAAAATAACACAACATTGTAAAACTATTATACTCCAATAAAGATATTAAAAAAAAACTCTAAGGATATATTGCACAACATGGGTAATATAGCCAATTTTTATATTAACTGTAAATGGAGTATAAGCTTTAAAAATTGTGAATAACTACACTGTACACCTGTAACTTACATAGTATGGTACATCAACTATACTTAGATTACAAAAAAATAAAAAAAATAAAGTCATTGTAGATTTTAAAACCTTATCAGAAGAATAAGAAAGGAGAACTGCCAGTGTAAATACTAAACCGTGGACATGAAGTTTGGACTGACATTTTGAGAAAAATTGTC
Organism: Stenella coeruleoalba; assembly: GCF_951394435.1. Classification (NCBI taxonomy): domain Eukaryota; kingdom Metazoa; phylum Chordata; class Mammalia; order Artiodactyla; family Delphinidae; genus Stenella; species Stenella coeruleoalba. Next base: position 76,411,780 of record NC_137154.1, read on the forward strand.
AAATGAAGTTTAAAAGGATTAAAGTGTGAGTAAAGAAAAGAAGATTGGTGTGGACGACAGAAAAAACAGAGAGCCAACATACAGATTATTATTAGGGACCATGAAAAAGAGAAAGAAGACATGAAACAGAAAAAAGGATGTGAAAGTAATATTAAGAGAATACTTTGCTAACATATAAGAAACCTTGAATTTTCAGATCAAAAGGGGCTTACTTTGTTTCAAGAAAATTAATAGATTAAGCGAGAGCTAAATCTTGATGAAGTTACTGAAAATCAAGGATTAAGAAACACATTCAGGCAAAAGCAGCAGGTCTCAACAAAGGACAATAAATTGGAATGTCAGATTTATTTTCAGTTAAATTAGAAGCCTACAGACAATGGCATTATATGTCCAGGAATGGGATTGATGGATCACCTAGTGGCTTTAAGTTTTTTAAAAAATCTCCATACTGTTTTCCATAGTGACTGTACCAATTTACATTCCAGCCAACAGAGTAAGAGGGTTCCCTTTCCTCCACACCCTCTCTAGCATTTATTATTTGTAGACTTTTTGATGATAGCCTTCTGACCAGTATGAGGTGATATCTCTTTGTGGCTCTGATGTGCATTTCTCTAATAATTAGCAATGTTGAGCATCTTTTTATGTGCTTGTTGGCCATCGTGGAGAAATGTCTATTTAGGTCTTCTGCCCATTTTCCGATTGGACTGTTTTTTTTGATATTGAGTTATATGAGCTGCTTGTATATTTTGGATATTAAGCTCTTGTCAGAAGATAAAAACCCTAATCTGAAAACAATCCATGCACTCCAATATTCATACCAGCACTATTTACAACAGCCAAAACATGGAAGCAGACTAAATGTCCTTCAACAGATGAATGGATAAAGAAGATGTGGTATATATATATATATATATATATATATATATATATATATATATATATACACACACAATGGAATACTACTCAGCCCTAAAAAGAATGAAATATTGCCATTTGCAGCAATGTGGATGGACCTAGAGAATATCATACTAATTGAAGTAAGTCGGAGAAAGACAAATATTATATGATATCACTTAAATGTGGAATCTAAAAAATAATACAAATGAATCTAAATACAAAACAGAAGCAGACTTACAGGCACAGAAAACAAACGTATGGTTATCAAAGGGGAAAGGGAGGGAGAGAGGGATAAATTAGCAGTATGAGATTAACAGACACAAACTACTGTACATAAAATAAATAAGCAACAAGGAGTTACTGTGTAGCACAGGGAACTATATTCATCATCTTGTAATAACCTATAATGGAAGATAATCTGAAAAAATACATATAACTGAATCACTTTGCTATATCACCTGAAACTAACACGATATTGTAAATCAACTACACTTCAATAAAAAAAAGACAACGACATTATACACAGATTTGAGGGAGAAGGGCCATATACACATTTCCCATGCTTTAATAGGATGTTCATGAGGCCAAGGGAAGTAGTACACACAGTAAGCATCTCACTTTCACCTCCCTTTTTCACCTCACTTCTCCTACCTCCTTCTCTTCATCTTAAGCCACACAAATTCTCCTCTTTGCCTTTGATGGTTAAAATCAGCAAATATCTTTTGTAACCCAGCATGCTCCTGGGGTCACAGCTCTATCCCAAGCAGCTTATCAAAACACTTCTAAAAATCAAAATAAATAGAACATTCTCCTCTAAAGGAAAAAAACCAAAACAAAAAATCTTCAATTAATGAATATTTTTAATCATTCAGAAAATTTTTCTCCCATGTGAAAACATATACCATTTCTTTCAGATTATGTTCACATGGGAAACATGGTTTGAGAACATAAGTATATACAATAACTATTTAATAACTATTATGTTAACTAAATACCTCTAGTAGCTATGACTCTGTAAATTAATTTCAATTCCAAGATACCTGCACTGATTTTTCAATGCTTCTTGAAAAGAAATAATGAAACACTTTTAGAAGATCCATGAATCTGTTTTGCATTAGTTAAACCTTTAGTCTGCCAATGATAGAGTTTGTATTAAGTGATGTTATGAATAAAGGATATTTTAAGCTACCACTAAGAAATCTTTATATGCCAGCCACTGTGCTGTATGCTTTAGATGTATCATTTTATGTACCCTCATGATAACTCTCATTATGTGGTCATAATAGAAAAGAAAATAAAGATGTATAAAAGATGTCTGTGCCTGAGGTCCAGCAGCTATTAGTGGGGAAGTTAAAATCAAACCCCACTTGTTCTAACTCTATACTCTTACTCTTTGTTACAATGCTATACTATCTCTTAGAGGTGTTTTGCAAATCCTTTTCTAACTGTTGATAAAATTAAAAATGTTAAGGTGGAGTTAATATATTTGATTAGAATTGGCATAAAATTTTATATAAACTTCTCTTATTGGAAATGTAGAAAATTAAATAACATAAACATTCTCCAGAACACCTAAAAATGATGGACAAAACATAACCAACATTATTTTAAATGTATATCTAAGCGCCTCAAAAAGTCAGCAAAACATCAAGGAATCCAAAATGAAGAACATCTTTATCCACTGACAAAGGGACATGAAAAGGAAGCATGTCTCTTTCATCCTTGGCTCAGTATGTGAAAAATTCTCCTTTGATCATTTTTATTCATAGGCCTCCCTCACCCAGATATGAAGCTTGAAATTATTCTACCTGCAAGGTATGGGAAACCTAGAGGCAAAAAGTGAATATGAAAAGTGGTCTTTCGCTGATGAAATCCCTACGGTAACTGGAAGAATAAAATGAAAATTCTCTCTGGAGAGAAACTCCCTCAATTAAGGCCACACAGGTTTTTACAAAAAATTAAACTCTGCCAAACATGAGTTTATAACCACATTAAAATCACAAAGGACACAATGAGTGAGAAGTAGCAGAAAGAATGAATAGTGTTCTGGATTTGACTCATACTGGCTTGTGAAAACTTATTGTTAAGTGTTCAGGAATTTTGAGAGTCAGTTGTTTAAACCATTGGCAGCCTGAAATTTACTATAGGCGAGTATTTACACCAGAATCACTGGAAAACCCTATAAATGATCAGGGATATTTTTAAACCACCACACCAGAATGGCATAACCAGATTATGAGTTATGAGACCTTGAAATTATTAAATACAAATATTTGCAATAGGTATTTTATAATTATTAAAGATATATAAGGGATGAAAACATAAGAAATGGAAAAGCTAGTAAAAAGAAAAAGACAAATTTATAAAAGAACCAAGTAGAATGTTTAAAAAAACTACCATCACTAAAATGAAAGAATGGTGAACTGGAAGACAGAACTGATGAAATTACACAGAATATAGCATAGAAAGATAATGATACAGGAAATGTTAGAAAGGATAAAGAGATATGGAAGATAAATGAGCTAGTCTAATATACACCTAACAGTTGGTCTGGAGGGAGGAAGAGGCAATGAGGAGGGAAGCAATATTTGAAGAATACTGGGATGGTTTTGATGCTCCTGGAATTTATAAAAGACATTAATTCTCAGATTTAAAAATCGCAATGATTCCCAAGTAGAACAAATAAAACTAAATTTATAACTAGTTATGTTACAGTGAAATTGAAGACCCGAGTATAAAAAACATTTTCTACAAATATAGAGAAAATATTACCTCAAAGAAACAAATATTAGATATACAGGAGAATTCTCAGAAAAATGATACAAGCTGGAAGACAGTAGACTGACATTGTTAAGGTGTAGAGGGAAAAAAAGTCAACCCCAAATTTTATAACCAGCAAAATTATTATTCAAAATTAAAACTGAAATAAAGATATTTTCTGTGGAAAAATGACTTTAACAAATTCCCACAGAAGATGTAAGAAGTTTATTTTTAAAATAAAGAAACTGAAATGAAGCACTGAGTTAGGAAAAAAATTGAGCAAATAGTTAAACATGTATGTAAATGTATTAGACTGAATAAAATAATAATGAGTATTATTTCTAGATCATGTTCTGAAATGAGTGCTGTTTACTTTGCCATGGCCTCTCTTTCTGCTATTTTTTTAAATTTCTGGCAAAAATATTTTATATTGAATGGAGACATAAAGTGCTCATGAGATAATACGGGACCTGTTGCAGAGAAGCAAAAGAAGAATATTATGTTGGATACTGAAATGTAAGTTTTATGGCATCCAGAAAGCTTTCTGATAATCAAATGGGGAAATAGAGGGTAAAGCTCAGCAGACAATTAAGTAATAGTGCAAATCCTTTGACATTATGAGAATCATAATAAGCATTACTGTAGTTAGGGTGAATTTACAGGCAATTATCCCAACATTAGGTTATGTCTAGATACATGTTGTTACTTTGGATTAGCAAAAGGATGATGTTGCTGGGATCAGTTCACTGGGACTATGCTCTCACAACCCCTTACAGCACTGATTTAGCTTGCTTTCCCTTTTTCAGAATCTAATTCTAGTTCCCATATCAAAATACTTCAAAAAATACTAGAGAATAGGAGCTATAAAATTAAAATAGGTACTTGCCAACAAGTATATTAGAGTTGTTTTTAAAAGAGTAAACACCTCCATCTTTCAAACAAATCAGACTGCAAATGGAAGGGAATCTTTGTACCCTTCAATCCTGACTTTTTCTGTGTCTAGAGAATAGTAGATACTGATAGATACAATTGAAAAGTTCAGGATGGCAGCCATAAAAGCAGTCCCTGAAAACTCCCATAAAACTTTAAGCAAAGAAGTGAGAATAAATATTCTAAGGAATATCCTTATCGAGTGCGTATGGGATGGCGTTTAGGGTGAACAATCAGACAGTGACCAAAATACATTATTTAGCTGCAGGTTTCAATGCAGTAAAGCGGGGGAGCAGTGTGAGAGATACTGTCTCTGGCGGGTGCTGATGCAAACACAAGGGGTTGGGTGGAAAACGAGGTGCTCATAAGAGGAAGACCAGGAGAGTTCTAAAGAGATAGGTGGCAGGCATCACCCACAGCAATCCTTCATTTGAGAGAGCAGATTCATTTTTTATAGTAATTAAAGGCAGAGAGTAGGCACCTATACTTCCAGAAAAGGTGGTGTTAAGTGTCCCAAATTCAAGAATTTTGGAATTCTTCAGAAAAGAAATTGAGGCTTTGTTGGCTTCAAGTGTAGGAGGAGGAAAAAGAAAAAGAAAAGAAACCCAACCTTACCACACAACCTGTACTCTGCAGCCCAGAAAGTTATTATCTTTGCCCAGAGAATGAGGCCAATCTAGGTGTAGGAGGAGGTAAGAGAGAAACCGCTTTCTAACATAACCTTTTAAAATTTGAGGATAAGGCTCTCTACCAACAAAACAAAACAAAACAAAAACAAACCAATAAAAATAGTCTCCAGCTTTAAAAAACATCAGCAAATATAACTATGCATTTAATCACTCCTTTATGTAGAAAGCTACTTATTTTTGAAAGAGCGAATTATTTTATAGTAGTTCAGCATTTTTACCACAAATGCAAAATAAAGAGCTGTATTCATTTCAGAAAAACATTTTTCTGAGTCATTACACAAAATGTTTTCTAAAGGAAATAAGTTAGAAGCAGAACACCTAAATTAGAAGATATATTACCATCCTTTAGAGTGAACTATCTTTCCTACTCAGTACTGTACAGCAATGAACAAAATGCAAAAGTTCACTGTGACCTGGTGAAGGTAAGAGAAGTGAGTCATTAAAAACAAGAATCATACACAACTAAGAGACCAAATAACTCAAACATATTTCTCATAATCAGAACATAGCTGCTGAAGCAAATAAGAACGATCTGTAAATCTATGTCATGACATGTCAAAAACATTAATATTTCTGATCTCTGATATTCTACCATAAGATTATTAACTCTTTTAAAAGTTTTTCAATGTTCACTCTCTTTTTTTAATGAGATAAAATAGACTTATAACATCAGATTAGTTTTAGACATACCACATGATGATTCATTATTTGTAGAACTATTTTTTTTTGTGATGAGAACTTTTAAGATCTACTCTCTTAGAATCTTTCAAATATACAATACAGTATTATTAGCTATAGTCACCAAGTTGTACATTACATATCCATAACTTATTTATTTCATAACTGTAAGTTTGTACCTTTGGGCCATTTTCATTCATTTCACCCTCCCCCATCCCCTGCCTCTGTCATCAAACAATTTGTCCTCTGTATCTTTGAGCTCATTTTCTTTTAGGGTCTACATATAAGTGAGATTATACAGTATTTGTCTTTCTCTGTCTGACTTATTTCACTTAGAATAATGCCCTTAAGTTCCATCCCATCCATGTTGCCAAAAATGGTAAGATTCCACTTTTTTATTGTTGAATAATGTTCCATAGTATATATATAATATACATCACATATTCTTTATCCATTCACCCAACAGTGGACACTTTAGGTTGTTTCCATGTTGTAGCTATTGTAAATAATGTTGCAATGAAAAGGCAACTACCTGAATGGGAGAAAATATTTGCAAATCATGTATCCAATTAAAAAATAGGTAGAGGATCTGAATAGGTATTTTTCCAAAGAAGACATACAGATGGCCACGAAAAGGTGCTCAACATCACTAATATCAGAGAAATGAAAATCAAAACCACAATGAGATATCTCCTCGCACCTGTCAGGATGGCTATCATCAAAAAGACAAGAAATAACAAGTGTTGGTAAGGATATGGAGAAAAGGGAACCTTCATGCACTGTTGGTGGGAATATAAATTGGTGCAGCCACTGTGGAAAACAGTATGAAGGTGTTCAAATACACTAAAATAGAACTACCATATTATCCAACAATGCCACTTCTGGGTATTTACCTGAAGAAAATAAAAATACTTACTCGAAAAGATATATGCACTCCTATGCTCATTGCAGCATTATTTACAATAGTCAATGTTCTCTTCTGTTTCATCTTTTGTTATTCAAATGGACTCTATTAGAAATGAGAAACCTAAGAAAAGTGACAAACATGAAGAAGGAAAGAAAAAAGAAGGAAAGATGGAAGGAAACAAGGGAGGAAGAGAACATGGGCTCTACTTTCAGTAGTGTATAGGCAATTATTACTTCGGTGAAACTCTTCTAATTATTGAAGAATTGAACCTTAAGCAACTCTTATCGTCTTTTAAAATAAGTTGTAATTCTCAGTAGACCACAAGTACACTCCCCCTTACTCCAGAAATTTATTACAGGACTAGCAATTAGAATCTAATCCAATAAATTGACTACCTTCTTCCTGGTTTCTGTGAGTTAGGTTACTGACCTCCAGACTCTTACCACTGACTATCCCAGGAAGAACAACATCAGGACTGCAACATATCAGGGTGTGCTGCCAGCTTCTTTCTAATAAACCTCTGTGCAAACCTACTTATGAAATAATTAAATGCACCACTATGCTATTTCTCAGTGTGTGATGCTGACCACGGATTGTAAAGGTTATCTGATGGAAAAAAAAAGAGGCAAATAATTTTGATATATAGCTAATTCCCAGGGTAAGAACTCATGGTTTTAAGTGTTAGATACCATTATGAATAAACCTTTTAAGCATCACTTTAAAAGAACAATTTAGAGGGCCAAAAAAAGCCAACAATTTGGAAGAAGTGTAACTTAAGATGAGTTATTCTACCAGGTATCAATATGTAGCTTGATACCTGTAATATTTCAGAGTGTGTGGTAGTGGTGCAGGTATATACAATGGAACAGAACAGAGAAGCCAGGAAGAAAAGCAAACACATACGGAAATTAGATATATAACAGAAATGGATTACAAATTCCAGTGGAATTTGTAATTGGAGTACTGTCAGAAAAATATTACAATTACTTTTTATATTTTTAGTAAGGAAATAAAAAGAAATTAAGCATCACTAATATATAATATAATTTGATAGTAGCACATATGTATAATTTGCTTATAAATAGACCTGAGTTGGGGGTGGAGGCTGAGAACATTTTTACTTCTACAGGAGTGCACTATCAAAAACATATTGAAGACCATGTGTCAATAAATGTGCTCTGGCAACTGGTTATCCATATAGAAAATAAGGTTTTATTCTTGCCTCCCTATCTAAGAAGATACTTGTAGGTAGGTTAAGGACATGAGTGTGAAAAAGAGACTTATAAGATTTTAGATGATTTTTAGTAGATTATCTGTATGATTTCAGGGTTAAGAGATATAAAGGGAGAATACTGACACGTGATTATATAAAAATTAGAAAAAAGACATCATAAATAAGGTAAAAATTTAAGACATAGATTGCAAAGGACTAGGAGAGAGTATAGAGGTAAGTTGTACGGATCAATAAGAAAAAAGACAAACAATCCAGTTGAAAAATGGCCAATAAATATGAACAGCTAATTAATGGAACAGGAAATATAAATGTCCAATAAAGATAGCAATATTTGCCTTCACCACTAATCCAGGACACAAAAATTAAACTGAAATTGGATACCAATTTTATGACCATCAAATTAGAAAAATTTTAAATTCTGAAAATACCAAATACAGGTAAGGATGCATAATAACAAGAACTCTCAAACACTGGTGGAAGCAAAGACTCCAGAGGGTAATTTGGTGATTAGGTAACATTTAGTAAGTTTGAAGGTACATAATATCTTAGTGAACCAGACTTAATTCCTTTCTAGATATACAACCTAGAGAACTTCTCAAATATATGCATAAAGATACAGGTACAAGAATGTTTATTGCTGCATATTTTATAATTATGAAAAATTAGAAATAAATATCCATTAATAGAAGAAAGTGAAAAGCACGATGGAATGTTTATAAAATGAAGTATCATAGAGAAGGTAAAATGTAACCCTAGCTACATGTACAAATATAAACGAATCTCAAAAACACAACATGGAGTGAAAAAGCACATTGAAGAAGTACATGTACAGTGTAATGCCATGTATATAAAGTTTAGAAATATTCAATACTGTACTGCATTACTCAAGAATTCATATACAAGAATTATGAGTATGAATATGTTGAGCAATAATTCAGCATATTGGTTATTTGTGAATAAGAAATGAACTTAATGGGTTTAGGGAAGGACAAATCAGAAGTTTCAAATTGCCTGTAATGTCTTATTCCTTATAAAATACAACAAAAATGAAGAAAATATGAAAAATGATCTGATATTAAAAATTGAGTGATGGACACATAGGTGTTTATTCATTCAATATTTTGGTAGGCTTGATATATTCCACAGTTAAATAATACAGCAAGTGTTTATTTTATGGGGAAATCACCAAAAAAACCTCTTGTAGGACAATCATTAAAACTTATATAAATAGGTATTTTTGTCTTAGGATAGATTTTCAATTATATTATTATTACTGTATATGAATTCAAGAAGTGCTACATATCAAACATTTTAGATAAAATGCTGATGAACTCTGGGAAATGATTAGCTGACGTAAAATATGGCTCTACTGGAGGAAAGGTCCTGCTGCCAAAGGTTTGTGAAATTAGTTGGAATAAAATTGTTTATAAAATGTGAGAGTAGAAAATCAATAGATTTTTGTATGTAATTAAAATATTTGTGTTTAACTAAAATAATAAATTAAATATTATATAAGTAAACACTTGATTATTTCAGCTACATTCCCAGAAGTTTACGTATTCATTTTGGTCAGGACACATCTGCACCTTCTAATTGGAAAGACGGGGGACTTGCCCTGTGGTCCAGATAGCCTGGGACAGTGTCAGTTTACATCTGTTATACTAGTTTAATTATTCCTATGCTCCATTTTATTCTCAGCTGTATCCTGATTTGAATGATAAATTTTATGGTCACCAGCAATAAAAGGTAGTTTACTGATTGAAATAAATTATGCAAGGGGAGAAAAATCCATAAGATTTCAGGAGAACTGAGACACAGGATGGTAACAGAGAACGTTGCGAACGTGATGGGAACACAAGAAAATTAAGGACTATATGCTCATATTTCTGCCTATTTCTCTTTCTAATCTCTGAGGCTGGGGCTGAAGTCAATTACAACAGCTCTGTGGTCTTGCTGCTGACCCTGCTCTGATGCTACTTTAGATTATGTCCCTGGAATGGACATCCTCCCCTTTCATCCCAGTTCTGAGTCTTCTCTGAAGTTCTCTTCTCCTTGTTACTCTATTTCTTACTGAGCATCTGTCTTGTTGATGGCTGGAACCCAAGTTTCTCTTCTGAACAAACCCAAGTTTCTCAGTGGCTGGGTGCCTCATCATTTTTACTTTGGTCCATCTTAAATCACTTTTCCATTATAATAGTAAGATCATTAAAATAAATGCAATCATGGAATGGAAGACTGCTTCAAGGGCTAGCACCCTTCCTCAAAGTGAAAAACACTACATTAGACCATATCCCCTTTGCCTCCTCCAAACACTCTTTCTTGTGTCCTGGAAATGACTACAGTTGGACTTCATGTTCAAGAATGTATAGAGACCTGTACTTCAAATGACTTCAAAATAATAGTCACAAATCTTTAGTGAGCACTTCTTAAACAAGTACTTTGGTGGTAAAACACCAAAATGAAATTCCTGCTTGCAAACAGTTCAATCTTGGATTAGGAGAAAATCCTTGAATGGGATACCAGTAAACAGTTATAAAGCATTGAGGTGAGTACTATAACGAGGGTATACAAGAAGCTATGGGAAGAGAGTGAATTCTTGGTGCCTCATGTGGGCTGGGGTAGGGTGGCTGGGTCTCATGACTTCCACTTTGGTCAACCTTGCATTTCAAACGTAGGAATGCTGAAGTAAGTACAATCAGGGCAAGGTCCAATCCAGGCTGGTTCAAGGGCTTTCAACCTCCCCAGATATGAAAAGCACTACTTTGAACTGTGTCCCCACAAAACCCCTGCCCCTGCACTGACTGGGGTGATGGGAAGATTCACAAAAATCGTGACACTTGAACTTAATATGAAGGATATGTAACAGTTCACAAGGAGTGAAAGGAGAATGGTGCAGGAAAAAGTCAAATGTGTGCAAAGACCAGTGAAAGTTGGTGACTGGAGTGTCAGGTTCCCCAAGGATTGGTGGGAGTAGGGCTTAGAAAAAGAGAGAGCAGTTGCTAGGTGATGAAAGGGCCCATGTGCTGCATTTAGAAATCTGGGCTTTATCCCACGGATGGTCCACAGATGGTTTATTAGAAAGATCACTGGTTCCACTGCATACAGAATAGAGTTCAAACTCCAGATCCCAGCTGGCCCAAGATAGCTTTCAAGCTTCATTTTTTGCTGTTCCCAGTAAACAGTTGACTTTCCAGAAAAATTGTCACTGAATGCATCATTTTTCAGTGTAAATACCTTTCTCCTTTTCCACTTATAAAGTTTCTATTCACTCTTTGAAAGCCTCCTCTCTGAAGCTTTTGCCAGCTCCCTCAGATAGAATTAATTCATTCTTTTGCTCTACTTGCATAGTAATGTTTGGAACTTCTCTTAAATCACCTACTCTTCTGTTTGATAATTATTTTATTACTGATTAGACTGTATCATGTTCACAGGCAGCAAAGACAGAACTAAGCAGGGTGCTTAACACAGTGGGCATTCAAAACATATTGGTCTCATACACTCCTTCTCAGAAGGTAACACATACCATTTACGGTACATGATCTGTGTTAGGTGGTATACTGAATATATATTTAAATAGTTATGAATTTTTTAAACCTGTGTTAGGAAAATTATAACTATAACATCCAACTCAGGATTTCAGAGACATTATTGCTTTAGGAAATGACTAAAGAAAATGAAAATATTAATCAGAGTAAAGGTTCAGGAGTGATTCTCCTCCCTGATACTCCCCATTAACTGACCCTGCTTAATACATTCCACAGCACTTATCATCATTTGACATATATATTTATTGCTCCTCCCCCCAGAGTGTAAGCTCCATGAAGACAGGGATTTGGTCCATTTTGTTTGCTGCTAACATTGCCAGAACTTAAAATAGTACCCAGTAAGTGTGAGTGTGCAATGTCTAGTTACTTAAAGAGAATGGGGGAGGGAAATAGAAAGGGAGGGGTTGAGAGAGAGAGGAAGGGATGGAGATTAATGTACTTAACCAATTCACGGAGTCAGTTTTTGAGCTGGAAGGGACTTCATTATTCTCATTTTATAGACAAACAGACTGATGCTCAGAAAGGGTTGGTGACTTACTCAAGACTGCATAGGCAGTGAGTAGCAGAGCCTAAACTCCAACCATGTCACTTAATGAGAGGTTGGTGAACATCCCATAACATCTTCTTATAGGCAATACAGACAAATGGAGGTTTACTACTTCTCTATAACAAACTTCAACATGCTGGAAATCCACAGCATTAATGAGATGGTATTGATTGCTTCATCCAGACACCAATAATCAAGACAGAAATAAGAAAACTAGGATTTTCTGACCCACCGTCTTATAATGTAAATATCAGACAGTACGTAATTGATGAAAACATCATCATTACCTCCAAGAACCATGCCAGCCTGACAGCACTTTCTAAGGCGACATGCTGGGCAGTTTTTTCTGCGGATTTTATCAACAATGCAGTCGTTTCTTCCAGCACATAAGTAGTTATGCTGCCCTAAAAAACAAAAAAGTAAAAATTATTTTTATAATATCTAAAGACCACCGGAAAGTTTATGCAGTGACAACTGAAAAAGAGGAGAGGTGCACATTATCAAGTGCATGACTGTCTCAGCCAGCCTCTTGCTTGCATAGCTGAATGCTGGTAATGCCCCAAACTTGCTTAATACTTTACCCATGCCTTCAGGAGCATGAGGGGAAATACAGCTTAGAAACCAATTCTAGGACTCCTTTAAAAATATTTTGTAAAAAATTTCTGTGCATCTTACTAATGGCGTCAGCATCAGAATGCTCTTAGATCATTGTTATTTGAAGATTAGCTATACGTGGCTGATAAGCATTAGTGTGTTAAGATAGGCAAGTTCTAGTAAAACCTTTTCTTTTTGACATATAAACCTTCAAGAAAACAGATACAGACAATTAAAGAAGTCTCTGTAATAGGCTTTTTATAAAACCTATGTGTTTAATTCTTAAAATCCTGGAGCTAGCTCACTCTTAAAGGATCTCATGAATTTGAAGAGCATGTAAAAAAAATGTCATTAACTGTACTGACTTTATTGTCTGGTTTATTTTGGCTACAAATTAAAAAACAGGATAATAGAAATAATGACAAAGGGAGAAAAATTTAAAACAATGAGAAGAATTCAATTAAGAAGAGGACAGAAGAATTATAAAAAAATAAGGGTAAAACGTGATCCTGGGGTCATTTTGTGTAGGGGAAACCACTTATACCCTTCCAAAAGTCTGGAATAAGAATTTAATATTCAACGATGATGATTATTTAAACCAAAAATATGTTATATTTAATAAGGCATGGAGCAATCTAACTTACTTAGATTAAACAAAAGTGAAAAAAAAATTTTTCAGCTTAAACATGTAAATATTTATTAACTAGAAAATTTACTGCTTTGGCACTTCTTCTTTTCCAAAAAATTCCTATGAAACAGACTGTGAGACTTTTAATATCATCAGCATACTTAAACATAAAAAAATAATTTTAAAAATTATGGAATTTTCCTATAGTATTTTATATTAGTCTACATTAAAATCAGATCCACTCTTTTGGCCAAAGTTTGTAATACAGGAACACAGAGGTACCTTAAATGTGTGCTTAACTGAGCAGGGAAAAGGTTACGCTCCAATGGCGAATGGCCAAAAGGCCATGTCTATGGGATAGCTAATAACAAAATGGTTCTTGACCTGGGGTATTTTTGGATAAGAACAGATAGTCTTTTCTTAAAAATGTATTCCTCCACAAACTTATATTCATGTACTCTCACATACTAGTATTCATTCTCTTGTTTAGGAGTCCGGGGCATGGAGCTTTCCTCCTAATAAAGGGCAGTTATGAAGGTTCACATCCATGCCCACTAGATGAGCAGAATGTACTGCGTGCTACTTTCCGATCTAACTATGGTTTAATTTTTTTCCACAAGTTATATTGGCAGGCTGCAGGAGTGAGTGTGGAAGTAAAAGTGTGTGTAAGTTTATCTATCTATTTATCTATTGATCTATCATCATTTATCTAGACTCTACACTGATTTCTCACGAGAGAACAGACAATATATTGAAAGCAAGATTTTCCATGTTATCCAGAGAACAAACTTAAACAAACAGTGTCAGAGATGTAATTGTTGTTTGAAGGGAGGTTGTTCTACTCTCTACTCCTCTGTCATGAATATCCAGAAACAAATCCTGAACCATCAGCAGCTGCAGTGCTGCTGAGTTTTCTCATTTCTGTTTCTTAAATGATTTACAACAGTACCCCTTTCAGTGTTTCAAAGAGTCCCCATTAGAGGGCACTCAGTCTGTTCCTGAAACCATTCCTTCCTACCTGCTTTCAAATCTTCACCATCCATTTCCCCCTTTCTCTCCAAAAATCTTTTTTCTCTGCCCCTCCAACGATGTCCTCCTTTCTCCTCAAGTTTTTCCATTTCAAAAATTCCAGCATCAAGGAAAAAAAAACTGTCTCACTCTAAAGTCTCCTTGACTTCATCCCTTTCTTTGTCATCTAAGTTGTTGAAAAAGTCATCTATATTTACAGTCTTTATTCAATTTCCTTTACTCCTCAGCATACTGTAATTTGGCTTATACATTCACTGTTCTTATAAAGTGGAGTAACGTTGTCAAAGATTTCTTCATTCCTAAATACAGTGAATTCTTCCTTGACTTTCTGTACAGTTTGCTGTGGGTGATTTCTCTCCACACCTGTCCCCCATTTTATTTGAAGCATGTCTCTTCTGACTTTTCATCTTCTTTACAACAGTTCAGTTTAAGTTCCCACTGCTGATCCCTCTCCCTTTGCCTATTCCTTATATGTTGTATTCCACTGTACACACTAGGTGGGTAGTCTCATCATCTCTGCATGGCTCCAAAATCTCATCCTGAGCTCTGACCTTCCAACTACCTCTCTGTAGGTACCTCAAACTTAAAATATATGAACAAGAATTTAGTGATTATCTGGTCAAATTGTTCATTTCATAAATTGTATCATCAGAGAAATTTTGTAACAAATTAAGGAAATTCAAAACAGAAAATCATCTACAATCTCATTATCATGCAACTATTTTCATTTTCGTGTTTTCTTCCAGTCTGTCTATATAGACCTAGAAGGTATTTAACATCTATTTGTTAATATTTGTTAAGTAAATATATATGCACTTTTACAAAATCCTCATTAATTCAACAAATATTTATTGAGTGTTTACTGAGTATGTCCCAACGCTGTTTTTTGAATAATCCCTTTTCCCCACTTAATTGAAACGCCATCTTAACTGCGTATACTGCAGTGCTGAAGAGCAGTTACTGAAGTCTGATTGCTTGTTCAAAGCTCATATCTGGGGCTTCCCTGGTGGCGCAGTGGTTGGGAGTGCGCCTGCGATGCAAGGGGCGCGGGTTCGTGCCCCGGTCCGGGAGGGTCCCACGTGCCGCGGAGTGGCTGGGCCCGTGAGCCATGACCGCTGGGCCTGCGTGTCCCGAGCCTGTGCTCCGCAACGGGAGAGGCTACAGCAGTGAGAGGCCCGCGTACCGCAAAAAGCTCATATCTGAAACCTACAATCTGTAGGATAATAATAATAATAACAACAGACAATTACTAAGCACTTACTATGTGCTAGGCACTGTTACAAGCTATTTGCATATATTAACTCATTTAATCATCACAGCAACCTTGGGAGGTATTATTACTCCCATTTTATAAAATTAACTGAGGCACAGATAAGTTAAGTAACATGCTTAAGGTCACATAACTAGACATTTTAGCTTAATTAACCCAAGAGATTGTATAGGAAGTTAAGGGTATGAACTTTGGGGCAATACTGCTTAAGTTCGAAATTCAACCTCACTACTTATTAGCTGGGTGACCTATGGCAAGTAAAAGGAAGATAATGTTAATACCTTGGGCCACATTTAAGGACTAAATGAGCTCATGTAAGAGCTTAGGATAGTCTGGTATATAGCAAGTACTTAATGACTGTCTACTACAATTATGATTATTATCACATCCCTAAATGCCAAATACAGGTAGATCTGTTCTAGATATGACCCAAGAATTTTGTACCTAGCCAAGTTTTTCACTTTTAAAGGCAATTGAAAGACATTCTCAAATATGCGTAAAATCAGGAAATAAGGCCCTGATATACTACTCTTCCTAAAGAGATTCCTAAAGATGTAACCTCGCCAACAATAGATGAGTTACAATAGAGATTGCATGAGAGAAGAAGTCTGGTGTGAAAGGATTGATAAGTTCTAAATAAGTTGAAATATATATTTAAGTATAAATAAAGAAATTATAGTTACCAAATAGAATGCAATCCTTATAACTCTTGGGGGCAAAACCGATAAGCATTTCAAGACTGCATGTTTGATGGGAAGGAATATCTCTGGTAATTAAAGCTACCGGCATGATGTCATTACCTTGAGGAATTGGCATGACTCATATCAACATAGATTCATATAAAGAATGGAATGACAACTAAATCTGGAAGCTCAGTCCACTCTAGGCTATGGTTACGTTTAACACTAATTTTGGGCTGTCAAAACTGCAACGCAGCTACAGCATCATGCAAGCAAATATAGGGGGTATAGTTAGAGGTTAATCTTCTCTAAGAGATCTTTTGGCTTAAGAAATGTTGCAGCCAGCCAATCCCAACTAGAGATGATTAAAATAAGCTGGCATGGGGCCCAGGCTTGCCTCCTACCACAACACTTGGCCTGGACTCAGAGCCACCAAGAAGGCAAGGGATATAGAAAGGACCACTCCATTACATGTGTCAGTCCACCAAGTACCTGGCTGTATATGCAGATGAAGAAAGTTCACACCTAAAAGCATTGGCTCTGTTACAAAAATCTGGGAAGTCTGCAAAATACTAAACTCTGGTGGGTGCAAATCCAACATAATGTCTGTTGCTACCACTTTTCTTCAGACAGTAGTCCCAAATTTATATCCTGGCTTCGAAAAACACATCCACGTCCAGATCCACTTGCTGATTTCTCGTTAAGTCACAGATTGATGGTTCAAATTGCATATTGCTACTGCTCCGGAGTCCAACATAACATTGTCACTATACAATGAGTCTATAAAAAGTTACTGTATTAAACCACTCTATGCATTCTACTTTCCAATGTCCCTGCAGTCTACCTACACCGTCACCCTCAGGAGTTACAAGACATTCAGGAGTATTTATAAGCTATGGGTCACCACAAACAGAAAGAGGGGCATAATGATCAACAATAGGAGAGTTTATCCAAATAAGAGATACTGTCTACATCTCCCTCTTAAAATATACAGCATTTGCCCCTGTTGAAAACCAGAGAATTATTACCTGAAGTCTCTAATAGAGCACCATTTTTTCTTTCTCCTTGGAAAACCTCTTACCTCCTTTATGGTGGGAAAAGTGAAAGGTGAGTACTAACTACTATGTCTTTTCTTTTTAATTACTTACTCTCTTATTTTCTTTATGCTCCAGTTGTACTACATTGTACAACATCATTGTATTTCCCCAAACTCTCTAATGTCTCTATGACTCTCGCCGCTTTTCCAAATTTATCTGCTTGGCAAACTCTTACTCATCTTTCAATTCTGGTCTTAACTGACTGATCCTAGAAAGGTGTGGATTTTCTTCTGTTGTGCAACTGCACCTTCCATATCTTCCTCTTATAAATGCTGTGTGCCTGCTTCCCCTACACTCTGTGAGAGTAGAAACTAGGTCTTTAGATCCTTGTGTCTAATAAGAGTTTGGTAAATGTTTGTTGAATACATGTAAACCTAATTATATGCATTATTTCACCAACAGTCATAAATATATTTCTAATCAACAATATAAGATCTATAATAATATTTCATTTATTGTCATAAAAATCACTTGCTCCAGATTTTTATTTACCACCTTTCAACATTTATTTTTATTACAGAGTGCCTTTTATTTCAGTAAATTCCTTGCCTTTTTATACCAGTAAATGATAAGTTACATGTAGAGCCTTTAACAAGCTTATTTTTAATAGCTAACTTTTCAAAAACATAAATATTTTAAACTATCTCTGAAAAACATATGTTTAACAATGTAAAATAGGGATTATTGAATGGTTATATTTATATACTGTTTCTAATTGGTCGCTATATTTAACATTTTAATATAACTCCGTGTTACTATTATTTAAAAAATCATATTCTGTGAAAATAAAAGCACTATTAAAATATGATTAGCACTATTAAAATATGATAATTTTATTTGTCTAGTGATGTACAAAAATTTTAGGTACAGGACAAATAAAATTCCATTTTAATTGAAATGAATCTCTTTATTATAAGCTAGAAAGAGATTTACCTTTAAAATAAGAAATCTATAGTATTTGTGTTGCCTCTCCGAGCACAAATGAACACATTTCAATTTAGTTTGAGAGAAGTCACAATTTTTCATGGCTTTTTATGAAAAGGAGAGGGAAATATGTAGCAAAATGACAGGAGAAATGAGTATATGCTCAACAGATAAAGGAGCAAATAAGAAAATGTATGATATAACCCACCAAAATTTGGGCTTGAGGTAATATAAGCTAGTGCAAACAGGAACACTCTTTCCACCACAAATACACAAATAGTGGATAAACTATGGTAGAAGCATGTTGTCAAATTACAGTCAAGGAAGAGCAAAGGAAGGAAGGGAGGGAGGGAGGAAGGAAGGAAGGAAGGAAGGAAGGAAGGAAGGAAGGAAGGAAGGAAGGAAGGAAGGAAGGAAGGGAATTTAATAAGTCAGAAAAAAAGAAAGATATGAAAGCCAGAGGGGTAAACTTGAGTGAATTTTGCAGTAATGCAAAAACATTTCAGATGCAGATATAGGATCTAGGAGCCAAGAGCTGGGGTTTGAAGCCCATGAGAGTTTGGATGTGACATCAGGCTTAATGGGAGAAAGGGGCAGGAACTGAAGTTTGCACAAAATGGAGACTCTCTAAAGGCTGTCTTATTCATGAAAATAGTGATCAAAAACACTACCAAGAATATTTTAAAAATATTTTTAAAGAATATTTCATCGAAGCCAGGAATCTGTCCAAAACTTTGAGTTGGGATAGGAGTTATTATCCATGACTAAAAACAACAAACAAAAATCTTGGACTTTACAGTAGATGATTTTCACTACCACACGGTGTATAAACCTGCGCCATGGAACAAATACTGGTCCAGGACCAGTGAAATCCCCAGGATCCTCAGAGAGGCACATACAAAACTTACCTTGTAAGGATAGGTACGCACATATGAAAAAAAAATTGTACAAGAAACTTTATAGAAACAGTGTTCATAAATAGTCCCAAATTGAAAACAACCCAAATGATCATCTACAGCATAAAGTATAAACAAACTCCATTTTGTTCATTCAATGCATCATACAGTAATGAGAATGAATGTCTAGCCCATGCAAAAATGTGAATGGACTCCATGAGTATAATGTTACATGAAAGAACTAGACGCAGGAAAATGTACGACTCCATTAATATAAAGTTCCAAAACAGCTAAAACTATCTATGATGTTAGAAGCCAGTTACTTTTAGGGAGTGATTAGAAGGGGTGCAAGGGGACATTTGGAAAGCTAATGATTTAAAAGATTTTTTGACCTGGGTTATGGTAACAAGGTTTCCATGGTTTGCTTAGTGATAATTCATTAAGATCTACACCTTTAATTTGAGCACTCTTCTGAAGCTATTTATGTCAATAAAAAATTTCCTTCTTTCTTTTTTAAAATGGTTCCACCTATGAGGATAGCCTAGAAGGCATTGTGGTCCAACAGAGGGTGTCTGTATAGGGCTAACCACTGGAAGTCCAGAGGCTAAGGAGTCCAGAAAAGAAGAGAGGCGTCACCTGCATTGCAGGATTACAGTTGGGGCTTCCCAGTGAAATATCCCCAAGAATCCTACCAAAGTATCTTGCCAGAGAAAGAGTCAACTACAATCATCTACCAAACAGAGAACTCCAGTGACAGTCATGTATGTACCTGCCGTGTACAACTGTGCCTTTCCCTTCAACCCCTCTTCCCATGCCTTAGCCCTGAAAAGGTCAAAATCAGCTGCTAATCAGTTTTAATGAGTGTGAGCAGGGTGAGAAGGAGGTGATCTTGTTCTTTCTTCCCTGCAGGCTTCAGGCCCCAGGCCCCAAGCAGTGCTGAGCTGGGGCAAAGGAGAAATCCTAAATTAGATGAGAGTTTGTAATTTTTACTGTATTGCTGGCCTGCACATTTTGATCCTGAGATAAGATTGTTCTGATTAAAAACTATATGATTGGACTAAGATTTCATGCAGAGGATGGAAGAATAAAGGTCATACTAATATTGGTACTTTGAAAAAAATATATATGTGTGTGTGTGTATAAAACAATCAGGGAACTATTTTAATGTTACTAGAAATGTGAGTGTAAACCAGTGGTTCTCAACCAGAGGCAATTTTGCCTCCATTCCCCACCTCCACTCTGGGACATTTCACAATGCCTGGGGACACTTTTGTTTTACACAACTGAAGGGTTAGGTGCTACTGAGGAGAGGCCAGGGATGTTGCTAAACATCCTACAATGCACAGGACAATCCCCACAATAAAGAATTAACTGGCCCAAAATAGTAACAGTGCCAAGCTTGAGATATCTTGGTGTTAACTCATGATTGCCCTGCTTTTTCAAAAAGACGTATTTCTAGGTCTGTCCACTGAAAATGCCCAGAAGCAAAAACAACCATAGCCGCAATAAACACTAGGATCCAGACTGATCATCAAGTCTAATATCATTTTCATCTGAAAGCAACCAGGGCTCCTTGGAGAAGTGGCTGATGCAGGACTGGGATACTTCGTTGTGACAGAGTTTCACATTATTGAGAGTTAATGAAATGTGTCAAAGCTACATTGACCAAAGATAAGACAATTTCTACATCAAAAAGAATATAGTTTAAGTGATTAAAATACATTGACTATATATAGTTTAAGTGATTAAAGCACATTGACTATATAAAAAGCCATGACTACAAAATGAACTCACTGGAAACTACTGGAGGTTGCTAGGGCATAAACTCATTACTTTGAAAATTGATAATTAAAAAGAAATAATTAAGCAACTAATAGGTCTTCCAGTATAAATTTTAATATTACTAAATTGCCTTTTGGAAGAGAGAAATAATAAAAAGATTTTATAGCTCATAAAATTAGAAGAAATAATAGAAGTAGAATATAACCCTTTTGCAATCTCTAAGGAAATGACCACCACCTGTGAAGTATGACAAGACCGTTAAAAAACTCCTCTATTTTCCCACTACATATCTGTGTGATGCCATGTTTTCTTTATATGCTTCAACCAAAACAACATATTGCAACAGATTAAATGTAGACAACGGTATGAGACACAGCTGCATTCTATTAAGGCAGACATTAAAATGACTTTTAAAAATGTAAAACAATGTCACTGTTGTCATTAAATTTTTTTGGTTTGGAAAATTAACATCTCATGGGTTTGCTATTTTTTAAGTGAGTTAATAAAAAATGTTTTTAAAATTATCAGTTTTAATTCTAATATGACAAATATTGATAGATATAATCCACATAACAAAAACTCTTTGGGTTCTCCATAATTTTTAAGCATGTAAAAAGATTATGAGACCAGAGTGCTTGAGAACCACTGGCCTATGTATGATTCTTCTCAAAATATTTAATCTGAATCTAATCATGTGGAAAAAAAATCAGACAAATCCAGACTGTGAGAATTTCTACAACAGCTGGCCTGGACTCCTTAAAAATGTTAAAGTCCTGAAAAAGAAAAAAAAAGGGGGAAGATCTTTTTAGATTAAAGACTTAATGAAATACATAGTTTTTGATTGGATCCTGCATGAAAAAACAATCTATATGGGACATTTTTGGAACAATTGGGAAAATTTGAATACTAGCTATATATTAGATAAAATTATTATACCAATGTTAAACTTTGTGGTGTGATAATAATATTGTGGTTATAATGTTATTGTCCTTGGGAACACATTTTTGAAATCTTGAGAGGTGAAATACTACGTCTGCAACTTACTTGCAAATAGTTGAGTACAGATATTCATTTACCAGTATTCTTTCGAATTTTCTAGAAGCAAAGTATTCTGAATACCCATACAGAATGAGATAAAGGTTTGGACTAGTTTTTCCAATTAGCCAAACAGGGGCTGGTCATATAAAACCAGAGTGAAGTGGGGGGGAGAATGAATATCTGGCAGAGTGTGAAAAAAGCTGGACGATCATGAACCAGTAAGTTTTAAAGTATCTTAATGTAAGATTCAAGGGTTCTTGAGTAAAGTGAAGAAAAAAGGTGTGGGGGGAAGGGGAGAAGGAAGGAGACAAATTTTTTTTTTTCTTTTGCTGGATGCGGGCCTCTCACTGTTGTGGCCTCTCCCATTGCGGAGGCCGCTCTTGTGGCTCTGGACGCGCAGGCTCAGCGGCCATGGCTCACAGGCCTAGCCGGTCCATGGTATGTGGGATCTTCCTGGACCGGGGCACGAACCTGTGTCCCCTGAATCAGCAGGCGGACTCTCAACCACTGCGCCGCCAGGTAAACCTGAGACAAAATTTTATCGACCCACACTATGGGTAAGTATACTAGGAACTTAACTGGTTTATTTCACGTAATCCTTATAAATAAAATAGACATGACACAGGTATTTAATTTTCCCACGGGAAAATGGCTAGTAAGATACATGGAAATACGATAAAAAGATAGAGTAGATATACGAGGCTCAGGCTGGGAACAAAGAGGGCACAGAATATGTTCTTTGAGAACAGAGACACCTGTACTGGGCACCAGACATGAGCGTGGCACTTGCAAGGGCTGCTCTGGAGAGTTACATCACCCTGGCATGTAGCAAGGGCCAGAGAAAGGCACCTCCTATCTCTGAAACAAGAGTGTTGCTAAGCTTCATCCTGAACCAGAGGGCACCCCAGGAATCCAATTTCATATATGTGAGAATGTATGTTGCCTTCACCCAAGAATAGCAACTCAGCTTGATGGCAATATCCCAGAATTTAGTGCTTCAAACAGGAAGTCTAACGTCAGCCCAATTTTTATTTCCTGGTAGTTAACCAGTTATTTTTTTTCTTGTTTAAACTCATGGAGCCTGTATTTTTTCTATGTAAAATGAAAAACTTGTTTAATATATGCAAAGGTAGAGCTTTTTACATTATATCTGTTTGGGGCAGAGTGAGCTATTTTGATGTACAGAATAAAATTTTTATTTAACTATTTAATCTACTTCTGTCATCCAAGTTCTGTCACCTATTAACTATAAATCCTTGAATAAATCATTTAACTTCTTGGTGCTTCATTTTCCACATCTATAATATAATAGTTAAAAAGCTATCTGAGAGTTGAATAAAATAACGTGTTAACACGTACCGCTATGACAAATTAGAATAAATGCTTAATAGGTAGTAATTATGATAGTTCAGTAGACAAATACTTATTGAATATCTTCCATGTCTTGGCATGGAGACTCCCAGGAGACTCCCAGTCTCCCATGGAGGCTCCCAGGAGTCTCCCGGGAGACTCCCAGGAGACTCCCGGGAGTCTCCCGGGAGACTCCCGGGAGACTCCCAGGAGACTCCCAGTCTCCCATGGAGACTCCCGGGAGACTCCCAGTCTCCCATGGAGACTCCCAGGAGTCTCCCAGGAGACTACTTTTCATAATCAGTTAATAATTTTGTTTAACTTGTTTTTTAGTTTATTTTTCAGAAACACTGATTATTTATAGGTTGGATATCTGCTCTCTATTCATAATATCTGTTTTTCAACAACACAGTGATAAGACCATATGCCTTATAGTCAAATAGACTTCCACTCAAATTCTAGTTCCATCACTAGCGACATCTTGAGTAAATTATCTTAGTTTTCCCACCTATAAAATGGAAATAAACACTATAAAAGGCTGTTATATGGATCAAATGAGCTAAATTAGATAAAATAGCACACAGAGTACTACATAGTCAAAACAATAAATCACAGGTTGAAATTTTCACCAATTTGCCGTTTTTCCTTCATTGTGAAATAACTCTTTAAATATGAACTCTACATAACTGATTTTATTTTCTGCTCTTTATGGATTCTGATACAGAGTTTAAATCTGCTATTACATTTTTGGAGCTTACTGTGGCATTTTTTAATCTCATCCAGCTACATTTTCATCTCATCTAGTTCTTTCCTATGAAATTCATTCTTGTTTTGCAGACACTGTCATCTTTTGTCTTAATAACTGAAAGCAGATTATTACCCAAATTTGTCTTCTGTTTCTTTTAGCAGATCAATTTTAAATAAGCTTTTTCCTAAAATTAAATGTATTACTGATAGAGGTGGTTAAACAACTTGAAACACTCTAGTGGAGGAATGTGACTGTTAAATGAGAGAGTGGAAGTCACCAAAGTTTGTTCCAGGACGTTCACTGAAGCTGGAAGTTAGAATGAGTTGGATGAGTGAAGAGTGTCAAGAAATGAAATTAGAATGGAAAGAACCAATTGCCAACATCCTGAGAGTTGGCTTGGATTGTCTGAGGAAACTGGTAAGGTTAGAGCTGCCCCAGTCAGCAAGAATCGTAGTGGAGAGGAAGGTCAGAGTGCAACGGGACTCAGATCCTGTAGAGCCTTGGAGACCACTGTAAGAACTTTGTTTTTTCTCTGAAGGAAATATAGTGCCATTGCAGAGTTTTGAGTAGAGGACTTACATGATCTGGCTTAAATTTTAACAGTATCACTTTGGCTTCTAGGTTGAATATAGACTCTACAGGGACAAGAGTAGAAACGAGACCAGTTAAGAGGCTGTTGAAATAAATCCAAAGGAGAATAATTGTGGCTTGAGGTGATGATAAGAGATCAGATTCTGGATATAATCTGAAAAAGGAACTAAATAGTTTATAGAATCTTACCAAGTGACATTCCAATATTTAATTTTTTAAAGGCCTCAATGCTACTATTCAAAATTGTTTCCTCTTCTTTCTTCTCTTCATCACTTTAAATTTAAATTCTTTCTGACTATGTATCAGCTTCTCACCCATTCTTCCTGAGGCTAGTTCTACTGCTCTCTTTATAAACAAAATGATGCCTCCAGATCTGTTCTGAACTCTCTCCTAATTATCCACTTATCTTTAAAGTTGTAAAACACTAAATTGTATGCAGCATCCAATTAGTTACACCTGGTACTTTTACTTATCTATTTAGAAAACCTGCAGGCATTTAGGGGCGGTAAGGGATTACATACAAAATTTTTAAAAGCCACACAATTATTTGACCTTAAGAAAATTTCACATACTACTGAGAAAGGAGGTGTTTAAGACATCTATATATCGATAAAAAAATGAAAAAAATCACAAAACTCTATGTCAACAAGGTTGTTTAAATCACCGTACCACTCTGATGCAAGATTATGACTCTTTACACACATGTAAATGCTTCTTTCCCTCATATTTTTATAGTTTATTTTTTCTCTTGAGTATAGTAATCCTGAATTTATCATTGTTCAACTTCATTATTTTGTTCAAATTTCTGTTTAGGCATATCAAGTGACTTAAGATTCTGTTATAATTCTCTGGAGTCACCCCAGTCTCACCTGAAATTGGCTTTGTAAAAAACTAGAATTATACGGACAATAAATTAGCATTTTCCTACTCATTTTTTAGGTCTAGGCCCCCAAATATATGACTGTACTACTACCAGATTGTTAAGAGTTTTATGATAAATCTCTTAATCGTGTCTTACTTCAAATAGTGCTGAATGGTGTGGTTAGTTTTTGGAGTCTGGCAGAACCAGCTCTACCACTAACTGGCTGGGTGACCTTAGCAAGTTACCTTCCCTCCCTGTCTCAATTCTCGTATTGGCAGAGTGGGGATGGTAATAGTAACTCCTCAAACAACTCCTGAGAATTAAAGGAGATAATGAAAACAGTACCATGTTTCTACTATTGTTTCTGGTATAGAATAAAGACACAAAAAGTCTCCACCCTTCTATAATATGGAAGAACAAGGTCTGACTCCATGTTGGATCTGTTTCTTTTACTTTGACCATTGTTTTCCATTGCTTTTGTTCTGTCTATAGCTATAGGCATACATAATGGCCTGCCTCAGGGAACCCTGCCCCTCTGCCTGAATGTTAAACTAAAGTGTCTTTGTTCCGCTCACAGGGAAACACCCTGACCCTGCCCACCTGTGAATGGCTGCAGAAAATAAGAAATTAACACATGCCCTCCCCAAGGCTGGCCAAAACCAGGAGATATTTTGCAAGACTTGGGGTCTTTTTAACTTTAATTCCTCACCTCCTCCCCCTCTCTGTTCTATAAAAGAAACTAGCATGGTGACCCCAATAAGATGGTACTCTATGACGCTAGTCCAACATCTTCTCAGACACCCTGCTTTCCAAATAAAGTCACTATTCCTTGCCTCAATACCTCATCTCCCAATTTACTGACCTGTTGTGCAGTGAGCAGATCGAGCCTGGACTTGGTAACACTTCCTCCTTTTCCTCTCACATTTTTTAGAATTCTTCCTGGAGAAGGGAGTATTTTTGGTAGGGGCAACTGCCCATCTGCCTTCTACACTTTGACTTCACTGCTTCAGGGAATGAAAAGTATCTTCTCACCAAAGGTAAAGGCCCTGACCTAGATCAAATAGTATTTTAAATCATCTTAGAACTGCCCTCCTGGCATAACTTTTTGCCCATCTTCACCATTGCTTCTATAGTTACCTTCTCAAAAACGAAGCTGATCTTGCTACCTCCCAGATTAAAGACTCTGGCTGCCCCTCTGAGTAAAGCAGGACTTTACTATGCATAAGAAGAAGCTGAACAGGTCACTGAAATGCAGATTTCTGAGTTCTTTTCCTAGACATTTTGATTCAGCATATCTGGGTTGAGGCTCAGAAATCTGCATTTTAAACCAGTACTCCAGGTACTGGTTCCCAGACAGAAAGGTTTGAAGACCAAAATGGGAGGAACATTGGCTTACCAAACAAAATCCAAAGTAAATTAGGAGATAACTTTTGGACAGAATAGTTCAAGATGTTCAGTAGTCATCTGTGAAGATATCAAGTTGACAGCCAGATATATGAGTCTAGAGTTCAGCAGAAAAGTCTGGACTAGAGATAAAAATTTGGGTGTGATCAGGATATGGATGATTTATCTAAAGTCATGAGACTAGATTAGCTCTCTGAGGAAGTAAGTATAAAAACAGGGGTCCAAATACTGAGCACTGGGCCCTCCAATGTTAAAAGCTAAAGGAGAAGAGGAGACTGAACAGGAACAAGTGAGGAAAATCAAGAGCGTCGTGTCCTGAAAGCCAAGTGAAGAAAGCATTTCCAAGAAGTTGGAGCAATCAACTGTCAAATGCCACCAATAGATCAAGTAGGATGGGACTAAGAATTGCCCGCCAGATTTTGCAATGTGGTAATCTTGACAAGGGAAGTCTTGGTGAAGTAAGTGTAAGAGACAAAAGACTGATTGGATTAGGCTTAAGAGAGAACAGGAGCAAAAATTTTTTGGAGGAGTTTGGCTGCAAAAGGAGTAGAGAAATGGTTGGTAGCTGAAGGATGAGAAAATCAACAGAAGTATTTTGGTTTTATTTTATTCTAAGATGGGAGAAATAATAGCATATTTACATGCTGATGAGAATGATCAATGAGAGAGGGGAAAAATTGGTTCAGGGAGGAGAAAAATTGCTAGAGCCTGCCCTTGAGTCAACAGGAGAAGACTGGACCTAATGCACAAGGGCAGAAGGCTGGCCTTGGGGAGGAGTGCAGATCCCTAGTAACAGGAGGAAAAGTCAATTATGTGTTAGATGCCACCAGGAGTACATGGGATGGTAGCAGTTTCTGGAAGTTTTGTTAGAAAGTTAGGAAGCCAGGTCATCAGCTGAAAGTGAGGATGGGAGAGTGTTGGAAGGCTGAGAAGAAGGAGAAGGTGGAAGACAGTCATCCAGAAACCATGAATGGACCGTTTGCAGGACAGGTTATTTAGTCAAATATTCATTTTTCAATCCTACCTACCAATTATGCAAAATTTCTTTTCCCCTGAAATTCAGCTAGCAAATTTTTACCCTCCCTAATGTAAATTAGTTTTTGTTACAAATAATTAGGACAAAGAGGCACCAAATAATGGATAAGAAGAAACATAATGGATAAGAGAGAAGGTTCTCTGGGTTCCAATCTCAGCTTTGCCATTTATTCACTATTTGCCTGTCCAAGTGAGTGAACCACCTTGTGCTTCATGTAATACAATTAGCCAAGTTCCTGGTATGTAATAAGTGTTATATAAATGCCACTACTACTACTAAATATAATAACCATTGACACCCTGGAAGATATTTTTTAAGAAGTTAGAAAATTCTATTTCCAAGTGTACGTACTTATGAAACTTTTTATCTATAATGTACTCATGATGCCTTCAAAACAAAATCAAATAACAGGATCATCTACAGACACCTGATTTTCAAAATGTTCTCTACATCACAAAGCTGTCTTGCAAAAGGCAGTCACTTCTGTTTTTCTATCCAAAACATTGTCTTTAACTTGAAGGGGCAGATGAAGTGTCCCTTCTGCTAAGTAGCATACTATTGAAACAACTTGTTATCATAGGAAATGTCAGCGATTTGGAACACATATACTTTTATAAAGGAAAATATGTAGCTTATCTTTAAACCTGACAACTCTTTTAAAGTACTGTGCAATGAGAAAACCATTGTGTGGTAAAAGGTTTTCATTGTCACGCTTCACTATGTTGCAAAGTATTGTTATGATTCTACTGTATCTTAAGGGCCTTGTGTTAAAAATCTGCCACAGTAATGACATCTTTCAGAGCTTTGTTCACTTAAAATTCCCACTTATTTGCTGCAACATATATCTTACCAATGAAGGAAGCAGTAAATGAATTTCATAAATGATGCTACCTGTAACCTTAACTTGAACCTTTTTTTTAATATCACAGCAAAAGTCCTATCAGTGGTTTATGCAGCCTTTCCATAAAACATTCATTTAGAAAAGAAGGCAGTTACTATTGAGACTACATCTTTGCTTTACAGACTCATCAAAAACACTTTTGCTGTATATTTCATTCTTGAAATAAAACCTAGCAACCAGTAAAATCCCATCATAAGGCAGCTAGTGATAATGAGATAATGTTAACTCAGATTAACTCTCAAACAGCTCCTGTCCTCCAGCCATCTCCTATTCTTAAAAATCAAGAGGAGAGTGAGCCTGGGCAGAGAAAAGGCAGGCAACTGCATCAACCTTGATATGTGCTAGTTGCACTAGGTAGACCAACAAAATGGGTACTAACCAACCAGATTTCCTGGACTCTCTGCCTATGAGATCCAGAATCTTTTCCATTGGTGTAAAGGCACTAGTTTTAAACCATTGGTTTAAGCATGGTGTAAAAATAACAATTGAGACTAGATACATTTGGACTGCACAGTGGACTGCTTGAGATCCAATCATTTCATTAGCCTCAAGTAACACAACGTCAAAGTTTACTAAATTGAATTTTTTGGTGATTACCTTTTGGCAGTAACTCATTGTAATACCAACCAAGACCTGTGAAACTCTGTGTTCTTTCTTTTGTCTAATAAACCTCCCACACCATAATTTTTCTAATATTTATTTTTTTTTAATCTTGAGCAATGTTTTCTATATATTTTCCAAAAGTATTTGCTGAATGCATTTTATCTGGCCACCCAGTTATTTTACATGTATTATTTGTTTTGTTTTAGATGTACTATTTCAGTCATTTATTCTATAGTAGGAAGAACAGCAAAAACCTGTGTATGTGGGTTTTTCCTTAGAAACCCTCAAAGGAGGCTTCTAAACATTTTTCATTAGGTTACATGCAATTTGTGAATGACTAAATTGAGTATTACATGACCTTAAACATTGCTAAAAAATTGTACAGGTTGTCCGCAGGTTCTGAACACTAAATTTTTAATGCCTAGTTTACAATAATGGCTTCATACAGTTATTAGCCAAGATCTCTAGCAAAACATATTCTTAGAGCAAGGTTCATTTTTTATGATAATGTATATAAATCCATATTTCAAATTGTTGTCTTGATAAATTCTAATGTTTTCAATTTCGTGACAGGCCTGACTACATTGTCTAGAGCTCTACATCTGAGGAACTATTACTGGAGTTAGGGGAATTCCAGCCCCGCCACTTTTCTTGTTCACTGTGCTTTATTAATTGGTATTATCTTTAATCTGTGGTTTATTTGCAGATCCAGGTAAGCTGCAGTACTTTGCCATACCCGAAGCATGAATTAAGGGGGGATTTGCACTCGTCAACACCTCTGCACCATGGAACTTGGGCACCTATTAGGAGGCCTTGCACTCCAAAAGCCTCTGATGTATGCTTTGAAAGAGCACGCCAGGACAGATACCATTGATATCAATGATTCATTTCTTATTTTCAAATAATAATAAATAACATTTCCTTCACACATCTCAATGCACAGCCCCTGGGGTGGGTGCATCATATTAGAAATATATTGGCGGTCTAGTATATTTGGGGAAAAATGGCTCACTCCAGACCTAATAAATGCTCGTGGCTCTTTCTGCAGTACTTTCTTTCTGGGCTCCTTGCCACACATACTGGACATCACCACCTTCCTTCATTTCCCCAAAGCAATAGGAAGACAGAGTGATTAAGTAAAGTGAAAGTTCGCTTAAGGTTTCAGGGTAGCTGGAGGTAATGAAAACACAAGTCAGTAAATAATGCCAAATTTGCTGCCAGACATTACCATTCCTAGGGATTTATCAAACATCCCCTATAACAGGGAATTTCTCACAGGCATTTATTTCTCTTTGTACCCTAGCCCTTTACTCTGTCATTAGGCCCTCTCTCTATTCCCTACCTCTTGCACCAGCTGCCAGCTGACAACCCTCTTAATATTATCCTTGTACACAGAGAGGTTCAGTTCTTCACATGTTCATCTCCCCCAACCCCAAGTTTGCTCTGGACTGACCTTTGCATAAAGAAACATTCGCTAAAGTGCTCTGCTTAATGAAAGATCAACCATCATGGTCTCTACTGTTAACAACTCAAATGCTGCCACAAGCTTTGAAATTATGAAGATTTAAAAAATTGAATATTTTCAGCCAATGCTTACACAAGATTCATATTGCTCCCCTCTGTCCCCAGTCACTAGACACCAGAGTTAGCTGCCCACTACCCTATGCTTCTACAATTCGTAGTTCATACCTCCCCTAAATATTACTGGACTGTATTTAATAATGAATTTCTATTTCTTTCTCCCTAGGTTACAAACTTTTTCATTTCTGAGTTTCAATATCTACTACAAATCCTGGCGCAAAGAAGTCACTGAATACATGTTTTTGTTTATAAATGAATAAATGAACAAATAAGTGAATTTATACACCATAATGTCTCAATTCTCAGAAGTTATGCTGTGCACAAAAGATTATATTATTTCAAGATCCTGGCAAGTACATTATGTAGCATATAATATATACAATTTGAAATTAAACTACATCTCATAAGCTATTTATCAGCTCCACAGGTGTTCCCTCTGACTCAAAGGCATATAACCTCTGTTCAAATCCATTTTGCATAGTGCTCTGAGGGTAATCCTCTCTCAACACTACTTTCAACATCACTCCTTTACTTCATAAAATAATCATGTGCTTCCTCTTTCTTTAGGTCTGAGTTCCTCTATCTACATTTTTTCCCAAAAAATTCTTCTGTGAAGCTTTGGCTGATCTTGGCTCCCATCTACCCACTGAAGCCATTTTTCTGGGCCACCATCCTGGCTCAGTTCCTTAATGCATCATCTCCAGACTGTTCTCATGGGTTTATAGCTTCCCCACATCAATCCTTCCTATACACTGTTGACATATTAAATTTCCTAAGCTACATATTGGAATATGTCACTACAGTGCTCAAAAATTTTTACAGGTATCTCATTCTCTACTCAGTTAACTGCCGAACACCACATTTTGTCATTCCACATTTTTTCAGCTTTCTGTTTAATAATAATTCTCACCATTCCTCTATTGCAGTGGTACCTAACTTTTTTGGAGAGTGTCACTGATCCCTCTGAAAATCTCCCTTTGAAAATCTCATGAAAGCTATCACCCCAGGGATAAAACCATCAAAATGTTATATATAATGACAAAAGATTCTTGGATACCTGACCATGCTCCATGCTTTAGCCAAATTGTGCTTCTGCTCATACTTTTTGTTTGTAACAGCCATTATTACAACTCTTGCTATCAAACTCATGCATTCTCAGCAGTCCATCTAATGTGCTATCTTCCCCACAAAACACATTTTGGTCTCCCTAATTAATTATGATCTTTTTTCCTCTCGAAATCCAAACCACATTCAGTTTATGTTACCTATGTTACACTTATGAGGTTGTCTTATCTCCCTGATGGAATTAAAAATTCTATGAGGTTAGGTATTATAGTTTATTTATCTGTTGCAGCCTTCTGCAGGACCCAGCATGGTAGTAAAAGTATAGGAAGAATAAATATCAATAATTGTTTAGTAAATGTTTATTGTAATTTTCAGGGCTGCTACATTGCAAAACTCCAGCATAACTGTGTTCAAAACATCTATGAATTTATTTCTTAGTACATGTCCAAATCTCCTCGCTAAATCCTTTTGAGGATATGTTTCAGAATTCAAAATTGTTTAGATTTTAGATAGTTGAGCAAAACTTCATAATAAAAAATATTAATACTTATGCAGAAAAATGTATGAATATTCACACAGCCCATAAAATATGAATTTGGGTCAGGTTCTGCTGCCGAATGAATTCAGGTCAGGTCAGATCAGGTAATTACTGACAAGGGACTAAAACAAAACTTTTGTTTGCAGGTCTTTTTGGATACTGAGATCATGATGAGGAACTGTGGGCCTCTGTCAGTTCTTGGCTCCATATAGTCAGGTTGAATTCCTTAATTCATGATGCAGGGAGACCTCAGGCTTTCCTCCTGAATATTTCTGCCTTAAGTGTCACCTTTTGTTGGTCTCTTTCAACTTTCTTGGGTGCCTGAAGGTGAAAAGTGGTGCATTACTGCCACTAGATAGCACTAGGGGAGCAGAGCCCAGCTCATGCTAGGTAGAGCTAGTGTGGAGAGAACTCAGGCACTAGGTAGATGTGCAAGAGTGGCCTCTTCAGGAAATTCTTGCTTAAAGAACAAAACATATCACCATATCATATCCCAACAGTAAGCAGTTTGCTGTATTTTTTTTTCATATAGTTTCCTATATATAGTAATATCAAAAGGGTGAAATTATTTTTACCCCAAATGATATTGTTACTTGCTTTTTCACAAAATCATATATTTAAGATGCCTTTTCAATCTGAAATATAGACAGCTAGCTCATTCTTTTTAATGTCACAGTGTATTTTATTGCAAGGGTATATCATAATTTCTTAACCTATTAGCAGACATTTGAACTGTTTTCATTTTTTCAGTATTGCAAATAATGTGGTACTCAAAATCTACCTAGAGGTATTTCTACACATTTCTAGAGTTCTTTTAAGGACCAGTTTCTAGAAGTAGAATTGTTGGGCCAAAGTGATGAATACTTTTAATAGATAATATCAAACTGCCCTCCAACTTTCAAATGGCCATTATTCATTGTTTTATCAATATGATTGTTGGCATGCCCACTATTATTTTGATCAGTAATAATTATTAGCACATTGAACATTTTTCATACCTCTATAGACTATGTTTTGTGAATTGTCTTCATATCTTTTGTTCATTTTTCTTTTTGGCTGTTCTTTTTTTTTTTGTAAGAACAAAGGTTTGTAAGAACATTCTGCATTTTAGCAATAACATTCTTTTGATTTATACATGTGTTACAAACAGTTTTACAATTTGTCCCTTGACTTTGCTTTTTGCCTTATAGAAAAAGTTTGCCTTATGTAGCAAAATAGACCAAATTTGATTTTGAATTCTGGACTTCATGTCAATATTAGAAAGTTTTGCCATTCCAATATTATAAATACATACCTCCATCTTTTATTTCCACGCTTTTGAATCTTTTTCCTTAAAAAAAAACACTTAAATTGTTGACCCACCTGAAATTTTTCTTTTGTATAATAAGCCAGTAGTTCCAAGACCATTTATTGAGTAACCCATCTGAAAATGAAAGCTTCTTAACTCCTAACCTTTATCTATTTTTTAAAGGTTGTGAATATCAATATCCTAGTATTTCCAATAAATCACCTTTTCTAACTATTACAGGACAAAATAAATAAGCTCCTACAGCATTACCTACTAGTTTTGGTAAGTTACTTAACTCCTGAGTCTCTGCTCAGATACCTAAAAAGTGGGGATAAGAAGAGAGATAATGAATATACAGCATTTAGCATGATTTCTATTACACAGGCCGTCAGTAATGACAGATATTGGTATCTTCTTCCCCGATGCACTTCAGCATTCCAAGTCTGCATCAAAGAATTTAATCAGACACTAAACTGTAGGCTGCCCACAAGCTCCTTGAAATCAAGAACTGTACCTTCTACTGTACAGGCCACAAGGACTCAGGAAAAAGTAAGAGCATGAGCTCCAGGAACTGAGTTCTGCCCTACTTTTCACTAACTCAATGAACCTTATCTGTAAAATGAGGAAAATAGAACCTGCCTGAGAGGATTGTTCTGAGGGTTAAATAAGTTAGTACATATAAAAAAAACTAGGAGAGTGCCTAAATTTAGTAAACATTTAATAAATAATAACCATTATTTTCACACTTTAATGTTTATGTCTCCTACAAATATTACACCAAAATATTGAGCTCATTGTCCATACTCACTACTTTTTTATTCAATTTCATAAATAACTCACTGAGTCATACAAGAGAAAAATAACACAGGAAGTATTTTTTCCCTTAAGAAATAATGATTGAGTACTGTGTTTCAAAAAAGATTATACAATTTCTTAAAATGTTGTATAAAGTACATAACACCAAAGGCTGTAGTAGCAGTTGTGAAGGAAACCAGAAACCTACGTTAATTACATTTAAAAAAAATTGAGCATGAAAATTTACTTCTTTGCTTTGTAGAAGTCAAAGTAAAAAGGAAAACACAATAGGCTGATAAATTTGGTGAAGTAGGCATTATGTAGTTTATTACATGAAGGTCATCTAGCAACAAGAAGGAGATTGTGTTCATCTACCCTTCCACAAATTAGGTAGGTATGGAAGATGACAGAATATGTGATTTTCTAATGTTGTAAATGAGGATAAAACTTAAAAATCCAGGCAAGTAAAAAATTTGTGTGCCTGTTTTGGAGTCTCTGTCTTAAGTATCAATTATTTCAATCAGTCCTTTAAAGAAGCTATTGCTGAAAGATTTCCTGCGCTTACTTTGTTTTGCTGACAAAAGATAGAGCTCTATAACTCAGATGTGATTTTCATGTGACAATGTTGATATTCTGTTAGAATACTGAAGAGTTAGATTTGAAATCTTGACCGAATGTTCATCCTCTCTTTGCACAGATGTCAAAAAGTTTTTAGCAAATAGAGTCAAGAAACTGTGTAGGATTGGCTCAAGTACCAGAATAAACACTTGACTGCGGCCTGAGGGTTTCCTGTCATAATGCAGTGGTATTTAACAAAAATGTTGGCAGAGAATTCTTTGTTCAAATAAAATCTTAAGTGGAAGAGTCAACCAAGTAAACAGACAAAAGTGGAGCTCTTCTGGGCTAAGAATGAATGGGACTGAGTTAAGGAGCAAAACTCGAAAACCAGTCCCCCATAAAATATCATGTTTTTGTTTGAAAAATTATAAACTAATTAATTGTTTTGTTCAAGTACAAAACAATCTGGAGAGACAGTGTAGAAGCACACAAAACACAGAAGTTGGAGTCAGATGCCCTGTGTTTGAATCTTGGTCCCTACACTGTGTAGTGACCTTTCTGTATACTCACTGGTGAAGTACAAATAATGAGAGTACCTCCACCTTATGGGACTTTTGGAGGAATTAAATGACTTAATATAGTAAAGCACTCAGAACAGTGCCTGGTCATAATCAAGTGTAAGTATAGTGTTTGTTAAATGAATAAGCTTCTCACACAACGTTAGGATATAATAGTAGAAAAAACTCCAATCCTTCTAGATTTCTCTAACTGAACCCTAGGGTGGATCATGCATGGCTTTGGCATAACTCATATCAATGTATTCTCATGTTCACTAATTGATTGACAGGATTTTTGTTTTTGTTTTCTTCTTGGTTTTGTACATGTCAAAGACATGGACTGCATACACATTCATCTTTGTATTCTCAGCACAAGTAACTTTTAAATGCAGTAAGTATCAATACATGTAGGTAGAGTGAATAAATTAATGAATTAAATCATTTTAGCAGCATGAAGCAAGCTAATCATTTAATTAATTTAGGTTTATTTTAGAGTATCAAAATACGTAATTATATCCTAGAAAGAGGAGCAAGGCATGTATCCAAGGAGACAAGAACAAAAAGTGCTTACTCAAGTAATGGCAATGCTAAGAAGATTTTCATCTTATAAAGTATTATGTAATAGTTAAAAGAACAAGCTAGGAATATATATCAACATACAGGGCTTCAAGTCATTGTTTCATGAAAAAAATGAGGAGTGATAAACAAATTGTGATATACGATACCATTTATGTATCAACATATCTAAAACAACATATTACACACATATACACAAAATTGTTAAAACCTGAGATAGAGGTATAGAAGAACGGTAGGGAAGGGAACAGATTAGAGATATTGATAAAGAGAATTTAAGTCTCATTGGTGATGTTTTGATTTTTTTTAAGGAGAATGTATTGTTGCATTACTTGAGTACTTAAAGTACAACAACTTAAAGGCGGGAAAAGGGCACTATCTCTTAGCACTGGCATGGATGTCTTCATACCAATACTTCCCCTTCATGTTCTTGCAGTAGGATTAAGAACCCTACATAACCAAATATTGAGCTGATGATACCAAAAGCCATCTTTCTCACCATTTCTTTTTCAGTAAAGTGGAGGCTTATATCAATGGATTACAATGCAAAATTGTGCTTAAAACCAGCTTACTACTCAGGCTAAATATTAAACTGAGAGACCTGCAGCTTGAGAATAAATTATCCAATTTATTATCTATTAATAATAGTATTTATAGAGTTCAGAAGTGAAGTCCAGTGAATTAATACATGTTTATTTTTAGGGTAACAGGAAAACTGCCATAGGGTTGACTCTATAGAGAGAAAATTAAATTAAATAAGATTATTGGCAAATTGTCTTCTCAAGAGCCCAAATACAAATCAAAGAAATAATGGTGGAAGGGATTGTTGGATAATGTTGTGGACTAAAAAAGATGGAGAAAGCACTACAGAGCTCTAAAGACAGCAAAAATAATTCATGAGTTTGTCCAAAAAAAAAATTTAACAAACAAAGGAGACTTCAAAGCAAGGGAAGTTATTAGGAATAAAGAGGGGCATTACATAATGATAAAGGGGCCAATTTTCCAAGACGACATAACATTTCTTAATGTGTATGCATCTAACAACATATCATCAAAATTTTGTGAGGTAAAAGTGATAGAACTACAAGGAGAAATAGATGAGTCCACTATTACTGTTAGGCACTTCAACACCTCTCTATCGGAAATAGATCCAGCAAGCACAAAATCAGTAAGGACATAGTTGAACTCAACAACATCAACAATCAACTAGACATAATTGGCATCTATAGACTACTTCATCCAACACAGCAGAATACACCTTCTTCTCAAGCTCACGTGAAATATTCATCAAGATAAGCCACATAAAACACACCATAACACTAGGCCATAAAACATACCTTAACAACTTTAGAGAACAGAAATCATTCAATGTCTGTTCTTATACCACAAAGAAACTAAACTAGAAATCAATAACAGAAAGACAACTGGAAAATTTCAAAGTACATGGGGATTTAACAACACACTTTAAATAACACACGATTCAAAGAAGAAATCTCAAGAGAAATTTAAAAGTATTTTGAACTAAATGAAAATGAAAACACAAATATCAAAATCTGTGGTATACATCAAAAGCAGTGCTTAGAGGGAAATTTTTAGCATTAAATATATTATAAAAGAAAATATTTTGCATTAAATATTACATTAGGGAAGAAAAAAGATCTAAGGTCTATCTTCTAAACTTTCACCTTAGGAAACTAGAAAAAAAGAGTAAATTAAGCCAAATGAGTAGAAGAAAAGAAATAATAAATTAGATCAGAAATCAATGAAATTGAAAAGAGGAAATGAATAAAGAAAATAAACAAAACCAAAAGCTGGCTCTCTGAAAAGATCAATAAAATCAATAAGCCTCTAGAGAGGATAACTAACAAAAAAAGAGAGAGGACACAAATTACTAATATCAGAAATGAAAGAGGAGACATCACTATAGATTCTATGGACATTAAATGAACATTAAAGAATACCATGAACAACTCTATGCTTACAAACTTGATAACCTAGATGAAATGGACCAAGGCTTTGAGAGTCACAATCTGCCAAAACTCACATGAGAAAAAACAGACAATCTGAATAGGCCTTTAGCTATTAAGGAATTTGAATCAATAATAACTTTCCAAAACAGAAAGCACCATGCCCAGATGGGTTCAATGATGAATTCTACCAAACATTTAAGGAAGAAATTATACCAATTCTCTACATTCTCTTTCAGAGATGAAAACAGAGAGAATGCTTCCTAACTCATTCTATAAGGCCAGCATTATACTAATACAAAACTAGACAAAGACATTACAAGAAAAGAAAACTATAGACCAAGATCTCTCACGAATAAAGACACAGAAAACCTCAACAAAATCTTAGCAAATTAAATCCAAAAAAGTATAAAAATGAATTGTACATCATGACCAAATGGGATTCAACCCAAGTATGCAAGACTGGTTCAACATTTGAAAATTAATGTGTTCCATCACATTAACAAGCTAAAAAAGAAAAATCACTTGATCATATCAACAGATGTAGAAAAAGCATTCGACAAAAGCCAACAATCGCTCATGAAAAATCTATTAGTGAACTAGAAATAGAGAGGAACTTTCTCAACTTGATAAAAATATCTACAAAAAAACCTACAGCTAATGTCACACTTAATGGTGAGAAGCTAGAAGACTTTCCATTAGATTAGGAACAAGCCAAAGATATCTCCTCTCATCGCTCATTTTCAACACTGTAGTGGGAGTCCTACAAATGCAATAGGACAAGAAAAGAATATAAGAGATATACTCATTGGGAAGAAAGAGATAAAACTGTCTTTGTTTGCAGATGGTATGTTCTTCTATGTAGAAAATCCAAAAAGAATTGACAGAACAACTCCTGGAAGAAATAAGCAATTATAGCAAGGTCACAGGATACAAGACTAATATACAAAAGTCAGTTGCTTTCCTATGTACCAGAAATGAATAAGTGAAATTTTAAATTGAAAACACAATACATTTACATTAGCACCCCCAAAAATGAAGTACTTAGGTATAAATGTAACAAAATATGTATAAGGTTTATATGGGGAAAACCATAAAACTCTAATAAATGGGCTAAAAGAACTAAATAAATGGGGAGATATTCCATGTTCATGGATAGGAAGATTCAATATTGTCAAGATGTCAGTTCTTCCCAAAACGATCTACAGATATAAGCCCAATCAAAATCCCAGAAGGCCATTTTATGGATATTAACAAAAGGTTCTAAAGTTTATATGGAGAGGCAAAAGACCCAAGATAGGAAACACAATACTGAAGTTGGAGGACTGACACTACCTGACTTTAAGATTTATGATAAAGCTACAATAATCAAGACATTGTGGTATTGGTGAAAAAACAGACTAATAGATGGATGGAACAGAATAGAAAGCCTAAAAATAGAACCACATAAATATAGTCAACTTATCTTTAACAAAGGAGTAAAGGCAATACAATGGAGAAAGGACAGTTTCTTCAACAAGTAGTGTTAGAATAACTGGACACCTCCTATGCAAAAAAGTGAATCTAGACACAGACATTATACCCTTTACAAATATCCACTCAAAATGTATCACAGAACTAAATGTAAAATGCAAAACAATAAAACTCCTAAAAGAAAGATAACATAGGAGCAAATCCAGATGACCTTGAGTTTGGTGATAAATTTTTAGACATAATACCAAAGTCATAATCCAGGAAAGAAAGAACTGAGAAACCAGATTTCATTAAAAGTAAAATTTTCTGCTATGTGAAAGACACTGCCAAGAGAATAAAGAGACAGAGTGGGACAAAATATTTGCAAAATACATATCTGATAAAGCCTGTTATCCAAAATATACAAAAAAAGCAAAAAAAAAAAAAAAACCCTCTTAAAACTCAACAGAAAGAAAACAAAAAATAGGCCAAAGACCTTAACAAACACTTCACCAAAGAAGATATACAGATGTCAAATAAGCAAATGAAAACATACTTCACATAATATGTCATCAGGGAAATTTAAGTCAAAACAATAATGAGCTACCACTACACACCTATTAGAATGGCCAAAATCTAAAGCACTGAGAAACACAAATGCTGACAAGGACGTGAAACAAGAGGAACTCTCATTTATTGAGAGTGGGACTGTAAAATGGTACAGCCACTTTGGAAGACAATTTGGTGGTTTCTTACAAAACTAAACATACTCTTACCAAGCAATTGCACTCCTTGCTATTTGCCCTAAGGAGTTGAAAATTGATGTGCACACAAATACCTGCAGACAGGTCTTTATAGCAGCTTTATTCGTAATTGCCAAAACCTGGAAGCAACCGAGATGTCCTTTAGTAGGTGAATGGATAAATAAATTGTGGAATATCCAGACAATGGAATGTTATACAGCACTAAAAAGAAATGAGCTTTTCACATGGAAGAAGGTTAAATGCATATTGCTAAGGGAAAAACCTAATTTGAAAAGGCTTCCTACTGTATGATTCCAACTATATGACATTCTGGAAAAGGCAAAATACTATGGTGACAATATAAATATTAGTGGTTGACAGGAGTTGGGGAGTAGGAAGGGACAAATAGGCAGAGCACAGAGGACTTGGAAGGGCAGCAAAAATACTCTGTATGATACTCTAACCATGGATACATGTCATTATACATTTGTCCAAACCCAATTAATGTTACAAATCCAAGAATGAACCCTACTGTAAACTATGGACTTTTGGTGATTATGATGTGTCGATGTAGGTTCATCAGTTGTACCACTCTGGTGGAGGACTGTGATAACAGGGGAAGCTATGTATGTGTCATGGCAGGAGGTACATGGCAAATCTCCGTACCTTCCTCTCAATTTTGCTGTAAACCTAAAATTGCTCTAAAAAATAGTAAAACCTTTAAAAATTTGAATGTTCATTGTTTCTGTTTTGGAAGTCATACAAGGGAGAACGATGCTACCAAGTCAGTTTTCGTTTTTAGACTATGACACCAACTCTACTCAACTTCAGAAAGAAATATGTTTTTCTTAAAAATACCTCATTTCTGTTCAGTTTCTTCTGTGGTCTACTTATGATGGTGTCTTTCTAATTCCAAAAGACTTTTCCCACCATCCCCAGCTTCTGTCAGAAGGGTCAATTCTCTAGCTTTCCAGGCATAACCCATTCATTTAGCACATCTATAACTTGATACCTGCATGCTAATTGATACAATGTCCCTTCCCTCCACTACACTAAAAACTCCACTAGTGCTGCAGCCAGTTAGGTCTGTCCTGTTTTACTGCTGTTCAACTAGCACCTAGCGTAGTGTCTGGCATACAGCAGGTGCTCAATAAATATTTGGTTAATTAATACATGAACAAAAAATTAGGTGAACTTAGAGTAAATTATGCTAAGTGAAATAAGCCTGACAGAGAAAGACAAATTCCACATGGTATCAGTTACATGTGGAATCAAAAAAATAAGTTGAATTCATAGAAACAGAGAGTAGAGAAGTGGTTACCAGGGGCTGGAGGATGGGGAAATAGGGAGAGGTTGGTAAAAGGATACTAACTTTCAGGTATAAGGTGAATAAGGTCTGAGGATCTAATGTATAATATCGTGACTATAATAGATAACATTGTACAGTACTGTATAATTGAAATTTGCTAGGAGAGTAGAACTTAAACGTTCTTGCCAAAAAGAAAGTCAAATAAGTGAGGTGATAGATACATTAATTAACTTGATGGGGGGGGGAATTCTTTTACCAGGCACATATACACCAAATCATCACATTGTACACTTTAAATATCTTACAATTTTGTCAGTTATACCTCAATAAAGATAGAAAAAATGAGGCTAACAATGTAATATAATTAAAAATCCATCAATACCTACTTAGCCTAGTATCTTCTAAATAGAATGTTTCAACTGTATTACAATATTTCCCAACCATATTCCATCATGAGAAATGATCTTTTCCTTCTTAATACAAGGCCAGTAGCCTGCATTTATAGGACTGGCAGGTCATTATGACTTCTCCTTGAAAGGTATTAAGGCAATTTCTGACCACTTCCTGGTTCAGTCCTAGTATTAGTTAAGGAATGCAATGGGCTATTCAACAAATTACTTTTTGGCTAATTCATTTTTTTTTTTTTTCTCAGCTTAAGAGAGGTCATTTCTCCCCACCCCATACCCCTACTTCCTCAGTGGTAACTTTTTTCTCTGCCTCTTCTCTTTTCTGTCTCATATCAAGGGAAATCCAGTTTTCCTGGGAGACTTCTTCATAGGCGCTATTGTCTCCCACTTCTAACTTGGAGGAGAGGTGGGGAAACTGCCTCTTGGCCCCTAAATGTGTCTTCTCATTGCTGCCTTAAATGTGGAGTTAGTATCACCCATCCACTTACGTCACACACTTCTAATCACCCTTGATCTTGAATACTCCATTAGGATTCATTTTTACCTTCCTAGATGTTTTATCACTTGGCTCACATTTTTTCTTCCAACCCTCTATTGTTTCTTTTTGGAATTTAAACTGAATTTCCTATTATGAGAAAGGAAGTATAGAGGTGGAGGGCACAGATTCTGGAGTCACACCCCTTGGATTTGAATCCTACTCCACCACTTCTTAACTGTGATTAAGGAAATTTAACATCTCTGAACCTCAGTTTCCTCATTTGTAAATTGAAAGTAATAATAATGCCTACATTATAAGGCTTAAATGAGTTAAGACCCATAAAACACTTAGTCACTGGCACATAGAAAGCACTCCCGAATGCCAGTATTATCATTATCCTTGGTAACATTAATATCCATATTTTTGACTACTGACTTTCAATTTCTGGACATATTGGCATCCACACATAGTTCTACCTTGAAGCAGCTTATCACACAGCCCTACTTTAAGATTTCAAACCTGGTATTTTTCTCCAATTAGAAAAATTCTTCTCCTCATCTTTCTCACTCTTGAAAACTCCCAGAACATTCTATTTTCTTGGCTTAAATCACTGATTCAAGCAAGCACTGGCAATCAAACTTCCTATTCTTTAACTCTAATAATTTTCTAATATGAATCTTCGAGTCTTAGTCAGTCTAATCTTAATCTCTTCATTCTTCCTTGAACATATACACTTATAAGCTCTCCTCAATGTCCAGAGATCAATAATCTTACTTGTCCTTTAATAGCCAAATGAGTGATTTATCAACATCTATCTTGAGCTCCTCT
Source organism: Stenella coeruleoalba (assembly GCF_951394435.1). Classification (NCBI taxonomy): domain Eukaryota; kingdom Metazoa; phylum Chordata; class Mammalia; order Artiodactyla; family Delphinidae; genus Stenella; species Stenella coeruleoalba. The sequence goes on from NC_137154.1 coordinate 76,455,542, forward strand.
GTGTAAATATTGCTGAATAAAGGTACTTCGTTTCTATTACTAAAAACTAAAACAGAACCACGCCAACAGTAGTGGTCCAACAAATGCTTTCTAAGAGTAAATTTGGGAAGACTTCCTTTATGTTTAGGATGCTATTCTGATAATAATGATGTGAAAGCATTTGTATTTTACTTAGAGTGTTCTTGGTGCTATATGCACTTTTGAAGTAACTTTCAAGAATGAAGTAGCATTTGTCATATATCTACTTTTGCATACCATCTCTGATTTATAAGCATTGCAATTAAAGAAAATCTAACCTGTGTTGACTAACAATCAGATACCGACTAGCTGTATGCTCTTTAGAAACTCATTATGCCTTTGGGACTTGTGTATCTGTAAAATGAGGGAGCTGCGCTAGAATAAACTGGCTTTTAGAGGACTCCAAGGGGGTCATTCACTTAAGAATTAGACTAAGGAGACTGTAAGCATAAAGAAAATCATATTAATGCAGGGGGGGAATGTTCAAGAAACCAGAACCAAAGTCAGATGGGAACAGTAATTCCAATTATGCACTGGAGAATTGACTCTTCCACACAAAGGACTTCAAACTGTAACTATGACTAAATGATAGTCATAGTCAGTTGGAAAGTTAAGGCTACTGTCAGTTGTCCCGTTTTCTCACATAACCTCTTGTCACAGTACCTCAACTAATTTAAAATGCAATTAAAACCCCCTGAAGCTGAATACATATGTTCAACATCAGTTAAATACATTCATCCTTTGGGGAAAACAATCATATTCTAGAAATACACAAAGTGATTATTTTTTATGAAGAATTAATTTCAGTAGGAGAGGTACACATACCATTAATAAATAGTTGGGAATCATTTTCATCAAAAGGGCATAGCAGTTGTAAAGAATTATATGTTAGCTATCTACAGGGATAGTGAATTTTTTTGTTAAATGTCTTTTGGGTTAATATTCTTTTGGTGTAAATGTGTATTAAATATGCATGTCAACCCCTTTGAACTCTCCCTTAAGGTAAAAATTCCCACTCCCTACTTTCCTGCTCATAAGTAGAGGGCTCTTGAAATTAGAGAACTCACAAACAGGAAACAAAAAAGCAGACATTCAGATCTTTGGTTCCTTGTGTAGGTGTGATATCAGAACTCCAGAGACAACCCTAAACTCACATCAGCTTGTTATGAAATACACTTATTGCTAGAATTCAAATGTGAAATGATGTTTAAATGTATTTCTGTCTTCAGATATAAATGTGTTTGGCTGCTTAGAGTTTAGTGTAGATAGAAAGAGAAATTAAAACATATATTCTATGAAAGTTCAAGTCTGAAATACACTATGCAAGTCAATCCAAAATCATTAGGTAAATATGTAATTTAGATGATTTTAAAAACATGAAAGCCTTACTTAAAGCAAAATACTTCTTCAGAAATTATATAACTGTGATGTCTAAATTTCTCTTTTGCTTTAAACTGTTTACACCTATTTCCTATACACTTACAAAAATATACTAAACAAAAAGGGAACTTTTAAACTTTGTTTAGAATTACCATTATATAATTATTAAATAAACATGCATGTAGGAAAAAGACAAAATCATGTAGAAAATTTGTAACTGCATCATATATATGTACATATAGACTTTTGACAACTTTTACCATTTTTCTTTTGGAAGAAAATTTTAATTTGGTATATATTATATAAAATATATATGATAGAAATGTAAAAATACAATCAGAACAAATCTGTTTCTTTAAAGTTAAGTAGTTAATGAACAATGTTCGCATTGTTCCCAAGATTAGTGTGACTTGTGTCTAATATTAAAAGCATTATTCAAATAGTATGCAATTATAATATCCATCCCCATTCAATACGGAGTATTATAAATAAAAATATATTGTTAAAACATCGTCATATACGTTATACGAATATATCATCATTTCTTAGAGGAAGCAAGGGCTGATTAAAATCTATAAAATATTAGATGGTCTCCATTTACAATTAAACCAACAAGAAAGGATCGGGGAAAGGAGCCTACCTTCCATTGCCCTTTTAAAGAAGACCTTACAGCTCCCACAGGTAAGGACACCATAATGACAGCCTGATGCTTCATCCCCACAGATTAAACAAATCTTCTGAGGTAATGACTCGAAGCTGTACTGTGGGCTCTGGCTGGCTTCTGAATCCGGCCTTGAAATGCAAAACAAAGTACTCCATTTATTTTTAGGTGCACCACTATCTAATACTAAAGTTTTCTTAACCCAGAATTGACAGAGTGAAAGGGTTTTCAGAAAATAGAACCGAATACACTCGAAAGACATGCAAACTAAACTTGATGTACTACCTGTTACTGGATTCATCAGACTGGCAAAGTTATTAGTCTTTCATCAGGAGCACCAACACGAAAGAATAATAAATAATTAATATATAATTTTATATCCAGAAAAAAATCTTTCTACAAAACTTCTTATAGAGAATCAATTCAGTCTCTGACAAATCAAATGTTATGACCTTGTACGCTGGGTAACGATAAACGTGGTTTTGCTTTAAGAGTACAATCATACTTAGTGATGCTACTGAGTTTTTAAAACTCAACTCTGTAATTAAACAAGAATATGTGTTTGTCATTTTAAAGTATTGTTCAGTATACTGCCACTGTTTTGACTATTCACAACACATGATTCCAAACCGAGAGCATTTTTTTCTTTTTTCTTTAAAATTCCATTACTCCCGTAGGTAAATTAAAATCTTTTTTAAAATCTGTGTGAAAAAAAGTTGCAGCGAACTCGACACAATATTAGAATACAAGGTACTGCAGTGATTGATGTTTCAATCCGTAATGTAAACATATTACACATAAATTAATTTAAATCTTGAGATTCGTATGAAAATGAAGCGGTTGAGTGTCCAGACCCCTGAGACGGTTCTGCTTTGGGTTCTGGCCCGCTACCCAACATCCAGTGCCACCCCTCCCGGGAGAACGGGGCGTTAATGTCTCCTCTCCAAGACAGACATTCCCAGTAATTGTCCTTCTACGAAGAAAAGCATTTTATAAGGCCCCCGACTCGCCGCACGCCTTCCGCTCCGCGGGGCTACAGCGGACCTAGAGTGACGCTGCACTTTTAGAAATCACGGCTGGTCTTGTCTTGGGATTGCGCAGATCTGAAAAGTGTAGAAACATATTTTCGGGGAGGTACGCTCCAGAAACAGCATATTCTGCGCCCCCTTGGTGTCCCCCCAAAAAATGAGGAGAAGAGGTAAGGAAAAGGAAGCCAACCTGTGCTGTGCCCCGCCCCGGCCACCCACCCCTCGCGGCCACTCGGGGGAGCCGGAGCCGGAGCCGGAGCCGGGCGCTGAGGGCCGGGAGCTGGCGGCGGCCAGCGGCCGCACCGCTACTCTCGCGACGCGCCGGGCGCGCCCCGCCCCGGGCCCTCACCTCAGGTAGTTGAGATAGGGCTGGTAGACCTGCGGCAGGCCCTCCTTGAGCACCGCGGCCTGGTAGCCGAGCTGCGGGAGCCCGTTGAGGCCGAGCGGCGGGTAGAGCGCTGGGGCCGCCCCGGCGGCGGCGGCGGCCGAGGCCGAGGTGGACGGCAGGCCGTCCCGCGGCAGCAGGCAGGCGCCCGCGCCCGGCCCCTTGCAGGGTGGTGGGGCGAACGCGCCCTGCTGGGGCGGCGCGCTCTCCGCCTTGTACAAGATGCACTCCAGGGTCGAGCCCGACGAGGACGCGGACGAGACAGACGCACCGACAGGTGCGGCGGCGGCCGCCCCTTCCCCGGGTCTTGACGACGGCGCTCGCGTAGGCAGCGCGGGTGGCGCCAGCGGGAAATCCGGGAAGACGGCGGGGTTGGCACCCGCCACCAGGTACGGCCGCGGGGAACGCGCGGCGGCCTCGGCGCCTTCCTCTTCCTCCTTGATCTTCAGGGCGGGCGGCTGGAAGTCTCCATAGAGCGGGAATGCGTCGTCCTTGGGCTCGGCGTCGGGCTGGTACGCGCAGTCGGGGAAGTCGCCGGCCGCGACCTGGGCGGACGAGGCCGAGGGCGGGCCCCGCGGCGGGGCAAAGGCGCTGACTGCCGCGGCCCCGCCGTCATAGTTATCCCCCTCTAGCAGCTGCCGGGTGCGGGCGGCCAGGAAGGCTGAGTTGAGCGGCAGGATGGGCACGTGGATAAAATCCATCACCGTAGTGGCCAGCGGGGAGCGCCCGGGCGCCGCTGGCGCGTCGTGCTCCGCCAGGGCGACCCTGGGCGCCGTGAAGCGGGAATCTTCCTTGGGGACCAGGGCGACGCCTCCTGCGGCCGACCCTGGAGCAGCGGTCGCGGCTCCTCCTCCGGCCGCTGGGCCTCCCGCAGGCCGGGGTTTGCCCTTCAGAGGTGGACCCACGGACCCCTCGGACTCGGAGCCATCCTCCTCCTCCACCTCCACCACAGGGGGCTGCGGAGAGGGCTTCACTGCGACCCCGGGCCAGTGATGGCTCCCGGCCGTCGGGGGCAGCAGCTGCCGGGACGGTGCCAGGCCCCTGGGCAGCACTTTCTGGGCAGCTGCCGTCCCGGAGCTGTCACCAGACTTGCCTTCTGGTCGGCTCATGAGCGGGGGCAATACCCCCTGGGTGACAGGGGCAGCCCGGGCGTCTTGGGGAAGCTCGGGGCTAAAGAGGCACCAAGGGCTGGTGGCCTCGCAGACGGGCGGGCTGGCGTGGCTCTGCCCAGGACCCGAGGGCGCCAGTAGCGTGTCCAAGACACTGTCCAGCAGTCCACTGTCCTTTTCTGGGGGTCTAGAGGTGCCACCTCCAGCACCCTCTGTGGCTTCAACTCTGGAATACGCCCCCTCCACGTCTGACAGCGACTGCTGGTCCTGAGTCTTCCCGTCTGGGTCCTGACCCTGGCAGGGCCGAGGGAAGAGCAGCCCGTCCAGGGAGAGGGGTATGACCGAGGCAGTAGGTGACGCGTCCGAGATCTCGCTCGCCTGAAAGGGGCCTGTGTCCCGGCGTCCCAGCAGAGGGGATCCGACCTGGGTTGGGGAGGGCGCTCTGCCCGCCACGTGGGGAGCCCGGGGATCCTTTGCCTTCCGCTCAGTCATGACGACCCGGACTCCCCTTTTCTCCTCCCCTGTCTCTGGGGAGGAGGGATAGGGGAAGGACGAGGGGGTGTCAGGAATACAAGAGCAGCGGGGGGAGGAAATAGGTGTTGAATTTGGCTGGACCGGACGGTGGAGAGGGGGGTGAAATCTCCACCTCCTGGGTCGGAAGGGGGCGGCACCGATCAGCTACTGCCCTTGCCCTCGGTCCGGTAGGCAGGGGAGGGGTGGCAGTTGCTCCGTCCTTGAGGCAGGTGGGGAGAGCAGGCGAAGGCAGTTGTAGGGATCTCACTTCCTAACTGGGAGAGTTCTCCAAGAGAGTTCCCCGACTTCAGTCTGCGGACAGAGACGCAGAGTACTCACAAGTCGGCACTCGAGTGGCGGCGGCTTCGAAAGCGATGCAAAGCGGCTCTCTCTCTACACTGTTTCTCCAGCTTCAGTGCCGTGTTGCTCCCAATCCCCGACTGCATTCCACTTCCCTTCTCACTAAAACCCTGGGGCTACTTTGGCCTCTCGGCAGAGCCCATCCTCAGGAGCAGCCTTGTTTCTGCCGGCTCCCTATAGCTGGCGACAACCATCTCTGCAGCTCTCACATTTCTCGGCAGTCGGGGGGACGAAACGCCTATAGTTGCAGATTCCACTCAAATGCCAAGGGAAACTAGTTCTCACTGAGAATGCTGCTCACACACCAGACCCTCGCTCACTCAAATATTACTAGGCTTAACTGGAGTAGTGACAGCCAGTAGACTAGCCCCACCGCTTTCTAACAACGCCTCCTCCCTATCTGGAGGCCCCGCCCAGAGTCCCTCCCTGCCCCAATTATGGACCAGATCTGAAATTGTGGAGTTGGTATTTCCAGCCGCTAGTCTAAATAACAGGTACTGTGGGATGGAACTTCGTAAGCATATTAGATTTTGTACGACCAGTTAAGAATTATGCCCAATCTAACTGGAAAAGCGAATGGATTCTATCAGAAGCTGAATTCTCAGGATTTCAGTTTTGTAAAGATTTTACATAGAGGAAAATATTTGGCTATGTGTATTATTTTTTAGAATAAACGTATCAAGGATGATCCTAAGTAACATGAAAGAGATTTTCTCTCTTATGACTTCCATAAAAGTGAGTATTTTCAAATTGCTACAACCAACATGTCCCGCGCCTCGTGAACAGTCCTCAATGTGGCAGAGAAATTTGGGAGTGGGAGATAGTTGATAACACTTACCTACATGTACAGGAAGTTTGGATGTTGTGTGTCACACTTTGATTTGTCCTAAGGAATGCATTCCAACTTTTAACAAATAGCACTTTAAGGAAAGTTTTCTTTAGCTCCAGCTTATATCCTGTGCTACATCGTAAATTCCTCAATAGAGATGTTAAATTGTATTTTTATCCCCTTGGCATTCTTATTCTTTAAAATAATCTTTGAGTTTTTTAAGCAGATCACCTCTTGCCTCCTGAGGATATGGTAGAGACAGCGGGGAGTAGTGCAATATATTTGAGATGCAGAGTTATAAACTAACTATCTCTGTGCTGAACCCAAGACCTTTGGGTATCCTGACATCATCTTAAATATACCATGTTCAAAAGTGAATTAATCATTTGGAAAATTCCTCAAAATTCTGTCTGTGCTGATGCCCCACAGATTCTCTCAGCCAGGTTTAGAGAATACACTGGAAGACTCCAAGACTCCAGGAAGGGCAGAGCTACTAGAGGTAAGGATCCTGGATCCCTGAATCACCTGGGGAGGGTCTACGTGAGTGAGAAATAAATTTTATCATGTTAGACCATTGGATTTTGGAATCCATTTTTCCAACCATTAGCTTACTCTGACCGACTAATTTTAAATATAAAGGAGTTAGGCGGGTAGAGGAGGGGTGAAGAGAACTCCAGGAAGCAGATATAGTATGTTCACAGGACATCAAATAGGAAGACATAATATGGGGACTGCAAGGAGGCCATTATGGATAGAGCATAGAGTAAATGTGGGAATGGAAGAGGATAAGGCTAGAGAGATGAACTAATTTATTATTATTAATACTGTTATTGTTGCTTTGGGGCTTTCCCTTTTCCAATCTATTTTAAACCACTTAACATGCTTTACTGGATATAACTCATGTACCATAGAGTTCACCTGTTTTAAAGTTACAATTCAATGGTTTTTAACATATGCACAGTTGTATAACTATCACCACTATTAATTTTAGAACATTTACATTACCCCCAAAAGAAACCCCACACCCATTAATAGTCACTCCTCATTTTCCCTTAAAACCTTTCAACAGCCTCTGAGTCTACTTTCCTTCTCTCTGCATTTGCCTATTCTGGACATTTCATATAAATAGAATCATACCATATGTGTTCTTTTTCGCTGGCTTCTTTCCCTTAGCATAATGTTTTCAAGGTGCAGCCACATGGTAGCATGTATCAGTACTTCACTCCTTTTTATTGCTAAATAATATTTTATTGTATGGATATACTATGTTTGATTGTCCATTTAGCAGTTGTTGGACATTAGGGCTGTTTCTACTTGTAGGCTATTATGAATAATGTTGCTATTAACATTCATGTACAAGTTTTCGTGTGAACATATACTTTCATTTCTCTGGCATATATACCTAGGATTAGAACTGCTGGGTCATATGGTAACTCTAGGTTTAACCTTTTGAGGAACTGCAGACTGTTTTCCAAAGTGACTGGACATATTATGTTTACACCTGCAGTGTAGGAAGGTTCCAATTTCTCCACATCCTCAGAAATACCTGTTACTGTCTTTTCATTATAGCCCTCATAGTGTGTGTGAGTGAAGTAGTATTTCACTTTGGTTTTGATTTACACTTCCCTGATGATTAGTGCCATAGAATCTGTAGATTTTGTAGAATCTGGATAGCACTGCCGGGTAGTCTTCTACGACTTTTACATGTGTTAACTTATTTAATCCTTCAACAGTCCCATGAAGTAAGTACTGTTATCTGCATTTCATAGTTGAGAATACTGAAGCTCAGAGTTTCCCATTATTATTAAGTTAATAAGTAGCATAGCCATATTTGATCCCAGGCAATCAAATGCCTCAAATACCAGACTTCTTAGGAGTATGATTTTTAAATAGCAAATGGCTCAGAATGTGGGTTCCAGGTTGCTGCAGCCATAAAATTGGCACTAAGTCTCATTTTAAATGACACACTATATTAGGCTTAATTTTTTTTTTTTTTTTTTTTTTTTTTTTTTTTTTTTTTGCGGTACGCAGCCCTCTCACTGTTGGGGCCTCTGCCGTCGCGGAGCACAGGCTCCGGACGCGCAGGCTCAGCGGCCATGGCTCACGGGCCTAGCCGCTCTGCGGCATGTGGGATCTTCCTGGACTGGGGCACGAACCCGTGTCCCCTGCATCGGCAGGCGGACTCTCAACCACTGCGCCACCAGGGAAGTCCTATTTGGCTTAATTTTGATTGACTATAAAAATTCCCTCAAACCAGACAAGTCTGACTAGGATATTTCCATAAGACTGAAAGTCTTGAAGTAAGGAAACAATAATAAAGATGCTCAGCATATCCTAAATCACCATTATGCCATGAAATTTGATGCTGGGTGATTAGCATTGTTGGCACAAGAATTCCTAAAAATATGAATCTTTGAGTGAAACAAAGTCACTAGTTAAATATACTGGTTAAAAATAGAATTACCATATGATCCAGTAATTTCACTCTTGGATATTTATCCGAAGAAAACACAGACACTAATTAGAAAAGATATATGTACCCCTATGTTCATTTCAACATTACTTACAATAGCTAAGATATGGAAGCAACCTAAGTGCCCATTAATAGCTGAATGGATAAAGATGAAGGTATGATATATATATATATATATATATATATATGTATATATAAATAATAGAATATTACTCAGCCATAGAACAGAATCTTTCCATTTGCAACAACATGAATGAACTGTGAGGGCATTATGTTAAGTGAAATAAGTCAGACAGAGAAAGACAAATACTGTATGATTTCACTTATATGTAGAATCTAAAAGAAGAAAACAAATGAACAAACATAATAAAACAGAAACAGTTATAGACACAGAGAAAAAACAGGTGGTTGCCAGAGGGAAGGGGATGATGGTGACGGGGTATGAAAGAAATAGGTGAGGGAGATTAAGTGGTACACACTTCCAGTTGCAAAATAAATGAGTCAGGGATATGATATGCACAGTGTGGGGAATATAGTAACTATGTAATATTTTTGTATGGTGACGTATTGTAACTAGACTTATCATGGTGATCATTTCGAAATGTATAGAAACATTGAATCACTATGTTGTGTAATAAGAACTAACATAGTGTTGTAGGTCAATTACTCTTCAAAAATAAACCAACCAACAAACAAACTCATATAAAAAGAGATCAGATTTGTGGGTACCAGAGGCAGGGGATGTGGAATTGAATGAAAGCAGTCAAAAGGTACAAACTCCCAGTTATAAGATAAATAAGTGCTAAATAATGTACAACATGATAAATATAATTAACACTGCTTATGTATGAAAGTTGTTAAGCGAATAAATCCTGAGTTCTCATTACAAGGAAAAATATTTTTTTCTATTTCTTTAATGTTTTATCTATATAAGATGTGGATGTTCATTAAACTTACTGTGCTAATCATTTCATGAAGTATGTAAATCAAAGCATTATGCTGTACACCTTAAACTTAATACAGTGCTGTATATCAATTATATCTCAATAAAACTCGAAGAAAAAAAACTCACTGGTTAAATTCAGGTGTGATAGGGCTAACTCCAAATGTTTCTACAGACTATTTTTTAAGAAGATAGTTCAAATTTGGAAGGTTTTTTTTTTGTTTATACTAGAAAAAGGCTTATTAAATTATAATTGTCATACAGTAAGCTGCTTATATTTAAAATGTACACTTTGTTAAGTTTTGACATAAGTATATACCTGTGAAGCCATCACCACAAAAAAAGATAAGTATACCCTTTTCCTCTAGAAGTTTCCTCATGTCACTTTTTAATCCCTTCATTTTTCTATCCTCTCCTATCCCTGTCATTCCTTATGGATTGCTGGGCAACCACTAATCTACTTTTTGTCACTATACATTAGTTTTTTTTTTTAACTTTATATCTGATTTATTAAATGTATTAAATTATATACACATAGATTTTTAGGATTGTGCTTTAATTTTTTAATTAATAGACTTTACTTTTTAGAATAGTTTTAGATTTACAGAGAAACTAAGAAGATAGTACAGAGTTCCCATATATCCTTTGCATAGTTTTTCTTATTACCATCTTATGTTAATATGGTATATTTGTTACAATTAATGAACCAATATTGATACATTATTAATAACTAATATACATAATTTATTCAGATCTCCTTAGCTTTTACCTAATGTTCTTTTTCCTTTCCACAATCTCATCCAGGATACCATATTACATTGTTGTTATGTCTCCTTAGGCTCCTCTTGGCTATGACAGTTTCTCAGACTTTCCTTGTTTTTGATGACTTTGCAGTCCTGAGGCATATTGTGGGATGCCCCTCTACTGGAATTTCATGTTTACCTCCTGATTAGACTGGGGTTATGGATTTGGGGGAGGCAAATTACAGTGGTAAAGTGCCATATTCATCACAACATATCAAAGGTATACACTGTCAACATGACTTACCATCACTGTTGACGTTGACCTTGATCACCTGGATGAAGTAGTATTTGTCAGTTTTCTCCTCTGCATAGTTACTCTTTTTCCCCTCTTACCATATTGTGCTCTTTGGAAGGAAGTTACTATGAACAGCCCACACTTAAGAGAGTGTGGGCGTGTAAGGAGTTACTAGTTCCCTCCTTTAGGGTAGAGTATCTACATAATTAATTTGGAATTCTTCTGCATGGGAGATTTACTTCTTCTCCCCCATTTACTAACTTATTCAGTCTTTTATTTATATCAGTATGGACTCATGGATATTTATTTTATACTTTGAGTTATAATCTATTTTATTTTTTTGCTCAAATTGTTCCAGCCTTGAGCATTGGGAACTTGTGTGTGTGTGTGTGTGTGTGTGTGTGTGTTCATGTGTGTGTTAGAGCATTTTCTTAATTTCTGGCATTACAAGATGCCCTAGACTCATCTTGTCTATTTACTGCCCCAGTCCTAGAATCAGCCATGTATTGGAAAATGATATTAGAAATGAATATCTGAGTGCTAAATGTGTTCTACATTTACTTTTATTTCTTAGAATTTTGTACAGTGTAGTGTATGCTTTTTTCATCTAGCTTCTTTCACTCAGCATAATTATTTTAAGATCTATATTGTAGTATGTCTCATTAGCTCTTTTTTTATTGCTGAGTAGTAATCTATTGTATCGATATACCATAGTTCGTTTATGTGTTGATAAACATTTGAATTTTTCCCAGTTTTTTAATATCACAAGTAAAGCTACTACAAAAATGTGTGTATAAGTCTTTGTATGGACATATGTTTTTCTTTCTCATGAATAAATACCCAGAAATGAAATGGCTGGATAAATTAGTAGGTGTACATTTAACTACCAGACAATTTCCAAAGTAGTTGTACCATTTTACATTCCCACCAGCAGTATATTACAGTTCTAATTCTTCCATATCCCAGACAACAATTGGTATGGTCAGTAGTTTTAATTTTAACAATTCTAGTAGATAATGTAGTGGTATGCTCAGTGGTATGCTGAGAAATAAATTACCACAAACTTAATGGTTTAAACATCACCCAGTCATTATCTCACAGTTTCCGTGGGTCAGCAATCTGGGCATGGGTTAGTTGGATCCACTGCTCAGGGCTCACATGGCTGTATCAGTGCATCAGCCAAGATTGCATTATCATCTGGGGCTCAGCCTGTTCTTCCAGGTTCATTCAGGTAGCGGCAGAGTTCAGTTCCTTGCAGCTTTCAAACTCATGCTGGCTTCCATCTTCTTCAAGGTTGGCAGGAGATAGTTATTCATGCTTTTTAAGGGCTTCTGCCTGATTAAGTCAGACTCACCAGATAACCTCCATTTTGATTAACTCAAAATAAACCAACGTGGGATCTTAATTATAATACATCAGCAAATATCCTTTTGCCAGAAATGTAACATAATCATGAGAGTGAACATCATTTTGACCACCTCATTCACATTCAAGGGGAGGAAATTATACAAATCATGTACACTGCGGGGAGAGAATTTTGGAGACCATTTTATAATTATGCCTAATTTTTGTTTTATATTGTACATGTCTAGTATTTAGAAATACAATTGATTTTTTAATTGGAATGATGGATGGTGGATGTCCTTGGTGGTTTTCTGATTTTATGGGGGGAAGCATTCAGTCTTTCATCATTAAGTATGATGTTAGCTGCAGATTTTTTCATAGATTTCCCCTTATCAGATTGAGGAAGTACCCTTCTATTCCTAAGTACCTCTCTTTGCTGAGAGGTTTATTAGGAGTAGATGTGCTTTTTTGTCAAATGATCTTTCTGTTGAGATGATCTTATGTCTTTTCTTTATTAATTTGTTAATATGGTGAATTACATTAATTGAGTTTTTAATGTTAAGCCAACCTTGTATTCCTGGGATAAATCTTACTTAGTCATGATGTAATTTTTATATATCACATTTGATTTGTTAAAAGCTTGGTAGAATTGTTAAGTCTTCGTTTATGAGCAATATTGGTCTGCTGTCTTCTCTTATAATGACTTTGGTTTTTGTATCATGAATTCCAAGAAATAAATGGCATATTTTCATATTTATAAAATAAAATTAAAAGTACAATAAAATTTATCATCTCCACAAATACATGTATTTTGGTATCAGCTGTTCTTTCGTGTTGTCTCTCCACTATGGCAGTGGATATAACATGCAAAGAGAGCCATGAAGCTTTTTTAAACTTGAAAAGATGATTGACTTTTGACAAGCTTAATCCAGTTTTTATAGTGAACAAAGGAATCATTCATTCATTTTACAGATGTCTGCCTTCAGAATATCATTAAACAGTTTGCTTTGTATGTTATTTTACTATATATTTACATGTATATATACATATGTGTGTATATATATATATACACACACACACATTTTCTACACTATCACATACAATGCTCAGAAAACTTCATGATATAAGTATTATTATCTCAATTTTTCAGATGAGAAAATTGAAGCCTGGCGTCTTAGACCTAGTAATTAATAGAGTCAGAACTCACTACTATGGCTTTTAATTTCAAATCTAGTGCTCTTTTCACTTTACATATTGTGTTTCTCTATTTGTTTACAGTTTATAGTGTTGGTAGTTGACAGGGTTCATGGAATAGTGTAGAAATGTTTGCTTGATCTGAGGCCTCAGAAATATGAACACATTCAGAAATGCATATCAGGCCACTTAGACCTATGATTTGGTTAGTTTGGAAATTTTTATTGTTTATACAACTTTGAGAGCTAGAATTCGTCTGTATTTACAAAGGGATGATTGTAGGTGAATGTTGGTCCTTGAAGTGAGTACATAAAGGTCACTTCTGTAACCTGCTTGACACATTCCCCTCAGTTCTGAACCCAGTGCTCCATACAACTCTTGGGTTATTCAGGTCCCTCCACAGATGTACTGACCATCCACTAGATAATACCTGCTTTTTATACCCATGTCAGGTAGGATATATTTTGGCTCCAAGTAACAGGATACTCAATAAAAAGTGACTTATATAACAGTTATTTATTATCTTACATGCCAGGAAGTCTGGAGGATAGTAGTTCTAGGGTTGGTTAATCATGGCTCAGTAATGTCCTCAGGGTTCCAAACTCTCCATCTTTCCAGTCAGCTGGCATCAGAGGCTTGGGTTTTATCTCTTTCTTGTCCCCTAGTGCCCAAAGATGGCATCAGAGTCTCACATAACTGCATCCAAAAGTAGGAATAAGGAAAGTTTCTCCTGGCATGTTTTTTCTTTAAATCAAGGAAGAAAACCTTATCCAGAAGCCGACCCCATAGACATCCTATCAAGACTTATTGGCTAGAACTGGGTCATCTGTGCAACACTAAACCAATTACTCAAAGGAAAATTTGATTAGATTAATTGTGATTCATCTCCTGCAACCGAGTCCACTGTTTTGAGTACTTTGCTACCAAAATTGGGGTTATGTTAGAAAGGAGCAAAAGTTGGAATGTGAATTCAACAAATAACATCTGACATTATTCAAAGTCTCATTTTGCTCAGAATCCTAAATGATACTTAATCTAAACTGAGAAAGAAATTCACACTCAGTTATGAATGAATTTAATAGCCTACTTATTTTAATATTGTAAAATAATTACTTATTGTAATTATTGTAAATATAACTTCTTATTGTATATAGGTATAAATATATACCTATATACAATAAATATAACTACTTATAGTAAATACAACACAATTTATCTTAACAATAATTATTTTTCATGCATACATTTATACACACTTGTAATTCTAATATAATATTTTTAAATGACGATCAACTCCATATATCCTTTTGTGTACCTTGAATTATTCTTCAACTTTATGCACTAATTACTGCCTCTGGCACTCATTTTTTTTTGTTCTACAGTTTAGCCTATAGTTGTCCAGAGTTCACACATAGGTACATTTGTTACATTTTTCTGTCCTTGGAACTATATGCACTTACATACATCACTTATATTACAGTTCTGAAATACTTAATTTTTAATTTTACAGTCTAGTTTTCTCTCTTTAATGTAATGATTTTTAGGAATCCAAATTACCACTAAAAATCTATATTTATATGGAATGATATAGGATGAGAAATGGTTGGCTGATACAGGTACTAAAGTTCTATCATAGTTAACCTATAGTTGATACTGTTTAATATGTCATTTGTTAAAATTTTATAAACTTCAAATTTATCTAAAAAGGGGGAAAGGAATATAGTACTGCTCTGGGTAATTTTGCAAAAATAAACAACAACAAATGCTGTATAAAATAGCTGTCTTTCCTACATTAAACACCAGAAATAATACTTTCCTTATGAGGTTGATCAGAAGATTAATAGTAATTGTATAGTTGAAGTTAAAATAAGGAGCTATGGGGCTTCCCTGGTGGCGTAGTGGTTAAGAATCTGCCTGCCAATGCAGGGGAAGTGGGTTCGAGCCCTGGTCCGGGAAGATCCCACATGCCTCAGAGCAACTAAGCCCGTGCGCCACAACTACTGAGCCTGCGCTCTACAGCCCGCGTGCCACAACTACTGAAGCCCGCGCGCCTAGAGCCCATGCTTCGCAACAAGAGAAGCCAGCGCAATGAGAAGCCCGTGCACCACAGCGAAGAGTAGCCCCTGCTTGCCGCAACTAGAGAAAGCCCACGCGCAGCAACAAAGACACAACACAGCCAAAAATAAAATAAAAAATAATAAAAATATAAGGAACTATGGTAATTTTAAGTTTAAAGCTATAATATGTGAAACATTAAAAGGTTTTCTCTATTAGTTTTGCAGCTCTACTACATATAAGTATTATTAACATTGAGAAGGATGTTGGAGTGGATCCCTCCACTCTACCCCCAAAAAGTGTATTTCCATATAATCCATATAACTTGCAAAATATACAGTAAATGAAATATAAAGTGCAAGATCAGGTGCAACAGTAAAAAATTCCTACTTGATGCCTGACCAGTTCCGGAACTGCAGGCATTTTTTCAGTTGTGAGCCAAACTCATTCCTCCCAAAGAAAAACTTCATTTATCCATTATTTTGACTTTTAAAAAAACTAACCGATTCATTGAAAATGAGGAAATCTAGGCTTAAAAAACCGTTATCTTTTTAGAACACCAATTGTGAAAGCACAATATAAGCAGCGTAGCTAAATTTAGAAAATAGAAAACACAATAGTATTCCTCATCATAAATAGTAACCTAAGCAGAAATAAAAGAGAAGACAGGATCTCAAACTAGGATGGTCATTTATGTTTTATTGCTATAAGGAATCCTACCTCCCTCACTTTTTTATTATTGATACTTTCTTTTTCTCTGTGCTGCTTCTCAGTCTGATTCCTGCATTTAAGGCAAGAACTCTACTCTCCTAGATAGTTATTTTCAATGGATTTTGGTCCTCTGCCAGTTTTCATTCTATCACATATTCTTCTCATCTCTCTTCCCAAAGTCTTCATCCTTATTCATGAAGAAATGAGAGAAAGTTTATTAGTAAATACTGTATTTATAAAAAATGTCTGATGTGAGATAGGCTTTGAAGTAAATTTTTTATAATAAAAAACTTTAAAGAATTAAAAATGCTTAATGTAAATCATGGAAATAGCCACAGATTTTCTCTTTAAGTCATATTTTTAGGATTTATGAGAAAATGATGGTGAATACTTATAAAGGACACTAATTTTGGGAATTCCCTTGCAGTCCAGTGGTTAGGGCTCCAGGCTTCCACTGCAGGGGGCACCAGTTCGATCCCTGGTTGGAGAACCAAGATCCCACAAGGCATGCAGCTCGGCAAAACAAACAAACAAAACAAACCAAGAAAACCCCCTAATTTTAATATTAGAATTCAAATAACATATCAGTTAGAGATGGTTGTATCTTCTTCCTTCTTCCTTTTCTGTCTTCTACAACTCAGCTTCAATCAATAGTGTTACCTTTCCTAGTGTTTCTTATTGTATTATTTAATATGTTTTTACTTATATTTGATTTTCAGCTTTATTCTTGGGCTCTTCCTTATATAAATAGATCAGTCAAAGAGCATTTTCTATTTTTTACCTTTCATCCCCATTCTCTTTTAATTTATATCATTCATAAATATAACATTCTATCCCATAACCCTTATCTCAGTGTTTGTTTTCATTTTAGATTTTCATTGGTTAAAAATATCTAATGCTCATTGCTGAAGATTCTACAGCCATATCCTGGTTTCTTTAAGTAGTTTCCAATAGGTGAACATCTTCACTAAATTCTTACATGTTCAAAATTGTTGGTCTTCTTTTTTTATGCCTGAAGGAGTGCTTGGCTGAATACAAAATCCTGGGGACTTATTTTGCTTGTGTATTTTGTAGGTGCTGCTCCCTAACAGTAGAGAAGTCTGATGCCCCTGTGTCTTTTTCTTTCCATTGTAAGTTTTTGTCTGGTTGCGGAAAGAACCTTTCTTTATCACTGAAATCTAATAAACTTCCCAAGATAAATATCATGTTGACGATTCTGTATCAGATTTTGTGCTGTATGGTGTGCTGTTTCAATATGTAGATTCAATTATTTTCTGTTTTTAATTATAATTTAAAATATTCTGTTTCATTGTTATCTTCTTCTTTGGAGATTCCACTCATGCAAATATTGGGTCTCTTTTGCCTGATTTATATATTTATTTTCTATTCTTTTCTTGTCTTTCTTTTTGATATTTACCATCTATAGCCCTTATTGTATTTTTCATGGTGTGTTAATTTCCTAGGGTTGCTATAACAAATTACCACAACTTTGGCATCTCAAAACAACAGAAATTTATTCACTTACAGTTCTGGAGGCCAGAAGCCTGAAATCAAGGTGTTAGCAGGGTCATGCTTCATCTGACGTTTCTAGGAAAGAATCCTTCCTTGCCTCTTCCTAGCTTCTGGTGTCACCCAGAAATTCTTGGCAGTTTTTGGCTTTTATCTGTATCACTCTCATCCCTGTTTCTCTTTTCACATGGCCGTTCTCTTTGTTTGTCTCTCTATGTCCTCTCCTTTTCTTATAAGTATACCAGGCATGAGATTTAGGGCCCACCCTAATCCAGTGTGATTTCATTTCAAGATCTTTAACTCATTATTTTTCAAAGATATTATTTCTAAATAAGGTCACATTCACGGATACCAGAGGTTAGAATCTGAACATGTCTTTTGGGCAGAAGACAATTCGACCCACTGCACATAGTGTCTATGTTCTTTGTTTTCCTTCAGTTAAAAAAAAAAAAGACCTTTTTACTTGGAAATAATTTTAAATGTAGAGAAAACTTTCAATAAGGGTACAGAAAATTCCCATATACCCTTCACCCAAATTCCCCAACATTTTGTGCTGTTTGCTTCATTGTTCACTTAGCCTAATCTAATCTAACCCATCTATCTAATCTGCGGCATTATATCTATTTGTATATCTATTGATATAGATACACATTTTTTTCGGAACCATTTGAGACTAAGTTGCACAAATCATATATCTTTACTCCTAAATACTACTGTGCGTATTTCCTAAGAACAAGGACGTTCTCTTACGTGATATGATTATCATCTTCAGGAAATTCACCATTGACACAACACTTTAATCTACCATCATACTCCTAATTTTGTCAACTGATCAAATAATATTCTGTATAACATTTTTTTCTCTAGTTCAGGCTTATATGTTACCTTTAGTTGTCAAATATCTTTAGTTTCCTTTAACCTCGACTAGCTCCTCAGCTTTTCTTACTCTTTCATGACTTTTGAATATGCAGGTACTTTTTAAAAAAGAGAATATTCCTCATTTTGGTTATTCTGATGATTCCTTATGATTATATTCAAGTAAAGCATCCCTAATTGGAGGACTACAGAAATGATATCGTGTCTTGAGAACATCACTTTTGGGTGGTACTCATGGCTTATCTGCCCCTCATTTGCCGTATTGATTTTGATCATTTGGTCAAGGTATTGTTTAGTTTATCCACCATGTATTTTCTCTTTTCCTCTTGCAATCCTTATTATTACAGTTGAAATATTTTTATTTTACTACTCCAATTTTCCCTCCACCTTTATCAGTCAGAAAAGTTCTCCCTCATTCATTCATTCATCTACCTGCCCAACCTATTCATTATCAAAATGAATTCAAAAATTCCTAGTTTTTAAATTTAAAACTGTTATTTTTCAATACTGTATTTATATGAGTACTCATATTGTACCAGATTTGGCCAGTGGGAGTTCCTGTACACCAGCTCCTTTGTCCTTTTAACATGCCCCAATAATTTACTTTTAACATTTTCTTACTTTATGGCTTAATATGTTCTAGGATCACTTTGCATACCCTGTTCCAGCCATTGAATCATCCATTTCTCAGCGGAAACTTGGTTCATTTTAGTGGAAAATGCAATTAGAAACCAATACCTAGGTCTTCAATGTGCCGATTGCTACTGGAGTATCATCTTTGCTTCTAGGCCTTTTCAACAGACAAGAGTTAAGAAATGTGTGTGTGCATATATGCATATGTAATCTATTATACATACATGATCTATATAATATATATGTATAATGTACTATATAATCTAATCATCTATCTATGAAGATATCAGAAATCATTTGTTCTTACTGAAACCTCCAAATCCAATCCATCTCCGTTGAGTTTTCCTTGCCTGCCCTCCATTCTACATTTGTATCTCCCTTCTTCTGCAGTGGTACCACTATAAAACTACCTACAAAAAATTCAGGGTTTTTTGGTGTTCCTTCCCATCTCGCCCCTCCTTCCTCCAACTGAAGAGATATAGTTAAATACCATGTTTAAAATGTGTTTGGATTTGTTCCTTTATTTTCTTTTTAGCATTATTGTAATTCATTTGAAATATAGTTGTATACCTTGGTTTCAGTTTGCTTTTAGTTTTAATTTTTTGTTCCTCCATCCCTTGGTGATTTTTTTTTTTTTTTTTTTTTTTTTTTTTTTTTTTTTGCGGTACGCGGGCCTCTCACTGCTGTGGCCTCTCCCGTTGCGGAGCACAGGCTCCGGACCCGCAGGCTCAGCGGCCATGGCTCACGAGCCCAGCCGCTCCGCGGCATGTGGGATCCTCCCGGACCGCGACACAAACCCGTGTCCCCTGCATTGGCAGGCGGACTCCCAACCGCTGCGCCACCAGGGAAGCCCCTTGGTGATTTATTTTTATTTCTAGAATATGTAGAACATTAACATGCTTCCAGAAGTCATAATTACAAAAAAGTTATACTTACTCAGAGAAATGTCATGCCCTCTTTTGTCCCTTTCACCTTCATCATACTCCCCTGTAGGTAACCAACTTTATTGTCTCCAGGTTTATCTTCCTGTGTTTCTTTCTGTAAACATAAAGAGATAATTTAGAGTTTTTATTTCTCTTTATTTACTATATGAAAGGTATCTCTCTTCACTTAATAATATTTCCTGGAAATCACTCTATATAAGTTCATACAGATCTTTGTAATTGGTAGTTACAACTGCCTAGTAATCCATTGTGTGCACGTAAACTGTAATTTATTCAAACAATGTTCTATCATTATTCTTATTTTCTTGAAAGTGTTTAATGAGAATGAGTTTGAATTTTGTCAGAGGCTTTTTCAGTCTCTATTTTCCTTCAAATTTAGTCTTATTTCAGAAATTTTTTGGCCTTTTTTCTTCTATTTTTTCACCTCAGTTTTTCAAGTTCTTGATTCATCTCCTCCTGTTGTCACATCATTACCTACTGTTTTCTGGCCATTTCTTCCCTGAGTTTTTGTATTTCTGATTTGTGATCTTCCTTCAGACTAGTGATTGCTTCATTATTTCTCCAAGAAGTTTTGGTTTCCAATTTTCATCTGATTATTGATAATATTTTCTGAAGGACTTTTTTCTATAAGAAAGTTTTATTGCTTTTTTCACATTTTTAAAACATGGTATTGTGGTGTGCATGTGGTGTCTATTTCTTTTCTGTTTCTCACACTTGATTAAATTTTATTTTCTGGGGCCATCTTTTTACAAGAAGCACATGTTGGGGAAAAAGAAAGACTGTCTCCTCTACTTCTTGAACCTGACTTAATTCAAGGAGGTTTCTATTACCATACCTAAACTTCTACAGGTTCTACTCTGCTGTTGCCATGAAGGGACAGCACCTGCCTTTTGGGGATTCCCTAAATTTGGAAGATTTGTTTTTGATTATTTTATGATCTCCTATTCCTCTGTAGCCTCTAAGCCCTTCATCCGCCTCCCATTGTTCTCCTCAACCCTGCTCATAGTAGTTCCCATTCAGAATGGGTCCTTCCTCAGGTCTGCTCATCTGTTTTCCCAATGTTTTTCCTACTCCTCCCCTTGACTTTTATAATACCCCATCATAGTTTTCTGCAATGCTCTGTTACCAGTTCTGAGGTGGGCAGCATATATACACAAAATTTGTAGTTTGGAGGTGTTTTTTGCCTTCTGCCTTTGCTGAAAATGAAATTTTCATTTTTCTTATTGTCCTTGTTTCCTTATGGCCTTTTGGAGAAGTGGAATTATTCATAACTAAGCTGCCATCAAGTTTTTACTGGAAGTTGAAACCTATTTTACAATATTTCTTCTGTTTTACTTGTCATATGACTTTAGACCAGTTATTTAAATTCTTTGTACTGCTGTTGTCTCACCTTTAAAGTAGGTTAGATAATATCTATTAAGGTTCATGTAGGTATACATTGAGATACTAAAATTGGTATAATATCTGGTATGTGGTTTACTAGATTGTAACTGCTTAATAACAATAATAGATGAAGATAATGACAATGATGATAATCCTGGAAGTCCAAGTCTATGGATACTTACTGATAGAGGAGTAGAAGACCTGGTTTGAGTTAGTATGACATTTTTAGGAGGCATATTATAAACTTTCCACTCTGCCAGTCCCCCTTTTCCTTTTGTTAACTGGATCTACAAACACTTGGTTTGATTGGGTAACAATAATACTGCAAATATGACTATTTAATAATTGTGGCTAATTACCATGTAGAAATACAAAAATTAAGCAATAATTAGGAATGTCCAATGAATTTCATTATTTATTTGATTATAGTACTAAATTTAACCAGTTTATGTCACCTTGCTTGGCTCAACTCCAGTTATGATATATGCCTTTTTAGAATTAAGAACAAAATGAGATGTCTGTGCCTACCTTTATTATGAATTTTAAAAACAATCCACAATTCATGATGATTTGGATACCTGAGCCAAGAAAATTATTTTCTTCCCCACTGGGATGCCTTCCAATCTTTTTTTTTTTTTTGCCAGCACATTCACCAAACTCATTTCAAAGTCACTCGCTTGTTTTCAGTTATTCTTCCCCTTTTTATTTTTATTTATTTATTTATTTATATTTTTGGCTGTGTTGGATCTTCGCTGCATGCAGGCTTTCTCTAGTTGCTGTAAGCAGGGGCTACTCTTCAATGAGGTGGATGGGATTCTCATTGCTGTGGCTTCTCTTGTTGCAGAGCATGGGCTCTAAGGGTGTGGGCTTCAATGATTGCATCATGCGGGCTCAGTAGTTGTGGCTTGCAGGCTCTAGGATGTACTGGCTTCAGTAGTTGTGGCACACAGGCTCAGTAGTTGTAGTGCATGGTCTTAGTTGCTCTGCAGCATGTGGGATCTTCCCGGACTAGGGATCGAACCCATGTCCCCTGCATTGGCAGACAGATTCTTAACCACTGTGCCACCAGGGAAGTCCTATTCTTCCCTTTTATGCTAACTACTTCTCAAGAGATTTGGAAGTGTGTCTGTGTTTGAAATGGTTGCATATATTTTCTGTTTTTATATGTAATTTTAATTTAAACATTAGAAATTCTCTATAATTCCATTGGTATCTCATCTTAAATAGAAGCACCATTCCTTTTACTCAAAGACTTAATCAAATATCACTTCCTCTGTGAAGCCTTCCTTGACTTTCCCAGTGCAATTAGAGAAGTTTATTTTCCTACTGGAGCACTTCCCACACTGTGCTGTGTTTTGTGCACAGCACATGGCATTTAGAACAGAATGAGAAACACTTGTATTTCAACTCGATTCTATGTTTCTGGGGAATGCTTGCTGTATCTTTTCACATTCTCAGAACCTGGCATAATGCCTGGCATTGAGAGGCACTCAATAAATATTTGTCATATGAATGAATACATTGCTGGAACGTTCCCCTAAAAGTAATTTTGATTCATTAAAATTTCTTCTCAGTAAACGTCATTGAAGGTATGATTCTCAACTCTAAAACATTATAACACTAGCTAGATATGTGATCCAGGCAAAGCAATACAATCTCTATGGCCTTCATTTATTCATTTGTAAAATGAAAGGTTTAGTTAATGTGATCTCCTGAGATCCTTACATCTCCAAAACTGTATAACTTTATGATGCTTAAGAATTGAATAAATGGGAGAAGGTTGTGTAAGCACATGTTTTCAGCCCTACTTTCTCTGTCAACTGCTTTCTGGAATGACAATATTAAAATAAGTCCACATATGTTGACTGGAAAAATCTAGATGTCTATAGGCAATGAAATCTAGGGAAAAGAGAGCATATATAGGAAGGGAGAGTCAAGAACCCCCTTGAAAGTGGTTTGAATTAATTATGAGACTGACAAATTATGGAATATGCAGCTATTAAAAATTCATATAGAGACCACAATAAGATATCATTCCATGCCCATTAGAATGACTAACATTAAAGAGACTAGTAATACTAAATTTTGATTAGAATGTGGAACAATGTAAACTCTCATTTATTGTTGGTAAAAATATAAAATGCAACATTTAACCACTTTAGAGAAAAGTCTGGAATTCTTTTAAAATAAAACTAAACATACACCTACCCTATGATCTGGCAATTTCTCTCCTATGTATTTTTTTAAATTAGCATACAATAAAGTTGACTTTTTGCCATAGAATTATATGAATTTTAGCACATAAATGGATCATGTAATCAGTCCACAATCAGGGTAAAATTGTAACACCCAAATCTCCTTGTACTACCCCTTTGTTGTCACTCCCACCCCCCTAACCCTACCCTTGGCAACCACTGATCTGTTCTCTGTCATATCATTTTTTTTCTAGAATATCATATAAATGGAATAATACAGTATATAACTTTCTGAGAGAGGCTTCTTTCACTCACCATAATGCCTTTAAGAGTCACTCAAGTTGTTGCATGTATCAATAATTCTTTTTGTTTAACTTCTGAGTAGTATTTCATTTTCTGGATATCCTACAGTTTGCTTATGCATTCACCCATGAAGTATAGTTGGATTCCAATGTATTTGGCAGCTAATAAATGACCTATATAAACAGGTCATAAATATGCTAGTTCCTGTACACTATGAATTCTTGTGGTTATTTTTTTTGTTATTATTATTATTTTTTGCGGTACATGGGCCTCTCACTGTTGTGGCCTCTCCCGTTGCGGAGCACTGGCTCCGGACGTGCAGGCTCAGCGGCCATGGCTCACGTGCCCAGCCGCTCCGTGGCATGTGGGATCTTCCCGGACCGGGGCACGAACCCGTGTCTCCTGCATCGGCAGGCGGACTCTCAACCACTGCGCCACCAGGGAAGCCCCTTTTTGTGGTTATTTTAAATGGTCTTTTTGCCTTTTATTATATCACTTCTTGTGATTGTCTGTGTATCTACCCTTATACATTTTAATTTTACACTTCTAGGATACAATGAATTTCAGAACAAGATAATCAGGCTTGCTAGAATTGTATTTAAAACACTTTGTAAAAAGGAATTTGAAAAGTGCTTCTATGAGTAAAATTTATAAGCTTTGTAAGATCATATTAGCTTCTTAGAGGCCTTTTTATACTCTTTCTTTTTTAAAAAAATTTATTGGTGTATAGTTGCTTTACAATGTTGTGTTAGTTTCTGCTGTACAGCAAAGTGAACCAGT
Source organism: Stenella coeruleoalba (assembly GCF_951394435.1). NCBI lineage: Eukaryota > Metazoa > Chordata > Mammalia > Artiodactyla > Delphinidae > Stenella > Stenella coeruleoalba. Next base: position 76,480,206 of record NC_137154.1, read on the forward strand.
TATACATATACATATATCCCCTCTTTTTTAGATTTCCCTCCCATTTAGGTCACCACAGAGCACTGAGTAGAGTTCACTGTGCTATACAGTAGGTTCTCATTAGTTATCTGTTTTATACATAGTACTGTATATATGTCAATCCCAATCTCCCAATTCATCCCACCCCCACCATCCCCCTTTGGTATCCATAAGTTTGTTCTCTACATCTATGTCTCTTTCTTAAAGTAATCTGAATAGCTTAGTCTTTGTAGATTGTTATTTGATTATTAATAATGATTATTATAAATAGGTACTTGTTGACCTTAGCAACATGAAAAAGCTATACCTATTTAGAGAAGTTTTTTTTGTTGTTGTTGTTGGGGTGTTTAAGTATCTCTGAAAATACATATTTTCAAACCTTTTTATGATGAGGGTGAATACTACATTCCTGGAAAAATTTCTAGTGCCATTGTCCTAAATGTTTGTACCTAGTTGCCTATGCTTATTAATAAACTTATATTATATGGTTGTTAGTATTTTACCCCACTTGCTTTATCACTTATACTCTATGTGTTTTTTTCCTCAACCATTGGAGAGTAACTTGCATATATTATGACTTTATTCTTAAATACCTAAATGAATATTTCTTAAAAACAAGGATATTCTCTTACATGACCACAGTATGGTTACTAACTTCAATAAATTTAAAATATATGTAATAGTTTCAGCTAATATACCATGCATATTCAATTTTTCCAGTTGACCAAAAGTGTCCTTTAGAGCATTTCTCTCTCCCGCTCAGTACCAGAGAGTCTACTATCAGGTATTGCATTTATTTGTCATGTCTCTCTAGCCTTCTTTAAATTGGAATATATCCACAGACTTAGTCTATAATTGCACTGACATTTTGAAAAATACAGTCCTTTTTTTGGTTTGTTTTTAATAGAACATTTCTTATTTGGAGTTTGATATTTTTTTTCATAATTAGATTCATATTATGTATTCTTAGCCAGATTACTACTCCTGGTTCTTTTATGCATTTTAAATTAAATATATTATTCCTTTTACGTTATAAAAAGGACACAAAGCTTGGGAGTAGTTAAGGGAATATGAATAATAAGGTTACATCACACTTGTGGGGAGTGTATTGTCTAGTATTATGTGGTTAATTTAAATATGTCTAGTAGATTCTATTTGACATGCCCATCTAGAAAAGAATATGTGAATATATTTTATTTATAAGTAAATTTTGCATAACACAGGTGCATTGATAATCTTAACAGTTACTGCTAATAATAACATGACTTCATTTATATAAATAAAACTTATTTTCCCCATATGTTAGGAAAGAGATGCTCTCATTAGAAGACAGTAGTATGTAAAATCTCTCTAGACCTGAGATTCTTAGATTTTAAACTTCTTCTATTAGGCTATGAGCACTTGAAGTTAGGGCTCCAGTCTTACTTATGTATTCCTGGTATTTATTACAGTGCTTGAAGAACAGTAATAAAAGTTATAGCTAATATTTTTATGTATTGCTATGTACCAGGTAATATTTAAACATTTTACATGTACAACTTTATAAAATTGGTATTATTTTTAATCCCCATTTTAAGGTGGGGAAACTGAGGCACAGAGATTAAGTAATGTATCCAATGTCACACACCTAACAAGTGGCAAACTCAGTACCCAAACTCAGGCAGTCTGATTTCAGAGCCCATGCTCCTAATTTCTACACCACAATAACTCTATAAGTAATTGCCACACAGATGAATGAAAAAAGAAAGAAAGAATGAATGAATGAAGAAAATAGAGAAGATAGACCAGAAGGCTTTAATGCACCTTCTGGATCAAAGATTTTTTAATTCTGTGATATGATCACCTGTGACTTTGGGTTTTATTCCAGTTGGATTATAATGGATTTTATTCTAATTGATGAAAAATATTTACTTTATGATGTTAATCATGTTTTACTTTTTAACTATAGGTAAAAAGACTTGTAATGACCCATCTTATTATTTATGTATTTATTTACTCATTATTTATTTATTTATTTATTCATCAGATAGATATTAAGTCTTTACTAGATGCCAGATCTTGTGATTAAAGCACTTAAAACAGCAACAGCAAAATCCAAACTCTGCGTATAGAGTTTGTAGTGTTGGGGGTAGATTTGAAATTGACATAAGTGAAATCATTTTAAGTGCTAAGTTAGCAAAGTAAAGATTTCTCTTAACTCTTATTACGAAGGGATGTAACCTTCCTGAATAAGATTTAAAGTTGAAAGCTGAAGAATGATCAGCATGTGACCTGGGAAGGAAGAGTGAAAGAGTGTTCTAGGCAGAGGGCCTGAGAGCAGTCACTGAGGCCTGATAGGGTGTGATGCATGGATTCTTTCATTTCATTCAATGGGTATTGAATGTGCCAGGCCCTGCACTAGGTGATGGGAATGTCGCAGTGGGCAAGACATCTTGTTCATATAAGGAGAGTGGTTTGCGATAAGACTGCATGGTATGCAGAGCTAAGATCATGCAGGCCATTGAAGTTTATGTTATGGTTTTAGACTTTATCTTAAGGGCAACAGAAAGTGAGAATTGAGTCTTTTGAGCCACAGGAAGCAAATGTTTCAAGGAGAATGGTATAATATGCCTTGTATTTTTTTTTAATTTTTATTTTGATAAGAACACTTAACATGAGATCTACCCTCTTAACAAATTTTTAATACATTAAATGTGTACAACACATATTAGCACTCCTACGTTTATTGCAGTACTATTCACAATGGCCAACATGTGGAAACAAACTAAAATGTTTATTGACAGATAAATGCCTAAAGAAAATGCAGTATATGCATACAATGAGATACTATTCAACCTTAAAAAAGAAGGAAATTTTGCTTTATGTGACAATAAGGATGAACCTTGAGGACATTATGCTAAGTGAAATAAACCAGTAACAAAAAGACAAATACTGCATAATCCCACTTATATGAGGTACACATGATATGATTTAATGGTGCTGTGAGGTCAAGTAAGATGGAAACTGAAAGGGGTTCATTGCATTCAGAAACCTGGAGGTCGCTGGTGACCTTAATGAAAGCAGGCCTTGTATTGGCGGGGGTAGAAGGAGATAAAGAAATGGAGACAATATAGTTTTGTTATTGATTAAAGTCATTTTAGCTGTTCATCTTCCTCTGGTGGGAGTTTATAGTTGGACTCCTCACTTTGCATCCTTCATAGTCAGGCCTTACTCCAACCTTCCAGTGGCTAATGTATTTGCCTCATTGCTTATTGTGTTCTAGCACATGCCTTTAACTCTGCTTTATAGCATGTTGGGTAAGAGCTTAGACTCAGGAATCAGAGTGAACTGAGTTTGACTTCATAATTTGCTGGCTCATTGGCCATGAACATTATATAACTATGGTGAACTCTAGTTTTTTCAGAGATCAAATGGTAATATTAATGGTATCTCCCTCATAGGATTTTTGCATCATTAGTCATGGAGCTGTTTCAAACAGTACTGCCCTTGGACACATATAATTTTAAAGTTTGTAAGGGCCACGTCAAAAGAAAAGATACAAACAGATGGAGAGATATACCATGTTCTTGGATTGGAAGAATCAACATTGTGAAAATGACTCTACTACCCAAAACAATCTACAGATTCAATGCAATCCCTATCAAACTACCAGTGGCATTTTTCACAGAACTAGAACAAAAAAATTCACAATTTATATGGAAACACAAAAGACCCCGAATAGCCAAATCTTGAGAAAGAAAAACCGAGCTGGAGGAATCAGGCTCTCTGACTTCAGACTATACTACAAAGCTACCGTAATCAAGACAGTATGCTACTTGCACAAAAACAGAAATATAGATCAATGGAACAGGATAGAAAGCCCAGAAATAAACCCATGCACGTATGGTCACCTTATTTTTGATAAAGGAGGCAAGAATATAAAATGGAGAAAAGACAGCCTCTTCAATAAGTGGTGCTGGGAAAACTGGACAGCTATATGTACAATAATGAAATTAGAACACTCCCTAACACCATACACAAAAATAAACTCAAAACGGATTAAAGACCTAAATGTAAAGCCAGACACTATAAAACTCTTAGAGGAAAACTTAGGCAGAACACTCTGTGACATAAATCACAGCAAGATCCTTTTTGATGCACCTCCTGGAGTAATGGAAATAAAACCAAAAATAAACAAATGGGACCTAATGAAACTCAAAAGCTTTTGCACAGCAAAGGAAACCATAAACAAGATGAAAAGACAACCCTCAGAACGGGAGAAAATATTTGCAAATGAAGAAATTGACAAAGGATTAATCTCCAAAATATATAAACAGCTCATGCAGCTCAATATCAAAAAAACAAACAGCCCAACCCAAAAATGGGCAGAAGACCTAAATAGACATTTCTCCAAAGAAGATATACAGATTGCCAACAAACACAAGAAAAGATGCTAATCATTAGAGAAATGCAAATCAAAACTACAATGAGGTATCACCTCACACCAGTCAGAATGGCCATCATCAAAAAATCTACAAACAATAAATGCTGGAGAGGGTGTGGAGAAAAGGGAACCCTCTTGTACTGTTGGTGGGAATGTAAATTGATACAGCCACTATGGAGAATAGTATGGACGTTCCTTAAAAAACTAAAAATAGACCTACCATATGACCCAGCAATCCCACTACTGGGCATATTCCCTGAGAAAACCATAATTCAAAAAGAGTCATGGAAGGCTTCCCTGGTGGCGCAGTGGTTGAGAGTCCGCCTGCCGATGCAGGGGACATGGGTTCGTTCCCTGGTCCAGGAAGATCCCACATGCTGCGGAGCAGCTGGGCCCGTGAGCCATGGCCACTGAGCCTGCGCGGCCGGAGCCAGTGCTCCGCAACGGGAGAGGCCACAACAGTAAGAGGCCCACATACTGCAAAAAAAAAAAGTCATGTACCACAATGTTCATTGCAGCTCTATTTACAAGATCTCAGCAAACTCTTGTCCCTTTCCTCCATGTGAGGACACAGGGAGAATATGACTGTCTATGTGCCAGGATGCAGGCTTTCACGAGACATCAAATCTGTCGATATATGTATCTTGGACTTTCTGGCCTCCAGAACTGTGAGTAATAAATTTCTGTTGTTTAAAATTCACCATGTCTATGTAATTTGTTATAGAAGTCCAAATAGACTAAGACAACCTAACATATCAAAAATCACCATTTCAATATGTAATCAATATGAAAATATTAATAAGATATTTTACTTTTATTCATACTCAGAGTTTGAGATCTGGTGTGTGTTTTACGCATACATCACATCTCAATTCAGGCTAGCCACATTTCAAGTGTTCCATAGGTAGTGGCTGCAGTATTGAACAGTGCAGTTCTAGAGATGGATGGGAGCACCTGTCTTTATAGGCTGAGGAGGCAGAAAGCATCATCTATAAATGCGCTAAATTCTAGCTAAGAGGAAATCCCCATCCTGACATATTCTCTATGAATTTCTTGCATTATTCATGACTCTGATACATTCCTGGCCAATTCAGTTCTTGTGCATTTATGCATATAATAAAATAACCTAATTCATTTATTCATTTACCAATATTTACAGAAAATATTCTATATTACTGGCACTGATTTAGGTTCTTGGAATACCACAGTGAACAAAAGATTTTGCCCTTGTGGAGTTTATGTCATAGCAAGAAGAACCAGACAATAAATGCTAATAATAAGTGCATGACATGAATGTTAGGAAGTCATAGTGCTATGTCAGAAGGGAAAAGTGGAGCAGCCTAAGGGGGTTGGGAGAGTGGGGTGAGAAGGTAGGTTGCAGATTTAAATAAGGTGGTCAGTATAGGCCTCTGAGAAGGTAAAGAAATAGGTGATGAGACCAGAAAAGTATTGGGACCAAGTATACAATCCTATAATAATTGTGATCTGAGATCCATAGCCCCATTATTTAAGGAGCTTGTTGGGGGAAATTTAACAAGTAAACAGATAATTATGACACAGTGCTAGATATAACAACTGTCACGAAAGAATTTTCAAAAGATATCATAGGAATTAAAAACAGAAATTCTTAGAGGAGGCAATACTAACTTTAACACTGAAGGTTTTACATTCCGAGAAACCACTCAGTCTTGTTAGTTTTAGCACTGAAAGTTCAATATCTGAAGAAGTTTCTCAGTCCAGTTTTACCACTAAAGGTCCACACCTCAATTCCTGGAATCCCAACCAAGACGGTTGGTCATTCTAAGCTGTGTGACCTTGGGCAAAGTAGGTGAGAACTATATCCCCATAAATAAATTGAAAATAAAACCAATCGTGTGAGGTTGATCTAAGGATTATACATAAAATACTTGTCACATTGGAGGCAGTGAATGTATGGTATCTGTGATTTGATTGATGGGGTCAAGGAAAGACCTCATGGAAAATGTGGAGTTTGAGATAGGTGTTGAAAGATAAATGACATTTCAAGTTGATACAGGACAAAATATGTTTAACTGGCAAAATGGGTAGAGGTACAAAGTAGAGCAAAGGGAATAAGATGATCAAAAAACACAGGAAAAGCAGGAAATTGTGGGGCATCTTCAGGGAATTGGTGAATGTAGTTCACATTGGGCCAAGCATGGGTATGATAAAAGAAACAATATAATAGAAGATTAGGGTTTAGAAAGGTTGATTTAAGCCATCTTCCTGTGGACTATAAATGACAGAAAGAGGAGTTAAAATTCAAATTGCAAATACTGTTTGATTTGCCATTCTTCGTCTTTGTAAGTATACTTAATGAATGCTTGCTTATGTTGCTACTATGCCAGATAAGCCATGTTCAGAAACCAAATTTCTATTTTTTATGGAGTGTTTCAGAATCACATTGTTCATGACTTACATGAAAATTATGCTGAGCTGTGCTTATTTTTAGTTTGAAAAGAATGTTGTAGCATGAAACTATCAATTAGCCGTTTTATTTTTATTGATGTTATCTAACATTTGGCATTAGAGCTAAGTGATTGATTACATAAAAATCCAGAGATTTTCACTTAAAACTATGGAAATTACTCCATGAGCACTGTTTTAAAATTTCACAGTAGGATAAATGATATTTGGATGATATAGGAGAAATTAAATGATCCATAAACTTTTGGTTTTAAGAAAATTAAGGTTCAATTTCAGATTATATTAGGTGAGTAGCATGACTCTGCTGTGCTTTAATTTTCTTGTATGCCTAAGGGTTAGAAATGCCTAGCACCTTGTAGACAGAGAGTATGGTATAGAGATTAAGAGTAAAAACCCTTGAATCAGACTGTCTTGATTTGAAAACTGGCTCTCCTTTGTGATGGACTCCTTGGCATGCTTCCAGATCTCCATTCAATAAAGGACCTGTTGCTTTAACTGCTGGGAGTGCTGTTAGCAAACAGCATTAAGCTACCAACCCTTCTGGATTGGCAAAGTTGCAGAGAGGCCCCCTGCCCAAGTTCACACTCTTCCCATGTTGGCCCACATCGACTTACTGATTATGACAGTGGCATAAAGGCCTGACCATTTTTGCTCAGTGCAGGACAGCTCTCATGAGGCATTTCTGCTCCAGCATTTTCTCGTGAAGTCTGTTGTTGAACCTGCATTACAGATGAACTTCTCCCTCTGCTCACTTCTGATATCCTCCCCCTCTCTCCCACAGATACTGATATTAGGATATTCCCTAATAAACATTCTGCATAAGAAACCTCATATCAGATTCTGATTCCCAGAGAACTCACTCTGTGACAATTGGTCCCTAGAATGCTCTGAGAAAGCAGGTGATTAGGTTTTGGAGTGAAATCAGTTGATGCCTGGCTGGCAATGTCAACTCCATCACTGGAAATAGGTAGAGCACAGACAGTCCTGGGCATATGGTGATGGTCCAAGTAGTTAAAACTTATGCTGGCATTAAGTTGGGTTGGTAAATTGGTGGAAGAAAATGAACTAGCTGGATCTATATATCAAGCATTCAAAAAGTATGAGAGAAAAGTAATTATAAGGACAGCGAAATCAGATGGCTATTACTGATTTCACTTGACACACTAAAAAAAAAAAGACTACAAATGACTAAGACCAATTAATAGCCAATTGAAAGCCAGTGTGCAAGCCAGTAGGCCTCCTTTGTAACGTACATAAACATAAACATCAGAGTAGCTGAACTTCAGTGAAGGTTAAACTCCCAGCAATGCAAGTCTGCTGTGGAGGAATAGGAACCTGATATATGTAGTGAGAACATCTGGATTGTTGCCCCAGAAATCTTAAATTCCTAGATTTCCCTGAAACCGCTGAGCCTGCAGAACTGGCCACCTTTCTCTGTACCCACACACCTTTGATTGAAGACATGCCCCCCTCACCACTACAAATATAATTAATTAGAATGACATAATAGCATAATCCAGCTGGGAAGTACTGAGCCTGAAAAGGGAGGAAAGGGACTATACCCAAAAGAGCTGCATAGCCTCACTAGCCTGGAAAGGCAGGAGCCAGAGGAGTACATGTGAGACTGGATTCTGAGGGTGCTTTAGCAAAAGGACAGGCACATAAGATTGAAGAAAGGAGAGTTTAATGATTTGGGAGGACACTCCAATATGCAAAGTTTATAGCCTAGCCAGGACCCTAGGAGATGATGAGGAATTGCTATTAGAGTGACTTCTAGAAGCATGGGGAAAGCAGTGGTTCATGCTAAGTGAGGTTGAAATGCCAGGTTTCCTGTGGTGGAATAAGGGATTTAAAGATCAAGGAAGTGGGCATGTAGAGTGGATAGACTATGTAAGCCTGGAAAACTCATTAGATTAGGTCGTATTATTTAAACCTAGTATTTTATCCTTATAATTAGGTTTTATTAATTTTTTTCTAATTCTTGAATTTTTTCATTCCCATAAGTTTTAGTTGTTTCTTTTTCAAATATATAACTCATTCTTTACAGTTTCTCATTCTGTATTTTCAAATTCATCATTCATTTTCTTAAACGTAATAGGATGCTTGTTTTATACTTCACATCTGGTAATTTCCAATATCTAAAGTCTTGCTGAATTTTTTTCTATTTCTGCAGGTTCTTGCTCATGATGCCTTATTTCTTATGGTGTTATAAACTCCTGTAATCATTCATTTTGCTTGGAAAACTATTTATGAAAATTATTTGAAGCTTAAAAGAAGATGGATTCCTCCAAGGAGGAAGGGACAGAGGATATACCATTTAGTAAGGCTATAAGGAATGTACTTACGGGAGGGGCACCAACATCACTAAAAATTTGAGAGGTGATTCTCCTTGTAGACCAGGGCTGATGGTAGGAGAGACCATTGTAGAACGAGGCTCATCGACAGCAATGGGGATGATAGGAACCAAAACAATTGAGGCCAAATGGTAGCACTTAACTTTAAGAAGCCAATTGAGTATAATTGTCATAAAGACCAGCAAGGTCAGGGACTTCCCTGGTGGTCCAGTTCCACGCTCCCAATGCAGGGGGCCTGGGTTCAGTCCCTGGTCAGGGAACTAGATCCTGCATGCCACAACTAAGACCCGGCACAGCCAAATAAATAAATGAATAAATACATATTTAAAAAAAACAGACCAGAAAGGCTAGAGTGGCAGCCAAGGGGGTATGATTCACAGACCATTATGGAGATTCTAAATAGAATCAGTATGCTAGGGGAAAAACAAGTGGACAGCCAACAAGGGTACTGCTCAACTTATATTCTCAGAAGAAATCAAGGATGGATGGTGAGGGAGACTGAGTGCAGTTTCCCCAACAAAAAGTCAGTACATAATCACTGGCCAAGTTTTTGGACTGGAGCCAGTGTTTGGACCTGGAGCCCAATGATTGAAGAAGAGCATGGATTCTAAGGATGAAGGACCTGGTGATTTCACAGCAATAGTAAGCTTCTCCAAGGAGAAGATCGTTCTCCAAAGAGAGAAACAGTCGTGTTCTAGGTTAAACGCATACAGGGAATGAGTAATACAAAAATATTTTGAGGCTTGTTAGACGTAAGGTCTGAGTTGATATCAATATCCAGAGACTCAAAGTGTCAAATTCCACCCCTGACCCACATGGATGCTTATGAGATCCAGGGAATAAAAGGAGTCCTGACCAAGTTCCAGCTCAAAGCAAGTCCTTGAGATCCTCGAACTCACTTGGTTGTCATTTCCCTGGTCACTGAAGTTATAATTTGAATAGGCATATTTGATAGTTGGTGCAAGCACTGCATTGAATCTTTGACCTCTATGATAGGTAGAGCTATCATAGTGGGAGAAGGCCAGATGCAACATTTTGCAATGGTCCGCCTTTCATTCCTGGCCAAATTAGTGAATTAAAAATATATATATATATATATAAATTCATATATATATGAATTATATAATTTTATATATATATATATATATATATATATATATATAAAATATTCCAAAGTAAGGGCGATAGCAGAAACTAATGCCATCCTTAAAAATCTAAATGATGCTGGAGTAATGCTCCCAGTTATATATCCATCTAATTCCCTGTGTGGACCCTGAAGAAATTAGATGGAATCTGGAGGATGACAGTTCACCATCATACATGTAACCAAGTAGCAGTCCAACCTGTAGCCGCCGTTCCACATGTGATCTTTGCTCAGCAGATTTCATGCCCTCAGGCACATAGTACGCAGCCATTGATTTGGCAAATTTACTATCTTCTCTCTGTATCAGAAAAGAGAATCAGAAACAGTTTTTATTTACGGAAAGTACAAGAATCTGCATTTAACAGTTTTGCCTCACTTTCTGTCAAAATATAGTCTGAAGACATGAACTGTTATCTTGATAATGTCAAGTTAATTAGGCCAGGTAAGCAAGAAGTGCATCCCACATTGGAAGTCTATGTGAGATTCATGTGCTTGAGAGGGCAGGAGACAAACTCTATGAAGATTCAGGATCTCACTACATCAGAGAAATTCTTTGGATCGAGTTGTTAGAGGCATACCGGGACATCCATCCAAAGTAAAGGCCACTCAATACTCTGTAATGGCCTATATGGGAAAAGAATCTAAAAAAGAGTGGATATATGTATATATATAACTGATTCACTTTGCTGTACACCTGAAACTAACACAACATTGTAAATCAACAATACTCCAATAAAATTTAAATAAAAAAGAAAGGAAAAAAAAGAAAGTAAAGGACAAATCATTTCATATTTTATCTCCCAATACAAAGAAAATGACAGTCTTGGTAGCCTTTTCAGGTTCTAGATGTAGCATATTTCACATATGAGAATATTTTTCTGGTCCATATACTAGAGAATGAGAAAGGCTACACTTTAACAGGCCCCAAATAGGAAAGGGCTTTGTAGCAGGTATAGGCTACAGTGTAAGCAGCCCTGTTTCTGAGGACTTGAAACACCTTGAAAACCTTATAATGTTTGAGGTATAAGTGCCCTGCTGTATTTATGGCAAGTTGCAGTGGGAAAACAACACAGACCCTTGGTATTCATGAACAAGGCCATATCATCTGCACTGGAGAATGATTGCCTTTTGGAGAACAACTTCTAGCATGCTACCAGTCTCCGGTAGAGGGGACATCTGATTGTGGGGCACTGAGGCACTCAGAACTACTCATCATGATCTTGGTTTTGTCAGACCCAGCAAGTCATAAGGTTGGGCCAGGAACAGCCCCATCATAGGATGGAAATGGTTCATCCAAGACTGAAAATGAACAGGATCAGAGAACACAAGTAAGCTATATGAACAAATAGTCCAGATCCCCTATGTTATCCACCACTTGCATCAGCCCCTCTTTATCAACTCACACCTATGAGTTGATGGAAGAGAAAAATGCCTGAGTTCAGTTCACAGATGGATCAGCTTAGTATGTGGGTACAACACAGAACTATTGCCTATTTGGGAAGATAGGCAGTTAAATATGCTATATTATAGAAAGAAAATGATAGTGTTGGGCAAAGAAGAACATAGATGAGAGGCCCAAACTATTTAATCAGGGAAAGTTTACGAGAAAAAGTGATATCTAAGCCGAGATATGAAATATAAGCAGGAGTTGGCTAAGTTAAGAGATTTAACTTCACCCTCCAACAGCATAGCACCAGTCCCATGCCCAGCCCTCATCCCCACATCTGCACAGACAGCTGTGCAGGGACCTGGACCAGCTCAGCTATGGGCCTGCAGCAACCCCACATAAACCATGAAGGATCCTACCCTGCTCTCCAGTGGACCTGCAGGCACCACATGAGGCACAGCCTTGTAGCCAACTGAGCCTGGGCCAGCCTGCCTACCAGCGTGCTCATAGTAGTTGGTCCCACTGCAACAGAAGAGCGCATACAGCTCACATAGGTAACAGCCCTAGAACATATAGCTTTGGTGACCAGAAGGGAGTGTGCTGCTGAGCCCCACAGAACATCTCCTACATAAGACCTCTTCTCTAATATTGAGAAGTATAACCAACCTACCTAACACATCAAAATAAACATATAGAATTAGACAAAATGAGGAGACAGAGGAATATGTTCCAAATGAAGGAACAGGACAGAACCTCAGAAAAGAACTAAAATGGAGATAAGCAGTATATTCAATAAAGATGCTTGTAATGATGATAAAAATGATAATGATCATAAAGATGCTCAGTGAATTCAGGTGAAGGATGAACGCACACTGAAAATTTCAACAAAGAGTAGAAAATATAAAGAACCAAACATAGCTGAAAAATAAAATATTTGAAATAAACAATACACAAGAAGGAGTAAACAGTAGATTATATGATACAAACAGATCAGCAATCTGTAAGACCCAGTAGTGAAAATCACCCATGCTGAACAGAATAAAGAAAAAAGAATTTTTAAAAAATGTTGATAGTTTAAGAGACCTCCACATCAAGCATACTAACATTTGCATTATAGGGGTCCCAGAAGAAGAGAGAAAGAAAGAGGCAGATAATTTATTTTAAGAAATAATAGCTGAAACGTTCCAAACTTGAGAAAGAAGCAGACATCCAGGTCCAGGAATCACAGAGAGTCCCAAGCAAGATGAATCCATGCCAAGACACATGACTATTAAAATAGCAAAGATTAAAGACAAAGAGAGAACCTTAAAAGCAGCAAGAAAAAGCAACTAGCTACATATAAGGGAACTTCTATAAGGTGCTAACCTGACTTTTAAGCAGAAACTTTGGAGGCCAGAAGGGAATGGCACGATATATTTAAAGTGATGAAAGGGAAAAACCTACAACCAAGAATATTCTACCTGGCAAGTTTATTATTTAGAATTGAAGGAGAGATAAAGAGTTTCACAGAAAAGCAAAACCTTTAAAAGTTCAGCACCACTAAATTGGCTTTACAAGTAATACTAAAGGGACTTCTCTATGCAGAAAATCAAAGAACACAGAAGAGATCAAGATGGAGGAGTAGGGGGATGCTGAGCTCACCTCCCTCCATGGACACATCAAAAATACATCTACCTGTGGAGCAGTTCTCACTGAAAGCAAACTGGAGGTTGGCAGAAAGACTCTTCTACAACCAAGGCTGTAAAGAAAGATTCACATGTAAATGGGTAGGAAGGGAAGTGATCCAGTTAGGACATGCACCTATAGGAGAGGACACAGAAGAGGAGGGGAATATCATGGCCTAGAGTACCTCCCTGAGGAATGAGGGGTTTAAATAACATATTGGGCACCTAAACCTGGGGTTTGACAATGGGAAGACAAGTCCTCTTGGCTGGTTTGAAAACCAATGGGACTTACAGGAGGGCTGTAAGAAATCTAGATTCTGCTTGTGAAATGAATGCATATGCTTGGTTCCTCCTGGGAACAGGATGGAGGAAAGAGATTGAAATTGCCAGGACTCTGGCTGGTTAACCATGACCACCCCAGTGTGAGTCTCAGCAGGGGCCAAGCATCCCCTCCAGCCCCTCTAGTTCCAGCACCACTCCTCTCTAGGGAAAAGACTGCCATTCCAAGGAGAGTGCACACCTGGGGGGTTGGAGCTGGCTCAGACCCAGCAATGCAATGAGTGGGGTGAGGGCAGCCATTGCAGGCACTTATCGAAGTGGTGGATTGTGAGCTTTCTTGAGCTCTGACTGCCATGCTGGAACTGTCCCATTGTATGCCTTGGCCCACACTGGGTGCCTGTTCTGGCCACAGTTCCTTCAGCACTGCTCACCACTAGGGTGAAGGTGCCTTGATGGGAGTGGAGAGAGCACACACTTAACTCTCAGGGCTTCTGCTCCAGCACCTTGGGACTCCACTGTGCCCCTAATAGGGCAGGGATGGCCATTGAGCACAGGAGAAACCCCAAATCACACATGGCTCAGGCTGTAGCCCCTCCATCTCCAGCCCCACCTCCCACCAAGATGATAGCTTAGGGGAAGATGTGACCCATGCTCACTTCAGATCCACCTCTGCCACCAAAGGCACATGCAGACTGCATAGGGATGCTCCCACATAAGGATATCCCTTCAAGACTGGGATAAGTAACTGTTTCACCTAATTTCATAGAGACAGAGAGTTAAACAAAATGGAATTTGCTTCAAAACAAGAACAAGAAAAAAAAAACCTGAAAAAATAACCAACGAAACAGGAGCTAAATAATTTATCCGATAAAGTGTTCAAAGCAATAGTAATAAGAATGTTAACTGAACTTAGGAAAAGAATACATAAACCCAATGAGAATTTTAACAAGGAACTAGAAAATGTAAAGAAGAACCAGTCAAAGCTGAAGAATACAATATGTGAAATTAAAAACACACTAGAAGGAATTACCAGCCCACTAGATGATACAGAAGAACACATAAATGATCTGGAAGACAGAATAATGGAAATTACCCAACCAGAACTGCAAAAAGAAAAACAAATTTTAAACATGAAGACAGTTTATGGGACCTCTGGTACAGCATCAAACATACTAACATTCACAGTATACAGGTCCCAGAAGGAGAAGAGAGAAATAGGTTGAAAATATTTTTGATGAATTTATGTTGAAAACTTCCTGAACCTAAGGAAGGAAACAGATATCCAGGTACAGGAATCACAGAGTCCCAAACAAGGTAAACCCAAAGAGATCAACACCAAGATATATCATAATTAAAAAGGCAAAAGTTAAAAAAGAATTCTAAAGGCAGCAAGAGAAAAACAAAGAGTCACATACAAGGGAAACCCATAAGGCTGTTAGTTGATTTTTCTGCAGAAACTGCAGGCCAGAAGGGAGTAGCATGATATATTTAAAGTGCTGAAAGAGGATACTGCACTCCTCAGTATATATGCACCCAATACAGGAGCACCCAAATACATAAAACAAATACTAACAGACATAAAGAAAGAAATTGACAGGAATACAGTAATAGTAGGAGATTTTAACATCCCACTCACATCAATGGACAGTTCTTCTAGACAGAAAATCAGTAAGGCAACAGAGACCCTAAAGGATACAATAGAACAGTTACACTTAATTGATATTTTTAAGACATTACACCAAGCAAACAAACAAACAAACCAGAATATACATTCTTTTCAAGTGCACATGGGACATTTTCTAGGATTGACCACATACTAGGGCATAAAGCAAGCCTCAGCAAATTTCAGAGTATAGAAATTATTTCAAGCATCTTTTCTGACCACAAATGCATGAAACTGAAAATCAACCACAGAAAAAGAAATGAGAAAAAAATAATTACATGGAGACTACACCACATGCTACTAAAAAAACAATGAGTTGGGCTTCCCTGGTGGCGCAGTGGTTGAGAGTCTGCCTGCCGATGCAGGGGACATGGGTTTGTGCCCCGGTCCGGGAAGATCCCACATGCCATGGAGCAGCTGGGCCCGTGAGCCATGGCCGCTGAGCCTGCGCGTCCGGAGCCTGTGCTCCGCAACGGGAGATGCCACAACAGTGAGAGGCCCATATACCGCAAAAAAACAAAACAAAACAAAACAATGAGTCAATGATGAAGTCAAAGAGGAAATTAGAAAATAGCTTGAGACAAATGACAATGGAAAGAAAATAATACAAAATCTATGGGATGCAGCAAAAACAGTTCTTAGAGGGGAGTTAATAGCAATACAGGCTTTCCTCAAACAACAAGAAAAACTTCAAATAAACAACTTAACCTACAACCTAAAAGAATTAGAAAAAGAAAAACAAATAAAATCTAAATTCAGCAAAAGGAAGGAAAAATGAAGATAAGAGATGAAATAAATAAAATAGAGATTAAAAAAGCAATAGAAAAAAACCCCAACAAAACTGGGGGCTGGTGCTTTGAAAGGATGAACAAAATTGACAAACCTCTGACCAGGCTCACCAAGAAGAAAAGAGACGGTACCCCCCCAAAAAAAAATGAAAAAAGGAGAAATAACAACAGATATTGCAGAATAAAACAAACCATAAGAGAATACTATGAACAACTATATGCCAACAAATTTGACAACCTAGAAGAAATGGACAAGTTTCTAGAAACATATAGCCCACTAAAATTGAATCAAGAAGAAATAGATAATTTGAACAGGCTGAGCACTAGAAGTGAAATAGAATCTGTAATAAAAAAAAGGAACTCCCTTCAAATGAAAGTCCAGGACCAGGCAGCTTCACAGGTGAATACCAAACATACAAAGAAGAACTTATACTACTTCTCAAACTCTTCCAAAAGATTGCATAGGAGGCAATACTCCCAAAGACATTTTATGAAGCCACCATCACCCTGACACTAACACTAAAGACACTACAAAAAAAGAAAATTATGGGCCAATATCTTTGATGAATATAGATGCAAAAATTCTCAATAAAATATTAGCAAACTGAATCCAACAACATGTAAAAAAGATCATACACCACAACCAAGTTGGATTCGTCCCAGGGTCACAGGGATGGTTCAACATATGCAAATCAATCAATGTGAAACACCACATCAACAAAAGAAAAAACAAAAACCATATGATCATCTCAATAGATGCAGAAAAAGCATTTGATAAAATTCAACATCCATTCATGTTAAAAAAAGACCCTATGAATGTGGGTATATAGGGAACATATCTCAACATAATAAAAACTATTTATGACAAACCCACAGCCAATATCATACTCAAAGGTGAAAAGCTGAAAGCCTTCCTGCTAAAATCTGGAACAAGACTCTCACCATTTCTATTCAACACAGTATTGGAAGTCCTAGCCACAGCAATCAGACAAGAAAAAGAAATAAAATTTCTTCAAATTGGTAAGATAGAGGTAAAATTGTCATTATATGCAAATGACATATACTATATATAGAAAACCCTAAAGACTCCATGAAAGAATTACTAGAACTGATAAACAAATTCAGCAAGGTAGCAGGATACAAGATTAACATACAGAAATCTGTTGCACTTCTTTACACTAACAATGAAATATCAGAAAGGGAATGTAAACAAACAATCCCCTTCAAAATTGCATCAAAAAATACTTAGGAATAAACCTCACCAAGGAGGTGAAAGACATATGCTGAGAAATACAAAATATTAATAAAGGAAATTAAAGATGATTCAAAAAAATGGAAAGATATCCCATGATCTTAGATCAGAAGTATTAATATTGCTAAAATGACCATACTAACCAAAGCAATCTACAGATTTATTGTGATCCCTATCCAATTACCCATGACTTTTTTCACAGAGATAGAACAAATAATCCTAAAATTTATATGGAACCATAAAAAATCCAAACATGCCAAAGCAATCCTGAGAAAAAAGAACAAAGCAGGAGGCATAACCCTCCCAGACTTCTGACAATACTTCAAAGCTACAGTAATCAAAACAGCATGGTATTGGCACAAAAACAGATATATGGATCAATGGAACAGAATAGAGAACCCAGAAATAAACCCACACACTTATGGTCAGTTAATCTTTGACAAGAATATACAATGGAGAAAAGACAGTCTCTTTAGCAAGTGGTGTTAGGAAAGTTGGACAATCGTATGCAAATCAATGAAGTCACACCATATACAAAAAATAAACTCAAAATGGCTTAAAGACTTAAATATAAGACAAGACAACATAAAACTCCTAGAAGAGAACATATGCAAAATATTCTCTAACATAAATTGTAGCAATGTTTTCTTAGGTGATTCTCCCAAGGAGAAGAAATAAAAGCAAAAATAAACAAATTGACCTAGTCAAACTTGTAAGCTTTTGCACAGCAAAGGAAATCATAAACAAAATGAACAGGGACTGGGAGAAAATATTTGCGAATGATGTGACCAACAAGGGCTTAATTTCCAAAATGTACAAACAGCTCATACAATTCAGTAACAAATAAACAAACAGCCCAATTGAAAAATGGGCAGAAGACCTAAATAGACATTTATCCAAAGAAGATATACAGATGTCCAATAGGCACATGAAAAGATGCTCATCATTGCTTAGAGAAATGCAAATCAAAACTATAATGATGTACCACTTCACACTGGTCTAAATGGCCACCATTAAAAAATCTACAAATAACAAATGCTGGAGAGGGTGTGGAGAAAGGGGAACCCTCCTATATTGTTGGTAGGAATGTAAATTGGTGCAACCACTATGGAAAACAATATGGAGGTTCCTCAAAAAACTAAAAATAGAGTTGCCATATGATTCAGAAGTCCCATTCCTGGGCATATATTCAGACAAAATTAATACAAAAACATACATGCACCCCTATGTTCATAGCAGTATAATTCACAATAGCCAAGAAATGGAAACAGCCTAAATGTCCATCAACAGATAAATGGATAAAGAAGATGTGGGAATATATATATATATATATATACACACACACACACACAAACAAACACAATGGAATATTACTCAGCCAAAAAAAGAATGAAATAATGCCATTTGCAGCAACATGGATGGGCCTAGAGATTATCATATCAAATGAAGTAAGTCAGAAAGAGAAAGACACATACCATCTGATATCATTTATATGTGGAATCTAAAGTACTACACAAATGAACATATCTATAAGACAGAAACAGACCAACAGTCATAGAAAACAGACTTGTGGTTTCCAAGGGGGAGGAG
The DNA here is from genome assembly GCF_951394435.1 of Stenella coeruleoalba. NCBI lineage: Eukaryota > Metazoa > Chordata > Mammalia > Artiodactyla > Delphinidae > Stenella > Stenella coeruleoalba. The sequence goes on from NC_137154.1 coordinate 76,499,213, forward strand.
GGAGGGAGGGAAGGGTTGGGAGTTTGAGATTAGCAGACACAAACTCTTATATATAGGATGGATAAACAACAAGGTCCTGCTGTATAGCACAGGGAACTACATTGAGTATCCTGTGATAAATCACAATGGAAAAGAATAAGAAAAAGACATAATATGTATATATATATATATATATATATATATATAACTTAATCACTTTGCTGTACAGCTGAAATTAACACATTGTAATTAACTATACTTCAATAAAATAATTTTTTTAAAAAGTGAGTTGCACAAGAATTTTAAAAAAGTAAAGTGCTGAAAGTGGAAAATTTGCAACCTAGGACACTACCCAGCAAGGTTATCATTCATAATTGAAGAAGCAATAAAGAACTTCTAAGACAAACAAAAACTAAGAGAGTTCATCAAAACTAAAGCAACCCTAAGAGAAGTGTTAAAGGGTCTTCTCTAAGTGGAAAAGAAAAAGTACAACAAGAAGAATTTATAGAAAAACAAAACTCCAACTAGTAAAGGGAAATATATATGTAAAGGCTATGGATCAACCACTTAAATAAGCTAGTACAAAGATTAAAAGAGAGAAATTGTAAAAATCAACTATAACTACAATAAACAGTTAAGGGATAAACATGAAGATATAAAATATGACATCAAAAACATAAAAAGGGGGAAGGGGAGTGAAAAAATGTATGCCTTTTAGAATGTGTTTGAAATTAAATGTCTATCAGTTTAAAACAAGTAGATATAGTTATAGGTCAACATATATGGCATACATGTGGTAATCCCATTGTAACCACAAATCAAAAACATACAATAGATACACAAAAAATATGAGAAAGGAAGAGAATCATACCACTAAATAAAATCATCAAACCACAAGGGAAGAAACTAAGATAAAAAGAAAAGAACAGAGAATAACTATAAAAACAAATAGGAAATAAGTAAGAAAATAGCAATAAGTACATAGTATAAATAATCACTTTAAATGTCTATGGACTATGTGCTCAAAACAAAAGACATAGGATGGCTGATTGGATTAAACAAAACAGAACAAAAAAACAAGATCGATCTATATGATGCTTACAAGAAACTTAGTTCAGAGCTAAAGACACACACAGACCAAAAGTGAGGGGGTTGAAAAAGTTATTTCATGCAAATGGAAGCAAAAAAACTGGGGTAACAATACTCAAATCTGAGAAAGTAGACTTTAAAGCAAAGTCTATAAAAAAGAAAAAGAAAGGCATTATATAATGTTAAAAGAATGAATACAAGAAGAATATAACATTAGTTAACATATATACATCTAATAAAAAAGCCCCTAAATATATAAGGTAAATATTAACAAACATAAAAGGAGAAATTGATAATAATACAATAATAGTAGGGGACCTTAACACATCACTTACATCAATGCACAGATCATACAGACAGAAAATCAATAAGGAAACAGTGACCTTAAATGACACATTAGACCAGTTGGACTTAAGAGATATCTACAGACATTCCATCCAAAAACAGCAGAATACACATTCCTTTCAAGGGCACATAGAACATTTTCCAGGATAGTTACATGCTAGGTCACAAAACATGTCTCAATAAATTTTAGAAGATTGAAATCATATCAAGAATCATTTCTGACCACAAATGTGTGAATCTTAAAATCACATCCAAGAAAAAAACTGTAAAATGCACAAACACATGGAGTCTAAACAACATGCTAGTAAACAACCAATGGGTCACTAAAGCAATCAGAGGAAATAAAAAACATACCTTGAGATAAATGAAAAAGGAAACATTACTTTGTAAAATCTATGGGATGCAGAAAAGGCAGTTCTAAGAGGGACATTCATAGAAATACAAGTCTTCCTAAGGAAACAAGAAAAATCTGAAATAAGCTATTTAACCTTACACATAAAAAAACTAGAAAAGGAAGAACAAACAAAGCCCAAAGTTAGTAGAAAGCAGAAAATAATAAATCAGATTGGAAATAAGTTAAATTGAATTTAAAAAGATAGGAAAAAAAATAAATGGAACTAAGAGCAGTTTCTTTGAAAGACAAAAAAAAAAAATTGAGAAACCTTAAGCCAGACTCATCCAGGAAAAAACCAGAAAGACCTAAATAAATAAAATCAGAAAGGAAAGAGAAGTTACAAGCAACACCACAGAAATTCAAAAGATCATAGGAGATTACTATGACCAGTTGGGTTGTTTCTTCTTTTGTTGTTGAGTTTTATGAGCTGTTTGTATAGTTTGGAAATTAAAACCTTGTTGGTCTTATTTGCAAATATTTTCTCCCAGTCCATAGCCTGCTTTTTGTTCTCATTACTTTATTCAGCGTAGTATTGGAAGTTCTAGCCACAGCATCAAACATGAAAACCCAATAAAAGAAATCCAATTTGGAAAGGAAGAAATAAAATTGTCACTATTTGCAAAGGACATGATACTATAAATAAAAAATCCTAAAGATGCTACCAAAAAACTGTTAAAATTAATACATCAATTCAGTAAAATTACATAATACAAGACTCATGTACAGAAATCTGTTGCAATTCTGTATACTAATAACAATCTATCAGAAAGAGAAATTAAGAGAACAATCCCATTTACAATTGCATTAAAAAGAATAAAATACCTAGGAATAAATCTAACCAAGCAGGTAAAAGAGTGGTATTATGAAAACTATAAGACACTGATGAAAAAAAATTGAAGATTATACAAACAAATGGAAAGATGCACTCTGCTCATGCTTTGGAAAAATTAATATTGTTAGAATGACCATACTACTCAAAGCAATATATAGACTCAATGTAATTCCTATCAAAATACCAAAGGTATTTTTCAGACTAGAATAAACAATCCTAAAATTTGTATGGAACCACAAAAGACCCCAGTTAGCCACAGCAATCTTGAGAAAGAACAAAGTTGGAGGAATCACGCTCCCTGCTTTCAAACTATAGTACACAAACTACAGAAATCAAAACAGTATGGTACTGACACAAAAACAGACACATAGATCAGTGGAACAGAATAGAAAACTGAGAAATAAACCCACACTTATATGGTCGATTAATTTACAACAGAAGAGGCAAGAATATACCATGGAGAGAAGACAGCTTTTTCAATAAATGATGTTGGAAAAACTGGACAACTAATGCAAAAGAATCAAACCAGAATACTTTCTTACACTATATCCAAAAACAAACTCAAAATGGTTAAAGACTAAATATAAGATCTGAAACTCCCAGAAGAAAACATAGGCATTACACTTTTGACATCGGTCTTAGCAATATATTTTTTTAAATCAGTTTCCTCAGGCATAGGAAACTAAAGCAAAAATAAACAAATGGGATAACATCAAACTAAAAAGTTTTGCACAGCAAAGGAAACTGTCAGCAAAATGAAAAGGCCACCTAATGAGTGGGAGAAGATATTTGCAAAAGATATATCTGATAAGGGGTTAATACGTAATATATACAAAGAACCCATACAACTGAACATCAAAAAAAATCTGATTAGAAAATGGGAAGAGAACCTGAATAGACATTTCTCCAAAGGAGACATACAGATGGCCACTCAACGCATGAAAAGATGCTAAAAATTACCAATCATCAAGGAAATGCAAATCTAGACCACAATGAGAAACAATTTCACACCTGTCAGAATGGCTATCATCAAAAACACAAACACTTGTTGGTGAAGATGAAAAGGGAACCCTTGTGCACTATTGATGGGATTGTAAAATTGGGACTGTAAATTGCTGGATCCTATAGGATCCAGCAAATTTACTTCTGGGTATTTACCTGAAGAAAACAAAAACACTAATTCAAAAATGTATACGCCCATCAATGTTCATTACAGCATTATTTACAATTATCAAGATATGGAAGCAAGCTAAATGTCTATCAACAGATGAATGAATAAAAAGAATATATATATTTTTGTTACATATATATGTATATATATATGTATTCTCTATACATATATAAACATGTATATTGACTAGTACTCAGACATTAAAAATAAATGAAATCTTGCCATTTGCAATAACATGGATGAATCTAGTGAGTATTATGCTAAGTGAAATAAGTCAGACTGTGACAAACAAATACTGCATGATCTCACTTATATGTGGAATATAAAAAAACAAAGCAAACAAAAAAACAAAATGAAAACAGACTCATAGATAGAGTGGTGGTTGCCAGAGGGAGAGTGGTGGGGGTGAGCAAAATACATAAAGTGGAGTAAGGGTTACAAACCTCCAGTTATAAAATAAATAAGCCATGGGATGTAATATACAGCATAAGGAATATAGTCAATAACATTATAATAACTTTATATGAGGATGGATGATTACTAGACTTATTGTGCTGATCATTTCATTATGTATGTAAATGTCAGATCACTATGTAGTATACCTGAAACTAAAATAATATTGTATGTCAACTATATTTTGATAAACTTTTTTTTAAAAGGAAGAGATTGAAGGTTTCAGAAAAGGAACAGCGTGCACAGAGAAGCAGAGGAATCAGAACAATTTTCATGAAGCTGAAAAGCAGTGCAATCAGTGGGGAGTGCTGATAAAGGAACCCAGAGAAGTAAGCAGAGAACTAATCACTCATGAAGGACCTTGTATTTCTGTGAAGTGGCACCCAGGAAGTACCCTCTACTTTTTTCTAGGGCAATGGGAAGCCATTGCCAGGTTTTTAGTAGAGACATAGGTGATTGATATTTGTCTTTGGAAAGTTTCATTCTGGCTGCATGGTAGGTTATAGAGGAAGTTAGACCAAAGGTAGTGAGGAAGCTGTTAAAAATCATCCATGTTATAGGGGTTAGTATTTCAAAGAAGAGGAGCTTTTGGGGTAGCAGGAAGTGTACAGGCTCAAAGCATGTTTGAAAAACAATAATAATAGTACTTGGGGGAGTGGTGGGATGTGACATTGAGGCAAAGGAAAACAGGAATGCTGTGCTCAGTTCTGCAGGTGTTGCCTTGCACAGGGTGACTGCCCAGGAAATGAGTGGAAGCTGAAAGCTAATTTGAGCCCAGCTCCCCTGAGTGTGTGCTCTGGCATGGCCTGTGTCCGCCAGGAGGAAGGAGGAAACTTTCCTAAATTCCACAAATGTGCCATGTGGGGTTGGTGGCCCTGGGGAACAGTCAACAATAATGCCAAATTTTCTGGTTTGGACAGTTGGATTATTGGTACTACCATTGGCTGAGGCTGGGAACAGAGGTGGCAGTGGAGAGAAAAATAATCAATGCAGTTTTCACTTAAATCCTAATAAAAAACTTATGAAATAATATTTTTTTAAAAAGCAGAAATTGAGTCTTGGAAAGGGTAAATGTTTTTCTCAAGGATGTATAGTTACTAAATGGTGAAGCTAAGATTCAGATCTTGATACTGTATTTTTCATTCCCCATATTTTCAAAAAAATAGGAAAGACAAAAATGGCATTAACATATTCTGGGGACTACTCCATTATGAAAATGGATGTGTATTCATTTGAGAAATGTACCTGAATAACTGTTAAATCATTTGTATATTTAAACTTTTGAATATTTAGAAACTATTAATTTTAATAAATGTCTTTACCACTAAGTTTTCTTTTTGCTATTCCTCTCCTCACACTTGTTGTTCTATTGCCCTTACCTCTTTTCTCTAAATCCTTTTCTCCTCTCTGTCTTGCAAGTTTTAACTGCAGCCTTACTTCCTTCAGGAATTGATTCTGAGCATCCTTCTTGATATAAATGTTTCTTTCATGAGCTCCCTGGCATCTTGTATATACCTCTTTTACATGAATTATCACAACTTCCCTAATAGTTGGTTTACTTTTAGTTTTGTATTCCTAGTACCTGGCAAATAGTTACTATTCAGTAAATGATGTTTGGTAAACTATTGTGTGAGTGAAGGCCCACCTCTTCTAATAAGCCTTTATTGATTTACTCAGTCGGTTCCCTAGTCCTGTGACTTGCAGGCATGACTGAACATAAAGTAAAGAGGGGTTTTAAAAATTACATATTTCCATGCCCCTTTTCAGACCTACTGAATTCAGGGTAAGGCCAAGGAATCTGAACTTCTAAAATGTTTCCCACATACCTATGCAGTCAGCCCAGCCTTGACATTTAGGAGACACTGCTCTAGTCTACCAGCACTGTTTGATACAACACTTCCACCAATGTGTGCTTATAGTTATTATATTTTATATTGTATTGATGTAATATATTTGTTATATCTTCATTAAATAATCTTAAGATAATTATCTGTATCAGAACTTTTTGATATAATGCCAGACACCAAGAAGGGTGATTATTACATTTTTCTTCATAGTCACAAGAGAGTATTTTTCTATTTTACATCTTGAATTTACTTGGAATCCTTTCATTTTAAAATCTCTGCACATCATACTTTGGATACTAAATGAAATCTATACAAACATATACATGGAGCAGGTATTTTTCTACTTGTTTGTACAACATATATTTTTATTTGATCATATTACTATTTTAGAAAATACAAAAAGCATTTTTTATCTTGCCATCTGTTGCACACTTTATAAATTTGGCTAACAGAGAATGTCTGGGCTGAGGCCAACAGAACTGTTTTACTTCTGCCCTGTTTGTATTATTAACAACACAGCTAATGTCAACATGGCTTTTTTTGCTCTTATTCTAAAAACGCTAACCAGAATCCATGGAGATACCTTGTAAATCATCTACACTGTCTTCTGTGCCATTAAGAAAGTGTTGACATTTTTAAAAGGAAGTTTTTCAGACTACAGTATTTTTAACATTGAGCACCCAAATCATATTTAAGTTGACTTTACACATTTTTTTAAATGCTTTGTTCCAGAACACCATTTCTTTTTCAACAAGCAAAGTAGAATTAAATGAGAAACTTGCCTTGACTTAACCTCATAAAGTTCAGTGTCTTGACATTTTGCCATTGAAGTATATTATCATTTATAGGGCATGTTTTGTGCTTTGTTCCCGTTTCCTTTGTTAGTAATCTGGAAAACCTAGCATTTCTTGATGCAATAAATGACTGAGTCAATAATGTAGTCATAGTTTTCTGATGATTCCTCATCACTTGTGCAGCTAATGTGACATCATTACAGATGCTCTTACTAAGTCTTTTATACTCTCAGTACTTTCAGATCTAAGGTTTATCACTTGTTCTTCCTTCTACAAGTATGGTGCTTCCTAGGGCTGAAATCGCTGAAGCTGTTCATGTTAATTGCAACATCCCAAGTTCCTCCTATGCATCTCTAAATTGTGACATTTCTCGAACAACCTCACAGGAGCCCTTACATAAAATGCAAACACTCTTCTGGAACAAGTTACCCATTTTTATCTAGCTGATATTTCTGCATGGGATGGGTCACTGAACCTGTCTCTGCTAGCCACCTCATGATCCTGTCATCTAATTGCCCATATCACAGCCTTGGTGTCCCTGCCTCTACTCTTCCTAATTCTACTCCATGCTCTATACAACTGCCTTGATAATTTTTTCAAACATTATGTTTAGGTCATTCTCCTGATAACTCCACTATAGAAATGCCTTCTTTCATATTAAACCAAATCTGAATTTCTCAGTCTGCACTTCAGAGCCCTCCAACAATAGGCCTCCTCAAGACCATTCTATTTTATTGTTTGTTGTTGCCCATGTGCTCTTGATTTAAATTTCTGAACTTGTTCCCACTTTTCCATATTCTCAGTCATGTTCAATGCATTCCATCTTAATCACTTCCTTGCTTTGTGCTCCCTCAATATTTAGCAGTAGCTAAGGGAGAATTGAATTTCTGAAAATATTTGTGAAGCTCTAAAATTGGCAAGACAAATCACAATTTGAATTCACTAGAGGGAGCTCAGTGTTTAAAATAACTTTCCTAGAAATTATTCTATTCAAGAAATTAAAAGGGTCCTTTTAAAGATTAAAAAAAATTACTTTTTTCTGTTAATTTAAAGTTTTAGTTGCTGAGTTTTCCTACAAATAAAGGGTATAGAGTAATAAAAGTTTAATTTTAGGAGATCATTTAGTCTTAAACACTAGTTTTAAGGAAATGAGATTCTATCATCTCATTAGTAGTTTATATTATGTTACTTATATGTTGCCTTGTAATTGATTTCTTACTATTTCATATCTTGTTTTCCTCCTTGCTTCTCCTGTATTTTCTTTTACAGTTAATCGTACTATAATCCATCCATTCAGTGGTCCAAGCCAGGAACTTAGAAGTCATCAAGAGCCACTCTCTTGCTCAGCTCAACACTAGGATCCCTTTCACTAGACTATCACCCCCTTAAGAGCAGGAGAAGTGCCTGTTTACCATCCTATCTCCCTTACCTAAATACAGTCCCTAGAAACAGGAGATAGTCAATAAATACTTCAATTAATGAATAAGATGACCCATCTCTCCTCCCTATATTTAAACCATTATCAAGTCCTTTTGATTTTACCCTCTAGGTAGTTATTTAATCTGCTTTCTCTCCTCACCCCTGTTCTGTTCAGGCTCTTGTCATCTTTTACCTAGACTCTTGAAATAATCTCTGTATCAAACTTGTTCCCCACCCTGACCTACACCGTTTTTCAAAATGATTCATCTTGAATTAAAATATGTCAATGCCACTACTCTCTAAATCCCTTCAATGGCTTTATAGTACCCACAGGGTGATCTTTAAGCCCATTAGCACTGGGACAAGGCCTTCTGTGCCTGGCCTCCTCCTAACTCTTCAGCTTCAGCTCATGTCACTCTCTCACTCATTTTCAAATAATACTGATCTGATTTTAATTCCCCATATACATCATGAGTTGTATTTATATAGCAGATGAGCTCTTAGCCTAGCCTGAAGAGTCAGGAGATCCCTGGAAAGGAAGACACATTGATAGGTCTTGAAAGATTAGTAAGATTTAGTGGGAAAGAAGGCAAAGCCTTAGAGAAAAAGTGTCCCTTTTATATTCTTAGTTACAATTTTTCAAATCTAGCAAATTTATTGCCTATACTTTATAGTAGTATAAGCCAGATGCTTCATGAAGTCTCGTTTCGTTAGGTCATTGTGGCTGGCTGTATGAACTTTCAGTCATTTACTTATCCAATAATTATTCATTAAGTTCCTTTTACATGTCAAGCACAGTGTTACGCACTAAACGTATAGAGGTGAGTAAATGAGGCATGCACCCTGATCTCATGGAATATAGACACAGTAATGACTTACCCTTCAAAGCCTAAGAACTAAAAGCTTAATTGGACTTAAGAGATAAAACCAGAAATTCCAGACATGAATCTTTAACCTCTTATCTACGTGAATGTTGTGCTAATTCAATAAAGAACGGATAACAATTCACTTCCTTGGTAGATATGGTAAGAATAACGGATACTTTTAACTCTTTACCAATGATACCATCATATAGATGAGTCACAAGAGATCAGTTTAGGAGTTATTGTAATAATAAAATCTTATTAAAAAAATAAAAATCTTAAAAGTGTTTTAAATTCATGTCATGTATCATGTCAGTATCATCACAGGAGTTCTTCTTTAGATAGGATTGACGTTTACTATGCCCTTAAAGCAATAATATAGCACTGTAAGAGGCTTAAAACATCCTTAATAACCTCTTTTACTGTCTTAGAAGTTCTGCTGGATACATGTGTTCAAGATATTGTGGTTCAGTGCTGAAAGTTTCAAAGTAGATCGAGAAACAAAAACTAGCCCTGAAAATTCCTGATTTTGATTAATCAAGGAGCTTTTGGATAAACTGAGATGTCATCTATGTAAACAATACAGATAAAGTTTAAAGCTCTCCTATGTGGCTAAACTCATTCACTATAGATTTTAAATTGACTAACTGTTTTATGAATACCAAGAACATATCCAAATAGTATATTTGCTGCTCTTCTGGAAATATTTTCTTTCAGATCTGATATGATCACTTTGCCATATTGTTTCAATCCCATATTTGCAATATCTAAAAAGAAGTCTTTATTAAAATCTTTCTGTATTTCAATTCCTATTCAGTACTTGCTGAATTATAATTTTATTTCAATATTTTTATTTTAAAAATTTATTCATCTGGGAAATATGCCAAATCTTTTAACACTTTGTGTCCATTTTCTTCATGGTGAAATTAAGCATATATAGCCACAACACTTCATAAATAAAATTAAAAGTATGGGTGATCTATATTTTGTTAGGGAGAAACCAGCAGTAAGAGGGAGATGTAAACATGGGAAAGAAAGATGAAACAGACCCTATACATGTTCTCAGGTAAGGATCAGAAGCCAAACGTAGATAAAAAGACAAAGTAATTGTTTACTGGATGTCAGAGAAAAAAATGAGGTCCAGAAACTGGAGAATCAAATCCAGAGCCTGGTTACTAAGTTTACCAAATGTTACCTTAACCAAGAGAAAGAAAGATATGAAAAATTCAGTCACAACTAGGAGTATATAGTATAAAAAATCAGTAAAAAAAAATTGCACTTGGTTAGAAAATAATAAGATTATGGCTTGGAAAATGAGGGAAAACTAAAATTACAGGAAAAACAACATTCTGTCATTAGGACCACTACTGCTACCATCACCCTTACTTTAACCCTTTTGGGGATGTACGTTTATTGGAATATACACATTGTAATGCTTAGATTTTAATAAAGGTGTTCAGTTTACTTGCTTTACATGTCAAAAGCACTCATCAGGCCCAGGTACCTGCCATTATAAACTAACAAAACTTTGTTAGTATTTTCTTTGAATTCCAAATCCTTCGAAGTAGTATTTTTTCATTCTTTTATAATTAGTTAGGATGAAGTAAAATCTACTTGACCCAGAAAAGTTTCAACATTCTTACACTGAAATTGAAAGAAGAGTTTCCAACAAATTCAGTTTGTTGGAAAAGCTTATGATATTTGTAGTTGGATTTAGCTGAGAGCTATACAGTCCAATAAAATCCACTAATGGTTATAAGGTTTTCATTGATATCAATGAGCTATTATGTTTATAGATGCTTTTAATGTCTTAGAGCATGGATCTGTTTCATATGTTCATGCTGGGGCTCTAGAAGGAATAACATGGGAAGACTTGAAGAAATAAAACCAGGAGAGTGGTTCTGGAGAGAATCTGTTGTGTACTGTGGGTTAAGTGAACCAAGTATACCATCCAGTGAGGTTTCTATAAATGAAGAGAAGCAAGGCAGTGACATAGGCTTAGAAAAGCAAAAGATTAAATCTAAAAAAATAGCCAAGGCAACTTGAGTTTCTTATACACAGATAAGAGACTCTTAGTTCTGAAAATTTGAGCTAGCACGGAGTCTTAAAACTTAAGGTAGATAAATAGAGGAAGATGTTCGCAGGCTCAGACAAAAGTCTAAGCAAGAGCGGAAAATCAATCTTATAACACTATAGGAAAGTGAACATTAAGAGATATGGGTCAGGGAGAGGAAATAATGCATGCTGTTTCCATGTAAATAGAGATAAGAAAATAGATTCAAGTGAACTGTGTGACTATTGGATACCTAACCCATGGAGATGGAGGAGTCAAAAAACACAAAAGTATTAAGCTTTGTGATTGGAAGAATGATTACAGAGAGAAGGGTTAGTGGAGCCAGAAGATTAATTCAGTTCAGGACCAATTTAAGAAGCAAGTTGGCTTAAGGATATGTTTATGAGAGCCTTAAATTTCAAATCAAGGTTTGTGTATTTTATTTTGTAGGCAATGAGGAACCAATGAAGGATGCTGAGCACTAGAATGATATGTGCAGGGCATTGTTTTGAAAAATTCATCATGCATTCATGTGCAAGATTAATTGGAAAAAAATACATATACATATATATTACACACATGTACTATAATACTATATGTAGTGTATATAAATATGTCAAAAAATTAGTTATACCTAATTTCCTTCTCCATTCTTCCAATTTTACTGTATCTTCTTCCAGAATGAATTGAAAATGCTTATATTTTGCCATCTAGTTTCCATATTATTCTTTTCTCCCCAGTTGTTTGGCTTGTTTGACATTTTAACACAAATAAGCCAGGTGGAAAGATAAACTAATATTATCTTTGGAAAAATGTTAATTTATGTTCATCTGTTTGACTATTTTCACTATATCCTTTTATTTGAGCTATGATTTTGAAGGACCATTCATTATATACTTGAGCTTAAAAGTTGATTAAGATTTTTGGACTGTGAGTGAGAACTTGAACAGGAATAGGATCTAATTTTTAGAATAAGATTTGGATTTTTTTCCATGGAACTTAATGTTTACCACTACACATGAGTCAATGAACACCTTGACAAGGGAAGTGGCAATGAAAATGGAGAGGAAGTGATACACTGGAGAGGTAGCTTTGACTATGCTTGTGGAGTAAGTGCATTTTAGAAATATGGGAAAGCAATGGTTACTTTTGAACCTGGAGGTTTAGGAGAATGGTTTTAACTTTGTAAAGAAAGAGGAGAGATTGAAAGAAGATGAAATTTCATAGAAGTATTATTTTATATTTCTAATAAATTGAATTTGGTTTGGCAGTGGACATCAGAGTGGCAATATCTAAGCAAAAGTCCCTCGGTGGGGATTAATGGTGGTCATGTAGACTAGAGAATCATTTCTAATGATTTTCTGAGGGTAAAGAGAATTAAAAGAAGATATATCTTGAAGAAAATGCTCCTTACCATTTCAAAATCTGTAGCAGAATCATTTCCCTGGTGTTTGAATTGACACACAGAGTCCTTCTGATTACGGTAGAATTTGTGTAATAGTTTTTCATGTGAAAGCTGACATTAAGATAAGCAGTTGCATGCACCATGCATCATAGCAGTTCTACTGACACATATCTGTCCAGAAAAACCAGGATTTGGAAACAATAATGAAATTGTTGCATGTGTGTGATATGCTTCCGTGGTTGTTTTTTTATAAATGAGGTCAATGTAAGTGTAATTAGATTAACTCACTTCAATATACTTATCTCACTGTAACACAAAATATAGATTCAGGAATGTCAACTACTCTTACTCATTAAACATCAAATCTAGCTGTGCACTTTTTGTACTTATGCTTCAAAATAATGGGGGAAACAACAGGCAAAATTATTTCTTAATATACACACAAATGTCAGACTATTAAAAAAAACCCTTGATTTACTGTGACACAGTTTCCAAATTACCTTGCTTGATATAATTTTTGTACTTTATTATAACTTAACATAAATATTAAGATATATTCTGACTATATTCTATGAATATACTTTAAATAGTTTAATTTTTAAAGCAAATTTTAGTGGTATTACTTAGTATGTACTTATTTAAATAATTTGAGATATGAGAACTTCAATGTGAGAGTATATTCTTAAACAGAATTATGGCTTGGCTACCTTTAAGAGGAAAATTTGGAAATTTTCTCATGAAGCCTATTTTTTATATATTTGATTGTAATGTACTATAGAAGAACATTTTTTCCATTTTAATAAGTGAATCGTTACATAGCTACAGTTAAGTATAACTGAAAAGATATCACATTATCTGTATGTATCATTTAGAAAGTTAAACTCAGTAGTAGGGATAAAGATCCACTTTGTTAATATTTGGGAAAACTAGATAATATGTCATTAAGAATGACACTAATCCAAAATTTAACAGTACTATATGATTTCTTAGTGCTCTATCTTGTACTAGAGAAGTCTTCTTGTCTAACCTTGATTTAATTGTACTCTGTGCATAAGTAGTAACCTCATTTGGGTCATGAATGTGAATCAGTAGAGTAAAACATACCACATTTGACCTTGCCATAATGGCAAAACTTTAGATGTTTAATATTGTATTGCTTATTGAATGCACTAATTTCATTTGAAGATAGCATAACTGTCTTCATCTTTAAAAACAAAAATGAATAATGAATTATACCAAAAAAAAACATTTGAATCATCTTTGAGATTTTAATGGCCTTAAGATTGAATTAAATAGAGGCAATGTGAGTAAATAACACTGACATAAAGAGTAAATTTATGGTGCAGACTTAACTACATTCTGTTACAAATTGTGCCTGGAGAGTTTTATAGTTTTGTTTTCAAGGAGGTGAAATTAATAGGAATTGCATCAGGAATACCAAGCATTATGAGGTTGAGGAATCTCAAATTACTGTTATGATTCTCTTCTCTGCTACCTAGCGATGATCAGATATTCAAGTAAAGAACCCATTAAGTAAGAATTAAGAATTGTAGTGGATGGAACTTAACATGAACCAACAGTCTCTCAAAATGCTAATGCCCCCTAAGGTTTCATAAAAAAAATTAAAAAGTAATAGATTTGCAAAAAAGTAGAGGACTAATAATTTTCTTGAACTGTGATGTGGCCCAACCCACATGACTATTGTTGTGTTTAGTCTTGGGAGCTAGTTTTAGAGCAGGACTGATGAGCTTGAACAGCTCTATTGGAAGGCAGATAGCAAAGTGATGCATCAAAAATGACTTCAAATATTAACCAAGGAAGGAGAAAAATGATAGGACCAATAGAAAAGCCACCAGGAAGCAGATGTGCTTAACTCACAGTTGTCTCTGCTTTGAAAACAAGTGCAGCCTTTTGAGGTTCGGTCATTGGAAAGGTTCAAACAAAGTTGAATGAATTCATTTCAGGAAGGTTGTATATCAGATTTTACATTAGGTAGGGGAATGATATATAAATCACATGTAATCCTAAAATTCTATAATCATTTGGAGATTATATATGTGTGTATATATTAAGTTCTGTTTTAAAATGTAAATTCAACTAAAAGCCCAATTTCTAATTTAAATAACTACACTTCTCTTAAATAAGCAGACCTATTATATCTTAGAAACTTCACCTGAGTTATTACTGATCCTCCCAATAGTCCTATGAACTATATATTATTCCATTTTACAGATTAGAACCTCAGAGACAATAACCAAGGTCTCATAGCTATTAATTGACAAGCATGGGACTTGAAGTCCATCTGCTTCACTACAAAGGCTGTTTTGTTTCCACTTCATCCCTTATTTCCCTTATAGTATGTATATTAGAGTAACAAAACAATTTTATTTTTTTTCCTTTTCAAATTTTTTGACATTATAGAGTTGTAATCCTGCTTAGGTTCAACATATGTAATTTTATGGTACATAGAAGAATTAACGATTACAAATTCAAAGAACTTCAGAGTTTTACTGTGACATGGAATTATTAGGACTGACCTAACACTATCACAGACATTGAATGAGGAGTCACAAACTTTCCTGAGTTGAGCTTTGGAGAGATTTAGTAGCACCATTGATAACCATACCAATATGATTCTTCTGGTGATCCATTTTTCTGATCAGACTCCAAACTTCATATTGATTTCTATACTCTATTGTTACACCAGAGGGCAGCATTATGAATTTGGTTTCATAATTATCAGAAATATGTATGTCTAATGAGCAAGAATCTGTGTAGCTGTCTACAAGACAGCTTTCTCATCTCCAAAACACCACTGTCAACTTAAAATATAAGCTTCTACTTCTGAAAAACATAATTTACTTAATCTTTAAGATAAGGGCCATTCAGTGAGCATTGCTAGCTCTCACTTAATGTGAAAAATCACATTACAATTTCCATAGTTTACTCTCCTTTGAAAGAATGGGAGTAAAAGGGGAAACCACTGCTTTGCTTTTTTCACAGCTGTATCATGATGGCAGGGGTTGGAAGAAGAAGAATTAGAAAGTCATAGTCCTAAAATAGGATCTCATTTGTCCCAGTCATAAACTCACCCAGAGTGCATATTCACAAACAATTACAACTTCTGGCTTCCTGGACTATATGGGTTCTTGGGACATCAGAGAATAGCCCTTTCCTGGTGTGTGAAATACAACAAATTGCATGCCAATGTTGTAGCTCACCATGAGCTCAGATATCAGTTGCATATTTACTACCTCATTTTGAAAATGTATTATAAAGTGTAAAATTAAATTAATTATAGTAATTGAGTTTAATGTAAACCTAAGACAAACACAGTTGTGGGACTATAAATATACCAGTTCCCTTCAATCAGTATAACAATTTTGAAATAATAAATGACTGTTATGGAACAAACCAATTTTTTTAATAGATGTCTCTAAAGGTAATATGAGGCTGATGAATATTTTCTCATGCCTAATGTTAAATATTTATGACTTGTAGCCCTCTGACACTATCTCTCTATTACATATTTATGTACCTATTTGTTTATCAATTATCTATCTATCTAGAGAGATGATCTATAGCTGGCTATCTAGATAGGTAGATAGATGATAGATAGACACATAAAGATATATATATATATATATATATATATACATATGATATAAACACTTGTACATAGATACAGCATTATGAGAAAGAAATAGAAATATATTGAAATAGCCTAGATTGTAAACTTAGGTTTTATATTGGCCAACATTACCATTTGGAAGAATTTTTGAGAATGAACAAAAAATAAAGTACAAACAAAAAATCAGTTCATCTTGCATTTACAAAACCTTGTTTTATATATGTACTCTATCATTGTCAATTTATTTCCCTAAATGAGTGTCTTCCTGACCCCAACATTAAACATTGAGCCTCTTGGGTGCTAGGATGCTTTTGTGTATATGCGTGTGCATGCATGTGTGTGTGCACACGTGTGTGTGAGTACATGTGTGTATGATTAGAGCAATAATTAGGTGTGGTTTTAAATTTATCCTGAACTTCGTATTTTGCTTGGATGCTTAGTAGGATGAAGTACATCCTTAGAAGCCAGAGTTCGAATCTTGGCTCTTACACTTACAAACTGCGCAATCTTGGTAGTCAATCTCCATGAGACTGTATTGTCACAAGAAAGTAGGGATAGTTTTAAACCTACTTGAAAGGTTATTGTATGGGCTAGAAGTAGTGGATGTAAATTGCTTTGTACAGTGCCTGAATGTCAGAACAAGTAATTGAAAAAAATCATATGCTACATACAATAGCAAACATCTTTTCACTGAATTCATTAATCAATTCTTTTGAGATTATTAGATATATAATAAACATATAGTAAAAATGTTTAAAGCTTACTTCAAAATGTGCTTTCAGATATCTATTCACCCCATAATCTCTTGTATGCCTGCTTATGGTCTCTTGAACCTAGGTTTAAAATCCATTGCTTATGTGATTATAGTGTAATTAAAAAAAAAATGTTGACAAATCTTCTTGGCCAATAGCTATGGTGAAATCCTGGCATATTATCATGTAATGGAATATTGTTATTGTATACTAGAAAAAGACCTTGTACTTCCCACAAGTAACAAGGAATTTCTGATAGAATTCCTTTTTTATATATTTATGTTTTATATGTATATATATATATGCTTTTTATATATTTAATGGATTTTTTAGATAACTTTAAAACCTTGCTTATTAAAAAAAACATTGGCTAACTCTAATTCCTTTTATACTTCTTTAGATAGAATATTTTGGTAATAAAATCTCTCCTTCCTTTTCCCTGAGGATTCACTATTTTTACTGGTGTTGAGGCTCATACTTCATTCATAATTGTTTTCTTTTTCCTGTCTTTGTCATTGTTGCCTCCTATATTGCTTTCTTGGGGACCTTCATGCTTAATTTTTCATCTTGTTCTCTTTTGTTTCCATACCAAAACAGACATTTTATAAGAACTTTTGTATTTATCTACTTTCTCTGTTTGACACTGCATTATTTTCCTTAAAGATTTCCTTTTTTTAAAATATTTATTTATTTATTTTTGGCTGCATTGGGTCTTCATCGCTGCGCGCAGGTTTTCTCTAGTTGCGGTGAGCGGGGGCCACTTTTCGCTGTGGTGCGCAGGCTTCTCATTGCGGTGGCTTCTCTTGTTGTGGAGCACAGGCTATAGGCACGTGGGCTTCAGTAGTTGTGGCACACAGGCTCAGTAGTTGTGGCTCATGGGCTCTAGAGCGGAGGCTCAGTAGTTGTGGTGCACGGGCCTAGTTGCTCCGCGGCATGTGGGATCTTCCTGGACCAGGGCTCGAACCTGTGTTCCCTGCATTGGCAGGCGGACTTTCAACCACTGAGCCACCAGGGAAGCCCAAGATTTCCTTTAAATTAAAAAATATATCACACAAATTTACTGTCATTATTCAGACTGTTCTTCTAGAACGAAATCACCCAAGATCAGATGTTTCTATTCTCAAAATTTGCCTTTACCTCACTGTTTCTATACTTTACCTATGAGCTTTAAATTCTCACTACAGCCTGGCTACTGCTCTGCCCTCTCCACACCAACCACTCCAACTAGACTAGGCCCAATTTGATGTTCTTATTCATCTTTCTAATTCTTCCTTAATATTCTCCCTCTTTTTCCACACAGCCCAAAGATAATGCTTTTCAAGAAGTTTTGGGTAAATCGGCCCTTCTTCAAAGGTGGCAGTATGAAATTTGGTCTACATTTTGCATTCTGTATACTTTTATAATCCAGTGATTATGTATTTCTGAGAACCACCATGTCTTCCTGCTTCCTCTCCCCACCTCAATCTATCAATTTACCTCTTCTGCACGACAATTTCTGTCTCTATCTAAAGCTAATCTACTTGTGCTTCTAGATCTTGAGGTGGTTTTAACACACATCTGCAAATATTTTGACATCCCTCCCATAAAAGATGGAGTCTAAGTTCTCCTCCCCTTGAATTTGGGTAGCCTACTGATGTGTCGGGTCACAGAATGGCTTCTTTTATTTTTGTTCCCAGTCTCTTTTTTTAAATTGCTACTTTTTTTGTTTTATTAATTATTATTTTTTATTTTATTTATTTTGTATACAATATTTAAAAGTTACACTCCATTTACAGTTATTACAAAATATTGGCTATATTCTCCATGTTATAAAATACATGCCTGTAGCCTATACTACACCCAGTAGTTTGTACATCCCACTCCTCCACCCTTATATTGCCTCCCCGCCCCACTGGTAACCACTAGTTTTTTCTCTATATCAGTGGGTCTGCTATGTTTTTGTTTTATTCACTAGTTTGTTGTACTTTTTAGATTCCACATATGCAATATCTTGCAGTATTTGGCTTTCTCTCTCTGACTTATTTCACTTAGCATCATAGCCTCCAAGTCCATCCATGTTGCTGCAAATGGCAAAATTTCATTCTTTTTTATGACTAAGTAGTATTCCATTGTGTGTGTGTGTGTGTGTGTGTGTGTGTATATACCACATCATTTTTATCCATTCATCTGTTGATGGACACTTAGGTTGCTTCCATACCTTGGAAATTGTAAATAATGCTGCTATGAACATTTGGGTGCAGGTATCTTTTTGAATTAGAGATTTGTGTTTTTGGGATATATACCCAGGAGTGAAATTGCTGGGTCATATGGTAGTTCTATTTTTAGTTTTTTGAGAAACCTCCATATAGTTTTCCACAGTGACTGCACAAATTTACTTTGCCACGAACAGTGTACAAGTGTTCCCGTTTCTCCACATGCTTGCCAACATTTTTTATTTGTGTTCCTTTTGATGATAGCCATTCTGACAGGTGTGAAGTAATATCTCATTGTGATTTTGATTTGCATTTCCATGATGCTTAGCAATGTTGAGCAACCTTTCTTGTGCCTGTTGGCCACCTGCATTTCCTCTTTGGAAAAATTTCTTCTGCTCAATTTTTAATCAGGTTGTTTGTTTTTCTGATGTTGAGTTGTATGAGCTGTTTATATATGCTGCATATTAATTACTTATCAGTAAAATCATTTGCAAATATTTTCTCCCATTCAGTAAGTTGTCTTTTCATTTTGCCAATGGCTTCCTTTGCTGTGCAAAAGCTTTTAAGTTTAGTTAGGTTCCTTTTGTTTATTTTTGCTTTTATTTCCTTTACTATAGGAGTGGGATCCCCAAAAAATGATGTTGCTGCAATTTATGTCATAGAGTGTTCTGCCTATGTTTTCCTCTAGGAGTTTTATAGTATCCAGTCTTACATTTAGGTCCTTAATCCATTTCGAGTTTATTTTTGTGTATGGTGTTAGAGAATGTTCTAATTTCATTCTTTTACATGTAGCTGTCTAGTTTTCCCAGCACCTCTTATTGAAGAGGCTGTCTTTTTTTAAGAATATTCTTTAAGAATATTGAAATCATATCAAGAACACTTTCCAACCACAATGCTATGTGACTAGAAATAAATTACAAGAAAAAAAAAGCTGTAAGAAACACAAACACTTGGAGGCTAAACAATATGCCACTAAACAACCAATGAATCCCTGAAGAAATCAAAGAGGAAATAAATAATACCTAGAGATAAATGAAAATGAAAACACAACAATCCAAAACCTATGGGATGAAGCAAAAGCAGTTCTAAGAGGGAAGTTTATAGTGATACAAGCTTATCCCAGGAAACAAGAAAAATATCAAATAAACAACCTAACCTTACACCTAAAGAAACTAGAGAAAGAACAAACAAAACCCAAAGTTAGTAGAAGGAAAGAAATCATGAAGTTCAGGGAAGAAATAAATAAAATTTTTGTTTGCTGCTATCTGACTTATAACTATGTCAAAAAAAAAAGAAATCCTGATTTTATTGGCTTCAAAATAGTCTATTGTGTGGAAGTATTGTAATTAACTATTTCTCTATTACTGGGTATTTGAGTGCCTTCCATTTTTTTTTGCTATTATAAACAATGATGTGATGAATATTCTAAAAAAAATAATAGAAAAGATCAATGAAACGAAAAGCTTGCCCTTAGAAAAGGTAAACAAAATTGATAAACCTTTAGCTAGACACATCAAGAAAAAAAGGGAGAGAGCCCATATCAGTAAAATAAGAATGACTTCTAAGGCTAGGTTATAAAAGGCAATTCAGCTTCTGCCTGTTTCCCTCTCTTGAGATACATGTTCTGGGGGCTCTGCCATAAAATTCCTGGCTAGTAGAACACATAGAGACCTCAAAGAGATGGAGATACCCAAGGAGCTCCAGCTTTTCCAGCCTACAACAGTTTGGGTCTTTCCAATGTCAACCACCAGACATGTGAGTGAACAAAAACCTTCAGATGATTCCAGCCCACAGCTTTCAAGCTATCCCATATGATTGAGTAGGCAGAAATTAGATGTCCCTAATAAGTCCTGCCAAGATTACAGATTCTTGAGCAAAGTGATATACCCTGTAAATTCCAACTGCTTCATTACTGTGAACTCCAATTTCTTACTTCTCAGCTCAGAAAGATCACTCTGTTCTTCTTGATTTAACCTCTAAGTGCTATAATCTTAATGTGCCTACATGGAGAATGCCTGGGCAAATGTGGTGCTCCTTTTCTCACAAATCACAATCCTGAACGTTTTTATAGTTTTGTATGACAGGAAGGTTAGTTCACTATCAGTAGGTCCATTATGACAAGAGGACAAATATAAAACATTTTTTTACTTTGATGACAGTAAAATTCAAAGATAGAAATCCCCTGCTGGGCAGGAATATGATTATACCTTGGAGTCCTTTTAATTATTATAGGAGATTGCAAGAATGACTTCTTGGTAATTTTAATCACATAAAAACTTTTAAAATCTTGTTTCACTCCTGAAAAGTAGCAATAAATAAAATGGGGAAACTAATTTTTCCCCCTTAAGAGATATGAAAAACTATATTTTGAAAGTTTACTAACATATGAAGGTCACCTTGGCATTTTTGTGAGCTGTTTAGCATTTCAAAATATTTTCATGTAAAATTTTAACATATAATTTTTATCTCTGTAGCTAAAAAATGATGAAACAAGACAATCATAGGTAGAATGTCACTTTTCTACAAGATGTTTAGAAACATAATGTTTTGAAATTTTTCCATTTTACATACAACTCAATTAAAGTTATTATCTTTCTTTGGAATGACTCTCTGAATTTAATTGCTACTAAACTAATTTGCTTTTCTAAACTGTTTTTGCTGTTATAATTGTAACCTATTAGTTATATGCTAAACAACCAAGTTGGCAAACAGCTATTCCAAATTCTGTACAACAATTATACCAGTTGGAAACTGAAGCTCAGGAAAGATGGGCTGTCAAATGAAAATTTAGTAATTACTAAAATCTGAGTAAAAACTAACCTTTTTATTCAAGGTATAAATCAAATCGATAAGATCAGTCAAAGAGTTTAAAATGTTTTTTAGTTTAGCAGAATGAGAACACAAACAATTTGGGAAGAGTATCTCTTTAGTAATTATTACCAGCATATGGAGGCATTTTGAAAAGTAATACTAAATGCCCTAAAAATGAAACAAAAAACAAAATAAAATATAACAACCAAAGAGATAACCAATCACATAAAAATATTTTTAATTAAAATATAATTCCAGACAATGCAAAAAATGAAATCTGGAAGACTTACATAATAATGAGTCTCTTATTTCTGCTTAAATGTCATAGAAGGACTGCCCCTATGATGGTAGGTTAAGGAAGCTCTGGGCTGTGAGTTAAGAGGCACACCTTACCTTTGTGCCTAAATATCTCTCCAGTGCAAAGGGCTCATATTCTAATCATTAAACTTCTGCTTCTAAAAGTAAAGTAAATTCTGAAGGTTCTTCTGCTACAAATCAACTAGATCCTAAATAAAACATTGTTTTCACAGGCATTGCTAGACCCAAGGAAGTTAAGGAAAATCTACAAGAATAATTTACTAAATAAAATAACAAATATTCAGATAAATTTATGAGTTTAGGATGGAGTAGGAGCAGTGAGCAGTAATTGGAAAACAAACTGGAAAAGTGAAGTTGCCCCAAAAGAAAATGCTAATATTAGTGGAGCATTAAGAGACTAAATTCTCTGTCAGTTGCAAGATGGGAAATCTAATATTTACTCATTAGAATCTTTAATGTAAGCCCAAGTGATTCCAGGTTGACAACAACCTCTGGCTTTTAGCAGAAGCCAATGTAAATCCTCTTTGGAAGATGGAAAATTCTATTTAGGCTGCAGGATTTTCACAGATTAACCTCGAGCAAATTTATCTCAAAATCAAGATCAACAAAATTATTAAAAAAGAAGCCTCCATGACTGATATTTAGCAAAAATAACAGATTTCCTCAAGGACTTCAGATATTGAAATTATCAGGGAATACAATATAACTATGAATGAAATAGTTAAAGATATATAAATATATATATATATATTTTTTTTTTTTTTTTTTGCGGTATGCGGGCCTCTCACTGTTGTGGCCTCTCCTGCTGCGGAGCACAGGCTCTGGACACGCAGGCTCAGTGGCCATGGCTCACGGGCCTAGCCGCTCCACGGCATGTGGGATCTTCCTGGACCGGGGCACGAACCCATGTCCCCTGCAATGGCAGGCGGACTCTCAACCACTGAGCCACCAGCGAAGCCCAAGATATAGTTTTTAAAAGAATAAAAATGCAAAAGCAAAGAGAGACTTCAAAAAATGACTGGGAAGATTTTAAAAGGAAATGAAATATAAATTTTAGGTATAAATATAATTGTTAAAATTAAAAAAAAACAATGTATAAGTTAAACAGCAGATCAGACATAGCTGAAGGAGGAATTAGTGAACTGAAATAAATCATTCAGAATATAGTACAGAAGAAGACAAAATGGAAATATAAAAGAAATTTTTAGAAATATGAAGGAAAGAATAAGGTATAATGTAAGTTGAAGGAATTGCCAGAAAATGAGAATAAAGAAAATAGAAAAGAGGCAATATTTGCAGAGATAATGGCTGAAAATAATTTCATGAAAAGCATGAATCTGTACGTAAGGGAAGCAAAGTAAATACAAAGCAGGATAAATTAGAAAAGGTTTACACTTTCACACTTTGTGATGAAACAACACAAAACCAAAGAGGAGCTTTTAAAAGCAGCCAAGGAGGCAAGGTGGATCATCTACAAAGAATGACAACAATGGAAGGTATAAGGTAAAGGAACTTCTAAAAGAAAGAAGGAAATAAAATGACCACAGACAGGAGGTAGGACATTGAAGAAGAAATGGTTCTCAAATATGTTGGTAAACATGTAGATAAACATTGTGTGAAATAATAAAAATAGTACTATCTTATTTATAGGTTAAAAAAGGAACACAGCTAAAGAAAAACAAGATGTTTGTTGGGAGGAGAGAGTGATGTTAAAGTGGTCTAGAGCAGTGTTTAATATTTTATTCACTTGGGAATAGTTTTTTTAAAAAGTGAATTCTCATTTAGCAGATGTTGTATCCACTTTGACGAAATAGGAAGCATGCCCATGAACAATTTGGTTCAGATGTCGAGATTAATGATCACACACACACACACACACACACACACATATCCCAAGAGGAGTTGTAAAGGTTTATTACTCATATAATGAGGCTTGCTGGAAAGAACAGCATAGCTGCCAAGCATTCCAAATTGACTTGAGTGAACCAGAAGAGGAAACTAGCTTAGAGTTTTTATGGTAGTTAGTGGTGGGCTGGATGAGGGTTCTTATGAGTGGCTTTGAACTTCTCACAGGTGGCAAAGGAAGGAGCACCTGGGCTTTCTTATTCAGCTTGTTCAGATGTGTGGCAGAAGGGGAAGAGTGAGGCATGAGACTTAAAAGTTGTCAGCAGCTCAACATACAAGAAAAAATGGAGGCGGATCCTATTACAGTTCACCCCAGTCATCATGTGACTGATGACTGAAATATGCTCTGTTTCATTTAATTGATTTTGAACTTAAGTAAGCCATTATGGTGCTCTGTGAGGCCAGTAAGGGAAGTGAAAGTTCCATTGAAAGCCTTATTCAAGAGCCCAACGTTGTTCCTTCTGAGAAGTGAAATGAGTGCCTTGGTCACTATCAATGAAATCTAGAACTCTGCAGAGGATCAGGGGTGTCTTGCTTTAGTATGTGCAGAGGTAGATGTAATGTTGATTTATATTTTTGGCATTTATGAAGCAAGAGATTCCAAGGATTCTTACCCAGAAGAGTGCAACCTTGTATGAGGAATTGTTGTTTTTGCCATTGGTTGGTCCACACAGTC
Source organism: Stenella coeruleoalba (assembly GCF_951394435.1). Lineage (NCBI taxonomy): Eukaryota > Metazoa > Chordata > Mammalia > Artiodactyla > Delphinidae > Stenella > Stenella coeruleoalba. The sequence continues at coordinate 76,524,142 of NC_137154.1, forward strand.
AGACCATTGGCAATGGCACAAGAGTCTGTAAAATATGCAGCTGGACCTGACTTTTCACTGGGTCATCCATAAACAAGATGAGTGTCTGAAGTTTGGCCAATTTTGCTGACATCCTGGTTAAGGAATAAGAAGCAGTAACTCTCCACTGAACTTCATATGTGTTATGTATATGGTAGATGGACTCTGTTTGCTCTTCACTTGATATCAAGGGGCTGACTAGGTAGCCAAGAGATCTGTGAGAGGATTGACTTCCTCTAGCACCATGGCCTGTAGCAAGAGACTAAAGATAGGGGAGGCCACCCCTTCCTGCAGGTAGATATGCCAGGCGACCCAGGTTTGGTTCCATCCTGTAGCAAGGCAGCCTCAGTGGCCAAGCAGAGATTGCAGCATATTGCTTTCTTAACCCAGGGAACTGGGTATGAGGAGGGTCATGAGCCCAGGGCCTGTGAGAGCCTCTATTTCCAAGAAAACCCAGTATGTGGCCAGTAGTCACCACTCTAATAACATATGGGATGGAACCGAGGAAAGTAGTTTCTTGTATCAGAAGCCCATAGGCAACTTAAAGCCATCGTGAATGGCCAGAGACTCCAGGAGGCATGAGAGGAGGTTAAGCCTCTACAATGAAGGAGTTTCTTGAGAGTACTTCTGGAAGTTGTATTGCAATCTGAACAAATTCTAGAGCCTTTTGCTAGAGGGTGTCCCATTCAAGGTGGGTCAGTTTGCAACTTAAGTAAAATTTTATAAATAAAGAATATGTTGCCTTCAAAACCCTAAAAGGCCTAAAAGAGGCTGGGCTTGTTTAATGTGGTTGCTAAGAGAGTAGTTATTTCTTAACAGTGTCAGGGATGGAGCTGCACTCAGTTTACCAAGTAATTTTCAGGGATTTAAGCATGATGGCAGAACGTTGCACTATGTGTGGGACAATGGCCCATCCCCCCCTTTTTGCGAGTTTCTTTGTAAGTATTTATATGTCCTTAATGTTTGTGTCAAGTAAATATCTTTAGAGGAGGATGTCATCAGTATGATTTCATATTTGTGCCCCAAGAGAAAGTTGGATGTCGCTAAGATCTCACCTGCACAGGTCGTGTGCTATGGCAAGACTGTTGAATCATTGAGTGAAAAGTGTTGTGTGAATCTGCTAGGACTGTCATAACAAAATATCACAGACTGGGTGGCTTAGACAAACCAAATGTGTTTTCTTACAGGTCTGGACGTTAGAAATCCAAGGTCAAGGTGTCAGCAGGTTTGTTTTCTTCTGATGCCTCTCTCCTTGGCTTACAGGTGACTGCCTCTTCACTGTGTTCTTACCTGGTTGCCCCTCCATCTGTGTGTTTTCTGTGTCCTAACCTCCTCTTCTTATAAGGACACCAGTTATATTGGATTAGGGCTACAATTATGACTTCATTTTACCTTAATTACCTCTTTGAAGGCTCAACTTCTAAATACAGTCAAATTCTAAGTATTGGGTGTTAAGACTTCACCATATGAATTTGGGGGGGGGACACAATTCAGCCTGTAAGTGTATTGTTTCTTTGAAGGTGAAGGCAAACTGCGGTGAGAGACTGTTGAAACAGACACTGAACAGAACATAGTATTCAAATCTATAGTAGTAAAATATTTACCAGTTGCTGATTAGATGGAGTCAGTAATTTCAATAATATTGGTTATGAGGACCTAAATGGGTGGGACCACAGCATTATGGTTGTGGTAAAATGCTGAAGCATGATTAATTGTTTCCAAGTTTAAGAAAAGTTAAATAAGCCTGTTAAATAGAGAAGCAATGGATGTAATCATCCCTTTCCAAATAGATCTTAAAAAATTGATTTTAATTCTTGACGGTCCTGTTTTAATTTAATTAGGCACTATTAACAATTTTAACTAGGGAGGGGTGGTTCATGGGGTCCCATTTTGTCAATCCAATTGTAAGGGCAAATATTTAATTTTTATTGCTCACTGGGTTAAAGAATTCAAGCCTTCCATGGGATATTTTAAGTCAATGGCTGATATGACCATTGGAAGTTTAGACACGGCAATAGGTTCAAAGATCAAGATGGTTGTCCTCTATTTTGTGTTCTCTTAAGATTATAGGTCAATGGTCCCCAACCTTTTTGGAACCAGGGACTAGTTTCGTGGAAGACAGTCTTTCCACGGACAGACGGTATGGTAGGGAGGGATGGTTCAGGTGGTAATGCAAGCGATGGGGAGCGATGGGTAGCAGCAGATGCAGCGCCGCTCACTTCCTGTTGTGCAGCCTGTTTCCTAACAGGGTTTCCTAACAGGGGTCCCCTGGGGTTGAGGACTTCTGTTATAGGGGATTTCGTGTTTAAATTTAGTGCGAACCCCAGATATAAGTTTAATTCAGACCACAGTATCGATTAAGGCCATGAAAGTTTGCCAATTGGTGCACATCAGCAGATAATAAATTTAATTCAGAACCTATGTTGTAGAAGTGCAAGAGCCAATCAGTGCTCTTTTATCTTTTTGTTGCATAAATTCTTTTAGTAAATTTTGGGTTTCCAATTGGGTCAAATTGTGGATGTGTTTCACTTTTTGTTGTTTTCCTCCTATATCCAGGTTTCCTTCTTTCTTTTTCTCCCTTCCTCCCTCCCTCTCTCCCTCTCTTTCCTTCCTTCCTTCCCTCCTTCCTTCCTTCCTTCCTTCCTTCCTTCCTTCCTCTCTCTCTCTCTTTCTTTCTCTTTCCTTCCTTCCTTCCTTCCTTCCTTCCTTCCTTCCTTCTTTCTTTCTTTCTTTCTTTCTTTCTTTCTTTTTCTTTCTTTCTTTCTTTCTTTCTTTCTTTCTTTCTTTCTTTCTTTCTTTCTTTCTTTCTTTCTTTCTTTCTTTCTTTCTTTCTTTCTTTCTTTCTTTCTTTCTTTCTTTCTTCTCTCTTTCTCTCTCTCTCTCTCTCCCTTCCTCCCTCCATTTCTTTCTCTTTCTTTCATGCTTTCTTCTTTACTTCCTTCTGAGTAGTTATTGGATTATTTTAGAGGTTGAGGTTCTCCCTACCCTGCTTATATTAACAAGTTTATGCCATCAGAGTTAAAGGGCTTTCTCATGGCAATGATTGAATTAGCCCTTTACTGTGCACCAGGAGTGCCATGGTCTGGATCATTTTAGGAAACAGAGGCATAGGCAAACGCATTTTTGTAGGGTCATAGTGGCATCAGCATGCCACATAGTAATTGCTCTTCTACTCATGAAACCACACAATGGACCAGTATATTGCCCAAGGTATCAGTGATTCCCCTGAGTGCTCTATAGAATGGAGGTACCACCTGGTTGAGGCATACAGCCAATGGTCCGAGGGTAAGAGTCCTTGGCTTATGCTGGCATCAAGACAAATGATTCAATTTGAGAAACACAGGTAGGTCTGAGTCACAAAACAGGAGCCAGGGCCACTTTAATGAGGGCCTCAATACCATATGCCTGGCTCTAAATGCCAATTATAATTTTAATTTTTTTCTTCCAGTTTTATTGAGATATAATTGACATATAATGCTGTATAAATTTAAAAGGCATACAGCATAATGATTTGGCTTATATACATCATGAAATGATTATCATGATAAGTTTAGTGAATATCCACCAACTCATATAGATACAAAATAAAAGAAATAGAAAAAAATTCTTCCTTGTGATGAGAACTCTTAGGATTACTTCTTTAACAGCCTTCATATATAACATACATCAGTGTTACATTTATCATGTTGTACATTACATCCCTAGTACTTATTAATCTCATCACTGGAAGTTTGTACCTTCTGACTGCCTTCATTCAATTCCCATTCCCCCCAGCCTCCATCTCTGGTAACTACAAATCTGATTACTTTTTCTATGAGTTTATATGTTTTTAAAGTATAATTGACCTGCAACAGTATGTTAGTTCCTGCTGTACAACAGATGATTGAATGTTTCTATACATTTCAAACTGATCGCCCCAATAAGTTACGATATGTCACCATACAAACAAACTACATATCATATGGTTTTTATTCTCCAATTTGTTAATGTGATGTGTCACAATATATGATTTGCAGATATTGTACCATCCTTGCATCCCTGGAGTAAATCCCACTTGATCATAGGGTATGATCCTTTTAATGTATTGAATTTTGTTTACTAGTATTTTGTTGAGGATTTTTGCATCTGTGTTTATCATAGGTATTTGCCTGTAGTTTTCTTTTAATGTGGTGTGTTTATCTTTTGGTATGAGGGTGATGCTGACCTCATAGAATGAGTTCCTTCTTCCACAATTTTTGGAATAGTTAGGTGATAACTCTTCTCTAAACATTTGGTAGAATTCACCTGTGAATTGACATATATACTCTACCAAATGTAAAATGGATGGCTAGTGGGAAGCTGCAGCATAGCACAGGGAGATCAGCTTGGTGCTTTGTGATGACCTAGAGGGGTGGGATAGGGAGGATGGGAGGGAGGCTCAAGAGGGAAGGGATATGGGGACACATGTATGCATAAGACTGATTTGCTTTGTTGTACAACAGAAACTAACACAGTATTGTGAAGCAATTATACTCCAATAAAGATCTATTAAAAAAACAAACAAAAAAACCCAGTATGGTACTGGCATAATGAGAGAAATATAGATCAATGGAATGGAATTGAGTTTCCAGAAATAAACTCATGCATTTATGGCCAAAAAAACCCAAAACCAAACCAAAACAAAACTGTCCTCAATTTCTTTCTATCCTTTTTTCTGTTCAGCTTTAGTGATGTCTACTACTCTGTCCTCCAGCTTGCTGATCTGTTCCTCTGTATCATCTAGTCTGCTGTTGATTCCTTCTAGTGTATTTTTAAAATTTCAGTTACTGTATTATTCACTTCTATTTGGTTATTATTTATATTTTCTAATTCTTTGTTCAAAACTTCTAACTTCTTACTCTGTTTATCCGATCTTCTCCCAAGTTCTTTGAACATCTTTACCATCATTACCTTGAAGTCCTTATTAGGTAGATTGCTTATGTCCACTTCACTTATTTCTTCTTTAGTGGTTTTATCTTGTTCTTTTGTTTGGAACATAGTGCTCTGTTGCCTCATTTTGCCTGATTTTCTGTTTTTATTCTATGTATTTTGTACATTGGTTACCTTTCCTGACCTTGGAGAAGTGGTCTTTTGTAAAAGACATCCTGTGCATCCCAGCAGTGTGCTCCCCTTTGGCCACCAGAGCAATATACTCTCAGGGTACCCCCTATGGGAGCTGCATGGGTCCTTTTTTTATGGCAGGCTGACTACTGTGGGTGGTCTGGTAGCCGCGGCTGGCCCCTGGTCCAATTGGTTGCCAGGCCCTGCCATGTGCAGAGGATGTTGGCTGCTTGTTAGCAGGACTGGATCATGAGACAGCTGGATGCAGAGTTCTGGGGTGTGCCGTGCAGTCCTGGAGCTGGTGCTGGCTCACTGGTAGGCAGAGCTTCGTTCTGACGTGAGTGGTTGTGGGGCTGGAGGTCCCAGATTTAGTGTTTGCCTACTGCTGGGTGGGGCCAATTCTTGACATTGCTGGCTGCTGGGTCCAGGTTTTTCCAATGCTGGTACTATTGCAGTGGTGGGTGGGGCTGGATATTGGGGTAGCTGGCTGTGGGGTTCAAGTTGTCCTGAGGCTGATGTTGGCCTGCTCATGGAGGGGGGCAGGGGTGTCCCTGGGGGTGGCATCATCCTGCTTGTGGGTGGAGCTAGGTCCCAGGATCTCTGGCTGCAGGACTCTGGTGGTCCCACAGCTAGTGCTGATACACTGGTATGTGTGGCTGGGTTCTGGTAGACAAGACCACTTCATGGGGTGGCTGTGGCCTAAGGAGGTCTTAAGACAGTTGACCTACTGGTGGGTGGGGCTCTGTCCCTGCTGGCTAGTTACTTGGACTGAGGCATCCCAGTACTGATGCTGACAGGCTGGTGGGTGGGGCCAGGTCCCAGGGCTAATGAGCTACTGGGAGGATTCTAAAATGGTGCTTGTCAGTACCAGTGTCCTTGTGGTAGAATAAGCTCCCAAAAATGGCTGCCACCAGTGTCTATGTCTGAAGGAAGAACACCAGTTGCCTCCTGCCTCTCTTAAAGGCTCTCCAAGATCAGCAGGGAGGTCTGACCCAGGCTCCTTTCAAATTACTGCTTCTGCCCTGGGTCCCAGAGCATTTGAGATTTTTGTGTGCACCCTTTAAGAGTGGAATCTCTATTTCTCACAGCCCTCTGCCTCTTCCAAAAGTAAACTCCACTGGCCTTCAAAGCCAAATGTTTTGTGGGTGCATCCTCCTGGTGCAGGACACTGCCCTCCAGACTGAGGAGCCCGATGTGGGGCTTAGACCCCTTGTTCCTTGGGGAGAACCTCTGAAAAAGTAATATTTCTCCCATTTCTGGGTCACCTACCTGAGTGAATGGTCTTGACTATACCACATTTCTACCCCACCTACCTGTCTCGTTGTAGTTCCTTCTTTATATCTTTAGTTGTAGGAGATCTTTTCTGCTGGTCTTCTGGTCTTTCTCATAAATAGTTGCTCTTCAAGTAGTTGTAATTTTGGTGTGCCTGTGGGAGGAGGTGAGCTCAAGGTCTTCCTACTCTGTCACTTTGGCCACACCCCCTATGTGCTAATTATGACTTTGGAATTAGATTGATTAAGTCTGTAACAGAGGCCTGCTGGACTCAGTAAACATAGGACAAAATGGCACAGGTCAAAGTAAAAGCTCACCTGCAGGAAGCAGATCCATTTAATAAGCCAAAACAAGAGAAGAAACAATCCCAGTGGTTGTAGTTGTAGTCTAGATAACCATCTCACTCTGCAAAAGTCTCCTTTCTTGTCTCTTTTTCACCATTTCAGCCCTGCTTGAGACACACCCTACTGTCCCCAGCAAGCCTCATTATGTGAGTAATAAGCATTTTTAAGTTTTTTTAAACTTTTTAAAACTTAAGAAAAAAATAAACATTTATAAACACACTTCTTTGTGTGTGTGTGTATGTATGATGTTATCATACTTGACATCTGAACCAAATTTTAGGTGGTCCATCCTTTTTCTGCAGAATAGCTACAGTAGTAGTTCTAGGGTGGGATATGAGAATGGGCATTTCAAACAAGCTCCCAAATAAGGCCAGTGGTGATGGTCCATAGACAACACTTTAGGTAGCAAGATTCTAGAGTTCTAGCCCTTTATTATTTGAGAGATTAAGATACTGAGTAACTTTAGCATTTTTAAATGTAAGTATACATCATATAATTTTTAGGGTAACCATAGAAGAAAAAGTGTGTAACAGCAAAAATCATTCAATAAAAATAAAATAGAGGAGTAATAGAAGCATATGAATATAATAAGACATCCAAATATAACACCAAATATATCAATGATCACGGTAAATGTAAATGGAATAAGCTTGACAAATAAACAATAGAAATATTTTATGTTATTTTTGAAGACCTAGAAATGTATGGACCAAAAGTAAGACTGGAGGGCTTCCCTGGTGGCACAGTGGTTGAGAGTCTGTCTGCTAGTGCAGGGGACACGGGTTCGAGCCCTGGTCTGGGAGGATCCCACATGCCGTGGAGCAACTGGGTCCGTGAGCCACAACTACTGAGCCTGCGCGTCTGGAGCCTGTGCACTGCAACAAGAGAGGCCGCGATAGTGAGAGGCCTGTGCACCACGATGAAGAGTGGCCCCCGCTTGCCACAACTAGAGAAAGCCTCACACAGAAACGAAGACCCAACGCAGCAAAATAAATAAATAAATAAACTTCTACCCCCAATATTTTCTAAAAAACAAACAAACATAAACTATTCTCAGCCTCATAGAACCCAAACAGAAGTCAACCCCCAAAATGTGCAAGGACAAAAGGGGGGGAAAAAAAAAGACTGGAAAAATATATGCCAGGCATGTTAACCAAAAAAGAATGATATCTTAAAAAAAAAAGTAAGGATATCTATATTAATATCAGAAAAATGCATCTCTGACAAAAATTATTCTTTGGCATAGAGAAGGTCAATATGTAATGATAATAGGTTTAATTTACTAGAATTTATAATAATTCTAAACTTACATCCACTTAATAAAATAGCTTCAATCATTATAGATGAGTATGAATAATAAGAACTCTAATGTATATTGTTAGTGGGGATATAAATTTGTACAATCCACTTTGGTGAGCAACATGGCTTTATACTTAAAGTTTAACAGTCTCATATAATATGACTTATTATATTCATGTGAATTAATAAGGTTAATTATATACCCTAAAGAAAACCTTGTAAATGTGCAAGAATATTCATAGTATTGTTATTGTTTGTACTAACAAAATACTAGAAACATCCAAAATATTCATTGACAGGAAAATAGATAAATTGTGATATATTCATACAATGGAATATTAAGTAGCAGAGAAAAAGAATGAATTCCTACCACACACAGCATGGCTGTATCTTTAGTGAAAAATTCAAGTCATTGAAGATTTCATGTGGTATAAATCTATTTTTATATATGTCAATAACAAGCAAAAGTAAAGGATTATTACATTTTAAAAATGTTCATTATTTAATGTACTCATTTAATAAGGGTTAGATACATATTTGAAAAACTATTAACAATTTTAAAATCAAGAGAAAATGCATCCAAAAATTTGTGTAGTGGTTACCTCTGGTGGCATGAGGATTAGAGAGGAGTGGAACACTTAGGTAAGTGTTAATATGTTTATTATGCTATTTTTCTTAGTTTGTGTGGTAGATTAATGGACATTCTTTTATCAATATGTTTAACATATATACGATATAGTCCCTTGTAATCAGATATTATACTATGAAAAATTTTAATTTAAAAATATATGGGGCATATCCCTTACCTAACATGGCAAAACAACAAAAACTTATAGGTTTTGCTGTTATAAATAAAGAAAAATCTCCAGAGGAATAAATTAAATAATTGCCAACATTTGTAGGAAAATTAGCCTTTACTAACAGGAGGGTTAAAAGTAACGTGAGGGTGCAGGGGACCTGTTGGAGCTGTGGGAGGAATGATGATTGGGTATGAAGGGGTGGGTTAAAGAACGCTGAAAAGGAAAGATGGGGGGTCCTGAATGCAAAGAATTTAGCATTTCCAACCACATCTGCCTTATAACACCACTCCTTTAATTGGAGTTGTTCAAATAACTTTGGAAAATGCTATATACTACATTTAGCGTTGACTCTTCACCCATTTCCAAATTCACAATGCACATTAACATTTTATGAACAATGCTCTTTAACATTTGTGAGAAACCCCACCAATTAGCAAGTAAAAAAAGAAAACCCATTTAGCTTTATTTAAGTGAACATTGCCCAGTCTGACCATGAGGCTCTTTTTCCCCATGTGACAATTCACATCTTATATAACTGATTTTTCTTTAGAGATTGCATTGAGTAAGGCTGGCCTATGTAATTTTACCTAAAGCCAGTAGAGGTGTAGGGCCACATGTCAGCCAGAGATATGAGGGGAACTGAGACAAGTTGGCATCACATGGGAGAGACTGTAAAGAATTTAAACTTTGAAAGTTAAATCAGACTTTGGCATAGTTGCCAGATGTTGGTTTACAATTAAAATTCACTTTATACTTACCCTTGTGACACTACAGATTCACTCTAAGCTTCTGAAGGAATTGTGCATGTGCATGATTGGTGTGTATGTTTGTGTGTACATGCAAATGTGTATGTGCAGCATTATTTTTTCTGCTAAATGAACTGACAGCAAAAATGTAGCCAACCATATCCTTTCTAAATCTAAATTTGGGAATTTAAGTTATTAAGGGGTTTGATGACCTGGAACAAATAGTTCAGCTGGTCAAGGATTTGGAGGAATGTAGTTGAAGAGGAACCAAAAAAAGACTCTTACTTCCTGTGGTATGTGGTAAATGGAACATTTTAAGCTACTAATTTAAACCCTTGTGTTTTGGGCACATAATATTCCATTAAAAGTCATTTGAGTCTTCTTCTAATCTACTTTGCAATCTTCAGTTTTTCTGTGCTATTTATTTGTATGAAGTAAAGTTGGAGTAGCAACTGCTTCAAACCAAACAGGCTGGTGATTTTTTTAAAACAGAAATTGCCTAAAAAATTTCTGTATTTCAATGCCCTGGGTCATGGTGTTCTAGAATGAGTTTAGGCATGCTACAGGCAACTTCCAAATTGTTTTCTTTTCCACTTTTTTTGTACCTAGATTCTAGCAGGAGCATTTTCAATCTTTAGTCAATTTTATACAGCCCTATTATAAAAACTAAGTGTCAAAGCATTTTTTTATCTCATCCTAAGGAACTTGAGAATTTGGGCAATATATATGATCTACAACAATAGAAGAATAGAAGGATGTGAATGAATGAGCCTAATTAATATTCCTTGGTAATTTAAATTATTCCTCAAATTGCCTTAAAGACCTTTACAGATGTGCTACTGTGAAATTCCTTTCCCAAACTATATTCTCTAATTGTACATTCCTTAGCTGGTATGCCTATTCCGGACATCAGAAATGTTACTGCAATGGATAAGTAGTAAACATTTAGTCCAGAAAGCAATATATAGCAATAATTAGAGAGACTTTTATGCTTTGATTTTTTTGAAAAAGGAAAGAAAAAAAGAATTGAGAAGGACTGTACCAACACTAGTGAGATCATAACCAGACAATCAAAAAGCAAACTATACATAAAGAACTGTCCCAATGTTAATTTCAAGTTCCCTTACATCACAAGACAAGCTATGCCTCACTGAAGTGGTTGTATTTGTTTATATTAAGAAGATAGACTTTATTCAGTCTTGTTCATATTTTTATTTTGCTCTTGTTATTCAAGTTATGCCAATCCTTTGCTATGTATCCTGGGCTGGTCTCAACCACAAGCTTCTTGGGTATCTTTCTCATTACTATAGCAGAATCTTGCACCAATTGGAGTTCAGCAAATGGAGGTTGAATAATTGTTGGCCACATATACTGGGATAGTCATGTTTTGTTATAAAACTTGTTTACCAAAAAGCTCTAAGTCTTAGCTTCTGTCTTTCCTCAAAGTTCATTTTAGAAACTTTATTCATTTTATCGTAGAGAAAAATTTGCTTTCCTTATCCTTCTCTGTGTATCTGGCATTAATTATTCAGAAATGGCCTTTTTCTGCTTGTTCCGCATAGAACCGTCTGACATGAGTGCTCTGTGTATTCTACTTGATAAGCAGTCTGCATTATACCTTGCCTTGGGATATTGCTTTTTTGGTGGGAATATTAACTTCATTATTGAAGTCTGAGCTGAAAATAGATTGCCCCTAATTTAGGAAAAGGCTGGATACCATGACACTTCCTGGTCAACATCATTCTATATCTCCCAGTGACTATTTCTTAACCATTTGTATCCAGTATGATATAGGCTATTCCTTCATATTTATTGTCTAATGTAATGCTCTGACAACATAAAATGAGGTTCATATTAATACTATTTTCATTTTAAAGAAACTAAAACAGAGAGATATTATGTGAGTTGCTTGAGTTCTCACAATAAAAGTCAGACCCTAGATTCTATTACTATAGAAGGTCTGGCTACAAAGCCTGGCTTCCCACCATAGCGTATTTGAACTTGCAACTGCACTGTTCAGTCCAGCTATGTGATCATTTCTATGACTCTTTATTTTCTTTTTAGCAAAATATATGTCAGCGTGGTAAAAGTCATTGATCTGGGCATTTAGGATCTTAAACTTTAGAATCTCTCTCTCTCTCTCTCTCTCCCTGCTTCCTTCCTCTCACAGATTTGCTTTTATCTCATTAAATAATAGCAATGAGCCGATCACACACATATTTTAAAATATAACTGCATATTTAAGCTGGGTTTGAAGGATGTCTGAAGTGTTATAAGGTGAAGAGAGAACGGATGGCCTGGCCAGGTGAAGGGAGTAACACATATAAAACATTGGTGTATGAAAGTACCTAATGTATTCACATATTCAAAAAGTATCCAAATACATGAAGCTTTTAAAAGCATTTCTTGGATTCTATGTTATAAATCCTGAGTAATAATTTGATTAACCATTTAAACTAAGTATAGAGGAAAACACCATTTGAGAAATTGACTCGAAGCCTAGAAGATTAATTTATCTTTGTTAATGTTTAAACAGATTCTCATATTACCTTCATTCTGAAACTCAAAATCATTATAATAATTCGAGTTCTGGGGTTCTAATACAACTGTATTTTATCTGAATTTGTTAAGTAAAAGATCGCATATAATTATTTCTTGTAATTAATATTCAGCTGTATATTAGAAGCTAGAATGTATAAGGATATCTTTTTTAAACCCTATCTTCAAGCAGTTGTTTTAAAACATCCTCAAATGATGACTGCTTAGTTATCTTTTTTAAATCTCCACAACTCGCCTTTGTATACTCTTAGAGGTTAGTATCTTAGGTTATCAATAAATTCCTCTTTACTTCTAATTAAGTTCAGTATCCTCTTAGTATCCTCTGAGAAGGACAAACTAGTGTTCACAATGCTTTATTGTATCTTCAAAGCTGTGCTCCTTTTTCCTAGTGCACACAAAATTGGCTTCCAGAAAGGAGCCTGAGCTAGATTTCAGCTGCCACCCCTTTAGCTGGACATATCTGTGCAGGGAAAAAGGTGCACAAGCAGTCTTACCGGTGGAGCTTGTTAAAATAGAGATTACTGGGTTATACACGAGACCTATTGATTCAGAATCTCTGATGATTAAAACCTTTAATTCACTTATCCAGTGATTCCTTTGGATTCAGCATCACATTTGTCCATAAACAGATTTGGGAATCACTTCTCTACATAGAAACAAAATGGAAAAAGTCAATGCCTTCATTCATCATTCATTTGTTGATTCAAGAAATCAGCCATGTAGAGCTCTCTATGTGTCAGAAGTTGGGGAAATGAGCAAGACACAATCCTTGATCTCAAGAAGCAGCAGACTATATGTGTCAATATATTAAAAAACAAACTATTTGACCAGATAAGTGTTACAGTAGAGGGATGGACAAAATTCTGTGGAAAGAAATGTAAATTTAGGGAATCTAAAAAAGTCTCACAGCAGAGAAAATATTTGATCTAGGATTTAGAGGATGATAAGTACAAGTTTGCCAGGCAAAGAAGAGGATGAACCATCCAGGGAAAGGGAATAGAAATGAGTGGTGGAAGTTTCTGATTGGTTTAGGGAATGGCAAGAATAATAGGGTGGCTAGAGAGTGGGATAAATGGGTAAGGATGTGGTAGTAGAACTTGAATTTGGAAAGATAATTAGAAAACAGAAATTCCATGCTATGAATTTGTCCTTTATCCTAATAGGGAGTCAATCAAGTTTCTTAGCATATGTTTTAACTTGAACATTTTGCTTTAAGATGGTAACTCTCCTAGTGGTGTGAAAGGGGGAATCAAGAGAGAAAAGCTGTTGAAAAGAAACCCAGCTCATGCTTCTTCTTCATCTCTCACTTTTTCACTTTCCTTTCTTTCCTCTTCCTTCCATCTACTTTTTAATTCTCTCCCTCCCTCCATTCCTTCCCTTTCCTTTCTTTTTTCTTCCCTTCTTTCTCTTTTTTTCCCTTTCCACCCTTCTTTCCTCGCTTCTTCCTTCCTTTCAGTAAATATTTATTGAGTAGACACCATGTGCTAAACCCAATACTAGGCTTTGAGGATATGAAAATGAGTGAAAGATAGCTTCTTATTCCCAGTGCTCATTGTCTAGAAGGGGAAGCAGATAAGTTGATCCATCATTATGCTGTGGTAAAGCATGAAAAAGATAAGACATGTGCATTTAAGTAGGAGATGAGGAAAACTTGCAGTAAGGTTCTGTTAATGGAAGAAGAGGATAAAGTTAGAGCCAGTGGATCATCCTAAGGTAGAACCTGTATGGTTTAATAAAATTAATACCCATAATAGAAAACAGTTATGTTGCACCTAGTATACAACTATCCTATGATATGTGTGGGATGTGTGTATGTGTATGTGTGTATGTTTAATCCTCATATGCACCCTGGGGAGTAGCACATTTACACCATATTAATAAATTGAAGGATAAAAACCATATGATCAACTCAATAGATGTAATAAAAGATTTTGACAAAATTCAACACCCATTTATGATAAAAAACTCTCCAGAAAGTGGGCATAGAGGGAACCTACCTCAACATAATAAAATCCATATATGACAAACACATAGCCATCATCATTTTCAATGGTGAAAGTTTGAAAGCATTTCCTCTAAGATCAGGAACAAGACAAGGGTGCCCACTCTCACCACTATTATTCAACATAGTTTTGGAAATTTTAGCCATGGCAATCAGAGAAGAAAAAGAAATAAAAGGAATCCAAATTGGAAAAGAAGAAGTAAAACTGTCACTGTTTGCAGGTGATGTGATACTATACAGAGAAAGTCCTAAAGATGCCACCAGAAAACTATTAGAGCTAATCAATGAATTTGGTAAAGTAGCAGGATACAAAATTAATGCATAGAAATCTCTGGCATTCCTATACGCTAACAATGAAAAATCAGAAAGAGAAATTAAGGAAACATTCCCACTTACCAGTGCAACAAAAAGAATAAAATACCTAGGAATAAACTTACTTAAGGAGACAAAAGACCGGTATGCAGAAAACTCTAAGACACTGATGAAAGAAATCAAAGATGATACAAACTGATGGAAAGACATACCATGTTCTTGGATTGGAAGAATCAACATTGTGAAAATGACTATACTACCCAAAGCAATCAACAGATTCAATGCAATCCCTATCAAATTACCAATGGCATTTTTTACAGAACTAGAACGAGAAATCTTACCATTTGTATGGAAACACAAAAGACCCCGAATAGCCAAAGGAATCTTGAGAAAGCAAAACGGAGCTAGAGGAATCAGGTTCCCAGACTTCAGACTAGACTGCAAACCTACAGTAATCAAGTCAGTATGGTACTGGCACAAAAATAGACATATAGATCAATGGAACAGGATAGAAAGCCCAGAGATAAACCCACACACATATGGTAACCTTATCTTTGACAAAGGAGGCAAGAATATACAGTGGAGAAAAGACAGCCTCTTCAATAAGTGGTGCTGTGAAAACTGGACAGCTATATGTACAATAATGAAATTAGAACACGTCCTAACACTATACAGAAAAATAAACTCAAAATGGATTAAAGACCTAAATGTAAGGCCAGACACTATAAAACTCTTAGAAGAAAAAATAGGCAGAACACTCTATGACATAAATCACAGCAAGATCCTTTTTGATGCACCCCCTAGAGTGATGGGAAGAAATGGGACCTAATGAAACTTATAATCTTTTGCACAGCAAAGGAAATCATAAACAAGATGAAAAGACAACCCTCAGAATGGGAGAAAATATTTGCAAATAAAACAACTGACAAAGGATTAATCTCCAAAATATACAAGCAGCTTATGCAGCTCAATATAAAAGAAACAAAAACCCAATCCAAAAATGGGCAGAAGACCTAAATAAAATTTCTCCAAAGAAGACATATAGATTGCCAACAAACATAAGAAAAGATGCTCAACATCACTAATTATTAGAGAAATGCACATCAAAACCACAATGAGGTATCACCTCACACCAGTCAGAATGGCCATCATTAAAAAATCTAGAAACAATAAATGTTGGAGAGGATGTAGAGAAAAGGGAACCCTCCTGCACTGTTGGTGGGAATGTAAATTGATACAGTCACTATGGAGAACAGTACGGGGGTTCCTTAAAAAACTAAAAATAGAACTACCATATGACCCAGCAAGCCCACTACTGGGCATATACCCTGAGAAAACCATAATTCAAAAAGAGACATGTACCACAATATTCATTGCAGCACTATTTACAATAGCCAGGACACAGAAGCAACCTAAATATCCATCGACAGATGAATGGATAAAAAAGATGTGGCATATATATATACAATGGTATATTACTCAGCCATAAAAAGGAAAGAAATTGAGTTATTTGTAGTGAGCTGGATGGACCTAGAGTCTGTCATACAGAGTGAAGTAAATCAGAAAGAGAAAAGCAAATATCGTACACAAACTCATATATATGGAATATAAAAAGATGGTACTGATGAACCTAGAGACAGGGCAGGAATAAAGATGCAGATGTAGAGAACGGACTTGAGAACATGGTGGGGGAGGGGAAGCTGGGACAAAGTGAGTAGCATTGACCTATATACACTACCAAATGTAAAATGGATGGCTAGTGTGAAACTACTGCATAACACAGGGAGATCAACTCGATGCTTTGTGATGACCTAAAGCAGTAGGATAGGGAGGGTGGAAGGGAGGCTCAAGAGGGAGGGGATATGGGCATATATGTATACATATAGCTGATTCACTTTGTTGTACAGAAGAAACTAACACAACATTGTAAAGCAATTATACTCCAATAAAGATGTGAAAAAAAACATTCATTTTATAAATTTTAAAAACTGAAGTACACAGGGGTTAAACGTTTTTTTGCTGAGGTCTCAGTGCTTGGCAGTACCAAGTCTAAATCAAGCTATTAATCACTGATTCTAGAATCAGTGTTCTCAAATGATGGAAGATGTGAGGGATAGGGAGCGGTACATAAAGACTGTCAGGTTTGTAACTTGAGGAATTGGGTAGATGGCAGTTCCATTCACTGAGAGAGAGACTATGTGGAGAGAGGTGGCGAAGGAGAAAGATAGTGAAGTTAGTTTAGTAAATGTTAATTTAAAGGTTACATACTTGTGGATATACTCAATAATCTCCTGGAAATATGGGACTGGAGTTCAGGGGAAATATGTAGCCTGAGTAAAAGCAGAGGAGAGCAAGACTGCATGAAGTTCTAGATGGGATTCTGGGTAACATCCTCATTTACCAAAAGGGCAGAAGGAGCCCTCCAGAATTAATAGTTCCAATTAATTTAAATCCCATTTCTAGTGATTTGAGGATTTCTAAATTATATAATTACTGCTATTTATAATAACTTATTTTATATATGTAATGATTTATAGTGCTTATACACACACAGACACACACACAGACACACATCCTCAGAGCCTCATTTGATTTTCATGGTGCTCTTTGGAGGTAGACAAGACCCATAGAAGAAACTGAGATTCAGAAAAGTTTTGTGATTGTCTCAGAGTCACATATACGCCTGAATTTGACTCAAACCATATTATTTGATTTCATTTTTAGTACTCTTTGATAACATATGAACATTTAACCTAGATCTCAGTGAATCCATTCTACTTATTGCTTCCCACAGTGTGTAATTCATCTTGGTTACTGGGCATCTGATCATTTTTAAAGGATAAAAACTTAGCTGTAAAAGCAGCTGTTTTATTTTACAACTTACAGTTGCTAAATTACCATATTTAGAACCACTACTAAATTATAACTCAGCATTTCTCCGTGGTTATGTTTGTAATGTCTTGTCCATCCTTCCTATTTAAAGTTTAGGAAATGTAGAAGAATAAAATATTATCTTAACGTTTTGAACAATACTAAATATATGTCTATCTAACCACTGATTGGAAATGGACTTTTTTCCATCTGATGCTCTCCATTTAGAATAAATGTCAAAGTTCTTAAAATAATCCACAGTTCCCCATTCCATCTGGTCCCCCATTGTTGCTATGACTTTTATTTCTTATCATGCTGGGTTTTTTTCTGGTCCTAGCTCAACCCCTCCCTGTACATTCTTGCCTTGGAGTCTTTGCACTTTCTGTTTTCTTTGCTTTGAATTCCATTCTCAAGTTGTCATCAAAGCTTTTACCTCTGTTGTTCACACTTCTGCCAACTTCCCACCTTCCTGGTACTCCCTACTTCCCTTCTTTGCTTTTAATTTTTTTCCTCTACGTAATTTACTACTTTTTAACTTAATACATCTTTGTACTTTTTTTATTGTGTATATATTTTTCCATACTAAAATGAGGGCTGAGATTTGCATCTATTTTGTTCACTGCTGATACTGTGCCCTCAATGTCGAGAACAGTACCAGGCAAATAGTAGGCACTCATTAAATAGGTGCTGAATGGATGAATACACACATATATAGGAATCTAAGCATTAGAATGCTTCCCATTCAGTGCTTCATTTCATTACTCTGAAAAACTGCAATATTTTCATCAGGGCTTCCTCAGCTAATGGGAGGCAGCAAAGATGAGAGAGATGAGGTGGGGAGAATATGGGAACCAGGGGCAGGTTACCTATCATTGATCTCCATCTACTGCCCCATAGTACCTTTGCAGTTTTGATCCAATCACTTAACAACTTGGATTCTTGATTTCCAAGTGCATAAAAATGAGATATCAGCTGTACAATCTCACAGGGATATTTTTAGGAATAAGTAAGGGAGGGTAAGAGTAAGTATTTTGTAAATTGGAAGACATTATAAAAATCTTAGTAATAGTATTTCTACTTAGCAAAGGCATAAGTGATTGAATACTGGAAAATATGTATTGTAACCAGCCCAATCGAGTGTGTCCAACTACATTCTAAACAATATCTTGTAGGGGCCAGGATTAAATGTGATAGTCATTTGATTTAAAGAATATTCTGATAAACACCCATAATTTGAATTTGGTTCATCTCACTAACATTTTAATTGCTATACTTTTCTTTTCCCTAATATTCTCTAATTAATTTTACAGATCCATATAAACAAGGGTTGAACTTGGGGTTGGAAAATTAGTGTAGTATGTTCTGAATTTTTGTTCATGGTTAGAATTTTTCAAATTGCATATTCTATATTCTTCCAGTTAAAAATCCACTCCTAATGTGATCTTTGAATTTTTATAATTTTTAAAATTATAAGAGAAATCTCTGGAAACCTTGTTAAATTTTCTTTTCATACTCTAAAATAATTCTTAAGATATATTACATATTTTTTTCAAAAACTTTTCAAAAAATTTATCATTCCTAGATATTTTTAGTAAGACTCTGACTTCTTATTCATGATGTGCTAATCATTTAATAAAATCTCCTTTTGTCTCTTGAAGATCCAGTGTTCTTATCTTAGATAAATGGAATTGGATTGGCTAAAACAGCTTATAAAGGGGAGAAAATAAATCAGAAGTGGTTCAGAGGTATGGTAAGTATGTGGCCAACATTCAAATGATAATAAATAAGAGTAATGACGTTTTCATCTCAGTAGCTGGGTAATTGATTTTCTTGATTCAACAGTCTCACAATGAATAGTAACTACTCCTAAATAAGGCATAGTAAGCCTAACCACAATGCTGAGTTTTGCAATGGCAAAAATATTTAATTTAATTTTAGAATATTCATCTTTTAATTCCAGCTATCTAATCTATTTCTAGATCTCATAGTAGAACTGCTAACCGATTCCATATTTTCATAGTATAACTGCCCATATGCATTGTTTGTTAGCGTTTGGTTGTATAGCCTCACTATCTATTATAGCATCGGTAGAACTGATAAATTCACTGGGTATCAGAGAAGTCCATTGAGAAACTTTGTGGTATTTAATATCAAGATCTTGGATCTAATTAGGCATTTACTTAAACTTTAAGACAAGTTAGCGTAACTTAAGGCTTTGAAGAGTCTGATAAATATTTCTGGTAAAATCAGAAATATCAGATTTCCAGATCCCTTACAAATTTAGAAATAATTTAGTGAACGAAAAATCTTCAACTCATCCTGGATTTTTTGACCAGGATTTAAAGACATTAAAGTGATTACTTTTAAAGCCTCAGCAACAATAGTGGGACGATAAGAATCAATGAAAATATATATTGTGGACAAAGAATTTTTTTCCTAAAGAGAAGTCATGCATCATAGATTAAGAATAATACTCTTTGTTTCTGGGGCGTTGTGCTCCCTGAACCACAATAATTCAATTGATCCAGAATATAAATCTCTCTCTCTCTTTGGATATTAGTTAATCCTATATAGTTATATTTTCACTATCAAGGCATATATTTAAATAAGCAATTAAAATTGCTTTAATAATGGATTCATCACCTATTATCCACATAGTATACAATAATATCTGATAGTAATATAGCTCTCATATTTATTGATTCACTATAGTTACAATTATAATGCATATTGTAAGAAATTTAAGAACTTTTTAAATATCTCCAATGGCAAATATGCAGTGTGAGTGCCCCTCCTATATCCTATATACTGGTCATTGATAATTATCAAAGAACTCTCTCCTGCTGACCCTGGATAGCACCAGAGATCTTTGTCAAAATCTACTTGCATTTAGTATTCTTTCATTAGCAGTCAAGAGATCTACAGTGTTGTCTTTAAGTGTCTTTAATCTTTAAACATAAAATGATTGTTTTATTTTACCTGTTATTGAATGGTTTAATAATAGAAAGTAGAAACTCAATCAACTTTTTAAAAACAACCGGTTAATAAGCCCCAGTTTCTGATTCATTTGGTAGTAATAGTAGGTATAGGTCTTGGCATATTTGGTTGCCCTGATAAGTGAACCAGCATCATAAGCTCATGATGGTATGACTGACTGCGATAGATTGTATACTGTCCTACCTCACTCCCTACTTATCACCTGTAGAGTGAAGCAATGTTGCATAACAACCATAGTAGTTTAATCTTTGGAATTCTTCATATAGGTGTGTCAAAGATCAAGAAGTCGGGAATTCTCTTCTAATGTATCTGTGAGCCTCTGCCATCTCAGTAAAATATAGGAGTGTCTCTCAATGAGGGTATCTTGGCATTAGGAGGTGACAATTCCTCATTGTGCATACTGTCCCTCACATTGCAGTATGTTTAGTCTCTCCCAGCTCTTATCCTCTAAATCCAGTAGTGCCTCAGTCTCTATAAAAATCCAAAAGTTCACCAACTTGCATTTCTGGCTTGTAGGCATAATAAAAAGGAAATGTTACATTATTTCAATAACTATGCTCTTTAGCATACGTGCAAGATGCTTCATGAACCAGTTGATACATCTAGCTAAAGATTTTTATTAGGCATACAGAGGTAAAGACAAGCATCAACTCTGAATTTATGGTGATAAAGCTGGATATTCTGTGAATAAAGCAGTGAATAATCAAAAATCAATTCAAATTTACTTTCAAATAAAATTCACAATATTTCAAAAGCTTTGATATATGAGTCTTTCACATGCTTATGTAGTTGTTTATCTTAAACTGACTCCATAGATTCATGCTGCTTTTTCTTATCAAAGAAAGATGCTTACTGCTGTGGTGTGTTGGAATGAATAACTAATTATGGTGAGGAGAGGGAAAGGTTTCTATGAGGTTAATTCTAAGGTATGGCTGAGATATATTTTGGTAGAAAGAGGATATGGAGGAAAATTAAAATTTAATGATGGAAATGGAACACATTGAATGCATCTTTTTTTTTTGCCCCATGTAGCTTTAAAGAGCTAAACAGTCATTGTAACTATGGTGAGGAGTTGAAAGACCACAGATTATAACACAGCCACTCCTCCCTTCTCTGGGATACTAAATTGTTAGTTCTCTGTCAGACTCGGGAGCTGGCTGGTCATAACAATAAAATAATTAGCCATATTTATGGACCTCTGTGTTCATTTTTTTATCTCTGTTAATCCCCATGTAACTCTTATCTGGCTGCCCTTCAGGGGGCAGCCTCTGGTTTGGTTCTGCCTCAGCCTTGATGTAGAACTCAGGGCTTTGTAGCATCTCCCCGCAGTGCAAACCTCCTCCATGAAACACTGAGCTAGAGAGATTGTAATAAAGATTTCACGTGGGACTGATAAAAAAGTTTACATCTCACACCACAGAGCAGAGCAAACAATTTAATACAATTCCCCATTTAAAATTTTTGTTTTCATCCAAGTACCTTATTTAATGACCAAACATTAAGGTTTCTCTCTCTCCTTCTCCCTGCCTTTTTTTGTTTGTTTTGTTTTGTTTTTGTGAAAAAGAATTTATTTTTTATATTTTTTAACGTTTATATTGGAGTATAATTGCTTTACAATGGTGTGTTAGTTTCTGCTTTATAACAAAGTGAATCAGTTATACATATACATATATCCCCATATCTCTTCCCTCTTGCATCTCTCTCCCTCCCACCCTCCCTATCCCACCCTTCTAGCTGGTCACAAAGCACTGAGCTGATCTCCTGGTGCTATGCGACTGCTTCCCACTAGCTATCTATTTTACATTTGGTACTGTTTATATGTCATATATACACTACCACTCTCTCACTTTGTCCCAGCTTCCCCTTCCCCCTTCCCGTGTCCTCAAGTCCATTCTCTAGTAGGTCTGCGTCTTTATTCCCATCTTGCCCCTAAGTTCTTCATGACCATTTTTTGTTTTGTTTTTTTAGATTCCTGCCTTTTATATCTCTGCTGTTGTCAAACAACCAAGCTCTGGCCTCAAATTTGTAAACAATGCTTTGCAAAACAAAAAGCCCTGTAATTATTAGTGTCCTCCCTTTTTATAAAGTGGTTCAACAGCCATCTAAACTTAATCCAACTGGTCTCTTGGGGATGTAGGCAGTATCTCACATTCCACCCTTGCACACACACCCTTTAAGCAGTTTATCCAAGTGCTCATCACCAAAGAGGCTCAGATAATCCTCCATAGCAAATTTTGAGTCAAAGTTGGGGGTCTTAGCTCTGTAACAAAGCTATGTATTTACTCAAAACAACTTGTCTGAGCAGTAGTTTCTTCATTTAAAATTTGAACCAAACTTGAAAAAAATGCTTTGAATACCCCGTTTGATCTTTGCAACAACCTTATCACATATGCAGGAGGAGTATTGCCTTAGTTTACAAATCAGAAAATCAGAGAGATATAGGGACTTGCTCCAAGATACAAAGCTGTTATCTGGTGTAGGATTTGATTCCAGATATTTTGATTTCCATCTAGTGCTATTTCCTCTCTATTTTGCCACTTTTTTCATAGATGGATGAAAGTAAAATATGTGCTAGATATTACAAAAGATACTGTCTGAAGTAAATGCCCTGAACTCCAAGGGAAAAAAAGTGGAAAATCCATTATTCTAGACTTAAAACCGAACTGGAAAATAACATAGTGTAAATAATAGTAAAAGGCTGACAAGTTTGTTTGATTAAACATTCTTTCCTATTATTAATTTATGTAATTTTATGAAGGAGGAAAGGATTTCTATCTAGAGTTTTCACCATTCATTACCAAGGCTTTAGTTTTTGTTGTTGTTTGTTGTTGTTCTTGTCTCATTACTTGGAAGGGCAGACACCCAGTCATGAGATTAAATCACTAGGCATTTAATTTCCTTATCCAGGAGACAAAAGTTCAGTTTCTTTGTCACTATTAATATGCCACTTGGCCTCTGCAATGGAGTCCAGAAGATATCTTAGCTTTATAAATAGCAGCTTAACATATCATATAGACACAAAGACAAGAACATGAAAAAAGGGAGTTTAGGTTTCTTTTATATCAATTTCCAGGAACAAGAACAGTATCAGTTGGATCCTTTTTACTCCAAACCTAATGAGACAGTCTAGGATAGTGGTGAGCTTATGCCACAGTGGAATTAGCCTTAATGCCAAGATCACTTTTCCTACCATCTTCAGTGAATGCCATTGACACTAGTTGATAGATTATGGGAAAACCTGATTAGGTGAAAAGGAAAAAAAAATGGAAAGGGAAAACAGTCGTAATAATAATTAATCTTTCCAGGTATTTTTAACCTGGGATCAATCAGAGGATACATAACTCTCTGAAATGACACGCTGAAATGTGTTTCTGCTTTGCTCTGGGGAAGGATTTATACTTTCATGAAATTTTCAGAGGAGTTCATAATACAAAGAAAAGAAAAGCTGCACAGCCTAAGGACTGCCTATGGACCTGGGTCAGCTGACTCAAAGTTCCGTCTCTCATTAGCAGATTCCCATCCAACATTTTGCCTCATTCAACCACATTCCCTTCTTTGGGTTGGCATAGTAAAAACTCATGATATACAAGTCTCACCCAGTCTTCACTACAGGCATGACATTTAGTGATGTTGAATCTCCTCTGCTCAGGGGCCTTTTAATTTAGTTGTTTGTTTTTGTTCTGGCTTCCATGGCTTTAGCCATGGAAAACTCATAGAGTTATACTTTTTTTGGAGAGCACTCTTCTAACTCTAAACTTGTTAATAATCAACTTCCAATCTGATACCCTCACTTGGGTTTCACACAGACATTTAGAATTTGACATATCTAAAACAAAAAACATCATCAGACAATGCTGAGTAGTACTGTATCATGATTCCCACATTCAGAGTTTTCATATCCCTACCAACACTCAGCATTATACAGAATTTTAATTTTTGCCCATCCGATGGGTGTAAATATTGTTTAACTAACATTTTTCTAATTACTATCGAGTTTGAGTTATTTGTTTGCGTATCTGTCTCCCAGTTAGACTGTAAGTACCCTGCAGGTAGGGACTGTGGGCTCTTTGTTATCTCCCAAGTTTCCAAAACTACATGTGGAACATGCTTAAGATCAATGACCTTCTATTTAATAAATGAATAGATGAATGAATTTGTAAGAATCCAGAGATTGCTGAAAAAGTGACCTCTAGTTAAACAAATGTGCTGTATGTATTCAATTGAAGTTAACCAAAGTTAAATATGAATAATTAATACAACTTACTTTTAAAAAGTTATAAGTGAAGTTAGTTTTGGCACCCTTTTGCCTAAGTCTAAGTAAATTCAATTTTTTCTCAGTGTGTGGCACAGTGGAAAAGGATGTTTTTGAAGTCAGACTTATCTGTGTTTGCATCCCAGCTCTGACCTGCATAGCAAGTGTGTGACCTCGGGAGGGTAATTTAAACTCTGTGGAGAAAATAATACATATTTCATGGGGCTAATTTATAATTTGAATTTAAATATGATAGTGTGTTACAAGTACCTATCGTTGCATTTGGTATATGGTATACAAGGTGGTAAATAAACAATAACTTATATTGTTATGAGGATTTCATAAAACTTCAAAGTGCAGTTAAAATTGAATCCTCACTTTATTCCACATGAGTCATTTTAAAGGAGAAGTATACTACATATACCCCTGTGCTCTGCAATACCATTCACTAATTATTGCCATATTCAGGATGACTGACATTGACATTGAACAACTGCATTGAGGTGATGTTTTTGTTTTTGTTTTTAATTAAATTGTAGTTGGTGTATAATGTTATGTTAGTTTCAGGTGCACAACATAGTGATCCATCAAATACATTACAAATTGATCACCAGGACAAGAGCAGTAACTATCTGTCACCAAATGAAATTATTACAGTATTATTGACTATATTCCTGTGTATAATGCTGTATATTACATCCTTGTGGCTTATTTTATAACTAGAACTTTGTATCTCTTAATCCTCTTCACCTATTTTCCCTAACTGTCCACTCCTCTTCCCTATGGCAACCACCAGCTTGCTCTCTGTATGTGTAAGTCTGCTTCTATTTTGTGTTGTTTGCTGGTTCTTTTGTTTTTTTAAATTCCACTCATAAGGGTATCTGTAATTCTCTGTCTGTCTTATTTGACTTAGTATAATACCCTCTAGGTTCATCCATGTTGTCACAAATGGCATGATTTCATTTTTTAATGGCTGAGCAATATTTCCCATAGTGACCACACCAATTTACATTCCCACCAACAGTGCACAGTGGTTCCTTTATTTCCACATCCTCCCCAACACTTATTTGTTGTCTTTTAAGTGAAAGTCATTCTGACAGGAGTGAGGTGGTATATCATTGTGGGTTTGATTTGCATGTTTTGAGGATTAGTGATGTTCAGCATCATTTCATGTCTCTGTTGGCTACCTGTATGTCTCCTCTGGAAAACTGCCCATTTCTTAATTGGAATTGTTTGTTGTTTTGATATTGAATTGTGTCATTTCTTTATATAATTTTAATATTAACCCCTTATAGAATATATGACTTTTTTAAAAAGTTTTTAGCCATGCCACGTGGCATGTGGGATCTTAGTTCCCTGATCAGGGATTGAACCTGCGCCCCCTGCATTGGAACTGCAGAGTCTTAACCACTGGACCGCCAGGGAAGTCATAGAATATATGATTTGCAAATATTTTCTCCCATTCAGTAGGTTGCCTTTCATTGTATTGGCAGTTCCCTTGCTCTCACTAAAAGCAAAGTTTTTAGTTTCATGTAGTCCCATTTGCCTATTTTTTGCTTTTGTGTCCCTTGCAAAAGGTGATAGACCCTCCCAAAACTGCTAAGACTGATGTTAAAAGGCATACTGCCTGTTTTCTTCTACCAGTTTTATGGTTTCCAGTCTTACATTTAATCTTTAATCCATTTTGAATACATTTTTATATATGTTGTAAGAAAATGGTCCAGTTTGATTCTTATACATGTAGCTGTCTAGTTTTCCCACCATCATTTATTGAAGAGGCTGTCTTTTCCCTACTGTATATTCTTGCCTCGTCTGCCATAGATTAATTACCCATATAAGTGTGGGTTCACTTTTGGGTTCTCTATTCTGTTCCATTGATCAATGTATCTGTTTTTATGCCAGTACTATACTGTTCTGATAACTATAGCTTTGTAGATAGTTTGAGTACAAAGAAAATGACACCTCCAACTTTGTTCTTTATTCTCAAGATTGCTTTGGCTATCAGAGTCTTTTGTTGCTCCATACAAATTTTAGAATTATTTGTTTTAGCTCTGTGAAAAATGTCATTGGTATTTTGATATAGATTGCATTGAATCTGTAGGTCTCCTTGGGTAGTATGGTCATTTTAACAATATTGATTCTTCCAATAATGAATAAGGTATATTTTTCCAACTGTGTCTTCCTCAATTTCTTTCATCATTGTCATATAGTTTTCCAAGTACAGGTCTTTTACGCTCTTTTACCTAAGATTTATTCCTAGGTATTTTATTCTTTTTGATACAATTATAAATGGGATTATTTTCTTAATTTCTATCTCTGATAGTTTGTTGTTAGTGTATAGAAATTCAACAAATTTATATATTAATATTGTATCCTGCAACTTTACTGAATTCATTGATGAGTTCTAAGAGTTTTTTGGTGGCACCTTTAGGATTTTCTATGTGTAGTATCACATTACGTGCAGACAGTGACAGTTTTTCTTTTTCCATTCCAATTTGGATACATTTTATTGCTTTTCCTTGTCTCATTGCTGTTAATAGGAATTCCAATGCTATGTTGAATAAAAGTAGTGAAAGTGGACATCCTTGTCTGGTTCCTGATCTTAGGGCTCTTTAAGCTTAACACCATTGAGTGTGATGTTGGCTATGGGTTGTGGCCTTTATTATGTTGAGATATGTTCCCACTCTACGAACTTTGTAGAGAGATTTTATTGTAAATACATGTTGAATTTTGTAAAAATCTTTTTATGTATCTTTTGAGATGATCATATGGTTTTCATACTTCAGTTTGTTAATATGGGGTGTCATGTTAATTGATTTTGGATATTAAACCATTCTTGTATCCCTGCAATAAATCCTACTTGATCATGGTGTATGACCCTTTAAATGTATTGTTGAATGCATTTTGTAGAGAATTTTTGCATCTATACCCATCAGTGATATTAGCCTGTAATTTTTGTGTGTGTGTGCGTGTGGTGTTTTTGTCTAGTTTTGGCATCAGGGTGATGCTGGCCTTGTAGAATGAGTTCTGAAGCATTCCTTTCTCTTTAATACCTTTGGGCAACTTTGAGAAAGATAAGTAGTAAGTCTTATTTAAATGTTTTGTAGGATTCACTTGTGAAATCATCTGGTCCTGAAATTTTGTTTGTTGGGAGTTTTTTGATTACTGATTTAATTTCAGTAGTAGCAACGGTTTGTTCATATTTTCTATTTCTTCCTGATTCAGTCTTGGAAGATTATATGTTTCTAGGGATCTATCCATTTCTTCTAGGTTGTCCAATTTGTTGGCATATAATTTTTTATAGTCACCTCTTACAATATTTTGTATTTCATAATGTTGGTTGTAACTTCTCATTCATTTCTGATTTTATGTAGTTGGGCCTTCTCTCTTTATTTCTTAAATGAGTCTTGCTAAAGGTTTATCAATTTTGTTTATCTTTTCAAAGAACCAACTCTTTGATTCATTCATCTTTTCTAATTTTTTAAACTCTATTTCATTTATGTGCAATCTGATTTATTATTTTCTTCCTTCTACTAACTTTGGGCCTTGTTTTTTCTTTCTCTAGTTTTTTTTTTAAGTATAAGATTAGATTGCATAATTGAGATTTTTCTTATTTCCTGAGGTAGGCTTGTTTTGCTATAAACTTCCCTCTTAGAATTGCCTTTGCTCTGACCCATTGATTTTTGGAATGTTGTGTTTCCATTTTTGTCTCCAGACATTTTCAGTCCTCTTTGATTTCTTCAGTGAGCCTTGGTTGTTTAGTAACATGTTGTTTAGACTCTACATATTTTTTTTTACAGGTTTTTTCTTGGAGTTGATTTCTAGACTCATACAGTTATGGTCAGAAAAGGTGCTTGATATGATTTCGATCTTCTTAAATTTATTGAGACGCTTTTGTTGCCTAATGTGTGATCTATCCTGGAGAATGTTCCCTGTTCATTTGACAAGAATGTGTATTCTGCTGTTTCTGAGTGAATGTCCTGTATATATCTATTAAGGCAATCTGGTCTAAGGTGTCATTTAATGCCAATGTTTCCTTATTGATTTTCTGTCTAAATGATCTAATCATTGATGTAAGTGGGTTGTTGAAGTCCTCTACTATTGTATTACTGGCAATATCTCCCTTTATGTTTGTTAATATTTGCTTATGTATTTAGGTGTTGGGTGTATACATACTTACATATGTTATATGTTCTTGGATTGATTCCTATATTGTTATGTTACGTCCTTCTTTGTCTCTTGCTTCAGTTTTTGTTTTAAAGTCCATTTTTTCTGATATAAGTGTTGCTACCCTGGATTTCTTTTTGTTTCCATTTGCATAGAATACCATTTTTTCATCCCCTCAATTTCAGTCTGTGTGTGTCTTTGGCTCTGAAGTAATTCTCTTGTAAACAGCATATATATATATATATGTGTCTTTTTAATATATACATTGTCACCATATGTCTTTTTTTTTTTTTTTTTTTTTGCGGTACGTGGGCCTCTCACTGTTGTGGCCTCTCCCGTTGCGGAGCAACAGGCTCCGGACGCGCAGGCTCAGCAGCCATGGCTCACGGGCCCAGCCGCTCCGCGGCATGTGGGATCTTCCCGGACCGGGGCACGAACCCGTGTCCCCTGCATCGGCAGGAGGACTCTCAACCACTGCGCCACCAGGGAAGCCCCACCATATGTCTTTTGATTGAGCATTTAGTCCACTTACATTTAAAGTAATTATTGATAAGTTTGTACTTATTACCATTATGTTAATTGTTTTCTTGTTATTTTTGTTGTTCTTATTTGTTACTTTCTTTTTCTCTTGCTCTCTTCCCTTGTGATTTGATGACTTTCTTTAGCATTATGTTTACATTCTTTTATCCTTATTTTTTGTATAATTATTATTTGGTTTTGGTTTTTGGTTACCATGAGGTTCCTATATAACAACCTATGTATATAGCAGTCAATTTTAAGTTGATGGTTGCTTAAGTTTGAGCATGTTCTAAAAGCACTACATTTTTACTCCTTACCCCCAACATTTTATGTTTTTGATGTCATCTTTAACACCTTTTTATATGAGAAACTAACACAACATTGCAAAGCAATTATTTTGTGTATTCCTTAACTAATCATTGTTGATATATAAGATTTTACTAGCTTTGTCTTTTAACCTTCATACTATATACAGGTGGTTGAGTCACTACCTTTACTCTATTTTTGCCATTACCAAGGATATTTTTGCTTTCATAATTTTTATATTTCTAGTACAGTCTTTTTTTTTCTGTTTAAAAAAGTTCCCTTTGACATTATTTTGTGAGTTTGTTTTAGTGGCTGTGAAATCCTTCAATATTTGCTTGTCTGGGGAACTCTTTATTTCTCCTTCAATTCCTAATAACCTTGCCAGATAGAGTATTTTGGCTGTAAGTTTTTGTTTTTTTTTTTTCCATTAAGTACTTTGCATATGTCATGCCATTCTCTCTGGCATGTAAAGTTTTTGCAGGAAAGTCAGCTGATAGTCTTGTGGGGCTCCCTTGTTTGTAACAAATTGTTTTTCTCTTGCTGCTTTGAAGACTCTCCTTTTAACTTTTGACATTTTAATTATAATGTGTCTTCGATTGGATCTCTTTGATTTCATCTTACATAGGACTCTGTGCTTCCTGGACATGGGGGTCTATTTCCTTCCCCAGGTTAGGAAAAGTGAAGTTCCCTAAAATTTTTAGCCATTATTTGTCCAAATAGGTTTTCTGTCCCTTTCTTTCTCTCTTCTCCTCCTGGGAGACCTATAATGTGAATTTTAGTATGCTTGATGTTATTATAATGTTTCTTAGACCATCCTCAGTTTTTTTTTTTAATTAATTAATTAATTTATTTTTGCTGTGTTGGGTCTTTGTTTCTGTGTGAGGGCTTTCTCTAGTTGTGGAAAGCGGGGGCCACTCTTCATCACAGTGCGCGGGCCTCTCACTATCGCGGCCTCTCTTGTTGTGGAGCACAGGCTCCAGATACGTAGGCTCAGTAGTTGTGGCTCACAGGCCTATTTGCTCCACGGCATGTGGGATCCTCCCAGACCAGAGCTCGAACCTGTGTCCCCTGCATTAGCAGGCAGATTCTCAACCACTGCACCACCAGGGAAGCCCCATCCTCAGTTTTTTGATAATTTTTTTCTTTTTGCTGTTTTGATTGGGTGAATTCTACTAGCCTGTTTTCCAGATTGCTTATTTTTTCTCCTGCATCATATAATCTGGTGCTGGTTCCCTCCAGTTTATTTTTTATTTCTGTTATTGTATTCTTCAGCTCTGATTACTTTTTTAATATTTTTTCTTTGTTGAAGTTCTCATTGTTTTCCTCCATTTTTCTGAGTTCCATGAGTATCTTAATGATCATTACTTTGAACTCCTTATATGGAAGATTGCTTATTTCTGTTTTGTTTAGTTATTTTTCTGAGTTTTTGTCTTATTCTTTTGTTTGAAACACATCCCTTTGTCTCCCAATTTTTCCTAACTCTGTGTTTGTTTCTATGTATTAGGTAAATTAGCTACATCTCCCTGTCTTTAAGGAGTGGCTTTGTGTAGAAGGTGTCCTGTGTGGCTCAGTAGCACATTCCCCTCTGGTCACCAGAGCTAGGTGCTCCAGATGTGTCCCCTGTGTTCTACTGCATGTGTTCTCCTGTTGTCTGGGCCACGCTTCTTGTGGTTGCACTAGTGTGCAGAGCTGGCTCCTGGTCTGTGTGGCTGTAAGGCTTGGGTGCAACTATTGTATTTACTCTAGTGCGCAGTGCCAGCCCTAGGGGCAGTATTCACTTTGGAGGAGCTCCTGTGGGACTAGCAAGGCACTGGGCCACTTTGAAGAGGCTTTAGTGCCAGCCAGAATTGGTGTGGTGTATGGCCACTTTGGAGAGGCTCTATTGCCATCTAAGAGCACCTGCAAGGACTGGCAGGGTGTGGGTCCACTTTGGAGGAGCTTTGCTGCCAGCCGAGGGTGCACATCAGGTCTGTCAGGGCAAGGGGGCCGCTTTGGAGGGGCTCCACTGCCAACTGAGGATAGCAGCTGGGTCTGGCAGAATGGGAGACACTTTAGAGGGGTGCCGATCCTGTTGGGTCCACAGGTGAGCCTGGGGTGAGGTGAATGCTCACAGATTAGTTGGGGAGATTCAGAAATGGTTCCTCTCAGTACCAGGCCATCTACATAGAGGATGAGCCACACACACACACAAACTGGTGCCCACCAGGTTCTCCATCCCCAAAGAAAGTTTCAACAGACCCATGCCCCTTGGGCACATGCACTTAGACTTAGTCAGTGAGTCTCCATCATGTCATTTTTCAGACTGCTGCCTCTGTGCTGGGACTAGGAGCAAGTCAGGTTTTGCATGCATGCTTTAAGAGCAGAGTCTTGGTTTCCTATATTCCTCTGACTCACCTGGAGGTAAGACCCTCTGGTTTTCAAAACCAGATACTATGGGACTCATCTTTGCAAGTCCCCTGAGCTGGGGAGCCCAATATGGGATTCAGAACCTTTGGTCTTCAGGGAGAACCTCCAAGGCTGTGATGTCCCTCCCACTGATGGACTGCAGCACTGCAAGTATGAGTCTTGGCCAGACCATGTCTCTGCCCCTCCTTGCCATCTCAGTGTGGCTTTTCCTTTAGTTCTGGAAAAACTTTTCTGTTAGTATTCATGTTATTCTCAGAGGTAGTTTCTCTATATGAAGTAGTAATTATGGTTTATGTTCATGGGAAGAGGCAAGCCCAGGATCTTCCTACTCCACCATCTTGTCCCACCCTCCTCCAAGGTGCTGGTTTTTGAATCACCTGTTTCTGACAATGAAAAAGCTGAGGGTCTTATAACATTATTTTTTGCTAATATTTTTTTCCTTTAAGGGAGCACAATTATTAGTATTGTGATTACAGTTGTTTTTTACTTAAATCAACTTTGTACAATTTACTGAGTGTCTGTTGAGTGTACTATGTTTAGTATTACAACATGTATCTATCAGTTTTGTTACAGTAATGCTTCATAGCAAGCCACTCCAAACTCAGTGGCCTAAGACAATGAATCATTTATTCTCTTACCCACATTTATGAGTTGACTAGGATTTGGCTAGACTAAGGTCTTAGCTGTACTTCTTTTAAGCTACACATTGTGTTGAGATCTATTCTGTATATCTCTTATTCACCTTAGACCAGTGGACTACACAGGACAAGCTTATCTTGTGACAATAGCAGAGGTTTAAGAAAGCAAACCCAACTACGCAAGCGCAATGATATTTGGGAATTTATCTGTGTCAAGACTAGCAATAGTGTAACTAATACAATAGACTTAATGGAGCAAGTAATAATAGAAATAGGCACAATTTCAATAGAGAGAAAGCAAATTGACTTTAATTGAATACTTATCTATAGGCACTTTATTGAAGTTAATTGTATTTATTCCTAAAAACAACCCTGTGAAGTGGGTTTTTTATTCTCATTTTAGAAGTGATGAAACAGAGGCTCAGAGATATTACATGACCTGTCAAGGTCAACAAGCTAGTGGTGGGGCTAAGATTAGAAATCAGGTTGCCAGAGCCTATGCTTTCTCTAAAAATAGGGGAAAAGTGAATTTCAAATGCAGAATAAGATTAGCAAAAGCTTGGAAGTAGAAAAACACATGCATTTATTTGGGCATTGGCAGCTAATCCTTTTTGGATTACAAACCAAAGACATAGAATACAAGACTATTCAGATTGGATAGCAGGTTAATTTGTATATAATTTTGTATAGGCCCTGAGGAACTACTGAACATAAAGGTAATAGTTCAGAGATATGCTTTGGAAAGACTACTTCATCAGGTTATATGGAACACTGGGAAACATTTGGAGCTGTGCAGAAAACTCAGAAAGTCATCACAACAATTGAGGTAAGTAGTAATGAGGACTAGCCTAAATTGGTGAGCTGGAAACAGAAAAAAGAGAATGATGTGGAGGGCACCAACCAAGAAGAACAAGTAATTTATTGGCATCCAGTTGGATATGGGTAATGAAAGAGAGGAAAGAGCCAACCATCACTCCAATATGTTGAGAAGGGATAACTAGATGAATGGTGATGCCATTAACAGATGTAGAAAAAGCAGGATGAAGAGTTGAATATGTAGGAAAATAATGAGTTATGTTCTGGACATGTTGAATTTGAGAAAATAATTTGAAATACCTGACACTGTTCAGAAAGCTTAGTGTAAGCTGTCAATGAGAATACATTATTATCTTCTTTCATACTGATAGAATTATAGCTAGAATTGTAACAATACATTCCTCAAGCCCCTTGGAATGATCTCACGTGAATAAATTCCCCCAAATATTATGTGAGCAGAAGTAATTTATGCCCTTTTAGACTTCTATATGTGTGCCTCCATGCTCTGTAGGCTTGAAAAGATGATGATCAGAGCCACAATGTTGAAGATGGTAGGGCTACTATCAATTGCTAATCCTATGAAACACCCTCTCTAGAATATCTCATGAGAAAGATATAAACTTGTATAGTTCTTAAGCCACTGAATTTTTTGATTCTTTTGTTAGATCACCTTTTCTATTATCTAGAATTTGTAACTTCAAGCCATATTCTGACCATAAGAAAAATCCAAACTATGTGGCATTGTTTTAGCAGTTAAGCTTGAAATCTGCCATCCTTGGATGTTGTAGTAAAGTGTTTGGTAAGTCAATTGCCTGTGATAAATTTGAAGGCAGGATGAATGCTTACTAGGCCTAAAACTTTAAGGGAAGTGTTTGTAAAGAGGCAAAATTTTCTGTGTTGTCTGCTCCATGACGCTTTTAACAAGGTATAGCAGGGAAGAAAATGAACTTAGTCAAGAATCGGTACGTTTGCCAGCAGAGATTAAAAGGAAGAGAAATTTCTTTTGGGACCTTGCAGGTTTAGAAAAACTTTTGTACCTCATATGTCAAGAGAGAGGACTTTTGTTGCTCAAACGTCTCTCATGAAGATTTTCAAGCAAAGGGACCTAGCCCTCCTGCAAAAGAGAAGATTGAGGTATGGACTTCTCAGTCAAGCCTATACTCAAATGGTCTCAATGGATGCAAATTAAGGTAAAATGGAGGCATGGGAGAAAGAGAGCAAGGAAACAATGTTAGCTTATGTGCTATGCTTAGAGAAGAACTTATGGGTAGAGCTGTTGGCACATGAAGTTGATAGGAAACAAATATATCTGGAGATTTCTAAATTTTTGAGGAGATTATTTTGCAAAAGAAACCATGAGCCTAGTCTAATAAACTTTGTGACTATTCAAGTCATAAACTTTGGGCTTCCAAACTTGCCCGACTATCCCTCAGGGAAGGCATAGTCCCTAGTAGTCATTATGGATATGACATAGGAGGTAATAGTTAAAAACCCTATTCCTGTCAGAGAATCAAGTCAATGTCCATGAAAAACAAATGGGTGAGGAAGTTTTTCCAAGAAAGCAGAACTGAGGTTTAATTGAAGAACTTCCTCTACCGTCAGGGCAGGGGTCCTCACAATGCCTACTCCAGTATGAGTTTATCATTTCTTTCAATGCCTACTCCTTCTGCTACCTTCTTCTCTCCTTTATTTTTCACAGAAATTTTACCCCCAGTAAATGTCTTGCATGTCTGAATCCACATTGGCATCTTTTTTCCTGGAGAACTGTATCAATGATACCAGCAATGGCCTAAGAAACCAGGTTGTATGTAAGATGGAGCTTGAGGACTGACTCACTCACTGCCTAGATGTCAAGAGGAACTACATCTCATGTAGATGTCAGGCATGGAAAAGCCTGTCACAAGGTGATAGGCCAATGGCTGAAACTTTTACCAATACTGATCTGGTAAAAAAGTCCTAGTAA
Source organism: Stenella coeruleoalba (assembly GCF_951394435.1). Lineage (NCBI taxonomy): Eukaryota > Metazoa > Chordata > Mammalia > Artiodactyla > Delphinidae > Stenella > Stenella coeruleoalba. The sequence continues at coordinate 76,559,508 of NC_137154.1, forward strand.
AAAGTCTGGTGTAAAGACCTCGACAGTGAGATGATTCAGGAATTTCAAAAGTGTGACTGGAACAATATCTAGAGGAACAGGGCAGTTGGCTGGTTATTAATAAGTTGTATTGATGCTTAACAGAGGTATATTGAAAAAATGAGAGTAGTTAAAAAGATTATGTATGAGAGCCACAGGGCTCTTGGCCCTTATTTCATGTAGTAGAAGAGTGGGCACAACTGAGGAGTAAGATCAGACCTTAATATAAGAGCTCCACAGAATTTTAAATGCTCAGTCCGGAGAGATCTGTTATGTTAAGGTCAGGGCCCTGTTTGGGAAAACCTAGGACTACTGAAATACATGATAGGGTTATCTGGGGGCTGCCACCCTAAGAAATTTGACTTAGAACCCAGAGCTTGATGAAGTAGCCAACCTCTTCCTAATAAGAGCTAGAACTTCTCCAATATGGGAATACAATATAGATTTCTCTCCCCTGCAAGTCAACAGCATTACCCCCATCTCTTTTCCTGGCTTTCAGGCCAATTCTTAGGATTGAATCTCAGCATAACCGAGGTGGAGATGGGCTGAGCCTAATAAGGAAGGGAAGATTATACCCCCAAAGAACCCGCAAGAATAAGCTAGCACGCTTATAGCAGGAGATAAAGAATTATGTCTGGGATTGGATTTTAAGGGTGCTTGATTAAGGGGTCTATAAACAATATTGAATAAGCAAGAATTCACTAACTTGGAAGCACTTTCTCAGGACACAGAATTTAACTTCTTGACAAGTTGTGCTAGGAGATAAGGAAAATTTACTCCTAGGGTGGCTCTTAGAACTTAGAGAAAGTGATGGTCCACAAGGAGTGAAATAGAAATGCCTGAATTGTCTTGGCAAGTGGTAGAGGAAGAAATGGAAAGGCTCAGGGAGTGAACATTCTGATATGGATATATTTTGTGAGGCCAGAGGACTCATCAAAGAATTATGCATAGGTCCAGAGGATATGACATTCACCAAGGCTGTTAGGGATGTGCTGGTGTAAAGGCACAAGCTTCACTAATAAGTTAAATGGTTACTTTTCCCTAAAGACTAGGTATAATGATAGGAAAAGCAGTCACAGAGCTGGATTCCTTTATGGCTATAAGGATGATAGAGCCCCAAAATAATAGAGGACAATTGACAATGCTTATTCACCAGGAGCCAGTCAGCTACAATTACCATAACAACTGGTAATGTCAAGGGGGCTTGACCACAGAGTTGTGGAGGTGCTTAAAAGAACATGGTATCCCAAGGGGCAAAACAGATAGACAACCAACAAGGATGCTACTTAATATCTACAATCAGAAGAAGGCAGGAATGGAGAAACAGGAAGTTGAGGGCTAGGCTCACCTCCTGAACCTGAGTCAATTTTCAGATCTGGAATCCACTGAATAAACACATGGCTGGGTTGTCAGGGGTAAGATTCTATAATACTGTGGCAATTCTACCCTAAAAGGACCTACAGCCAGTAGTGTGCTGGAGCTGACTCTTACCAGGTCCAAAGAGTTGAAATGTGCATCTCTTTGGAGATCTTTGATGGAAGCCTGAAACTGGCCATGGTGGGAGTATTTACACCCTGGAAATCAGAAAACATTATGGAAGAGGTTGTTCTCCCTCTCCCCACTACCCATTCCCAGAGGGCTAATTGTTAAAGTATTTATCAGTACATCACTGTCTATAGCCATTTACTTAGATGACTATGAACTGGAAACATGCTTACAGAAGACAGGTGATAAATGAAATCTTGGATAAAGTCTGGTCTACATTGGGTTGGTGGGCATTTCCTAGTCCCAAAATTGATAACAAGGATTAAAATTCTTGGCAACTTAAGTAACCACCATATTAGATCCTTGGCCTATGGGGTAATAATTGTCATAGTGGGGAATGCAAGTGGAAGTCACTGAAAGTGGCTCCTCCTGCCTTCCTGGCCAATGTAGAAAATTAAAAACAACAATTTATCACAGGAGTTGGCTGAGATTAGTGTCACCAGTAAAGACCTAAAGGCTGCAGGGTGGTGATATCTATCATATTTCCATTTAATTCACTGGTCAAACCCCTAAACAGACCAGATGTGTTGAAGAAGACTGTAGACTACTTCAAGCTCAAAAAAGTAGTAGCCCAAATTGCAGCTTACTTGATGAATACAGAATCATTACTATAACAGATTAAGAAGGTCTCAGATGTTTGGTATGTGGCTTTTGATTTAGCAAATGCAGTTTTCTTTTTCTGAAAACACTTCATATTTTCATTCAGTTTTGCCCTGGGGCTATGTTAACTCCCTCATGCTTGGCCATAATATAGTCTGAAGAATCTGGGCCAGTTGGACATTCTGCAGTATATGATATTGATTTATTAAACCCATGACCACAGACTGACTAGGCAAAATGAGCAAGAGCTGGTTAGCATGGTGGAGACCTTTGTAAGAGACATGTACCCCTAAGGGTGATAAATAACCCTGTGGAAATTCAGGAGCTAGCTACTTCAGTAAAGATTTAGGGGCATTATCAGGGGCATGCTAGCGTGTCACCTCTGAAATAAAAGACCTATCACTGCGTCTTGCATTTCATGTTATAAATAAGTGAGCATAGCACCCACTAGGCCTCTTTGAGTGGTGAAGGCAATACATTCCAAACCTGGGAATACTTCTATGATCCATATACCTACTGGCAGTGTTGAATGGGGCCAAAACAGGTAAAGGCTCTGTAGCAGGCTTAACTGCAAATGCAATCCAGCAGACCTTTTGATGTTAAGGTTTCAGGGGTAGAATAAGATTCAGGGTAGAATTAATGGTAAGCCCCAGTGGGAGAACCACAATGCAGGCTCTGCTTCTAGAGCAGAACCATGCTACCTGCTGCAGAGAGTTATATACCTTTCTAATAATAGCTTCTGGGATGTCACTGGGCCCTACTGAAACAGAATACTTAGCCTTAGAGTACTATGTGACTCTCTGTCCAGAACTGCTATTAGTAGAGTTTTGCTGAAATTAAGTCATATGATTCAGTTTGGCGCAGCATTAGTCCATCATAAGAATAAAATGAAATTGTGCCCATCCCCCCAGCCCCCGACCCCAACCTCACAGGAGGAATTTGTGTTTCCTGTTCTGACAGCTCTAGGCTATGCAGGTTTAGTGATCCCGATCTGTGAAGGGAGCATACTCTTGCCGGGGAACATAACAAAGATCTCATTGAAATACAAGATATGATTGCACTTTGGATTCTTTGTGTATAAGAAATGATTGCTTCTGATAAACAGGAGGAAGTAGGGTTGCTTATACTTAATGGAGGTAAGGAATAATACACGTGGGGCCTAGATAATCCAATTGGACATCTCTTGGTTCTCCCACACCAACTGTAACTACCCATGTCAATTATAAGTGCCATGCTATTTGTAATTGTAACACATGCAGCAAACCTGGCTTAAGAAGGATAATATTACCAAGAGCCCAGACCACTTAAGAATGAAGGTTTGAGTCACACCACCTGGTATATCCCGAAGTCCTGCAACAGGACTTGAAAGAGGAATTTAGAATGGATAGTGGAGGAGGGGGAAGTTGAGTACCTGTGTGGCCCTGACACCAGCTGAACCAATGGGTGCTATAGTTCTGAAGTTCATTCTACTAACTTCCACTTCTAAATTTCCCCTCAGGTGGAGATGTCCGCAAGAACCATAAAGGAGCTTCTCCTGAACAAGTATAGATTCGTGGATCATTGTAGTGCAAGTGGGTAGACTATGCAAGCCAGTGAAGGTTCATTGCTTAGATCTCTAGGAGAGTCTACAGCAAAGACGGTTGTTGGGTGGCAGTCTCCATCCGACACAACTTTAAGTATTCTGCAGTGTTAAAACTGAGTCACATGCTCCCCAGGGGTACTTCTAACCATTGACTGAGGATGCTGGGGAGACCACAACTAGGTCATTTCATAACCTCCTCAGGTAGAGTTATATGCTTCTTCTTCTGGTCTCCTGTTGTACCTTCCAGCTTCCTGTTACTATACCCCCAGCGAGACTCCAGCAAATATGGAAAAAAAAATCTGTATAAAGATAAAAATAACTATTGTTAGCATTTTGATATGTTTTCTCAGTCTTTGCATTTTGATGTATTTTTTCTAGTTTTTTATTGTCTATATATGAATTTGTACACAAATACTAAATGAATATTTTCACCTGACATCTACAGTTTTGTGCCATGCAGGTTTTCACTTAACCTCAGATGGTGAAAAATTAGCTGTTAAATATTCTTTGTTTTCAAATTTTTAAAATATTTATTGAAGAAGTTGTGATTATTGCTTTTGAGGAGAAGGAAGTAACTTTGAAAGGAATACGAGTTATTAGAAGGGAGAGGAAAAGATATTTTAAGATAATAAAAGAAACTGGAAAATAGGTAAGGATTGGAATAGAGGAAACAATGTCCTGCCACTTAGCGATGGTGCCTTGAGGAGGAAAGACATGAAAAGGGACAGCCATATAATTTACCTAGGGATGCTGAACTGTATGCTTTACCATTCTTGACCTTGGGAAATATTCCTGTTTCAAACATATAGTCCAGAGCAAAGACCCTCTGGTCTTTTAGACACTGTAGGTTTTGAAAATGAGGGTGACCATGGTGGCCATAATGGACAAGAGGCTAGAGGTCCTTCCTCTTCCATCCAAGCACCATGGACCAGGCACTTCTTTGACTTGTACTGTCTTGGGAGATACAGTTACGACTGGAATGGAGTTTCTTGACAAATGAGTGATGTGAGAAAATCAGATTTAATTTGACTGAAAGAAAATAATGGACCCTATCTTGCAAACTTGCATTTAGAGACCAGGATTTATATCCACTATAATCTTAATTCCTAAACCAATCCAGCTACCTCCTAAACCAAGGTCCCACTTTAGAGACCTCCTGCTGCTTCCAGTCTGTTCCCATACCTTGAAATTTTTTTACATTATTTCTACAGTTCTGTAAATTACATTTCTCTTAACCACTTCACAACTCTTCACAAGTAAATTGTATGGTGAAGATTTTTATTAGTAAACAAAAGATAAGGTACCTAAATTAATTTAAGTATATTATTATTTCAAATCCATTAGATTTCTTAGAGTTGTCTATATTGGATGGAGGTGGTGGTGAGAGGGAAAGATTAAGCTCAGTATTCTCAGCATAAATCTATCTCCCAGTCTGATCTTCGTTTCAGCTAGAGTAAGAGAATCATTGTTGAAAGCAGTGGCTATTGGAGTTGCATAAAATGATCAGAGAACCTGGGGTAAACAGCAACCTTCCTCCTGGGACTATACTTGGGCAGCACAGGCAGTCCTGATTCAGTCAGTGCGTTGGCTGAGCACAAAGACTCTCTGATCACATGCTGGGGGAGAACAGCATTCTGTCCTCTGGGAACACTGTACACACCATCTCTAAGAGTTTACCAAACTAAGGCACACATGAAATTCAGTCCATTTGCCCAATCAAAGAGGCAGCAGACAGAGATGAAAAGAACAAGGGTTGAGATTAGATGAACGTAGGCAGAATACCTGTAGGTGAAGCCTTGGACTTGCTACCTAGCCATGCACTGTCAACTTCAGTATCTTTATTTGTAAAATGAGAATAATCACATTTGCCTTGCAGGATTGAATACTTGAAAAATTAAATGAGACACAAAGATAATGTGCCACGTGCAGGGCATAGTATATAGATAATAAATATTATTCAGAATTAAGTGCTAGTCATCTTTAAGAAATAATAGTGATAATAACATTTTGAAAATTGACTGTATGATGATAGATACTGTGGTGAGCACTTTATAATTCACATAAATTCCATGAGCTAAGTGCTATTATTGCATTGATTTCACAGATTAGGAATTGGAAGCACAAGTGAAGTTAAATAATTTTCCTGGCATCCTATAACTAATAAGACTGCAAACCCAGGTATTCTGCCTCTAGATATTATGTTATTAAATACCATGTCAGATAGTAATGACTCCTTCTTTCACAAAAAAAAGTAGAAAGGGAGTAAACTTTAAACCCATAGAAAGACCTTATTATTCCCGATCTTAAATTTAACATTCAATGGAAGCTCTTCCTTTGAAGCCCAAAGGGAATATTGAAATGCACTTTGAATTTGGAATCAAAAGACCTGTGAACACTTTCCAGTTTGGACACTTACTGTAGGTCACTTTACATATTTGAGTTTCTTCATATATGAATGGAAATAATTACCATCTTGCTGAGAGGTATAAATGAGGATATAGATGTGAAAGCCCCTTATAAATACAAATGCCTCGCAAATGTTAGTTCCCATTAGTAAAAGAGTATAATTATACATTACTTTAAAAAAATCTAAAATTGAAATAAGAATTACAGTACTTTCTATTCTATTTGAAAAATGAAGCAAATTATTTTATTGCACTTCAGTATGTAACAAACACCAATTTAAAAGTATTTTATAATATCCGAATTTCTAGAACCATTTTAATATTACAAAATTCACATGGATGAAAACAAAGAATGATGCCACACAGTAATGCATTTTTCTTTATTATTACAGGATGTTTCATATGAGAGGATAAGAAACAACAGGTGTCCAGTATTCTGAAGGATGCCATTATGGAGTTGCCTAGGTGATTCACTAGGATGTATTATCATGTTATGCCTCATATTCTTTTGGAGTAAGTAGAAATGGGAAAGATAAGCCTTTAGAAAAGAAACTTGCATCATCATCACTATAATCAAGAATGTGAAAAGATTTATTTATTCATCATTTTTTCATGACTTATTCAAAGATGTTAGATATGTCCTACCTATTGCACTGTACTAAGTGTTGAGGGAGATGTATCTAAAAACAATCTGGTTGAAAATACAGGATATATACATGTGACATAAATAACATCATAGAAGGGTGTATTATTAAGTGACAAAGTGATATAGCTAGTAAGTACAAAGAGAGTTCATAGAAGGGAGAAATCGATGAGAACAAGACAGTCTGGGAAATCTTACAGGAGTGACTTACAAAGACTGGAGGTCAGAACTGTCTTTGGCTTTGCAGTTTTCTTGACAGAAACATGTTGGACTAATGATGAGGAACATCCAGCCAAATGATTGAGTAGGTGGAGTATGTCTGACTACAGAGCTTTGAATGTAGCCTGAGGAGTTGAAATGTATTCTGAGTGGCAGGAGCGTGGAGGAACAGAGGCCCTCTAACCACTCAGAAGGCAGCCTTCAATGGTAGAAGGTAACTCTGCAGTTATCTGTGAGTTCTAGACCCCAAATATATAAATTACAAAAAGAGTTCACCATTAAGTATCAGAAAAACAACTGACAGTGGTTTTATACATATAGGCATGTGTTTTTGCTTGCTTGTTTTTCATGTAACAAAAAGGCCACAAGGAGGCACAGGCAGCCAGGGCCGGTATGAAGATACAATGATGCCACCAGGACTTGGCTGTGTCTCACTGTTCCACCATCCTTACCATGAGGCTTTTGTCCTTGGGGTGACAAGATAGCAGCCATATTGCCATACAAGCAGGAAAAAGAGCAAATAAAATGGGGATAAACATGTGCAATGAGAATCTGCCACTTAAAATGCTTTTTCCTGAAAATTCTACCCATTTAATCCCTTCTTACATTAATTCGCTAGAATGAAGTTACAAGGCCAGTCCTAATTGCAAGTTCAGCTGGAAAGTGACATTTTTAGCTGGACTAGTTGCTTCCAAAAGCAAAATTGAAGGTTGTTTGCAAGGAAGAAGAGAAAGGCTATATATACAGATTATAAGTGTCTTCTCATTGGATGCTCGGATCAGAAGGCAATGATGAAGATATGAAATATTTTCTTAATATCTCTTTTAAAGTTGTGTCTGTTTTATGTGGCAACTCTTAGATGTAAGTGAGGAAAAGCCTAAGTGGATTTTTTTCTAGTTCTATCAGCCGAATAGTTTTATGGATATTCCCTACAGATTCTGGCATTACCATTATCAGTCTAACTTTTCTCTTTTATCCTGTCTTTTTCTGACACTTCAAAAGCTATATTATGGGAAAATTTGAACAAGCTGCATTAAGAGATGCCAGTCAGATGCTGTTTTAAACCAATATTTCATAATTTCTTAGGTTTTAATTTTATTTTTTGATCTAAACAGAGTATTTTATTTTATTTTATTTTATTTTATTATTTATTTTTTGTGTGTGTGTTACACAGGCCTCTCACTGCTACGGCCTCTCCCGCCGTGGAGCACAGGCTCCGGACGCGCAGGCCCAGTGGCCCTGGCCCACGGGCCCAGCCGCTCCGCGGCATGTGGGGTCCTCCCGGACCGGGGCACGAACCCGCGTCCCCTGCATCGGCAGATGGACTCTCAACCACTGCACCACCAGGGAAGCCCTAAACAGAGTATTTTAAACCTTGTTTATGGGTATTTGTTTTAATGTGAGTTCTTATTTCTAGTTTTATGGCCTCTTGCTTAATTTGCTTTTTTTTTTGTTTTTTTTCCCTCCTTGAAGATATTTCCAAGCATGTTTTCTCTCCTCTTAAACATAGTAAGCCTAGTTATTTTATAACTATAAATTTTGATAACTCCACTATCTCAAGTTTTTGTGAGTTGGTTTTAGAGATCTTTTATTATCTGCTGGTTCTTGGTCCTTATGTGCTGCCCTCTGGGCCATTCTGGTGATATGTTTGCAGGCCACAAATCTACATGAGAGGTATTTTACTTTCAATTCACTCTGAAGATGGAACACTTTGGAAGTTATATCAGACCTTGGCTAGTTTGAAGGGGATTAATTATCTTGGGCTAACTTTGGCTTCTGTACTCCTTCCCTGCAAATCCATCAAAACTCATTTTGCAAATGCCCTCAAGGAAAAAGTAGCTTAGTAAACTATGCTTCCTCTTTTGAGCTTCAAGATTTGGGCAAAATTATTCCTTACTTTATCATTAGGGCATTGATACTTTAAGATATCTTTTTCTTTGTTTAGTTGCCTTCAGTGAGATGGTTGGCTCAAATTGCCTAGACCACCTTTAGCATAAGTTAAAATCCTACTGCTCTATTACAAATCCTTCTTTTTCTCCTTCCCTCCCTCCCTAAATTTCTGTTTTCCTCCAATCCTTCCTTTTTACTTTTTTCCTATTTTTGAAAAATTTTGATTTAGCACCTACTATTCTCAGTCACTTCTTCTGTTATTGTTTATATTTATCTGACATGTATATAATTTATTTTATTTTTAACATATTTGTGATTTTGTAGTTGTAAATAGCATATGGATTGTTATTCTTTAAGCCGGTATGGCCGTATTTTTCTTTAAGAGGTTTATAATTTTATATTTAATATCATAATACTCTGCTGATTTTGGAGGGAGACATAATTCTTCATTTCTAGCTATTTGTTCTTTTGCAAATTAATTAATCCTATTCACTCTCATTTTCTTCATCTCTTTTAGTAAGCATAATAAAAGTACTTTCTTCATAGGATTAGAGAATTAAACAAAATACTATATTTAAATATTTTTGAGATCAACGCATTTAATCTGTTGTTATGGTTGTTGTTTTTATTAATTATAAGAAATATTAACCCCCTTACACTTAATTGATATATTTTCCTTTATTTTTGTCATATATTTTATACCTTTAAAAATATTTTTTGATATCTGTTTTTCTTTTGTTTAATATACACACATATAGTGATTTATAGGAACAAATTCTGAGTTAAGCCTACATGTTTTACATGTTTACATGTAAAACATACATAATTTATAATGTACTAAAACACACAATAAAATGAGTGTATTTAATTAATTAACTGAATTAGAAATTTAATAATGTGGGTCTAAATTTAAAATGCATAGAAAGAGATAGAGTGATAAAATTTCTATCCTTTTTTCCTGGCCACTTAATTCCTCTTTATAAAGGCAACTAATTTTTCAGTTTTCTTATGTATCATTCAATATATTATTTTATGTGTTTTTAATTATATATATTTTATAGTTTTTACATTATATATTTCAATTATATATATTGCTTTTTCTTTTTTCCCTCCTTTTATACAAATAATCACATACTGCTTTATTTAACAGTATGTTAGAATTTGTTACGTATTAACGTAAAAGATTATCCTTGAATCATTTTCTGTGAATTCTCTGAATTCTATTGTACAGATAGATCATAGTTTATTTAACTATTTGCCAATTTAAGGACATTTAGGTTGATTCCAACCTTGTCCTTATACAGTACAAACTATGTTTCAATAAACAACTTTGTACATCTGAGATTTCTCACATAAGCAAACTAATTTTAGGTAAAATCCTTACAAATGGAACTGCTGCATCATGGGACATACATACTTGAAATTTTGGTTGAATTTGTGGAATTGCCCTTCACAGAGATCATATCAATCTACAGTTACTAGCAATGTATATTAGAATGCCTGTTTCTCTGTTGTAGTCTGTACTCTGTTGCTGACAGTGTATTATCAAATATTTTCATCTCTGCCAGTCTGAGGTGAAAAATGGCATCTGAGTGTAGTTTTATTTAATCTTATGATCTTGATGTCAAAAAAAGAATGAAACAATAACTTTTGACTTCTTTTTACACAAGCCAAAATTCAACTCTTCTTGCCCTCTCTACCACTGAGATTATTAATTAAAATATCCCACTTTCACTTATTCACAGTATGTCTGCTCTTTGAATTTACAGGACCTACAGTCTTTTGATCATTCAATTTTCTGTTATCTATCAGCCTTTTCCTGTTTCTACTTTCCTCCCTATCAAGCTTTGAATCCTTCACACATTAATTTAATCACTTATTTGCCATACAGTGCTTCTATTATATCCATGTCACAAACTCACAATCTCTAATTAGCCAACTGTCTTTCTCTGTGCGAGCACTTGGGCAGCTAGCTGGACACTACTGTGAAAAATCACGGCAACAGGGCAACCAATGCCACATTATCAGACATAGCTGTCTAGTCCCAACTGAGCCCTCAAGGCTGCCAGTAGTTTATTCAAGTACCTCATTCTTTCATTTAAGAATGACTATCTCAAACATTTTTCATTTTTGTCAGACCTATGACACTCCTCACCAATACTTTTCATTTTCCATAAAAGACGCCACCTTTCATCTTTCAGATAAAAGAGAAACTTTCATTCAGAAAGTCCCTCAGTTTTACACCATCAAGTCTATACAGACGCCATCCATATCCTCTTCATTTCCAACCTAACAGGAAGGAGGAATATCAATGTCTCTTATGTATGACCTATTACTTTACCTTTGCTCTTTAATATCTGTCTTCTTGCCCTCTCAAGGAAATTTCACTACGGAGTATTTTCTTTGTCAAGTCAGCTTCTCTCTGTACTGATCTTTTGCATCAATGTTTAAACATGCATCAGTCACTCTTACTTCAATAAACAAAGAAACTTCTGCTCTGAACTCCCCTTTTCCCCTCGATGCGTTGAAATCTTGAAAGGGTTTTGAACATGAACTATGCTGTTTCTATTTGCCTACTTGCTTTCTTTCCCACTCCCTTCTCATTAATCTACTCCAATTTTACCACATCCCACATCTTTGCGGGAATTTCTCTCCCAGGTTTGTAACAACTTCCTTGTGCTAATTGAAATAATACTATTTTTGTTTTTATCTCACTTGACCTCAACATGTTCTGTTTTTATCTCACTTGACCTCAACTGCATTTGACACTATCGATCATTTCCTCCTTTTCGAAAATTTCCTCCAAATTTCTATGACACCCATGTTCCTAGTATTCCTCCCTACTTCCTGAGTATTCCTTCTCAGTTCTACTTTTTCTCTCCACTTTCTCTGGTCATCACTTAAGCACATAGATTCCCCCCAGCAGTCTTCCCTAGGCCCTTCTATCTTCTCACACTTTACTCCCGAATTACAAAGGAAGGCCAGCTCAACCTGCCCCAAATTGAACTCTTGATTCATCTATCCTCCTTCTCTTCAGTGTTTCCTATTTCAGTAAATAAAACCACCATGTACCTGAAAGCTCAAGCCATAACCTTGGTAAGCACCACCAAATTCTGACAAATTTTACCTTTAAAATATCTTTTAAATCTATGCATTTATATCCACACAACCTGTCTTCATCATTTCCTTCTCTTTATCTTGACTACTGCAGTGACCTCATAGGTGATCCTCTTTTGGTCATTCATGCCTATCTGCATCTGTGTTCCACTCAGAAGCCAGAATGATCTTCCTAAAGTGCAAACTTGACCATGTAACTTTCCTGCTTAAAATGCTTCAGTGACTTCTCAATTTCCCCTGGGATCATGTTTAAGGTTTTTAAATTGGCTTATGAGACTGTGTGTCCTACCCCTATTTGCCTCTTGCCTCCTTTCAAACCAGTCTCCCCTTCAGTCTTGCTGCTCTATATAGAATGTACCATGTTCTGTATTTTGTCCTCAGATCTTAAAATATACTTACCCACTGAAATTACACAATCTTCACCTCTTGCCCTGCCTTCTCCATTTCACCTAGATGACTAACTACCTCTTATCCTACAAATCTTCTTATATAGTTTATGTGCTTGGGAATGTTTTTTCTGACAAGTCCTTCTCACTGCACTCACTTCCACCATTCTAGATTAGGGCCATTTTTAATGTTCTCCTTTGGCATCGGTTCTTGTCTTTTATTAATATTCATTACACTTATATTTATTTTTGTAGCTTTTGGGGGCAGTTGCTTATGTACACAGGCTTCTAGATGTCCATGAATATACTGGACTTTTCAAAGTTCCCTGTAGTAATCTAGTTCTCCAGGATTCCTGTCCAGCTACTGGTTTGCCCCATCTGAATTTACAACCTTGGGCCCTTGGATGTTGCCAGCAGTTTCCTATTGTTTCTGTAATCACCTGAGGGACACCCCATCCCTCCAACCATGAGCTGAGATCTGAGTCAAATCAAATAGCCACTACTCTCTGAATAGAGATTTTTCAGAGAGGTGAAAATTTGGACAAAATACTGACTGTGCTCTGAGAATAGTAATTTTCATGGACCTCCATAAACAGTCAGAGCTGTTTCCATATTCTTCAGTGCTGTCAACTTTTGGCTACTATGCCACTGAACTGGGGAGGAAAGATAGATAGGAATAGCTCCAAGTTAAAAGGCTACTGTCTTACCAAGGTTTAGTAGATTCTTGGATAGACAATTTTCAGTTCATTCTGTAGGTTGAGTTAATTGCCAGAGTTCTAAAGTGGTTCATTTAAGTTGTTTTGTTGTATTTTCCTTGTTTTAGAGTAGAGTAGTTCACTGAGGTCCTCATTCTGCCATGATGAAAGATGATTTGCTTGTGTTTATTTTTAGTGCTTGTATATCTGATTAGGTTCTAGGTTCCTTTTCTCTCTTACTCCCTCTGTCCATTCCTTCCTTCCTCCCTCCCTCCCTGCCTGCCAGAAATACAGTGTTTACCATATGGCAGCTGCTAATTTAGGTGCTGGGAACATAATAGTAAAGAAACCTGACCAGGTCCTTGGCCATTGTATTGTTCACTGATTTATCACCTCTGTGGAGGATAGGGTTTTGGCATATTGTAGATGCTAAATAAATAACTGATGAAGGCCACCTTGTTTCAGGTCCTGTTTACAATTTTCTTTTCCATTGTCAACCAATCACTTCAGGATGCAGTGAACTACCATGCATCTCCCTCTAATTTCTGAAATGGTGACCAAGAGCTGTAGGACACATAAAACTTACCTCCAAAATGTACTTCTCAATCCATCCTCATAAACCTGACAGTTAGTAGATATTTATCAAGCAAGAGAATTCTACTAGATTTGGTACTTTGGTATCTCTTTGACTATTTTAAAGAGAATCTTAAGAGAAACACTGTCTACTTACTCACCATGTTAACCTGTATCTTTTCATTTTGTTTTAAATGATTATTTTTTTGTAAATACAATGTTGCCAAACTCACAAATCAGTGAGTAAAAATGAAGTGATGTTGCTTGTTTTTATTTATCTTATTTTTTCAATATAGATAAACACAAACATACAAGAAATAAAAATCACCCATAATTCTACCCCTTGAACCACCTAAAGAGAAAGTCACTCACCTCCTCTGTTCCTGCCAGTCTCCCTCCTCAGTGATAACTTGTATTAACTACTGGCTGCATATCATTTCTTACTTTTCTCTTTATTTATACACAGATTTTTTTTTCCTTTGATGGAGTTGAAATATTATTTAAGTCTAATATTTGCATTTGGTAATTTTATATTTTAGGAATATCTTTCCAGATTAGTAATTTTACATCTAGGTCATTCTTTTCTTTTCTTTTTTTGAATTTCATTTTATTTATTTTTTTTATATAGCACTTTCTTATTAGTCATCCATTTTATACACATCAGTGTATACATGTCAATCCCAATCTCCCAATTCTCACACCACCACCACCACCCCCCGCTGCGTTCCCCCTTGGTGTCATACGTTTATTTTCTACATCTGTGTCTCTATTTCTGCCCTGCAAACTGGTTAATCTGTACCATTTTTCTAGGTTCCACATATATGCATTAATATACAATATTTGTTTTTTCTTTTTGACTTACATCACTCTGTATGACAGTCTCTAGATTCATCCACATCTCTACAAATGACCCAACTTAGTTGATTTTTATGTCTAATACTCCACTGTATATATGCACCACATCTTCTTTATCCATTCATCAGTTGATGGGCATTTAGTTTGCTTCCATGACCTGGCTATTGTAAATACCACAGCAATGAACATTGGGGTGCATGTGTCTTTTTGAACTATGGTTTTCTCTGGGTATATGCCCAGTAGTGGGATTGATGGGTCATATGTTAATTCTATTTTTAGTTTTTTAAGGAACCTCCATACTGTTCTCCATAGTGGCTGTATCCATTTACATACCCACCAACAGTGCAAGAGGGTTCCGTTTTCTCCACACCCTCTCCACCATTTGTTGTTTGTAGATTTTTCTGATGATGCCCATTCTAACTGGTGTGAGGTGATACCTCATTGTAGTTTTGATTTGCATTTCTCTAATAATTAGTGATGTTGAGCAGCTTTTCATGTGCTTTCTGGCCATCTGTATGTCCTCTTTGGAGAAATATCTATTTAGGTCTTCTGCTCATTTTTTGACTGGGTTGTTTGTTTTTTTTAATATTGAGCTGCATGAGCTGTTTAAATATTTTGGATATTAATCTTTTGTCCGTTGATTTGTTTGTAAATATTTTTTCCCATTCTGATGGTTATCTTTTCGTCTTGTTTGTAGTTTCCTTTGCTTTGCAAAAGCTTTTAAATTTCATTAGGTCCCATTTGTTTATTTTTGTTTTTATTTAAATTACTCTAAGAGGTGGATGAAAAAAGATCTTGCTGTGATTTATGTCAAAGAGTGTTCTTCCTATGATTTCCTCTAAGAGTTTTATAGTGTCTGGTCTTACATTTAGGTCTCTAATCCATTTTGAGTTTATTTTTGTGTATGGTGTTAGGGAGTGTTCTCATTTCATTCCTTTACATGTAGCTGTCCAGTTTTCCAAGCACCACTTATTGAAGAGGCTGTCTTTTCTAGATTGTATATCCTTGCCTCCTTTGTCATAGATTAATTGACCATAGGTGCATGGGTTTACCTCTGGGCTTTCTATCCTGTTCCATTGATCTATATTTCTGTTTTTGTACCAGTACCATATTGTCTTGATTACTGTAGATTTGTAGTATAGTCTGAAGTCAGGGAGTCTGATTCCTCCAGCTCCATTTTTTTCCCTCAAGACCGCTTTGGTAAGGGGAGCTTCAAGATGATGGAAGAGTAAGACGTGAAGATCACCTTCCTCCCCACAAATACATCAGAAATACATCTACATGTGGAACAACTCCTACAGAATACCTACTGAACGCTGGCAGAAGACCTCAGACCTCCCAAAAGGCAAGAAACTCCCTATGTACCTCGTTAGGACCAAAAAAAAAAAAACAAAAAAAAAAAAAAACAGAGACAAAAGAATAGGGATAGGACCTGCACCAGTGGGAGGGAGCTGTGAAGGAGGAGAAGTTTCCACACACTAGGAAGGCCCTTCGTGGGCGGAGATTGCGGGTGGCGGAGGGGGGAAGCTTCGGATCCACGGAGGAGAGCGCAGCAACAGGGGTGCGGAGGGTAAAGCGGAGAGATTCCCACACAGAGGATCGGTGCCGGCCAGCACTCACCAGCCCGAGAGGCTTGACTTCTCACCCGCTGAGACGGGTCGGGGCTGGGAGCTGAGGCTCGGGCTTCGGAGGTCAGATCGCAGGGAGAGGACTGGGGTTGGCTGCATGAACACAGCCTGAAGGGGGCTAGTGCACCATGGCTAGCTGGGAGGGAGTCCGGGAAAAGGTCTGGAGCTGCCGAAGAGGCAAGAGACTTTTTCTTGACTCTTTGTTTCCTGGTGTGTGAGAAGGGATTAAGAGCGCTGTTTAAAGGAGCTCCAGAGACGGGTGCAAGCCGTGGCTATCAGGGCGGACCCCAGAGACGGGCATGAGACACTAAGGTTGCTGCTGCAGCCACCAAGAAGTCTGTGTGCAAGCAGAGGTCACTATCCACACCTCCCATCCTGGAGCCTGTGCAGCCTGCCACTGCCAGAGTCCCATGATCCAGGGACAACTTCCCCGGGAGAAAACACAGCGCACTTCAGGTTGGTGCAACGTCATGCTGGCCTCTGCGGCCGCAGGCTCGCCCCACACTCCATACCCCTCCGTCCCCCCGGCCTGAGTGAGCCAGAGCCTCCAAATCAGCTGCTCCTTTAACCCCGTCCTGTCTGAGTGAAGGACAGACGCCCTCAGGAGACCTACACACAGAGGCGGGTCCAAATCCAAAGCTAAACCCCAGGAGCTGTGTGAACAAAGAAGAGAAAAGGAAATTTCTCCCAGAAGCCTCAGGAGCAGTGGATTAAATCTCTGCAGTCAACTTGATGTACCCTGCATCTGTAGAATACCTGAAGAGAAAACAAATCATCCCAAATTGAGGAGGTGGACTTTGGGAGCAACGATATATATATATATTTTCCCTTTTTCTCTTTTTGTGAGTGTGTATGTGTATGCTTCTGTGTGTGATTTTTGTCTGTATAGATTTGCTTTGACCATTTGTCTGAGGGTTCTGTTTGTCCTTTTTTTAACTTTAAAAAAATTTAATAATTATTTTTTATTTTAATATCTTTCTTTCTTTCTCTTTCTTTCTTTCTTTCTTTCTTTCTTTCTTTCTTTCTTTCTTTCTTTCTTTCTTTCTTTCTTTCTTTCTCTCTCTCTTTCTTTCTTTCTTTCTTTCTTTTCTACCATTTTTTCTGAGCCATGTGGATGACAGGCTCTTGGTGCTCCAGCCAGGCATCAGGGCTGTGCCTCTGAGGTGGGAGAGCCAAGTTCAGGACACTGGTCCACAAGAAACCTCCCAGCTCCATGTAATGTCAAACGACGAAAATCTCCCAGAGATCTCCATCTCAATGCCAGGACCCAGCTCCACTCAACAACCAGCAAGATACAGTGCTGGACACCATATGCCAAACAGCTAGCAAGACAGGAACACAATTAGCACAGAGGCTGCCTAAACCAATAATAAGGCCACAGACACCCCAAAACACATCGCCAGACGTGGACCTGCCCACCAGAAAGAAAAGATACAGCCTCATCCACCAGAACACAGGCACTAGTCCCCTCCAGCAGGAAGCCTACACAGCCCACTGAACCAACCTCAGCCACTGGGTACAGACACCAAAAACAATGGGAAATACGAACCTGCAGCCTGCGAAAAGGAAACCCCAAACACAGTAAGGTAAGCACAATGAGAAGACAGAGAAACACACAGAAGATGAAGGAGCAAGGCAAAAACCCACCAGACCTAACAAATGAAGAGGAAACAGGCAGTCTACCTGAAAAAGAATTCAGAATAATGATAGTAAAGATTATCCAAAATCTTGGAAATAGAATGGAGAAAATACAAGAAACATTTAACAAGGACCTAGAAGAACTAAAGAGCAAACAAACAGTGATGAACAACACAATAAATAAAATTAGAAATTCTCTGGGGCTTCCCTGGTGGCACAGTGGTTGAGAGTCTGCCTGCTGATGCAGGGGACATGGGTTCATGGACCGGTCCGGGAAGATCCCACATGCCGTGGAGTGGCTAGGCCCGTGAGCCATGGCTGCTGAGCCTGCGCATCAAGAGCCTGTGCTTCGCAACGGGAGAGGCCACAACAGTGAGAGGCCTGCAAACCGCAAAAAAAAAAAAAAAAAAAATTAGAAATTCTCTAGAAGGGATCAATAGCAGAATAACTAAGGCAGAAAAACGGATCAGTGAATTGGAAGATAAAATAGTGGAAATAACAACTGCAGAGCAGAAGAAAGAAAAAAGAATGAAAATAACTGAGGACAGTCTCAGAGACATCTGGGACAACATTAAATGCACAAACATTTGAATTATAGGGTTCCCAGAAGAAGAAGAGAAAAAGAAAGGGACTGGGAAAATATTTGAAGAGATTATAATTGAAAACTTCCCTAACATGGGAAAGGAAATAGTTAATCAAGTCCAGGAAGCACAGAGTTCCATACAGGATAAATCCAAGGAGAAACACACCAAGACAAATATTAATCAAACTATCAAAAATTAAATAAAAAGAAAAAATATTAAAAGCAGAAAGGGAAAAACAGCAAATAACACACAAGGGAATCCCCATAAGGTTAACAGCTGATCTTTCAGCAGAAACTCTGCAAGCCAGAAGGGAGTGGCAGGACATATTTAAAGTGATGAAGGAGAAAAACCTGCAACCAAGATTACTCTACCCAGCAAGGATGTCATTCAGATTTGACGGAGAAATTAAAAACTTTACAGACAAACAAAAGCTATGAGAATTCAGCACCACCAAACCAGCTGTACAACAAATGCTAAAAGAACTTCTCTAGGCAGGAAACACAAGAGAAGGAAAAAAGCTACAATAACAAACCCAAAACAATTAAGAAAATGGTAATAGGAACATACATATCAATAATTACCTTAAATGTAAATGGAATAAATGTTCCAACCAAAAGAAATAGACTGGTTGAATGGATAAAAAACCAAAACCTGTATATATGCTGTCTACAAGAGACGAACCTCAGACCTAGGGACTCATACAGACTGAAAATGAAGGGATGGCAAAAGATATTCCATGCAAATGGAAATCAAAAGAAAGCTGGAGTAGCAATTCTCATATCAGACAAAATAGACTTTAAAACAAAGACTATTACAAGAGACAAAGAAGGATGCTACATAATGATTAAGGGATCAATACAAGAAGAAGATATAACAATTGTAAATATTTATGCACCGAACATAGGAGCACCACAATAAATAAGGTAAATACTAACATCCATAAAAGGGGAAGTCAACAGTACCACAATCATAATAGGGGACTTTAACACCCCACTTTCACCAATGGACAGATCATCCAAAATGAAAATAAATAAGGAAACACAAGCTTTAAATGATACCTTAAACAAGATAGACTTAATTGATATTTATAGGACACTCCATCCAAAACAACAAAATACATATTTTTCTCAAGTGCTCATTGAAGTTCTCCAGGATAGATCATATGTTGGGTCACAAATCAAGCCTCGGTAAATTTAAGAAAATTGAAATTGTATCAAATATCTTTTCCAACCACAACACTATGAGACTAGATATCAATTACAGGAAATAATCTGTAAAAAATACAAACACATGAAGGCTAAACAGTACACTACTTAATAACCAAGAGATCACTGAAGAAATCAAAGAGGAAATAAAAATATACCTAGAAACAAATGATAATGAAAACGCGATGACCCAAAACCTATGGGATGCACCGAAAGCAGTTCTAAGAAGGAAGTTTATAGCAATACAATCCTCCCTTAAGAAACAAGAAACATTTCAAATAAACAACTTAATCTTACACCTAAAGGAATTAGAGAAAGAAGAACAAAAATCCCCAAAGTTATCAGAAGGAAAGAAATCATAAAGATCAGATCAGAAATAAATGAAAAAGAAATTAAGGAAATGATAGCAAAGATCAATAAAACTAAAAGCTCATTCTTTGAGAAGATAAACAAAATTGATAAACCATTAGCCAGACTCATCAAGAAAAAAAGGGAGAAGACTCAAATCAATAGAATTAGAAATCAAAAAGGAGGAGTAACAACGGACACTGCAGAAATACAAAGAATCATGAGAGATTACTACAAGGATATATATGTCAATAAAATGGACAACCTGGAAGAAATGGACAAATTCTTAGAAATGCACAACCTTCTGAGACAGAACCACAAAGAAGTAGAAAATATGAATAGACCAATCACAAGCACTGAAATTGAAAGTGATTAAAAATCTTCCAGCAAACAAAAGCCCAGGACCAGATGGCTTCACAGGTGTATTCTATCAAACAATTAGAGAAGAGCTAACATCTGTCCTTCTCAAACTCTTCCAAAATATAGCAGAGGGAGGAACACTCCCAAACTCATTCTACGGGGCCACCATCACCCTGATACCAAAACCAGGCAAGGATGTCACAAAGAAAGAAAACTGCAGGCCAGTATCACTGATGAACATAGATGCAAAAAACCTCAACAAAATACTAGCAAACAGAATCCAACAGCACATTAAAAGGATCATACACCATGATCAAGTGGAATTTATCCCAGGAATGCAAGGATTCTTCAATATACACAAATCAATCAATGTGATACACCATATTAAAAAACTGAAGGAGAAAAACCATATGATCATCTCAATAGATGCAGAGAAAGCTTTCAACAAAATTCAACATCCATTTATGATAAAAACCCTCCAGAAAGTAGGCATAGAATGAACTTTCCTCAAAATAATAAAGGCCATATACGACAAGCCCAGGGCCAACATCGTCCTCAATGGTGAAAAACTGAAACCCTTTCCACTAAGATCAGGAACAAGACAAGGTTGCCCACTGTCACAACTATTATTCAACATTGTTTTGGAAGTTTTAGCCACAGCAATCAGAGAAGAAAAAGAAATAAGAGAAATCCAAACAGGAAAAGCATTAATAAAGCTGTCACTGTTTGGAGATGACATGATACTACACAGAGAGAATCCTAAAGATGCTACCAGAAAACTACTAGAGCTAATCAATGAATTTGGTAAAGTAGCAGGATACAAAATTAATGCACAGAAATCTCTTGCATTCCTATACACTAATGAGGAAAAATCTGAAAGTGAAATTAAGAAAACACTCCCATTTACCATTGCAACAAAAAGAATAAAATAGCTAGGAATGAACCTACCTAAGGAGACAAAAGACCTGTATGCAGAAAATTATAAGACACTGATGAAAGAAATTAAAGATGATACAAATAGATGGAGAGATATACCATGTTCTTGGATTGGAAGAATCAACATTGTGAAAATGACTCTACTACCCAAAGCAATCTACAGATTCAATGCAATCCCTATCAAACTACCACTGGCATTTTTCACAGAATTAGAACAAAAAATTTCACAATTTGTATGGAAACACAAGAGACCCCAAACAGCCAAAGCAATCTTGAGAAAGAAAAACAGAGCTGGAGGAATCAGTCTCCCTGACTTCAGAGTATAGTACAAAATGACATTAGTAAAGACGGTATGGTAGCGGCACAAAAACAGAAATAGAGATCAGTCGAACAGGATAGAAAGCCCAGAGATAAACCAAAGCACATATGGTCACCTAATCTTTGATAAAGGAAGCAAGAATGTACAGTGGAGAAAAGACAGCCTCTTCAATAATTGTTGCTGGGAAAATTGGACAGCTACATGTAAAAAAATGAAATTAGAACACTTCCTAACACCATACAGAAAAATAAACTCGAAATGGATTAAAGACCAAAATGTAAGGCCAGACACTATCAAACTCTTAGAGGAAAACATAGACAGAACACTCTATGGCATAAATCACAGCAAGATCCTTTTTGACCCGCCTCCTAGAGAAACGGAAATAAAAACAAAAAATAAAAAAATTGGACCTAATAGAACTTAAAAGCTTTTACACAGCCAAGGAAACCATAAACAAGATGAAAAGACAACCCTGAGAATGGGAGAAAATATTTGCAAATGAAGCAACTGACAAAGGATTAATCTCCAAAATTTACAAGCAGCTCATGCGGCTCAATATCAAAAAATCAAACCCAATCCAAAAATGGGCAGAAGACCTAAATAGACATTTCTCCAAAGAAGATATACAGATTGCCAACAAACAAATGAAAGAATGTTCAACATCATTAATAATTGGAGAAATGAAAATCAGAACTACAATGAGATATCATCTCACACCGGTCAGAATGGCCAACATCAAAAAATCTACAAACAATAATTGCTGGAGAGGGTGTGGAGAAAAGGGAACCCTCTTGCACTGTTGGTGGGAATGTAAATTGATACAGCCACTATGGAGAGCAGTATAGAAGTTCCTTAAAAAACTAAAAATAGAACTATCATATGACCCAGCAATCCCACTACTGGACATATACCCTGAGAAAACCATAATTCAAAAAAAGTTATGTACCAAAATGTTCCTTGCACCTCTATTTACAGTAGCCAGGATATGGAAGAAACCTAAGTGTCCATCAACAGATGAATGGATAAAGAATATGTGGCACATATATACAATGGAATATTACTCGACCATAAAAAGAAAGGAAATTGAGTTATTTGTAGTGAGGTGGATAGACCTAGAGTCTGTCATACAGAGTGAAGTAAGTCAGAAAGAGGAAACAAATACCATCTGCTAACACATATACATGGAATCTAAAATAAATAAAATGATCATGAAGAACCTAGGGGCAAGATGGGAACAAAGACACAGACCTCCTAAAGATGGACTTGAGGATACGGTGAGGGGGAAGAGTAAGCTGGGACAAAGTGAGAGAGTGGCATGGACATATATACACTACCAAACGTAAAATAGATAGCTAGTGGGAAACAGCCAAATAGCAGAGGGAGATCAGCTCGGTGCTTTGTGACCACCTAGAGGGGTGGGATAGGGAGGGGGGGAGGAAGGGAGATGCGAGAGGGAAGAGATATGGGGACATATGTATATGTATAACTGATTCACTTTGTTATAAAGCAGAAACTAACACACCATTGTAAAGCAATTATACTCCAATAAAGATGTTAAAAAAATAAAACCAAAATAACGCATCACCAGGAAAAAAAAAGTCTACTTTGGCTATTCGGGGTCTTTTGTGTATCCATACAAATTTTAAGATTTTTTGTTCTAGTTCTATAAAAAATGCCATTGTTAGTTTGGTAGGGATTTCATTGAATCTGTAGATTGCTTTGCGTAGTATAGTCATTTTCACAAGATTGATTCTTCCAGTCTAAGAACATGGTATATCTCTCCATCTGTTGGTATCATCTTTAATTTCGTTCATCATTGGTTTATCATTTTCTGCATACAGGTCTTTTGTCTCCCTAGGTAGGTTTACCCCTAGGTAATTTATTCTTTTTTTGCAATGGTAAATGAGAGTGTTTCCTTAATTTCTCTTTCAGATTTTTCATCATTAGTTTAAAGCAATGCAAGAGAGAGATTTGTATCCATTAATTTTGTATCCTGCAACTTTATCAAATTCTTTGATTAGCTCTAGTAGTTTTCTGGTGGCATCTTTAGGATTCTGTATGTATGTGATCATGTCATCTACAAACAGTTACAATTTTACTTCTTCTTTTCCAATTTGTATTCCTTTTATTTCTTTTTCTTATCTTTTTCTAGCCACAGCAGTGGCTAGGACTTCCAAAATCATGTTGAATAATAGTGGTGAGAATGGACATCCTTGTCTTTTTCCTGATCCTAGAGGAAATGCATTCAGTTTTTCACCACTGAGAATGATGTTTGCTGTGGGTTTGTCATATATGGCCCTTATTATGTTGAGGTAGGTTTCCTGTATGCCCACTTTCTGGAGAGTTTTTATCATAAATACGTGTTGAATTTTGTCAAAAGTTTTTCTGGATCTATTGAGGTGATCATATGGTTTTTCTTCCTCAATTTGTTAATATGGTGTATCACATTGATTGATTTGTGTATATTGAAGAATCCTTGCATACCTGGGATAAAGCTCATTTGATCATGGTGTATTATCCTTTTAATATGTTGTATTCTGTTTGCTAGTATTTTGTTGAGGATGTTTGCATCTATATTTATCAGTGATATTTGTCTGTAATTTTCTTTTTTTGTAGTATCTTTGTCTGGTTTTTGTATCAGGGTGATGGTGGCCTCATGGAATGAGTGTGGGAGTTTTCCTTCCCCTGAAGTTTTTTTGGAAGAGTTTGAGAAGGATGGTGTTAGCCCTTCTCTAAATGTTTGATAGAATTCACCTGTGATGCCATCTGGTCCTGGACTTTTGTTTGTTGGAAGATTTTTAATCACAGTTTCAATTTCATTACTTGTGATTGGTCTGTTCATAATTTCTATTTCTTCCTGGTTCAGTCTTGGAAGGTTATACCTGTGTAAGAATTTGTCTATTTCTTCCAGGTTGTCCATTTTATTGGCATATAGCTGTTTGTAGTAATCTCTTTTAATCCTCTGAGTTTCTGCAGTGTCATTTATGATTTCCTCTTTTTCATGTCTAATTTTATTGAATTGAGTCTTTTTCCTCTTTTTCTTGATGAGTTTGGCTAATGGTTTATCAATTTTGTTTATCTTCTCAAAAAAACAGCTTTTAGTTTTATTGATCTTTGCTATTATTTTTTTTTGTTTCTATTTTATTTATTTCTGCTCTGATCTTTATGATTTCTTTCCTTATGCTAACTTTGGATTTTGTTTGTTTTTCTTTCTCTAGTTCCTTTAGGTGTAACGTTAGATTGTTTATTTGAGATTTTTCTTCTTTGTTGAGGTAGGCTCGTATAGCTATAAACTTACCTCTTACAACTGCTTTTGCTGTGCCCCATAGGTTTTGGATCACCGTGTTGTCATTGTCATTTGTCTTTAGGTATTTTTTTATTTCCTCTTTGATTTCTTCAGTGATCCCTTGGTTACTTAGTAACGTATTGTTTAGTCTCCATGTGTTTGTGCTTTTTACGTTTTCTTTTCCCTGTAATTAATTTCTATTCTCATAGTGTTGTGGTCAGAAAAGATGCTTGATATGATTTCAATTTTCTTAATTTTACTGAGGCTTGATTTGTGACCCAAGATGTGATGAATCCTGGAGAATGTTCCATGTGCATGTGAGAAGAAAGTGTATTCAGCTGTTTTGGGATGGAATGTCCTATAAATATCAATTAAGTCTATCTGGTATATTGTGTCATTTAAAGCTTGTGTTTCCTTATTAATTTTCTGTTTGGATGATTTGTCCATTGGTGTAAGTGAGGTGTTAATGTCCCCCACTATTACTGTATTACTGTCGATTTCCACTTTTATAGCTGTTAGCAGTTGTCTTATGTATTGAGGTGCTCCTATGTTCGGTGCATATATGTTTATAATTGTTATATCTTCTTGGATTGATTCCTTGATCATTATGTAGTGTCCTTCCTTGTCTCTTGTAACATTCTTTATTTTAAAGTCTACTTTATCTGATATGAGAATTGCTACTCCAGGTTTCTTTTGATTTCCATTTGCATGGAATATTTTTTCCCCTCCCCTCATTTTTAGTCTGTATGTGTCCCTAGGTCTGAAGTGGGTCTGTTGTAGACAGCATATATATGGGTCTTGTTTTTGTATCCATTCAGCAAGCCTGTGTCTTTGGTTGGAACATTTAATCCATTCACGTTTAAGGTAATTATCGATATGTTTGTTCCTATTACCATTTTCTTAATTGTTTTGGTTTTTTTTTTTTTTTTTTGTAGGTCCTTTTCTTCACTTGTGTTTCCCACTTAGAGAAGTTCCTTTAGCATTTGTTGTAGAGCTGGTTTGGTGGTGCTGAATTCTCTTAGCTTTTGCTTGTCTGTAAAGCTTTTGATTTCTCCATTGAATCTGAATGAGATCCTTGCCGGGTAGAGTAATGTTGGTTGTAGGTTCTTCCTTTTCATCACTTTAAGTGTTTCATGTCACTCCCTTCTGGCTTGTAGAGTTTCTGCTGAGAAATCAGCTGTTAACTTTATGGGAGTTCCCTTGTATGTTACTTGTCATTTTTCCCTTGCTTCTTTCAATAATTTTTCTTTGCTTTAACTTTTGCCAATTTGATTACCATCTGTCTTGGCGTGTTTCTCCTTGGGTTTGTCCTGTATGGGACCCTCTGCGCTACCTGGATTTGGGTGCTATTTTCTTTCCCATGTTAGGGAAGTTTTTGACTATAATCTCTTCAAATATTTTCTCAGGTCCTTTCTCTCTCTCTCTTCTCCTTCTTCGACCACTATAATGTGATTGTTGTTGTGTTTAATGTTGTCCCAGAAGTCTCTTAGGCTGTCTTCATTTCTTTTCTTTCTTTATTCTGTTCCCCAGAAGTGAATTCCACCATTCTCTCTTCCAGGTCACTTATCTGTTCTTCTGCCTCAGTTATTCTGCTATTGATTCCTTCTAGTGTATTTTTCCTTTCAGTTATTGTGTTGTTCATCTCTGTTTGTTTGTTCTTTAATTCTTCTAGATCTTTGTTAAACATTTCTTACATCTTCTCGATCTTTGCCTCCATTCTTTTTCCGAGGTCCTGGATCATTTTCACTATAATTATTCTGAATTCTTTTTCTGGAAGGTTGCCTATCTCCATTTCATTTAGTTGTTTTTTTAGGGTTTTATCTGTTCCTTCATCTGGTACATAGGCCTCTGCCTTTTCATCTCGTCTGTCTTCCTGTGAATGTAGTTTTTGTTCCACAGGCTGCAGGATTGTAGTCCTTCTTGCTTCTGTAGGTCATTATTTTCAATGCTGTCATGGAATTATTCCTATGCATGCATTAGTTTGCTCAGTCACACTAATTAATTATCAATTCATTTGTTTTCCTTTTTATGTTGCTGTGAGTGTCCTACTTGCATATAACTTTCTCCAAACTTTTACATTTTCATAGAAAGTAGCTAGTTTCATGGATCCACAAGTCTCTGCTTTATATTTTCATAACTAATTAGACCATTCAGATAACTTTGTAAGAACAAAAAGTTAATCGTCTCCATGGGTGAGCCAAGTCTTCAGTTATAAAAATATTCTTCATAAGCATATTTGAAAGGCAGTTTTCTATATTTTTTTAAATTGAAGAATAGTATATATATATATTATTATATTAGTTTCAGGTATAGAAAAGAGTGATTCAAATATTTTATAGATTATACTCCATTTAAAGTTATTATAAAATATTGGCTATATTCTCTCTGCTGTACAATGTATCCTGTAGCTTATTTATCTTATACATAGTAGTTTGTACCTCTTAAACCCCTATCCTTATCTTGCCCCTCCTCCTTTTCCTTTCCATACTGGTAACCACTAGTTTGTTCTCCATATAAGTGAGTCTGTTTCTATTTTGTTATATTCATTCATTTTTTTGTTTTATTTTTAATATTCCACATATAAGTGGTACACAATATGTTTGTTTTCCTCTGTCAGACATGTCACTATGCGTAATACACTCCAGGTCCATCCATACTGTTGCAAAAGGCAAATTTTCATCCATTTTATGGCTAAGTAATATTCCATTGTGTGTGTGTGTGTGTGTGTATATATATATATATATATATATATATATATATATATATATATATACACACACTATAGCATCTTTATGCATTCATTACTTTTATTTAACATCTTTATTGGAGTATAATTGCTTAACAATGGTGTGTTAGTTTCTGCTTTTTAACAAAGTGAATCAGTTATACATATACACATGTTCCCATATCTCTTCCCTCCTGTGTCTCCCTCCCTCCCACCCTCCCTATCGCACCCCTCTAGGCGGTCACAAACCACCTTGCTGATCTCCCTGTGCTACGTGGCTGCTTCCCACTAGCTATCCACTTTACGCTTGGTAGTGTATATATATATATATATATATATATATATATATATATATACACATTCATTTCTTGATGAGCACTTGGGTTGCTTCCATATATTAGCTATTGTATATAGCACTACTATGAACATTGGGTTGCATGTATCTTTTGAATTAGTCTTTTCACTTTTCTCAGATATATACCCAGGAGTGGAGTTGCTGCATCATACTTTAGTTCTGTTTTTCATTTTTTAAGGAACCTCCATACTGTTTTCCACAGCAGCTGTACCAATTTACATTCCCACTAACAGTGTTTTAGGGTTCCCTTTTTTCCACATCCTCACCAACATCTCCTATTTTAGACTTTTTGATGATAGTCATTATGACAGATGTGAGGTGATAACTCATTGTTTTGATTTGCATTTCTCTAATAATTAATGATGACGAGCATTCTTTGTGTGCCTGTTAGCCATATGTATGACCTCTTTAAAAAATGTCTATTCAGGTCTTCTGCCCATGTTTAGATTTGGTTGCTTGCTTTTTTGGTATTGAGTTGTATGAGCTCTTTATATATTTTGGATATAAACCCTTGTCAGTCATATCATTTGCAAATATTTTCTCCCACTCCATAAGTTTTGTTTCATTGATGGTTTCCTCTAGGTTTGGTTTCATTGATGGTTTCCTCTACTGTGCAAAAACTTTTAAGTTTAATTAGATCCTATTTGTTCATTTTTGTGTTTGTTTCCTTTGTTTTAGGAGGCAGATCCAAAAAATAGTTACAATTTATGTCAACAAGTGTTCTGCCTATGTTTTCCTCCAGGAATTTTATGGTTTCCAGTCTTAAAATTAGATCTTAAATCCCTTTTTAGTTTATTTTTGTGTATGGTGTGGAAAAACTCATCTAATTTCATTCTTTTATGTGTATCTGTCCAGTTTTCCCATTACTTCTTATTGAAGAGACATTATGTTTCCCATTGTATATTCTTACCTCCTTTGTTGTAAATTAATTGACCATAAGTCCATGGGTTTATTTATAGGCTCTCTAGACTCTTCCATTGATCTATGTATCTGTTTTCATGTCAGTATCATGCTGTTTTGATTACTGTACCACTGTTGTATAGTCTGAAATTAGGGAGTATGATATTGCCAGCTTTTTTTTTTTTTCTCAAGATTGCTTTGGCTATTTGGGGTCTTTTGTGGTTCCATATAAATTTTAGGATTATTTGTTCTAGTTCTGTAAAAAATGTAATGATATTTTGTTAGGGATAATATTAAATCTGTATATTGCTTTGGTAATGTGAACATTTTAACAATATTAATTCTTCCAACCCAAGATATAACTCATGGTATATCTTTCCATTTCTGTGTATCATCTTCAATTTCCTTCATCAATGTATTATAGTTTTCAGAGTATAGGTTTCACCTCTTTGACTGAGTTTATTCCTAGGCGTTTTATTTATTTTGATGCAATTTTGAACAGGATTTTTTTAAACTTTCTCATTCTGATATTTCACTGTTAGTGTATAGAAACATAACAGATTCCTTGCTGAATTGATTTATTCAGCAAGGAATCTAATAGTTCTAATAGTTTTTCAGTGGCGAATTTAGGGTTTGCTATGTAGAGTATCATGTCATCTGCAATATAAAAACAGTTTTACCTCTTCCCTGCCAATTTTGATGACTTTTATTTCTATATCTTTTCTGATTTTTGTGTCTAAGACCTCCAATACCACGTTAAAGAGAAGTGGCAAGAGTGAGTGTCTTTGTCTTGTTCCTGATTTTAGAAGACAAGCTTTCAGATTTTCACCATTCAGTATAATGTTACCTATAGATTATCCATAAGTGTCCTTTATTCTGTTGAGATATGTTCCCTCCATACCAACTTTGGTGAGAGTTTTTATCATAAATGAATATTAAATTTTTTAAATGCTTTTTCTGCACCTATTCAGATGATCATATGATATTCCCATTCCTTTTGTTAATGTGATGTATCACATTGATTGATTTGTGGGTATTGAATCACTCACATCCCTAGAATAAATCTCACTTGATCATGGTGTATGATCCTTTTCATATATTCTTGAATTCAGTTTGCTAAAATTTTGTTGAGGATTTTTACATCTATATTCATCAGAGATATTGGTCTACAATTTTTTTGTAGTGTCTTTAGTTTAAGAATCAGGTTAACAGTGGCCTCATAGAATGAAATTTTTCCCCTCTCCTCAATTTTTTGGATAATTTGAGGAGGATAGGTATTAACTCTTTATTTATTTGTAGCATTTCCCTGTGAAGCTCTCCATTCCTGGACTTCTGTTTGCTGCTAATTTTTTGATTACTAATTCAATTTCACTACCAGTGATCAGTCTGTTCAGATTATCTATTTCTTCCTGATTCAGTCTTTATGATTACATGTTTCTAAAAATTTATCCATTTCTTCTATGTTGTTCAATATGTTGGCATATAACTGTTCATAGTATTCTCTTATGATTACTTTGTATCTCTGAAATATCAGTTGTTATTTCTCCTTTTTCATTTTTTATTCTGTTTTTCTGTGTCCTCTCTCTTTTTTTCTTAATGATTCTGGCTAAAGGTTTATCAATTTTATTTATCTTTAAAAAAACAGCTCTTGGTTTCAGTGATCTTTTCTATTGCTTTTTGGTCTCTATTTTATTTATTTCCTCTCTGATCTTTATT
This sequence comes from Stenella coeruleoalba, assembly GCF_951394435.1. Lineage (NCBI taxonomy): Eukaryota > Metazoa > Chordata > Mammalia > Artiodactyla > Delphinidae > Stenella > Stenella coeruleoalba. The sequence continues at coordinate 76,590,036 of NC_137154.1, forward strand.
ATTTCCTTCCTACTGCTGATTTTGGGCTTTGCTTGTTCTCCTTTTCTAGTTCTAGTTTGAGATTTTTCTTGTTTCTTGAGGTAGGTCTGTATCACTATGAACTTCCCTCCTAGACCTCCTTTTGATTTTAGAAAGTTGTGTTTTTATTTTCATTTGTTTCAAGGTATTTTCTGATTTCCTCTTTCATTTCTTCATTGATCCATTGTGTTTTTTAGTAGCATGTTGTTTATTCTCCACTTGTTTGTTCATGTTTTTCCTGTTTTTCTTCCTGTAATTGATTTCTAGTTTTATACCCTTGTGCTCAGAAAAAAAAAAAAAAAAAAAAAAAAAAAAAAACGCATGATATAATTTCTATACTCAATTTTGTTGAGACTTTTTTTGTGGCCTACCATGTGATCTATCCTGGGGAATGTTTCATGTGTACTTGTTGAGAATTTTTTTTCTGCTGCTTTTGGATGGAATGTCCTATGGATACTTGTTAAGTCCAAGTGGTCTAATATGTCATTTAAGGCCACTGTGCCACTGTTTCTTTACTGATTTTCTGTCTGGATGATCTGTCCAATGATAAAATGATATAATGGGATGTTAAAGTTCCCTACTATTATTGTATTATCATTAATTTCTCCCTTTATGTCTGTTAATATTTGTTTATATATTTAGGTGCTCCTATATTAGATGCATATATGATTCCTAACATATATTTTTTTATTGATCCCTTTATCATTATATAATGCCCTTCTTTGTCTTTTTTTATACAGTTTGTTTCAAAATCTGCTTTATCTGATATGAGTATTGCTACCCCAACTTTTTTGTCATTTACATTTGCATAAAACATCTTTTTTCACCCCCCTTGCTTTCAGTCTGTGTGTGTCTTTAACTCTGAAGTGATTCTCTTGTAAGCAGCATGTAGATGGGTCTTGTTTTTTGTTCTAATCAACCACCTATGTCTTTTAATTAGAACATTTAGTCCATTGTCATTTAAAGTAAGTATTGATAAGTATGATTTATTGCCCTTTTGTTACTTGTTTTCTTGTTGTTTTTGTAGTTCTCTGTTCTGTTCTTCTTTTCATTTCTTCCTTTGTGGTTAGATGATTTTCTTTACTGGTATGCTTATATTTTTATTTCTCTCTAGTGTATATTTTTATTTCTCTCTAGTATTTCTCTCAAAGTTTTTGATTTGTGGTTACCATGGGTTTCAAATACATTGACCTATAATTATATCTACTTCTTTAAAACTGATAGTCATTTAAGTTCAAACACATTCTAAAAGACCTACATGTTTTACTCCCCTCCCGCATGTTTTGTGTTTTTGATGTTATATTTTGCATCTTCATGTTCATCCCTTAAATGTTTATTGTAGTTATAGTTGCTTTTACAATTTTTTGTCTCTTAATATTCATACTTGCTTATTTAAGTGTTTGATCCATGGCTTTTACTATGTATTTGCTTTTACTAGTGAGATTTGTCTTTCCCTAAAATTTTTTAATTCTTGTTGTAGCCATTTTTTTTTCCACCTAGAAAAGACCCTTAGGGTTGATTTAGTATTGATGGACCATTTTAGTTTTTGCTTATCTGAGAAGTTCTTTATCTCTCTTTCAGTTCTAATGATAACCTTTCTGGGTAAAGGATCCTAGGTTTTAGGTTTTTCCCTTTGAGGACTTTAAATATATCATGTTATTCCCTTCTGGTAGGCAAAATTTCTCCTGAAAAATCAGCTGATAGCCTTTTGGGGGTTCCCTTGTATGTGACTCTTTGTTTTTCTCTTGCTGCCTTTAGATTTATCTCTTTTTCTTCAAATTTTGTCATTTTAATTATATATTTTGATGTGAGTCTGTGTTCATCTTGTTTGTAACTCTCTGTGTTTCCTGTACATGGGTATCTGTTTTCTTTTTCAGGTATAGGAAATTTTCATCCATAATTTCATCAAATACATTTCAACCTTTTTCCTTCACTCTCTTCTCCTTCTGAGATCCCCTATAATGTGAATATTAATATGCTAAATGTTGTCCCAGAGGTCCCTTAAATGTCTTCATTTTTTTTTTTGAATTTTATTTTTTATACAGCAGGTTTAAATGTCTTCATTTTTAAAATTTGTTTTTCTTTTTGCTGTTCTGATTGGGTGATTTCCATTATTCTATCTTCCAGATCACATATGAATTCTTCTACATTGACTAATCAGCTGTTAATTCCTTCTAGTGTATTTTTAATTTCAGTTATTGTAGTCTTCTGCTCTGACTTTTTTTAAAAAAAGTATTTTCTAGTTCATTGTTAAAATCTCACTGTGTGCATCTATTCTTTTCCCAAGTTCAATTAGCATTTTTATTACTAATGCTTTGAACTCTGTATCTGATAAATTATTTATCTCTATTTCATTAGCTGTTTTTTCCTTGTTCTTCATTTGAAACAAATCCCTCTGCCTTCTCATCTTGCTTAACTTTCTCTGTCTCTATAAAATTAGGTGAAACAGCTACCTATCCTGGTCTTGAAGAGTGTCCTTGTGTGGGAGTGTTCCTATGCAGTATGCTTGTGCCCAGTGGCTTTTGTAGGGGAGCTAGATTTGAAATGAGCATGGGCCATGTGTTCCACTAAGGTGTGCTGGAAGCTATCACCTTGGTGTGAAGTAGAGCTGGAGATGGGGATTTAGATCCAGAGTCAGGTGTGAGCTGGAACTTCTCCTATGCTCAGTGGCTATCATCACCTTCTCAGTAGTAGGATTAAGTCCCATGGTGCTGGAGCAGAAGACCTGAGATTTGGGTCTGAGCTAGTTTTTTTCCCCTCTAAGTAACTCTCTCCCACTCCTGGCAATGGCACCTTTGCCCCAGAGGGAAGCAGGGCTGGAGCAAGTGTTGGCTGGAACATGCAGTGGGACAGTCCCAGCATGCAATTTAGAGCTCCAGACAGCTCCTGATCCACCACCTCCATGAGTGCCAGCAATGTGGCCTTTGCCATATTTAGATGCAATGACAGGTCTGACCTGGCTCTGTCCCCTTCAAGTGTGCACTCTCCTTGGCAATGGCAGCATTAACCTTATTGGTGAGCTGTGCTGGAGCTAGAGTGGATAGAGCGGGTGCTCAGCACAAGCTGAGGCACCTCTTGGGATGTTCTTAGCATGACAGTCAGAGCTCCAGCAGCTCCCAATCTGCCACCTCCACAAGTACTGGCAATGGCTGTCCTCATCCTACAGAAGTAGTGCCAGGTCCATGCTGGCTCCTTCCTCTCAAAGTGCATACTCTTCTTGTAAATGGCAGCCTTTACCCTAGTGCCTGAAGCTAGAGGAACCAGAGCAGGCATTTGCCATGGACTGGGGTGCATGCTGGGGTGGTTGTGGGAAACCAACCAGAGTCAAAGTTTCAACCTGCTTCCTTTGACTCTTTCTTATAGTAAGCAAGTGTGTGCGCATTTTCTTCAGAAGGCGAGTCTCAGTTTCTTACAGCCCTCCTGTAAGTTCCATCAGATTTTATACCAGATAAGGGAACTCATCTTCCCAGTGTCAGACCCTGAGGCTGCGTGCCCAGTATGTGGCTAGAACCCCTCACTCCCCAGGGAGATACTCTGAGCCCATGATATCCACCTCCTCTTCCATGTCCTCTCCCTGGGCCATGGGTCCCAACCTGATCACTTCTCCTTCCTTTCTGCTCAGATCTGTGTGGTCTTCTTTACAGCCTTGGTTGTGGAAGAATCTTTTTGCCAGTCTCCAGTTTGATTTCTGTGAGAATTATTCCACATATAGATGTATTTTTGCTGTGTTCCTGTGTGGAGGTAAGCTCAGCATTCTCGTACTCTGCCATCTTGATCTCCTCTAAAGTTTTTGTTGTTATTGTTGTTTGGTTGCTTGCTTGCTTGCTTTGTGACTTCTAATCTCACTATGAAAGTAGGACCAAGTTTCAGATATGGATCAAGCTCAGGGTACCATGCAGTGCCAATTTTTCCAGCAGTCTCTGTAAAACATCTCCTGAGAATGTAAATTAGGAAAGGAACCCCAGGAAAACATCTACTTCCCATTTCCAAATCTTGCTCCAGGGCTCTCTGTCCTCTGTAGAGATTACTATTACATTTTTAGTTAGCATTTTTGCTTTGAAGAGGAGGTAGAAAACCAAGTGGAAATATTTAGTGATATAGTGTTCCAAATGCAGATGGAGACCTTGAGATTGTAGGAAGGTCAGGTCTTAAAATTTGAGAGACAGCATTACACAGGGGATAATTTAAATTTCAAAACTATAATAGCTTATGCAGGAAAAATTATAATATAATACTTTATCTTGATACCCTGGAATAGTCAAGCACTATACCCCTGCATAGGTGACACTCAAATGGGAGGATAATTACAAATGCAGAGGTCCCCTCAAAAAGAAGGGGTGTGAGCCCTACATCAGGTTCCCCAGTCCAGGGCTCCTGCACCAGATGAACCTCCAGAATGTTTGACTTTGAAAACCAGTGGGGCTTATTTGGGAGAGAGTCAGAGGGCTGTGGGAAATAGAGACTACTCTTTAAGGGTACACACACAATCTCACACATTCTGAGACTGAGAGCAGAAATAGTAATCTGAAAACGGCCTGGGTAAGAGAGTCTCCTGGAGAGGCAGAAAGCAACCAGAACTCACTCTGGGAACGTAGACATTGTTGGCAGCGATTTTGGGGAGAATGGTCTATTGTGAGGATAATGGTGCTGGCAAGCACCATTTTAGAATCCTCCTTCTAGCTTATTAGCACCTGGACCTGAGTTCACCTACCATCCTGAAAGCACCAGTCCTGGTATGCCACAGGCCAAGTGACTGGCTGGGCCAGGACCCAGCCCACAAGAAACCAGCTACCCTAGGTACCCATGAACCCCAAACCACCCTGCACTCTAAGCCCACCAAAGGGCTTAGTATCCAGCCCAGCCCACCAGTGGGCCAACACCAGGTGCAGGACCCCTGATATGTATAACCATAGACCCCCGAGGACCTGGCTTCACCCACCAGTGAGCTGGCACTAGACCTGGAAACAGCTACATCCAGCAGGTGTGCACCAGCCCTAGGACCACCTGAGCTCTGGCCCAGTGCACCTACAAGCCAACACCAGCTCTGGAACCCCCAGGGCCCTGCAGTCAGAGACTCTGGAACATGGATCCATCCACTAGTGCGCTGGTACTAACCCCAGGACCCAGTCCATCCTCTAGTGGGTGGGCACAAGCCCTAGGATATTCTGAGACCCAGCCACATCCACCAGCATGCTGACATCAACTCCACATCCCCCAAGGCCTTGCCCAGCCCACCAGCAGGCCAACACCAGACCTGGGATGTCTTCGGCCCCTCAGCCAGCCATGTCAAAAGCTGGCCCCATGCACCAGCAGGCTAACATCAACCCCAGGACCCCACTTGGGCCACAGCCTCGTCCACCAGGTGGCTGACAAAAGCTCTGGGACTCTTGGAACTACAGCCAGCTACCCTAAGACCCACTCTGCCAAGCAGAGGAACAGCATTAGATCCAGGATCCCCTGGGAATCTATAGTCAGCAGCCTTATCATCTGGCTCCACCCACCAATGGGCCAGCAGCTTCAGCACAAGGTGAGCCTGTCAACCATCTGGACTGGGGGTCAGCATGCCTACCAAGGTGACCACCATAGTCAGCATGTCACAACAGATTGACCAACACAGCCTACATAGAGGGAAACTCTAAAACATATAGCTCTAGTGACCAAAGGAGAGTGCGATGTTGGGATGCATAGGACTTCTCCCACAAAAGGCCACTTCTCTAAGATCGGGAAATGTAACCAACCTACCAAATATATAGAAATAGCAAATTAGGCAAAATGAGGTGACAGAGTGAAGGAGCAAAATAAAACACCAGAAGAACTAAGTGAAGTGGATATAAGCAAGCTACATGATAAAGATTTTAAAGTAATAATCATAAAGATGCACAAAGAGCTCAGGAGAAGAAAAGACAAACAGAGTAAGAAGTTAGTAGTTCTTAACAAATAATTAGAAAATGTAAAGAACCAACAAAGCTGAAGAATACAATAGATGAAATTAAAAATACACTAGAAGGAATCAACAGTAGATTAGATGGTACAAGGGAATAGATCAGTGAGCAGGAAGACAGAGTAGTGAAATTTCTGAAGTAGAATAGAAAAAGGAATAAAAGAAATGAGGACAGATTAAGAGAACTCTGGGACAAAATCAAGCATACTAACATTTGCATTATTAGGGTCCCAGAGGAGGAGAGGAGGAGAAGGGGCAGAGAACAGATTTGAAGACATATAGCTGAAAACTTTTCTAATGTTGAAAAGAAAATAGACATCCAGGTCCAGGAATCACAGAGAGTCCCAAAAAGGATCAACCCAAAGAGGACCACACCAAGACACATTGTAATTAAGATGGTAAAAATTAAAGACAAAGAGGGAATATTAAAAGTAGCAATGATAAAGCAATAAGTTATGTATAAGGGAACTGTATAAAGCTATCATCTAAGTTTTCAGTAGAACCTCTGTAGGACAGAGGAGTGGCACAATATATTTTAAGTGATAAAAGTTAAAACTTATAACCAAGAATACTCTACCTGGCAAGGCTACCATTCAAACTTGAAAGAGAGATCAAAAGTTTTACAGACCAGCAAAAACTAAAGAGTTCAGCACCATTAAACAAGCTTTACAACAAATGCTAAAGGAACTTCTTTAAGCAGATAAATAAAGGCAACAACTAGAAATATGAAAATTATGAAAGGAAAAATCTCATTGGTAAAGATAAATATATAGTAAATGTAGTGGATAAACCACTTATAATGCTAGTAGAAAGGTTAAAGATGTAAAATCAACTATATCCAAAATAAGCAGTTAAAGGATATACAAAACAAAAAAATGTAAAATATGATGTTAAATACAGTAAACATAAAGAGGCGTGGAGTAAAAATTCAGTATGTTAAAATGTTTTCTAACATAAGAGATCATCAACTTTAAATAATTATATTATATATAAAATTTATATTGCTACATATAAACCTCACGGTAACTACAAACCAAAAATCTATAATAAATACACACACAAAAGAGAAAGAAATTCAAACATAACTAAACATAACTAAAGATAGTCATCAAATCACAAGGGAAGAGAGCAAAAGTAGAAGAAAAGAACAAAAAGAATTACAAAAAGAACCCAAAGACAATTAACAAAGTGGCAATAAGTACCTACCTGTCAATAATTACTTAAATGTGAGTGGATTAAATGCTCCAAACAAAAGACATAGAGTGGCTGAATATTTACAAAATAATGTCATATATATATATATATATATGTGTGTGTGTGTGTGTGTGTGTATATATATATATATATATATATATATATATATATAGCCTAAAATAAACTCACTTCAGATCTAAAGACAAATACTGACTGAATATGAGGAGAAGGAAAAAGGTATTCAGTGCAAATGGAAAGAAAGCCAAGGTAGCAATACTTAGAAAAAAATAGACATTAAAACAAAGATGTAACAAGAAACAAAGAAGGATTTTACATAATGATAAAGGGATCAACCCAAGAAATAGATATAACAATTGTAAATATATACATACCCAGTAAAGGAACAACTAAATGCATAGAGCAAATATTAACAGACATAAAGGGAGAAATTGACAATGACACAATAATAGTGGGAAATTTAACACCCCATTTACATTAATGAACAGATCATCCAGACAGAAAATCAGTAAGGAAACACTGGACTTAAAAGACATGTTAGAACAGATGGACTTAATATGTATATATAGAACATTCCATACCAAAGCGGCAGAATACACATTCTTCTAAAGTGCTCATGGAATAGTCTCCAGAATACATCACATGCTAGGCCACAAAACAAGTCTCAATAAATTTACTAGTATAGATTATGTCAAGCATCTTTTCCAACTACAACACTATGAGACTAGAAATCAACTACAAGAAAAAAACTGGGAAAAAGCACAAACACATTAGGCTAAAAAATATGCTACTAACACAAATGGGTACTGAAGAAATCAAAGAGGAAATCCAATAATATCTGGAGATAAATAAAAATGAAAATACAACAATCTAAAATCTATAGGACATGGAAAAAGTTATTATCAAAGGGAAGTTTAACCAATACAAGCCTACCTCAGGAAACAAGGAAAATTTCAATAAACAACCTAACCTTACACATAAAGCAACTAGAGAAAGAAGAACAAGCAAAACCCAAAGTTAGTAGAAGGAAAGAAATCATAAAAATCAGAGCAGAAATAAATGAGATAGACACTAAAAAAAATAGAAACAAATCAACGAAATTAAGAGCTGATTCTTTGAAAAGATAGACAAAGTTCATAAAACTTTAACTTTCAAACAAGAAGAAAAGTGTCCACATCAATAACATCAGAAATGAAAAAGGAGAATTTAAAACCAATACCACAGAAGTACAAAGGATCATGAGTTTACTACAAACAACTATACTCCAATAAAATGGACAACATAGAAGATATGGACAAATTCCTAGAAATGTTCAATCTCCCAAGACTGAATCAGGAAGAAATAAACACTATGAACAGACCAATTACCAGTAATGAAATAGAAACAGTAATAAAAAAAGCTCCAACTAACAAAAGTCCACCCAGATAACTTCACAGTTGAATTCTACAAAACATTTGAGAAGTTAACACCTAGTCTTCTCAAACTATTCCAAAAAGTTGAAGAGAAAGGAATACTTCCAAACTCATTTTACAAGGACAATGTCACCCTGATACCAAGACAAGACAAAGATACCACCAAAAATTAAAAGTACCGACCAAGGGCTTCCCTGGTGGTGCAGTGGTTGAGAGTCTGCCTGCCATTGAGGGGACACGGGTTCGTGCCCCGGTCCGGGAAGATCCCACATGCCGTGGAGTGGCTGGGCCCATGAGGTATGGCCACGGAGCCTGCGCATCTGGAGCCTGCGTGTCCGGAGCCTGTGCTCCACAACAGGAGAGGCCACAACAGTGAGAGGCCCGCATATCGCAAAACAAAACAAAACAAAACAAAACAAACAAACAAACAAACAAAAAAATGTACCGGCCAATATCTCTAATAAAAATAGATGCTAAAATCCTCAATGAAATCTTAGCAAGCTGAATTCAACAATACTTTAGGAAGATTATACACCATGATTAAGAGGGATTTATGACAGGGTGCAAGAATGGTTCATTATCCACAAATCAGTGTGATACACTACATGAACAAATTGAAGAATAAAAATCATATGATCATCTCAATAGATGCACAAAAGCTTTTGATAAAATTTAATATCCATGTATGATAAAAACTCTCCACAAAGTGGGTGTAGAGAAAATTTACCTCTACATAATAAAGACAATATATGACAAGCCCACAGCTAATGTCTTACTCAATGATAAATAGCTGAAATCATTTCCTCTAAGAACAGGAATAAGGGTGCCTACTTTTATCACTTTTATTCAACATAGTATTGGAAGTGTTAACCACAGCAGTTGGACAAAAAAAGAAAGAAAAAGAATCCAAATTAGAAAGAAAGAAGTAAAATTGTCACCATTTACAGATGACATGACACTGTACATACAAATCATAAATATGCCACCAAAAACTACTAGAACTCATCAATGAATTTGGTAAAGTTGCAGAATACAACTTTTGCAATCTACAGAAATGAACCCACACTCATATGGGCAGTTAATCTACAGTGGAGGAAAGGATATAAAATGGAGAACAAACAGCCTCTGCAATAAATGATGTTGGGAAAAGTGGACAGCTACATGCAAAAGAATCAGACTGGAGTATTGCCCACACCATATACAAAAATAAAGTCCAAATTGATTAAAGACTTAATTTTTTAATTAGGTCTTTAATTGATTGAAGACTTATAAGACCTAAAATTATAAAACTGCTAGAAGAAAACTTAGGTAGTGGGCTCTTTGACAGTGGTCTTAGCAATATTTTTTTGGGTATGTCTCCTCAGGCAAAGGAAACAAAAGCAAAAATAAACAAATAGGACTGCATCAAACTAAAAAGCTTTTGCACAGCAGAAGAAACTATCAACAAAATGAAAAGGCCACTTACTTAATGGGAGAATATATTTACAAATGATGTATCAGAGAAGGGATTAATATCCAAAAAAAAAGAGCTCATACAACTCAACATCAAATAAACAAATAACCTGATTACTAAATGGGCAGAAGACCTCAAGAGACTTTTTTCTTAAGAAGACATACAAACGGCCATCAGACACATGGAAAAATACTCAAAATCACTAATCATTAGGGAAATGCAAATCAAAACCATAGTGAGATATCACCTTACACCTGTAAGAATGTCTATTATTAAAACAACAACTAATAACAAGTGCTGGCGAGGATATGGAGAAAAGGGAACACTTGTGCCCTGTTGGTGGGAATGTAAATTGGTGCAGCCACTATGGAAAACATTATGGAGATTCCTCAAAAAAATTAAAAATAGAACTACCATAGGATCTGGCAATTCCACTCCTGGGTATTTATCTGAAGAAAGTGAAAACACTAGTTCAAAAAGATATACGCGAAAAACAAAAAACAAAACAAAACAAAAGATATATGCGCTCCTATGTTCACTGCAGCATTTTTTGTTTTACAATAGTCAAGATGTGGAAGCAACCTAAGTGTCTATGGATAGATAAATAGATAATGAAGATTTGGTATATATATGCACATATATATATATATATATATATATATATATATATATAATTAAATATTTCTCAGCCATAAAATATGTTATCTTGCCATTTGTGGCAACATGGATGGACCTAGAACTGGATGGACCAGTATTATGCTAGCTGACACAATACTGGATGGACCAGTATTATGATAGCTGACATAAGTCAGACAGAGAAAGACACATACTGTATGATTTCACTCACACATGGAATCTAAAAAACAGAACTAATGAACGTATATAACTAAAAATAAGCAGAGTCATTGCTACAGAGACTAAACAGATAGTTGCCAAAGGGGAGGGATTTGGAGGAAGGAGGTAAGTAGGTGAAGGAGAATAAGAGGCAAAACTTTCAATTACAAAATAAATGAGTCACAAGTATGAAAGTTACAGTGTGGGAAATATACTCAATAATTATGTAATATCTTTTTTTGGTAACAGATAGTAACTAGATGTATTATGATTACCATTTTCAAATGTATGGAAATAGCAACTCACTATGCTATGTTATGAAGAACTAACATAGTTGTAGGTCAATTATACTTCAAAAACAATCCAACTCATAGAAGAATAGATCAGATTGTTAGTACCAGAGACAAGGGTGGGGTCGGGGGGCGGGAATTAGAAGAAGGTAGTCAAAATTTACAAACTTCCAGTTATAGGATAAATAAGTACTAGCGATGTAATGCACAACATGATAAATATAATTAATACTGCTTTATGTTATACATGAAAGTTTTTAAACAAGCAAATCCTAAGTATTTTCAAATCAAGGAAATTTTTTCTCTTGCTTTAATTTTGTATCTATATGAGATGATGGATATTTACTAAACTTTTTGTGATAATCATTTCATGATCTATGTAAGTCAAATCATTATACTCTACACCTTAAGCTTATACAGTGCTCTATGTCAATTATATCTCAATAAAACTGGAAGAAAAAAATAAAGAAGTTTTTCAAAAGATAACACAGTTGATGAAAGACCTTAGAATAGAGTTTGCATTCAAAATGAAAGAAAAAAGAGAAACTGCAGATATTTTTAATCAATAGAAACATTCTCAAAATGATGCTTAAAATTTCAACTAAGCTATTATTTCAAGAGTTTGGCAAGAGATCACATGCATTCTTTAAGATTAATTTGTAGATCCAGTGTTCCAAAGAATCTAACTTAGTACAATAGTGTTAACTTTCTGAAGAATTGTGAAAACTACTAGCAATTATTAGTAGATTCCCTAATCTATCTTCTGAGTCTGCTCTGCCTCGGCAATTTTTAAATCTCAATATGTCCTTATGTACTACACTGATATATTCCCTAGATAAAGGAACTCTACCCACACCTATGAGAAATTAATTAAATCAGAGTTCCAAATATAACAAAATAAGTGAGATCACAAGCTGGAAAATTTCAGCTCTGTTTTATTAGTTCAGACAAGAAGAGATGATGCTCTTTAGCTAATCAAATCCTGGAGAGAAGAGATATGGACTTTTAGGAGAGAAGAAATCACAGGATGGTGGGTGTGCAGACAATGGAAGGTGGCTTTTCATTTGCCTGGATGACAGGTACCTCTTTAGGCTGGCTTTACTAAAGTGCACCGATAGCTTCACCTCCATCAACATCAGATGTGATTGTTGAGCATTTTTGTTGAGGGAGTTACATAGTGTTATGTCTTAGGCTCCCTGGAGATTCCACAATTAATTAGAAAAATAAAGTCTCTGATCTCATGAAGCTTATACTCTACTGGAGAGAAACAGAAAATAAACAAAAAACTCTAGATAAGTTCTTATGCCATATGATAGAGGTTGTGTTAGAAAGATTCTTTTATTAGAAATAGTTAATACATTATTTCAGTTACATATATCAGTGTGATTTTACTTTTCTGATTCTTTCCAAAAGGACAACTGTCTGGAAAAAGGTTTGGATAGTGGGAAGAGGAGAGGGAGAGCATAATGACACTAAGATATATCTGTGACAGAGAGACAACACCAGGTGGAAAACAGATGCAGGAAGAAGTTAGAGGACCATTAAACAAAGTTGTGGCTGTTGCAGAGCTTTCACTGTGTTGGCCTTTCCTACAGTACTGTTGCATTTACCTGATTCAGGTACTGACTAGGTCATAATGACATTACCCTGTGAACAGACTTTTCTCAGAATTGACTAGCCTGACCTGTTGCTTCAATGTCACATGAGCAGCCCTCATAATACCTACTTAGGAATTATGGTATTTGGCTACAAAAATGACACCTGGCCCACTCCAACGCACCTCTTATTCCCAGAGAATTTCAAAGAAGCCTGTACATCAGGTTGGTCTGGAACGTCGTCTTGCCTCTGTAACCCTGAATACAGTTTAAGTACAATGAAAGGAGTACGGCAATCTGATGTAATAGAAATTCCTAAAGAATGTTTTCTTTTTAAATTCACTCACTCATGTTTGATTTGGAGAACAGATTGTCAAGACCCACTTTTGTTACCTCACATCAGGTCAAAATGTGTAAATGGGAGTGAATAAAAAAGCCGGAATAACCTGAAAAATATCTAATCAACTGTCTTGTATCCCATAGATATCAAAAGCTTATTATGCCAAGAGCACATTTAACTGATTGGAGAGAAAGGAATGAGGTTTGAGTTTTTTACTCATCTATTTGAAGCATATAAACAATTTGACAATGTTAAGTTTTTGTCCTTTATGTTCAAGCCCGGGGAAACAAAGGGAATGTGTTTTTCTGCAGTTTCTGTATGGACTTAGGGTTTTGGTTTAATATTTCTCAAGTTATGTCTAACCAGTGGAAGTATACCTTTAGATAATAGAATTGTAAAAATATACCATTATATTAGTGATTATTAAAAGCAATAATCATTAAAATTTTGGGACATTAATTTAAAAACTGGGGAGCCAGATGCCTTAAAAGACTCAAAGAAGAAGGAAAAATATTTTCTATGTATATTTGTATATGCATGCATTTTTTTGTATTATATATTTAAAATATTTCAATCTAAATAGGATTGAATTATGCATATTTTTCTAGATGTTTAGTTATGAAGTCATTCATAATGCTTATCTATCTATCATCTATCTATCTATGTTAGTTTAATATATATGTTAAAAAAAACCAACCCTAAGACAAACAAACTACCTAAATCAAGAGGTCAAGAATCATCAATAACTTTTAAGCCTCCTAAGGGTTTACCACTCCATATTGTGTCCTTTTCCTTTTTTTTCTTAACATCTTTATTAGAGTATATTTGTTTACATTTTTCTGTTAGTTTCTGCTGTATAACAAAGTGAATCAGCTATATGTATACATATATCCCCATATCCCCTCCATCTTGCGTCTCACTCCAACACTCCATATCCCATCTCTTTAGGTGGTCACAAAGCATCAAGCTGATCTCCCTGTGCTATGCGGCTGCTTCCCACTAGCTATCTATTTTACATTTGGTAGTGTATATGTCAATGCTATTGCCTCACTTCAACCCAGCTTACCCTTCCCCCTCCCTGTGTCCTCAAGTCCACTATCTACATCTGTGTATTTGTTGCTGTCCTGCCCCTAGGTTCTTCAGAACTTTTTTTTTTTTAGATTCCACATATATGTGTTAGCATATGGTATTTGTTTTTCTCTTTCTGGCTTTACTTCACTGTGTATGAGAGACTCTAGGTCTATCCAACTCACTACAAAGAGTTCAATTTTGTTTCTTTTTATGGCTGAGTAATATTCCATTGTATATATGTGCCACACCTTCTTTATCCATTCATCTGTCAATGGACACTTAGGTTGCTTCCATATCCTGGCTATTGTAAATAGTGCTGCAGTGAATACTGTGGTACATGACTCTTTTTGAACTATGGTTTTCTCAGGGTATATGCCCAGTAGTGGGATTGCTGGGTCGTATGGTAGTTTTATTTTTAGTTTTTTAAGGAACCTCCATACTGTTCTCCATAGTGTCTGTACCAATTTACATTCCCACCAACAGTGAAGAGGGTTCCCTTTTCTCCACACTTCTCCAGCATTTATTGTTTGTAGATTTTTTGATGATGGCCATTCTGACCAGTGTGAGGTGATACCTCACTGTACTTTTGATTTGCATTTCTCTAATGAGTAGTGAAGTTGAGAATCCTTTCATGTGTTTGTTGGCAATTTGTATATCTTCTTTGGAGAAATGTCTATTTAGATCTTCTTCCCACTTTTGGATTGGGTTGTTTGTTTTTCTGATATTGAGCTGCATGAGCTGCTTGTATATTTTGGAGGTTAATCCTTTGTCAGTTGCTTTGTTTGCAAATATTTTCTCCCATTCTGAGGGCTGACTTTTTGTCTTGTTTATTGTTTCCTTTGCTGTGCAAAAACTCTTACGTTTCATTAGGTACCATTTGTTTAGTTTTGTCTTTATTTCCATTTCTCTAGGAAGTGGGTCAAAAAGCATCTTGCTGTGATTTATGTCATAAACTGTTCTGCCTATGTTTTCCTCTAAGAGGTTTATAGTTTCTGGCCTTACATTAAGGCGTTGAATCCATTTTAAGTTTCTTTTTGTGTATGGTGTTAGGGAATGTTCTAATTTCATTCTTTTACATGTAGCTGTCCAGTTTTCCCAGCACCATTTATTGATGAGGCTGTCTTTTCTCCATTGTATATTCTTGCCAACTTTACCAAAGATAAGTTGACCATATGTGCATGGGTTTATCTCTGGGCTTTCTCTCTTGTTGCATTGACCTATATTTCTGTTTTTGTCCCAGTACCACACTGTATTGATTACTGTAGCTTTGTAGTATAAAGTCAGGGAGGCTGATTCCTCCAGCTCCGATTTTTTCTTTCTCAAGATTGCTTTCACTATTCGGGGTCTTTGTGTTTCCATGCAAATTGTGAAATTTTTTGTTCTAGCTCTGTGAAAAATGTCATTGGTAGTTTGATAGAGATTGCATTGAATCTGTAGATTGCTTTGGGTAGTATAGTCATTTTCACAGTGTTGATTCTTCCTATCCAAGAACATGGTATATCTCTCCATCTGTTGGTATCATCCTTAATTTCTTTCCTCAGTGTCTTATAGTTTTTGGCATACAGGTCTTTTGTTTCCTTACGTAGGTCTATTACTAGGTATTTTATTCTTTTTGTTGCAATGGTAAATGGAAGGGTTTCCTTAATTTGTCTTTCAGATTTTTCATCATTAGTGTATAGAAATGCAAGAGACTTCTGTGAATTAATTTTGCTTTTCTGCTACTTTAACAAATTCATTGACTAGCTCTAGAGTTTTCTGGGAGCATCTTTAGGATTCTCTATGTATAGTATCATGTTATCTTCAAACAGTGACAGTTTTGCTTCTTCTTTTCCAATTTGGATTCCTTTTATTTCTTTTTCTTTTCTGATTGCTGTGGCTAAAACTTCTAAAACTATGTTGAATAATAGTGGTCAGAGTGAGCAACCTTGTCTCAATCCTGATCTTAGTGGAAATGGTTTCAGGTTTTCACCATTGAGGATGATGTTGGCTGTGAGTTTGTCATATCTGGCCTTTATTTTGTTGAAGAAATTTACCTCTATGCCTACTTTCTGTAGAGTTTTTATCATAAATAGGCATTGAAACTTTTCAAAAGCTTTTTCTGCATCTACTGAGAGTGCCATATGGTTTTTATCCTTCAATTTGTTAATATGGTATATCACATTGATTGATTTGCACATATTGAAGAATCCTTGCATTCTTGGATGTACTTAATCATGGTTTATGATCCTTTTAATGTGCTGGATTCTGTTTGCTAGTATTTTCTTGGGAATTTTTTCATCTATATTCATCAGTGATATTGGTCTGTAGTTTTCTTTTCTTGTGACATCTTTGTCTGGTTTTGGTATCAGGATGATGCTTGCCTTGTAGAATGAGTTTGGGAATGTTCCTCCCTCTGCTTTACTTTGGAAGAGTTTGCGCAGGATAGGTGTTAGCTCTTCTCTAAATGTTTGATAGAATCTGCCTATGAAGCCATCTGTTCCTGTGTTTTTGTTTGTTGGAAGATTTTTTATCAGTTTCAATTTCAATGCATCTGATTGGTCTTTTCATATTATCTATTTCTTACTGGTTCAGTCTTGGAAGGTTGTACTTTTCTAAGAATTTGTCCATTTCTTCCAAGTTGTCCATTTTATTGGCATAGAGTTGCTTGTAGTAGTCTGTCTGATCCTTTGTTTTTCTGCCGTGTCAGTTGTTACGTCTCCTTTTTCATTTCTAATTCTGTTGATTTGAGTCTTCTCCCTTTTTCTCCTGATGAGTCTGGCTAACGGTTTATCAATTTTGTTTATCTTCTCAAAGAACCAGCTTTTAGTTTTATTGATCTTTGCTATCACTTCCTTCATTTTTTTTTCATTTATTTCTGATCTGATCTTTATGATTTCTTTCCTTCTGCTAACTTTGGGGTTTTTTTTTTTTTTGTTCTTCTTTCTCTAATTGCTTTAGGTGTAAGGTTAGGTTGTTTATTCGAGATTTTTCTTGTTTCTTGAGGTAGGATTGTATTGCTATAAACTTCCCTCTTAGAACTGCTTTTGCTGCATCCTGTAGGTTTTGGGTCATATATTCATTGTCGTTTGTTTCTAGATATTTTTTGATTTCCTCTTTGATTTCTTCAGTGATCTCTTGGTTGTTTAGTAGTGTATATTTTAGTCTCCATGTGTTTGTTTTCTTTACAATTTTTTTTCCTGTAATTGATATCTAGTCTCATAGCATTGTAGTCAGAAAAGTTACTTGATACGATTTCAATTTTCTTAAATTTACAGAGACTTGATTTGTGACCCAAGATATGATCTATCCTAGAGAACGTTCCATGGGCACTTGGAAAGAAAGTGTATTCTGTTGTTTTTGGATGGAATGTCCTATAAATATCAATTAAGTCCATTTTGTTTAATGTGTCATTTAAAGCTTGTGTTTCCTTATTTATTTTCATTTTTGTTGATCTGTCCCTTGGTGAAAGTGGGGTGTTAAATTCTCCTACTATGATTGTGTAACTGTTGATTTCCCCTTTTATGGCTGTTAGCATTTGCCTTATGTATTGATGTGCTCCTATATAGGGTGCATAAATACTTACAATTGTTATACCTTCTTCTTGGATTGATCCCTTGATCATTATGTAGTGTTCTTCTTTTTCTCTTGTAATAGTCTTTATTTTAAAGTCTATTTTGTCTGTCATAAGAATTGCTACTGCAGCTTTCTTTAGATTTCCATTTGCATGGAATATCTTTTTCCATCCCCTCACTTTCAGTCTGTATGTGTCCCTAGTTTTGAAATGGGTCTCTCGTACAGCATATATTCGAATCTTTTTTTTTTTTTTTGTATCCATTCAGCCAGTCTATGTCTTTTGGTTGGAACATTTAGTCCTTTCACATTTAAGGTAATTATTGATATGTATATTCCTATTCCCATTTTCTTAAATGTTTTGGATTTGTTATTGTAGATCTTTTCCTTCTCTTGTGTTTCCTGCCTAGAGAAGTTTCGTTAGCACTTTTTGTAAAGCTGGTTTGGTGGTGCTGAATTCTCGTAGCTTTTTCTTGTCTGTAAGCATTTTAATTTCTCCATCGATCTGAATGAGATCCTTGTTGGGTAGAGTAATCTTGGTTGTAGGTTTTTCCCTTTCATCACCTTAAATATGTCCTGCCACTCACTTCTTGCTTGCAGAGTTTCTTCAGAAAGATCAGCAGTTAACCTCTTGGGGATTCCCTTGTATGTTATTTGTTACTTTTCCCTTGCTGCTTTTAATATTTTTCCTTTTTATTTAATTTCTGATAGTTTGATTAATATGTATTTTGGCATGTTTCT
This sequence comes from Stenella coeruleoalba, assembly GCF_951394435.1. Classification (NCBI taxonomy): domain Eukaryota; kingdom Metazoa; phylum Chordata; class Mammalia; order Artiodactyla; family Delphinidae; genus Stenella; species Stenella coeruleoalba. The sequence goes on from NC_137154.1 coordinate 76,608,492, forward strand.
CCTTGGATTTGTCCTGCATGGGACTCTCTATGCTTCCTGGACTTAATTGACTATTTCCTTTCCTCTATTAGGGAAGTTTTCAAGTATAATCTCAAATATTTTCTCAGTCCATTTTTTATTCTCTTCTTCTTCTCGGACCCCTATAATTCGAATGTTGGTGCCTTTAATGTTGTCCCAGAGGTCTATGAGACTGTCCTCAATTCTTTTCATTCTTCTGCTCTGCAGTAGTTATTTCCACTATTTTATCTTCCAGGTCACTTATCCATTCTTCTGTCTCAGTTATTCTGCAATTGATTCCTTCTTGAAAATTTTTACTTTCATTTATTGTTTTGTTCATCATTGTTTTGTTGCTCTTTAGTTCTTCTGGGTCCTTGCTTAACGTTTCTTGTATTTTCTCCATTCTCTTTCCAAGATTTTGAATCATGTTTAGCATCATTACTCTGAATTATTTTTCAGGTAGACTGCCTATGTCTTCTTCATTTGTTTGGTCTGTTAGCTTTTTACCTTTCTCCTTCATCTGTTGCATATTTCTCTGTCTTCTCATTTTGCTTTCCTTACTGTGTTTGGAGTCTCCTTTTCACAGGCTGCAGGTTCATATTTCCCATTGTTTTTGGTGTCTGCCCCCAGTGGGTAAGGTTGGTTCAGTGGGTTGTGTAGATTTCCTGGTGGAGCAGACTGGTGCCTGTGTTCTGGTGGATATGGCTGGATCTTGTCTTTCTTGTGGGTAGAACCATGTCCAGTGGTGTGTTTGGGGGTGTCTGTGAACTTATTATGATTTTAGGCAGCTTCTCTTCTAATGCGTGTTGTTGTGCTCCTTTCGTCCTAGTGTTTGGCATGAGTGTCCAGCACCGGAGCTTGCTGGTTGTTGAGTGGAATTGGGTCTTAGCATTGAAATGGATATCTGGGAGAGCTCTCACTGCTTGATATTATGTGGGCCCGGGGACACAAAAGAATTTCAATGTGGATGCTCCAACTTCATTTGGGATAGTTCACATGTAAGTGTTCTACATCCTGAAACATTGTGCAATGGATTATCTTGAGACACAGTTCATTCTCTCCCATGTTCTTAAAATCTAAAGCCAAGCATGTGATGCATGCAAGTCCAGAGGCTTTTCCTTGACTCCCCTGCCTCAGCTGGGCCAGCTTTTCCTTCCAGAGGGATCAGGAGGTGGGTGGTGGTTTGAAAGCCCTTGCCCTGGAGTTGCCTCCAAATCTTCATGCCTGTGGGGACAGAGACCCAGAGAAATTTCCTGTGTCCTTTTTCTAACCCTGAAAGCTAATCACTATTTTAAATTTTGTTATAATATTAGTATATATGTTTGTATACCTATTGTTATTTATTTATTTAAAAATTTAAATATAGTTGGTATCATTCTGTTTGTGTCTTTCTGCAACTTGCTTTTTTCACTCAACATTATAGTTTAGGATTCAGGGCCTATCCCTTTGTACTCCAATCTCACTCAGTCACCAGACACTGGCTGCCCCAGGAAGATTGTGACCTTGGGCAAAGGGGCTTTCGGTAGCTGAGACTGACCCTGAAGGAGATGATAGCCAGTTTTTATTTAAATTTTCACATTTTTATTGTGGATTTTTTCATTACTTTTGATTTTCAAAATGTTTTATTAAAACATGACATCTTGATTGCTGAGTTATTTTGGTGTCCCTTAAATTTAGCACCTGAGTCAAGTGCCTCATTTACCTGATTTAACTCAATCTAAATCTGGCCCTGACAGCTGGGCAGCTGTCTGATGACTCTATTCTCTGCAGCTGGGCAGAAAGTACTTCTTCCAAGAAGCTTCTAGGTAGTGCATTTTTGTTTCTATGCACCAAAAGTGACATTCCCAATGGTGGATTCTTTCTCTTCCTGAATCACTAAGTTAGTAGGACATGAAACAGAGCCTCTAACCAACTGGCAGAGTGAAAAATAAATCTTTATTGTTTTAAGACCCTCAAATTTCGGGAATCATTTATTACCTAAACCATCTTGACCTGTACAGAAATTGTTATTCAAACTAGGATGCCTAACAGCAACCTAAAATATATAAAAGCAATTGGCATTGGCTTAATAATCAGAGTATGTATGGTGAGAAAGTTGCTATTAGAGGCTGGAAAGATGACAATCCATTTTGTGCAGTGGCAAAACATTCAGTGAAATTAGCCCCTTTAGTTTTAGGGGCCAAAAATTTTATACTTAATAAACTTCTGTTATAGAGGAGGGGATCAGAAAATAAATTTTTTTTTGTGGTTTGTTGGCTTCTATGTATGTCTTTGGTAAATTATTATAAGAAAGATGTGCTCAGAAAAAAAATTGGTCAGTTTATAACCATGATATTTTCTTTGTCTTAATTGCCCTGAAATTTAATTTTGGTGTGTCTAAGTATGGTTTTATTTATATTTATCTTTCTTGATAAATTTTGTGCCAGTGGATTTATTCTCAGCCATTATCTTTTCCAATATTGCCTTTCTCTCATTCTTTGTTGTTGTCTTTCCTGGAATTGCAATTGGATATATGTTAGACTTTATTTTTTTAGGTTGCTTACTGCTTTTTCATGTTCTTTTATCTTTTTTTTTTTTAATTTATTTATTTTTGGCTTCATTAGGTCTTAGTTGCTGTGCTCAGGCTTTCTTTTCAGTTGCAGTGAGCAGGGGCTACTCTTCATTGCGGTATGCAGGCCTCTCATTAAGGTGGCTTCTCTTGTTGCGGATCACAGGCTCTAGGTGTGCGGGCTTTAGTAGTTGTGGCACATGGGCTCAGTAGTTGTGCCTCATGGTCTCTAGAGCGAAGGCTCAGTAGTTGTGGCACACGGGCTTAGTTGACTCACTTCATGTGGGATCTTCCCAGACCAGGGCTCGAACCCACGTCCCCTGCATTGGAAGGTGGATTCTTAACCGCTGTGCCACCAGGGAAGCCCCATGTTCTTTTATCTTTTCGTATCTTTGGGCTGCATTCTGAGTAACAAACTTTTAGATCTATTTTCCAGTTAAATAATTTTTCCATTAGTTATCCTACAAACAAATTCAATAATTATATTTTTGTTTCTGGAGGATCTCTTGGTACATTGTCATTTATGCCATTTTGATAATGCATTATTTCTTGCTCATTCTTTTTTGAGTCTAGATTTTTATTTCTTTAAATGTATTAAGTATAATCATTTTATATTCTTCATTTGAAAATCTCAATATCTAAATTCTTGAGAGCTCTAAATTTGTTTTATGTTATTTCTTCTGACTCTTGGTGAATTATATATTCATGTATTTGGTAAATTTTAATTGTGAGATCATAATTAGTTGAACCTGATCTTTGGGAATCTTGAGAAATCTGGATGAAGATTATTTTATCTAGAGAGGGTTTGATTTATTTCTGCCAGTGGCAAGGGGAAATTATCAAACTGGGACAACTTAAATTGAACTTCTCATATTGAATTTTTCCTGATTCTTTCTGCAGTTTAAGTTTTGATATAACTTATGTTAAAATAATTTCAAGATCCTATACAACTTGCCACACCTGTCTGTCTTTTACCAAGATTTCTGAATTCTGAATATTTTGCCACATTTATCCTCTCTTTAGCTATCTATCTATCTAATTATTAATCTTTTTCAGAACCATTTGAACAAGCTTCAGACATATTGTGCCATCACTCATACATCCTCCAATGAATATTTCCCAAGGACCCTTCCCAACATTACCATCATACAACTGTCCAAAAAAGAAATATAAGCATTAATGCAACAATGCCATCTAATCCACAGACCCCACTGAAAATGTTTTACCTGTATCAATAGGCTTTTTCCTATGGTCCAGGATCCCATCCAGGATAACACATTGCATTTCCCTTTATTTTACTTCAATGTGGAACTATTCCTTGGCCTTTTCCTTTCATGACTTTGATAGTTTTTTTTTTTCCTAATTTTGACCCATTGTTCACACTTTTGCTTATTCTTCCCCATAGAATAATTAAAATCTTCATGTACTGGTAGAAAAATCTTCCACCTCCTTAAATCTCCTCTTCTCCAATCTAAATATTCTTAATTGTTTTAATTGTGTCTAATACATCATATTTTCTATTCTGGTTTTTCATCTTTTAAAATATATATTCCAGTTGTTTAAAAATACTCTGAACTAAGATTCTGATTAGAATAAGCAAAGACAATTTTGTAGACTAGACACAGGTTTGCAACCAAAACTTTAGAGAATATTTGGTAGTGAGTCACTGAACTTGAGTATAAGAGGGATGCTGGTTTGAGAGTGTTGCCTCTTTGCCATAATTGTTTGATTTTGTTTTTTCCAGTTCCATATCAGACAATCAAATAAAGTATTAAAGTTAGTTGAATTAGGGTGATAAGATATTAAATACTTCTTCTAATTTTTATTCTAGTCCTTATGCTTACATATTTTACATAGTTATAGTGTGTATTCCAACTTATTCTGTTCTTTTCAATTAACATTACTTCATAAACCTTTGCTCTACTGCTATATGGGGTTCATAAGTACCACTTGAACATTTCATAACATTCTATAAAACTGGTTTGCCATAATTTCCCTAATATGTCCATATAAATCTGTATAGTTAGTAATAATTTTATAATTTTCTACCATCATGGATAATTTTGGGAAAAACATCCTTCAATGAAATGCTTTTTTCCCATTAAAAAAAAGTCCTTAAAACGTATTTCCAAGAATGGTATAATTGGACCAAAGTAGAAACGTTTGTACAGTTCACGTAATTACTTTCCCCAAGACGTGGGACCAATTACAGTGCCATCAGGAAAGAATGAGTATACAAATTTCACAAGAAGTTCATAAAATCAGATTTTTATCCATATATTTTTTGTGGTATGATCTTCTGGATCTTTTTAAAGAACTATGGTAAGCCATGATGGTTTGGGGGTTCATTTTCCAAGTAATTGTATTGATGCCAGTTAAGTAGTATATTTTCTGCTTCTAAGATTCAGATATACGGATGGTCATAGAAAATCTGTGATAAACTATGATGACTAAACGTATATGTATTTTCAGCCTTTGCTGTAATAATTTTAAAAAGTTCTCAGTAGCTTACAAACACAAGCATTTGTTTTTTGCTCATGATATGTGGAGTGGTTTTTGTGCAGCTCAGCCTGATTATGCTGTATTTGGGTGCACATATATTCTCCTTCTAAGATCCAGGAAGAAGGAATAGTTCCTATCTAGGACATGCCTTTTTTTTTTTTTTTTTTTTTTGCGGTAAGCGGGCCTCTCACTGTTGTGGCCTCTCCCGTTGCGGAGCACAGGCTCTGGACGCGCAGGCCCAGCGGCCATGGCTCACAGGCCCAGCTGCTCCGCGGTATGTGGGATCCTCCCAGACCGGGACACGAACCCGTGTCCCCTGCATCGGCAGGCAGACTCTCAACCACTGCGCCACCAGGGAAGTCCCAAGACATGCTATTTTTGAGGCAAAGGGAAGAACTTCGATAGACCAAGCCAAAATGGGCAGTTCATTTTAAAGATTCTGCTTGTGATTGGCACAATATCACTTCTGTTAATACTCCATTGGCCCAGGCCAAGCCTGATAATGGAATGGAAAAATATACTCTACCTACAGATATGCACCCCAAGTGACATTGATGTGGATGTGGATATAGATAATGCTCATATGAAGTGAAAGGATAGTTGGGGATGGTCTCTGAAGCTTTCTTTGCTTCCATGACACTTGTTCCCTATGTATTTCCTATCATAGAATTTAACACATTTCATTGATAGTATTTTTTGCTCTATTTATTTCCATGTGTAGATTTCACATTCCTTAAGGGCATAAATATTGCTTTACTCATGTTTCATATAACGTCAGTGCCTAGGATGCAAGGCAGAATATATAGGTTCTCAAAATAGGTATGTTGGACTGAATGGTTTTCATCTATGCTTATCCTGGAATAATGATCAGCTTCCATGTTCTTTGGTCTTACTAGAAAAAGGTAATACAAGTTAATATTTTCAAAAATTACTGGACTCCCTGATGTGTCTTTTTTAATGTAAGAAAAGATTACTACTCATATTTATTTTTAAATTCATTTCAGGACTGCAGGAGAAAGAGTAGGCTTTTCATGTGTATTAGGTAGCAGGACAAGGAGCCCTGCTCTCATTCAAAAGCCCAGGGCATATTAAACTGTACTGTCTCAATTCAATAGAAGCTCTCTGATCAAGCCAGACTCTGCTTGAGAAGAAGATAAATGTATAACAGGCTGACTTCTCTACTCTCAGAAAGAGAAATTAAAAGGTTGCCTGCTGAAGAAAGGAAAATTTTTTAGAAAACTATCAAAAAATAATTATTCATTAAGGAACCCTAACAATCAGGGCCAACTTGTCCACTGAGCACAGAAGGAACAGTGCCTGGGCCCTAGGATACTGATAATGGTCCATGAAAATAAAAAGGTTTTAATATCATTTAAATTTGAAGAAAAATGAAAATAATAAGTATATAATAATAAATCTAGTCAGGAATATATTTGTTTTCATAACAACATTGTCATAAAATATAATTTTAACATGTTTCATGGAGGAAGGGTCCACAAAGGCAAAGATGCCCTTGGCCCACAAAAGTCATAACACGACCCCATTTACAGGGAGTGAATCTTTTAAAGTAGCAGGAGAGGATATAGAACCATTGGGCTGAGCAGAGCCCCCAATAATTGCAGGCTTGTCCTTATGCTCATCACTATACGTAGAATGATTTTTATCTTTTCCAACATGGTTTTGTTGTTAATGATAGAGCTGACTTGGGGCAAAACCATGAAGAAAATTATTTGAGGGGACTCCAGTCCCTCTCTCTCCCTCCCTCCACCTCTCTCTTCATCCTCCCCCTGTTAAAAGATAAACTGAGACATATTAAAAATTTTAAGAGTTTGAGCAAAAATCAGTTTCAATCAGAGAGCACCAAACTGGAAGTGGTTAGAGCACTTGGAAGACAGAAGACAGGGGAAAGAAATCTAGAGACAATCAGAGAGCACCAAACTGGAAGTGGTTAGAGCACTTGGAAGACAGAAGACAGGGGAAAGAAATCTAGAGAAAGTGTAGAAACAAAGAAAGAAATTATTTACCTGGCTACTGGTTAAAGCCTAGTTGGATGTTTTGGCTGTTTGTGACTGGTTGTCCTTAATGATTTTGTAACCTTGAGGCATTTATAGGCGTGGATTTTGGTTTGCTTACATGGGCTGCCACAGCATTCAAGCCCCCTCAGTCTAATGGCCATCTTGTTTAAGTAATTTAACAGTATGCATGTGTACACACACACACACACACACACACACACACACACACACACACTTAGGTGTATCGTGACACATGCAGTTCAATAAATACTTACTTAATACTTCTTTATAATGTGTTGGGCCCTGTTGTAGCTACCTAGGACATATCAGTTAAGAAATGAAGAAAAAAATCTCAACAGTTTCTGCCCTCTAGACTAGTGGAACTCAAAATGTGGTCTGTGGACTAGCTGATGGCTTTATTCATTTAAAATTAATGATACATCTTTATGGTTTAGCAATAAGATTGTATATTTATTAAAAAGAATGGCCATTAATTTGCAATGGTTTTCAGTACAATGAAGATACTTTAAAAATGTATTTGTGTATCACCCCCCACCCCACCACCACCACTTCCATTTCTGACTTGAGAATATAAGTGGGTGGGGTGTTGAAGAGAGAGAGGGTGGTGTGGCGGTGTGGCATAAAGGAGAAAGAGTGGTGAGAAAGGGAAGGGAGAGGGAGAGAAGAAAGCATGGGAAGGAGAAGAGAAGAAAGGAGGAAAGGAAAAGGATGAAGAAGGCATAGAAAAGAGTACAAAGATACAGAGTCAAATGTGCAAGGAATAAGTGGCGTGGAGTCTCACTTTTTTACAGTTCTCTTTTTTTGAGGTCAATATACAGTGAAATGCATACCTTATAGGTGTATGGATATATAATTTTTTTCTTGACATTTTACTATGGAAATGTGCTAATAAACAGAAAATTTGAAAAAAAATCATAGTGAACACCCGTATACCCACCACACCAATTCTACCATCAATACTATTATATTTGCCCTATAACTTATTTACTTATCTCTCCATTCCTCTAACCATTCATGCATCTTATTTTTGGATGCATTTCAAAGAAAATTGCCATCAGGAGACTTACCCCTAACACCTAGTACGATATTTCTCTACAGTTTTTTCTTTTGAAGTAATATTTATATCCAATTAAAAGCACAAATCTTAAGTGAAGATAAACTGAATTTTGACAATTGCATACACCTTTAAAATACAAATAGCTATTTAGATATGGAACATTACCATTACCCCAGAAAGATCCCTCATGCTCTTTTCTCAGTCTTCAACTCCTTGAGGCAACCACTATATACATCTACCTTCTCTAGAACTTTATATAAGTGGAATCATACAATATGTACATTTTTGTGTAAGGCTTCTTTAGCTCAGCCAATGTTTATGAAATTCATCTATACTGTTACATATATCAGTAGTTCATTGCTTTTTGAAATTGCTGAGTAGTATTCCTTTGTATAAATACACAATAGTTTGTTATTCATTCTCCTACTGATGGGCATCTAACTTATTTACAAATTTTAGCTATTTCTATGGACAATCTTGTACATGTCTTTTTTCCTTTTTGTACACGTTTTTATTATTTCTCTTGGGTAAATACTTAGGTTACAAGGTAAGTATAGTTTTATTTTTTCAAAGAATTCAACACCCTTTTACAAAGTACTATTTTACATTCCCACCAACTTATATGAAAAGTCCAGTTCTCTACATGCTCATCAACATTTGGTGCTATTAGCCTTTTTAATTTTAGCCATTCTGTGAGTGTGTTCTGATTTCTTATTGTAGTCTTAATTTTCATTTCCTTGATGACTAATTATTTTGAAAACTTTTTAACATTGTTTTCATTTTTGCCATTTGTATATCTTCTTTTCTGAAGAATCTCTTCAAATTTTTTTTAATATTTATTATTTATTTATTTATTTATTTATTTATTTATTTATTTATTTATTTATGGCTGTGTTGGGTCTTAGTTTCTGCACGAGGGCCTTCTCCAGTTGCAGCAAGCGGGGGCCACTCTTCATCGCGGTGTGCAGTCCTCTCACTACCGCAGCCTCTCCTGCTGCGGAGCACAGGCTCCAGATGTGCAGGCTCAGTAATTGTGGCTCACGGGACCAGTTGCTCCGCGGCATGTGGGATCCTCCCGGACCAGGGCTCGAACCCGCGTCCCCTACATTGGCAGGCAGACTCCCAACCACTGCGCCACCAGGGAAGCCCCCTCTTCAAAGTTTTTGCACATTTAAAAAATTGTGTTATTTTTATATTTATTATTGAGTTTTAGTAGTTCTTTACATGTTATGGATACCAAACTTTTGTCACTTTTTTGAATATATGCGTTGTAAATATATCCTCCCTATCTGTGGTTTGATTTTTCACTTTCTTACAGCAGCTTTTGATGAAGAGAAATGTTAAATCTTGATGAAGTTTAGCAATTTTTTTTCATGGTTATTGCTTTCTGTGTCCAGTCTAAGAAATCTTTTTCTACCCCCAAGTTACAACAATATTCTCCTTTTTCTTCTAAGCTTTATAATTTCAGCATTCATATTTCGATCCATGATCCATCTCAAATTAATCTTTGTGTACTGTGAGTTAGGGAGTGAAGATTTATCTTTTTCTATATGGCTATCAAGTTGTTCCAACATCATGTGTTGATAAGACTTTTCTTTCCTCATTGGATTGTAGTTTTGATGCTTTTGTCAAGAATCCAATGGTTACATAGGTGCAGAAATACTTTTAGGCTCTCTGTCTTGTTTTACTGATTTATTTGTTGATTCTCATGCCAGCTATCAGATTGCTTTGGTTATTATAGCTTTACAAAAAGTCAGGTAGTGTAAGTCAGGCAACATTTTCAAAATTGTTTGGGATAATCTAGGTTCTTTGAACTTTCAACAAAGTTTTAAAATTAGCTTGTATTGATTCTTCCAATCCAAGAACATGGTATATCTCTCCATCTGTTTCTGTCATCTTTGATTTCTTTCATCAGTATCTTATAACTCTTCTGAGCATCAGTCTTTTGCCTCCTTAGGTAGGTTTATTCCTAGGTATATTATTCTTTTTGATGTGACGGTAAATGGGATTTTTTCCTTAATTTCTCTTTCTGATCTTTCATTGCTAAGGTATAGGAATGCAAGACATTTCTGTGTAGTAACTTTGTATACTGCAACTTTACCAAATTCATTGATGAGCTCTAGCATATTTATGGTAGCATCTTTAGGATTTTCTATATATAGTATCTTGTCGACTGCAAACAGTGACATTTTTACTTCTTCTTTTTGAATTTCGATCCCTTTACTTCTTTTTCTTCTCTTATTGCCGTGGCTAGGACTTCCAAAACTAGATTGAATAAAAGTGGTGAGAGTGGACATCTTTGTCTTATTACTGGTCTTAGAGGAAATGCTTTCGGTTTTTCACCACTGAGGATAATGTTTGCTGTGTGTATGTGTTATATGGCCTTTATTTTGTTGAGGTAGGTTCCCTCAATACCCAGTTTCTGGAGTATTATCATAAATAGATGTTGAATTTTGTCAAAAGCTTTTTCTGCATCTATTGAGATGATCATATGATATTTATTCTTCAGTTTGTTAATGTGTCAAATCACACTGATTTACTTATATTGAAGAATCCTTGCACCCCTGGGATAAATCCCGCTTGATCATGGTGTATGATCCTTTTAATGTGTTGTTGGGTTCAGTTTGCTAGTATTTTGTTGAGGATTTTTGTGTCTATGTTCATTAGTGATAATAGGCCTGTAATTTTTGTGTGTGTGATATCTTTGTCTGGTTTTGGTATCAGGGTGATGGTGGCCTTGTAGAATGAGCTTGGGAGTGTTCCTTCCTCTGCAATTTTTGGAAGAGTTTCAGCAGGATAGGTTTTAACTCTTCTCTAAATGTTTGATAGAATTTACCTGTGAAGCTATCTCGTCCAGGACTTTTGTTTGTTGGAAATTTTTAAATCACTCTGTTCATACTTCATATTTTTTCCTGGTTCAGTCTTGAAGTTTGTACCTTTCTAAGAATTTGTCCATTTCCTCTATGTTGTCCAATTAATTGTTGTATAGTTTCTTATGATCCTTTGTATTTCTGTGGTGCCTGTTGTAACGTTTTCTTTTTCATGTCTAATTTTATTGATTTGAGTCCTCTTCCTTTTTCTCCTGATGAGTCTGGCTAAAGGTTTATAAATTTTGTTTATCTTTACAAAGAATGAAGTTTTAGTTTCATTGATCTTTGCTATTGTTTCTTCACCTTTATTTCATTTATTTCTGCTCTGAGCTTTATGATTTCTTTCCTTCTACTAACTTTGGATTTTGTTTGTTCTTCTTTCTCTAGTTGCTTTAAGTGTAAGTTTGGTTGTTTATTTGAGATTTTTCTGGTTTCCTGAGTTAAGATTGTATTGCTATAAACTTCCCTCTTAGAACTGCTTTTACTACATCCCATAGGTTTTGGATTGTTCTGTTTTCATTGTCATTTGTTGCTAGGTATTTTTTGATTTCCTGTTTGATTTCTTCAGTGATTCATTGGTTGTTTAGTGACATATTGTTTAGACTCCATGTGTTTGTGTTTTTTACAATTTTTTTCTTGTAATTGATTTCTAATTTCATAGTGTTGTGGTTGGAAAAGATGCTTGATATGATTTCAATTTTCTTAAACTTACTGAGGCTTGATTAGTGGCCCAAGATATGATCTATCATGGAGAATGTTCCATGTGCACTTGAGAAGAATGTGTAGTCTGCTGTTCTCAGATAGAATGTCCTATAGATATCAGTTAAGACTCTCTGGTCTAATGTATCTTTTAAAGCTTGTATTTCCTTATTAATTTTCTGTCTGGATGATCTGTCCATTGGTGTAAGTGTAGTGCTAAAGTCCCCCACAATTATTGTGTTATTGTCAATTTCTCCTTTTATGGCTGAAATGACTATACTACCTAAAGTAATTTACAGATTCAATGCAATCCTTATGAATTACCCAATAGCATTTTTCACAGAATTAGAACAAAAATTTTTACAATTTATATGGAAACACAAAAGAATCCGAATAGCCAAAGCAATCTTGAGAAAGAAAAACAGAACTAGAGGAATCAGACTCCTTGACTTTAGAATACACTACAAAGCTACAGTAATCAAAACAGTATGACAATGGCACAAAAACAGAAATATAGATCAATGGAACAGGATAGAAAGTCCACAGAAAAAACCATGCACCTATGGTCATCTAATCTATGACAAAGGAGGCAAGAATATAAAATGGAGAAAAGACAGCCATTTCAATAAATGGTGCTGGGAAAACTGGACAGCTACATGTAAAAGAATGAAATGGGAGCACTCCCTAACCCCATACACAAAAGTAAACTCAAAATAGATTAAACATCTAAATGTCAGGCCAGACACTATAAAACTCTTAGAGGAAAACATAGGGAGAACACTCTATGACATCAATCACAGCAAGATCCTTTTTGACCCATCTCCTAGAGAAATGGAAATAAAAACAAAAATAAACAAATGAGACCTAATGAAACTTAAAATGTTTTGCACAGCAAAGGAAATCATAAACAAGATGAAAAGACGACCCTCAGAATGGGAGGAAATACTTGCAAATGAAACAACTGACTAAGGACTAATCTCCAAAATTTACAAGCAGCTCATGCAGCTCAATATCAAAAAAACAAACAACCCAATCCAAAAATGGGAAGAAGACCTACACATTTCCCCAAAGAAGATATACAGATTGCCAACAAACACAAGAAAGGATGCTCAACATCATGAATCATTAGAGAAATGCAAATCAAAACTGCAATGAGGTATCACCTCACACCTGTCAGAATGACCATCAAAATATCTACAAACAATAAATTCTGGAGAGGGTGTGGAGAAAAGGGAACCCTCTTGCACTGTTGGTGGGAATGCAAACTGATACAGCCACTATGGAGAACAGTATGGAGGTTCCTTAAAAAACTAATAATAGACCTACCATACTACCCAACAATCCCACTACTGGGCATATACCCTGAGAAAACCATAATTCAAAAAGAGTCATGTACCACAATGTTCATTGCAGCTCTATTACAATAGCCAGGACATGGAAGAAACCTAAATGTCCATCGACAGATGGATTGATATAGAAGATGTGGCATATATATACAATGGAATGTTACTCAGCCATAAAAAGAAATGGAATTGAACTATTTTTAGTGAGGTGGATAGACCTAGAGACTATAGGAGACCTGGAGTCATACAGAGTGAAGTAAGTCAGAAGGAGAAAAATAAATACTGTATGATAACACACATATATATGGAATCTGAAAAATAAATAAGTAATTAAAAAGATGCTCAACATTATTAATATTAGAGAAATGCTAATGAAAACTACCATAGATATCACCTCACACCAATCAGAATGGCCAATGCACCCCAATGCTTACTGCAGAACTATTTACAATAGCCAGGAGATGGAAGCAATCTAAATATCCATCAACAGAGGAATGGATAAAGAAGATGTGATACATGTAAACAATGGAATATTACTCAGCCATAAAACAGAATGAAATAATAATTTCATTATTAAGTAAATAAATAAATAAGTAATAAATAAGTAAAGTAATAAATAAATAAATAAGTAAATAAATTAATAAGTAAAAATGAACTTATTTACAAAACAGAAATATTGTCACAGATGTATAAAACAAACTATGGTTACCAAGGTGTGGAGGGAGTGTGGAGGGATAAATTGGGGGATTGGGATTGACATGTACACAATACTATATATAAAATAGATAATAATAAGGACCTACTACACACAGGGAACACTACTCAATACTCTGTAATGACCTATATGGGAAAATGATCTAAAAAACAGTGGATATTTGTATAACTGATTCACTTTGCTGTACAGCAGAAACTAGCACAATGTTATAAATCAACTATACTCCAAAAAATTAATTAAAAAAATAAAATTAGCTTGTTAATATCTACCAAAAAAGTCTGCTTGGGTTTTGATTGAAATTGCATTGAATAAATAGATCAATTTGGCTAGATTTTACATTGACATTATAAAATATTGTCTTTCAATCTATAATCATGGTATATATCTCCATTTACTTAGGTAATTCTAACTTTACCAAAGTAAATTTTTGTCATATTCAATGCAGATATTTTGCATTTCTTTTGTCAAATGTGTTCGTATTGTATGTTGACACTATTGTAAATGTAATCATTTCATTAATCTCATTTTCAATTGTTTGATCTAGTATGTAAACATACAATTAATTTTTGTGTGTTAATTTTGTAGTCTGTTGCTACTAAACTTAGGTATTATTTCTAATTATTTCTTTGTATATTCTTTAGGATTTTTTATAAAAACAATGAAGTCATTTGTCCGTAAAAATTTTTACTAATTTTCCTTTCTCATTTTGATATCCTTTATTTCTTTTTGTTGCAATGCCTAAAACTTTCAGAAATATATTGAATGAAAGTAGTGAGGATGGCATTTGTGCATTGATTCTGATCTGAGGAAGGTCACATTAAATATTTCACACTCAAGTATGATAATATCTGTAGGATTTTCAAAAATTCTTTTGAGGAATTTTCTTCTGTCCTTAGTTTTCTGAGCAGTCTTATCAAGAATGGTTTTAAAATTTTTCAAAACTTTTGAGTATCGTTTGAGATAATCATACGGTTTTCTCTTTATTCTAATGTGGTGAATTAAATTGATTGATTTTTGAGTGTTAAAAGAACTTTACCTTCTTAAAATGTATTATTCTTTTATATGTTATTGAATTCTACCTGGTAATATTTTGTTAAGGATTTTCTTCATCTACATTCATGAGAGATATTGGTCTGTGATTTTTTTGTCTTGTAATGTCTTTATCATGATTTGGTATTAGGTTATATTGGTCTCATAAAATGAGTCAGAATGTGTTCTCTCCTCCTCTATTTCTAAAAATATTTGTATTATTTTTTCCTTAAATAATTGATTTAATTTCCCATAAAACCATCTGGGCCTGAAAATTTATTAGTGGGAGTGTTCTTAAATTTAACTTTCTTCTTTAATAAGTATAAGACTATACAGATCTAATGTTTCAATTTTTGTTAAGTTTTATCTTTGGTAAAGGATTTTGAAACAAGATGAATTTGTTGGCATAAAACTATTAATGATCCTTCATTATCCTTTAATGTCTATAGAGTCTTTAGTGATAGGCCATTTTTTTTTCCTCAAGATTTGTAATTTTTATTTTTTTCTTATTTTTTTGATAAACCTTACTAGTAACTTGCCAATTTTATTAATTTTTTTAGAAGAAACTAAATTTTGCCTTTGTCAATTTTCTCCGTTTTCTATAGCATTGATATCTATGCTAATCCTTCCTCCTTTTTAGTTTGTATTTAATTTGCTCATATTTTCTAGTTTTAATAGTTGATAAAAGAATCATTGGATAAAAAGCATTGGGGCTTTTTGCTTTTCAATATTTCCTTTTGCTTTTATTTCTAATTTAATTATATTTTTGTCAGAGCATATTGTCTTCAGAGATAGAGGATTTCAGTGTTTTGACTCTATCATTAAGACTTTTGTTCATTTTATGGTCTTTATGATGAACAGACCACGTGTATTTAAAAAAAATATGCATTCTGAAGTTGTTGGATGTAGTGTTCTATAAAATCTATTAGGCCAAGGAGGTTTTAAATGTTCAGATTTTCTATATTCTTGACACTTCTGTTTGGTAACATCTTCAGCTTTGATTGTAGATTTGTCTATTTCTTACAATTTTTTTCAGTGTTTGCTTTATGCATTTGAAGCTCAATTATTTGGGCACATATTTATGACTATTAAGTCTTCTCTATGAATTGATCTCTTTATCTCTTGTATTATTCTTTGTCTTGAGAAATTGCTCATATTAATATAGCTACTCCAGCTTTCTTATGCTTACTGGTTGCTTGATGCATCTTTTTTTCAACTTCTTACTTTATCTTATATTTCAAGTTTGTTTCTTTTAGACAACATATAGCTGGCTTTCAGTCTTTCATCCTTTTCGACAATCTCTGCCTGATATGTTTGCCATGTGTACTCTATTTTTTAATCTCTTTGTTTTTTCTCTGTTCCTTCTGTCCTTCTTTCTTTTGGGTTTGTCAAGTATCTTTAAAATTTTTTTGGTATTAATTTCTTTTTCTAATGACTTTTGAGATGTGCTTCTTTGTATTATTTTGAATGGTTGCCCTAGGGATTAAAATATGCACTTTTAACTCATCACATTCTACTTAAGTTTACCATATATTATTTCTCTCAAAATGTAAGAAGCTAGCAACAGTATAGATCCTTTTACCCTTTACCCCATTCTTCTTGGTAATTTTGTTGTAGATAGTATATTTATATTTATTATCAACTCTAGAATATAGTGTTACAATTTTTCTTTATAAATCACTCATCTTTTGAAATAATTATGAGAAGAAAAATAATCATTTATATTTACTAACATATTTTTCAGTTTAACAGTTCTATTTTCCTTCCTGTAGACTTTCTTTCTTTAGCATTTCTTATACAACAAGTCTTCTGCTGACAAATTCACTTCTAGTTTATGTGAAATTGGTGGTTTTTTCACCTTAAAAATTTAGGGGATATTTTTACTGGATATATATCCTGGCAGGACAGTTTCCCCTCTCAGCCTATTATTTTAAATGTCATTTTGTTGTATTTTGGCATTCATAATTTCTGACAGGAAGTTAGCTATACCTATCATGCCATACCTATTATCCCAAATATATCATACATCTTTTTTGCCTAGCTGGACTAAAGATTTTCTTTTTCTGTTTTGCAGAAGTTTGATTTTCTTCCTTTGAAATTTTACTGAATGTGGTTTGCTGATTTTTATCTCTGTAAGTTTATGCTTCTTCACTAAAACTGAGGAATTATTTGGCTGTTATTTGTGCAAATATTTTTTGCCCTGATAATTTTTCTTTTACTGGAAGTACAATTGAGTTATGCTAGAATGATTTGCATTGAATCTCTATTCATTTTTGTCAATTTTTTTCTATTCTTTAGATTGGGTAATTTCCATTAATATGTTTTTCACATTTTCTCTTTTTTCTTATTGCATCTCCAATCTGTTACTAAACCCACCCAGTTAATTTCTTATTTCAGACACTGTAGTTTTCAGTTTTATAATTTCCATTTGATTCTTACATATATTTTCCATTTATGTATTAATACATCATTTGTTCATTTCTGTGAGCATATTTTCCTTTATCTCTTGAACATATGCATGACAATTAAATCTTTTCTTTGCTAATTCCAAAACCTTTGTCTCGTCGACTTCAGTTTCTATTTTTCTTTTTTTTGCTTGACTATGGATCCCATTTTCCTGTTCCTTTGCATGTCTAGTTATTTTTCATTGACTCCTGGACATTGTAAATGATACATTTTAGAGATTTTAGATTCTGTATCTTCATCTAAAGATTGTTGGTTTTGCTCTAGCAGAAAACTTGCTTGCCTGGACTGAATCTACACTCTATCTCTCCTTTAGTGCTTGAAAGCTCAGCTCACTTCTGTCACCCTTTTATTTTTTACCTTCTTGTTGGTCATTGTGAATGCAAAGATCAGGGATCAACTAAGGCATTTGGCAAAATTTTACTCAGATTTTAGTGCTCCCCCCTCTATAGTAAACCACTTTCTGTGCTTCCCCATTTCAAATCTCTCTTGCAGACCTGAAATACATCCTTTTACTTCCCAACATATTAAGACTACGTCTTTCTTTCTCCTTAAGTTCCAGCTGCTCCACACCAGGCAGACTGGTTAGTACTTTTAGGTGAAAAGCTGTATAAATATATTTCTTACCCATTGAAGTCCCTCTCATTTGAGATTTAGCTCCTCTCCATTTTTTACCCTGCTTTTGGTTACTCTCCAATGTCTTTAAATAGTAGTCTTTATATATATTTTCCACATTTTATAATTGTTAATTGTGGGTGGATTAGTCTACTACATACTACTCTGTCATTACTGGAAATGGAACCCAGTCTGACTGACTTTTAACTTACAAACTTTAAGAATAATTTTTCACAAATAGCTGAATACTCATCTCAATATTATAAACTTGAATTTTGTGTGTCTGAATATGTGGGTTTGAGAATGTATCTCCGGAGAGGTAAAAGAAAGTTCAGAAAACAGAAAAAGAAATATATGTTGTTAAGAATATTTGCCCAAAATTTTGATTAATAAAATTATTTGTTCCTTTGGGCCCTAGAACATGTCTATCTGTCCCAATATTCTATCCCATGGTAATTTCTTGGGAAAATGATGGACTAGAATTCTGGAAATCTGGATTCTATGGTTGCATCTGCAATTAACTAACTCTATGACATTTGTCAAGTTAAGATACTTGAACCTCAGTTTATAATTTTATAAAAAGAAGGGATTGAACTAAAGAATCTTAAAGTCTCAACTCATATTCACATAAGTTTATCAATCTCATCCTTTGACTCTATCTTTCTGGGTAGGTATCCTAGTGTCATTTAAAAATGTTTCCAGGGCTTCCCTGGTGGCGCAGTGGTTGAGAGTCCGCCTGCCGATGCAGGGGACACAGGTTCGTTCCCCGGTCCGGGAAGATCCCACATGCCATGGAGCAGCTGTACCCGTGAGCCATGGCCACTGAGCCTGCGCGTCCGGAGCCTGTGCTCCGGAACGGTAGAGGCCACAACAGTGAGGCCCGCGTACCGCAAAAAAAAAAAAAAAAAGTTTCCATTGTACTCTTCTTTGGTGCTGATTGGGTCTTCCCTGCCCATGCCTTGCCTGGCACTCCATCCACCCTCCTTTTTCTGCTGTTTATTTGCAGGACACTAGCTTCTTCTGTGCTCCAACCACTATTCTGAACTGCAGATACTAATTATTTACTTAATCTGGTGTCTGTTCTACTCATGTCTAGAGACCCTGTGTCTTCCCAGATGCCTGTTAACAATACTAGTTAATAAGATTGCGTGCTAACTGGAGAGCATAACAGCAAACTCTGCTGCTTAAGAATGTGCATTATTATTTTTTAATTTAAAATTTTAAAAATTGAAGTATAATTGACTTATTGTACAATATAATGTTAGTTTCAGGTCACAACATAGTGCATTCAATACCACAAGGATGTGTACTAATTTTTATCATGTAAAAGAGAATATTAGCCTATATCATCTCATCCAAATTTGAGTAAAAATAGCATATATGGAATTTCCAACATTTTACTTTAAAAATTAATTATTTTTCTCTTTAATTTGGGATCTGCTGCTACCTATATACAGTTGAATTTAGTTTAAGATATTGTAGAATTCCATGTTTGATGATTTTATTTTTAATATATTGATATTTTATGGTATTCCATAAGAAGAACTATGAATTCCAGGGAGCCCACAACCTAAAAATATCAGGAGTCCCTAGGTAAGAATTGACAATTTTTCAATGGCTTTCTTTAAAAAACGGAGAAAATCTTTTCAATTATATTTTAAAGTTTATCTATACATGTTAGATAGTAGTTAATTTTTTTTAAAAAAAGATCTATTTGGTTGACTGTAGGAAATTTAGTAATTGAACTAAACTTTTAGTGATTGAACAGAACTTACAGCTTAATTTCAGCCTCTGATGATTTTTATCATTTTGTTTGTGAATCAAATGTTTCTATATTGATTGTCAATGAGTCCAGTGGACCCTGTTGTTATACTGAGTTGAAAAAATTAAGAATACTGCCCTGATATTTGTATTGCTTATAAGGAATTGAGCTTGCTGAAAACTCCTGCAGAAAAATTAAATTTCTCCCAGATCATATATAGCTACCAGGTTAGTAATGATGCTAAAGTGATTTACCAGAGACCCAGTGGATTTACTTACTTTAAGGATGGAAATTAAAGGAGTAGAGAATTGTTCAGTATACTTACACTTACCTATGTTCAGTATACTTATACTTACCTATGTCCCATTTTTTGTACATGTTATATGTGTGCATATGTTGTATATACATACATAAATATGTATGTATTCTGTATACCTTCTATTTTCTACTTCTAGAGAAAGAAATATAATTTAGAGCCAAGATGAAAAGAAACAAAGTCTCCTAGCTGCCAGTCAAGTACCATTTCATAAATTTAATCTCTACTTTTCTAAACATTGGCTTGTTTATCTTTCTTCTACCTGTCAACTGCCATCTGCCCTTTCCATAGCTACAAGCACTTTCTCATATTTTCTGAGCCTTAATTACCTTATTAATATTTTCTAATATTCTGAACTTTTTTCCAGTCTAAACTGTGTTTCCTATCATTTGAAGAAACCATGGCATTGTCAATCTATATTCTGTAGGGCTCAAGGAGGTAAGTAACATGGGTTATTTAGTTCAGCTATTCTAAGTTAACTCACCAAACATGAATGGCTTTTTATTTCCTGTAAATTTACTAAATAATTTTTTGAAACCTTTAAATAAATTTAATGTAATCTTAAAAGGGTTAGTTGTAGATAGTTTCTGTACTTGGTTCTTTCATTTTCTCATTTGCTGTTATTTTTAATCAATCCTTTCTCAATAATTATTTACTCAAATTTATAAATATTTATTCTTCAGGAAAAAATGTCAGTAAAACATTCTATTGGTATTTTGGCTATTTTTATAGAACTAGAGTGAATGGATGAAATTCTGGTGTTTCCTTTTTTGGGTCATAACTCAAATCTCTATATTGTGTTTAATTAATCAATAATTTTATCCCTGTATTAGTTTAAGCATTTAACTATCTACTATATGTCAAATACCTTACTAGATAGAGGATATGAAGATCCATAACACATTCTCAGCTCTCAAATAGAAAAATGTGGACTACCCTGGTGGTGTAGTGGTTAAAAATCTGCCTGCCAATGCAGGGGACACTGGTTCGGTAAGATCCCATATGCCACGGGACAACTAAGCCCATGTGCCACAACTACTGAGCCTGTGCTCTAGAGCCCGTGAGCCACCACTACTGAAGCCCATGCACCAGAGCCCATGCTCCGCAATAAAGAGAAGCCACCGCAACAAGAAGCCTGAGCCCTGCAATGAAGAGTAGCCTCCACTCACCTCAACTAGAGAGAAAGCCTGCACACAGCAACGAAGACCCAATGCAGCCAAAAATAAATCAATAAATATTTTAAAATGCATGAATAGTTCTATGTACCATGAATAAACATATGTGTTGGTTGGTTGAGTCACTGACTGTTTACACCTGTTTCCTCATCTACTTATTTATAGTTCCCCTTACACTTTTAAGAGTGTCCTTTTTTGGAAAATAAATTACAGAGTCACTATTATATTTGAACTTAAACAACCCTGACTAATTTCTAAATGAAACTTGACTATATAAACTTTTAACAATGTAAATGAAATAGCCAAAATATCTGCCTATAATGTTTGAGTTTATCAATTGAATTATGAATTCATGTTTAAGATTTTCTTATATATAATGTACTAATTTAGATTTTTTTTTCATTTTGACATTTTATTAATCAAATTTTTAAACTATCCACATGCATATTTAACATTTATATTTTTATCTTCAGATTTTTTTCAGTCATCTAACATAATTTTTCAAATTGTACAGATAAATTATTTGAGATGCATTATTTTGGGGGGAATTTATGCATGAGGCAGAAATTTTAACTTTTCATATAACAGAGTGACAATTCACCATCTCCATTCACTACATATATATATATATATATATATATGTGTGTGTGTGTATATATATATATATATATATATATATGATCTTCATGCAACCAACTATTCTAGTGTTATTAAAAGGTAACTTTTTTTAAAGGGTAAAGTTAAGGGCTTTTTTTCTTTTTTAATTGAAGTATAGTTAATTTACAATGTTGTGTTAGTTCAGGTATACAGAAAAGTGATTCAGTGGTACATATCTATCTATCTATATTTTTTCAGATTCCTTTATAGGTTATTACAAGATATTGAATATAGTTACTGTGCCATACAGTAGGTCCTCGTTGTTTATCTATTTTATATATAGTAGTGCGCATCTGTTAATACCAACCTCTTAATTTACCTCCCCCCTTTTCCAATTTGGTAACCATAAGTTTGTTTTCTATGTCTGTGAGCCTATTTCTGTTTTGTAAATAAGTTCATTTGTATCATTTCTTTAGGTTCCACATATAAGTGATATCATATGGTATTTGTCTTTCTCTGTCAAACTTACTTCACTTAGTATGATAATCTTAGTCCATCCTTTTTGGGGCAAATGGCAAATGGCATTATTTCATTCTTTTCTATGATATATATGTATACCACATTTTCTTTATCCATTCATATGTCAATGGACATTTGGTTGTTTCCATGTCTTGACTATTGTAAATAGTGCTGCAATGAAAATTGGGGTGCCTGTATCTTTTCAAATTAGAGTTTTCATCTTTTCTGGATATATGCCCAGGAGCAGAATTGTTGGATCATATGATAACTCTATTTTTAGTTTTTTAAGGAAACTCCAGACTATTCTCTATAGTGACTACACTAATTTACATTCCCACCAGCAGTGCAGGAGGGTTCCCTTTCCTCCACACTCTCTTCAGCATTTATTATTTATAGACTTTTTGATGTTTCTGACCAATGTGAGGTGATACCTCATTGGCCATCTATATGTCTTCTTTGGAGAAATGTCTATTTAGTCTTCAGCCCATTTTTGATTGGGTTCTTTGTTCTTTTGATATTGAACTGTATGAGCTGTTTGTATATTTTGGAAATTAAACCCTTATTGGTCGCATCATTTGCAAATATTTTCTGCCATTCCATAGTTGTTCTTTTCATGTTTTTATGGTTTCCTTTGCTTGCAAAAGCTTTTAAGTTTGATTAGGTGCCATTTGTTTCTTTTTGCTTTTGTTTCCATTACTCTAGGAGATAGATCCAAAATAATATTTTCCTCTAGGAGTTTTACAGTATCTGGTCTTACATTTAGGTCTTTAATCCATTTTGCATGTTTTTTTTAATATGGTGTTAGAGAATATTCTAATTCCATTCTTTTACATGTAACTGTCCAGTTTTCCCAGCCCATTTATCGAAAAAACTGTCATTTTTCCACTGTATAGTCTTGCCTCCTTTGTTGTAGATTAATTGACCAGAAGTGCATGGGTTTATTTCTGGGTTTTTTATCCTCTTCCATTGATCAATATGTTTTTGTGCCAGTACCATACTGTTTTGATTGCTATAGCTTTGTTGTACCGTATGAAGTCAGGGAGTGTTATTCTTCCAGCTTCGTTCTTTCTCTCAAGATTGTTTTGGCTATTCAGGGTTGTATGTGTTTCCATACAAATTAAAAATTTCTGTTCTAGTTCTGTGAATAATGCCATTGGAAATTTGATAGGGATTGCATTGAATAAGTAGACTGCCTTGGGGAATATGGACATTTTAACAATATTGATTCTTCCCATCCAAGAACATGACATATCTTTCTATCTGTTTGTGTCATCTTTAATTTTTTAATTTCTTTCATTAGTGTCTTATAGTTTTCAGAGTAGAGGTGTTTTGTCTCCTTAGGTAGGTTTATTCCTAGGTATTTTATTCTTTTTTATAGGATGGTAAATGGGATTGTTTACTTAATTCCTCTTTCTGATATTTTGTTGTTACTGTATAGAATTGCAACAGATTTCTGTATATTCATTTTGTATCCTGCAACTTTACTGAATTCTTTGATGAGCTTCAGTAGTTTTTTGGTGGTGTCTTTAGGATTTTCTATGTATAGTATCATGTGATCTTCAAACAGTGATGGTTTTATTTCTTCTTTTCCAATTTGGATTCCTTTCATTTCTTTTTCTTCTCTGATTGCTGTGGCTAGTGCTTCCAAAACTATGTTGAATAAAAGTGGTGAGTGTGAGCATAATTGTTTTGGTTCCTGATCTTAGAGGGAATGCTTTCAGCTTTTCACCATTGAGCATGATTTTGGCTCTAGAATTGTCATATATGGTCCTTATTATGTTGAGGCACGTTTCCTCTATACCCATTTTAAAGCATAAATTTAGGAAGTTCCCTGGCTGTCCAATGGTTAGAATTTTGTGCTTTCACTGCCAAGTGCCCAGGTTTGATTCCTGGTCAGGGAACTAAGATCCCACAAGCTACACAGTATGGAAAAAAAAAGGTAACTCTGAGGCTTTTGAAACTTCTAATATTTGTACTTGCAAAGTTTTACCCCTCAGGAATAATTAGTAATTCTGAGTTAAATTTCTTTCTCTTCTTTTTTCTCTTAGTCAGCTGGTATATAAACACTCCAAATTAGCATCATTTGAGATATTTCAGACTTGTGTGTTCTTACCAAAGAATACTTTGTCATTTAAAATAAAATCTGAGTGTTACTTAGCAATGAAAGACTTGCTAAGGACTTATATACAAACATCAGAAAAATGTGGATGCTATGATGGAGAGGACTGTATGAAATTTTGGGAGAGAGTAATGGAAAGAACTGTCTTAAAATTTCTTCAAAAGACAGAAGAGGAAAAGACAGGAGAGTGTTCCAAGAAGAGAGAAGAACAAGGAAAGTAAGAGAAAAATGGTACTTCAGGGTCTTGCCAATGCCTGGAGCCTAGAAATCATACAAAGAAAAAGTGGGAGACAGGCTCAGTGAGACTCAACCCAGGAGTGGCTTATGGTGATCATGCTTCCAAACCTCAAACTGAGACATATGGTCAGACAACAGATACTTCCTGATTTGTGACTTTATTTACTAGAACATTCTGACAAGGCATAGATTTTTAAGCCAGATTTGATTATTCATTTAACAAATTGCTTTTATTAAAGGGATAAAATCTTTATGATATTAGACTATTGGCTATGTGAGCCATCACTGCCTATCTTATGTGAAGTCATTTGTAAAAGACAAAATGAAAAATCATTTTTCACATTTATAATTTATAGTACTTATCTTAGGAATGTTAGGAGGCTTTTCACCTAACATCCTCTGAGATATGCCAGTCCATAGTCAGCAGTAGAGCATATAAAGAGGAGAGACAAGTAATTTTCAAAAATTCCTGTATGGTGAGTTGGAATTAGGCAACATGAGAAGAACATGCAAAAGAAATATTGGAAATGCCTACTAAAACCTATTTCAAATAGGGACGTGCTCTAAACCTCTGGAAAATGCCAGCAGCTTATACAGAACAACTCAGGATGGGAGCAGTTCCCTTGAGAAAAAGTCTCATAAAATCAATCAGTGAATATATTTACTGGAAGACCACATGGTTCAGAACTCCAGGGGGTGTTGTGTCAGGAATAGCAGAGAACATTGTCCTTGCCTACAGTACAGAGACAGACTTTCAAGAAATATTTGGCTGAGAAGATTCAGTTTCTTCCTGCATAAGACATTTTAGATCATAAAGGTTAAAGCACTTACTATAAAAAAAACAGAAAAAAATCTAAGTACACATTAGAAAAAAAGAGAAATCAATATAATCCCATGACCCAGAGTTATGGGTCATGGATCAAAACCCATATTATTTTGTTCTCCTAAGATTTAAATGTAATGAAGAATTTTCAAACCAATAGTGAAGTCTTGAATCTTTTACCTGTGAGATCCACTAATAAAAATGGATATGAAAAGAAACCAGAAACTTCTTATAAAATGTACCTTTCCCTTATTTAGTACTTAAAGCAAACCTATACAAGTAATAGGGTACTTCTCTACCAATATCTCTACCACTGCCCTGCTTTCTGTCAGGTAAGTTTTGCTTGTGTGTGTGTGTGTGTGTGTGTGTGTGTGTGTGTGTGTGTGTAGATGGGGAGAGTGAAGGCTTGATCTGGAAAGAACAGTCTAGAGGAGAAAGACTAAAGGATGGAATAGGTGGCACAAATGTAGTTGCCTCATAGTAAAATCTGATGCAACTAAAACAGAGCAACTTCATAAGACTTTGGGTACAAGAAGAACTCTTTGGTGCCAGATGAAGAAGCCTCCTCCTGAATCAGGCAGCCACTCTACCTGCCAGAACTTATACCTATTGTCATAAGTTTCATTTTCCTAATCCATGAGGCTCTTCTGTCTCCATTGCTTCACTGCTGCATTTAGGGAATAGAAATATTTCGCGATGTTGCAAAAAATTTTCTATTGGGGTGGTCTTCTCTCAATTACTCTTCTACAAAGCCAGGTACAGTGTGGACCCACAGCAGGCTCCAACATCTCTGCCTACCTCTTCTCACCCAAGAGGGTCTCATTCTAGTCAACAAATGGGGTTATGTTTGGAAACATCTTTCCTCTTTCAAAATATTTTGTCTAAACATTCACCTCTCTTTGTTCATTAGAGAAACAAAAGCCACAAAAACTTACAGGTCTTTCTATCTTTTCCCTGACACATACCTTTCCTAAATCAATGAATGCAGAACCAGTATCAAACTTAAATATGGGGAAAAATGAAAGGGAATATTCAGAAAGACAAAAATAATTAGTAAGTCATTAACTCAAAATATATTTCAGTTACAACTATTGACCCATGTAATTATTTATTTTAGATTTCTAAGCAAATCCTACTGTTGTATTTAGCAGTTTGATGGGTGCCCAAGCAAGTCCTACAAAACTAGGCTTAGAAAATATAGATAAATGTAATATTGGAGCTGTCCACATCCTCAATTTGGACATTGTGAAAGAATGTAATGGAGAGAAACACCAAGTTTCTTCCTCCTGATATGATGGTACCAAGAGCACAAGTGTTGCAGTTAGGAAAACCAACATCCAAATCCCTTTCTACTCATGACTTATGTAAACTTGGATGGATCACTTATTTATGGTTATCATACATTTGGACAGCAATTTTCTTGAAAGAAGGAATCACATTTGATTGTTTTCATCTTTATATCTTAGAGAGAAGCACAGTAATGGTACATTCTTGGTGTGCAATATATGTAGAATAAATGTACATATTTTAACATTTCAGAACTTCAGCTTTCTTTTCAGTATGAAGTGATAATATCAGCTGCTGCAAAGAAGATTCAGTGAACCTCCATATGTAAAGAAATTTAACAAACGCTGGAAGAGCAGGCATTCAATAGATTATAATTCCTCCCTCCCTTGTTCTCCCCTTCCTTTCTCTCTTTTCTCTCATATTTCACTACTCAGTGGATATTCATAATCTATTAGGTTTTTTTCACAATATGTATAGTATCTGTCTGTTGATTGACCCACAAGAGATAGTCACCATTATCAACAGTATCAGCATAAATAGTATTTGAGGGTCTAATCTGCTAGACATGAATCTGCTGAATTTGTCAACTTCTTTGGAGGAAGAACACCACCCACCCCCTCCCCACCACATCTCCAACAACCTTTTACTTCACTGGTAAATTAACATTATCTGTCTCTCTCCTTCTTTGGAACAAGGACATACTTCCTTTAATGAAAGCTATTTCCCCACTAATGCTTCTAATCTGTAATCTGTCTACATTCAATCATTTGATTTTTTTTCACAACCTAACATTTACCTTTTTATAGTTCCTCAGTTTTGAAAAGTCATCAAAAGAATGTTACTTTGTCAATAAGCATATATGGATTAAGATTTTTATATATGCATTTCCTTTTCTCATAGCAACTGAATTCTAGAAGGGGTGAAATATCAAATAAGCAATGTCCATTTCTATACCTTAGAACAGTGATTATGAACTTTGTTTTACAAATAAAACTTTCCTTTGCCTTCAGATAAATACTAAATATAATTATATTTGTGTAAGGTCAGTTATAAATATAATTCAAAATCATATTTAGCTTGTTATAAAATCAGTTAATAAGACAAATAAGACTTTCTTTGATGAGTACAAAAATTTGCAGGTGGGAGTTATGATGCCAGATTTACAATTTTATATATGTCTCTGCAAATTGTTTATTTCTGTATTTCACTTGGCTCAGAGTTGGAACAATCTTGATTCTCACAGATAAGTAATTTCAAAAGGTACTACTTATGTCTTTGTACTCATCTTGAACTCAGAGATACTCTTCAAGTATTTAAAGCTGAAAAAGCAAATATAAAATCTGCACACAGGGCTTCCCTGGTGGCGCAGTGGTTGGGAGTCTGCCTGCCGATGCAGGGGACACGGGTTTGTGCCCCGGTCTGGGAGGATCCCACATGCTGTGGAGCGGCTGGGCCCGTGAGCCATGGCCGGTGGGTCTGCACGTCCAGAGCCTGTACTCCACAATGGGAGAGGCCACAACAGTGAGAGGCCCATGTACCGCAAAAAAAAAAAAAAAATCTGCACACAAACCAGTTAATCTGTTTTCATAAACTAACATACTGGTGTCCTCTGATATCTTTTGAGGAAAATTTTGCTATAGCTTTATAAAATATTTAAAAGATACTTAATCTAGAATTGGAAACAAATATTGAAAATAATTTTCTTACAGCATCCTGAAGAAAAATTACACTTAATGTCAACTTAAAACTCATTGCTTAGAAAAAAAAAGTAAAAAACACAATCACATGGAGGCTAAACAATATGTTACTAAAAAACAATGGATCACTGAAGGAATCAAAGAGGAAATCAAAAAGTACCTAGAGACAAATGACAATGAACACACTACAGTCCAAAGCCTTTGGAGTGCTGCAAAAGCAATTCTAAGAGGGAAGTTTATATCAATACAATATTACCTCAGGAAACAAAAATCTCAAATAAACAACCTAACCTTACACCTAAAGCAACTAGAGAAAGAGGAACAAAAAAAAAATCAAAGTTAGTAGAAGGAAAGAAATCATAAAGAACAGCATAGAAATAAATGAAATAGAGATGAAGAAAACAGTAACAAATATCAATGTAACTAAAAGCTTGTTTTTTGAGAAGATAAACAAAATTGATAAACCTTCAGCCAGACACATCAAGAAAAAAAGGGAGAGGACTCAAATCAATAAAAATAGAAATGAAAAAGGAGAAGTTACAATGACACCACAGAAATACGAAGGATTATAAGAGACTACTACAAACAACTGCATGACAATAAAATGGACAACCTGGAAGAAATGGACAAATTCTTAGAAAGCTATAAACTTCCAAGACTGAACCAGGAAGAAATAGAAAATATGAGCAGACCAATCCCAAGTAATGAAATTGAAACTGTGGTTAAAAATCTTCCAACAAACAAAAGTCCAGGACCAGATGGCTTTACAGGTGAATTCTATCAAACATTTAGAGAAGAGTTAACACCCATCTTTCTCAAACTCTTCCAAAAAATTGCAGAGGAAAGAAAACTCCTAAAATCATTCTATGAAGCCACTATCACCCTGATACCAAAACCAGACAAAGATACCACAAAAAGAAAATTATAAGCCAATAACACTGATGAACATACGAGAAAAATACTCAACAAAATACTAGCAAAACAAATTCAACAATACATTAAAAGCATCATACACCATAATTAAGTGGGATTTATCTCAGGGATGCAAGAATTCTTCAGTATCCACAAAATCAATCAGTTTGATACACCATATTAACAAATTGAACAATAAAAACCATAAGATCATCTCAGTAGATGCAGAAAAAAACTTTTGACAAAATTCAACACTAATTTATGATAAAAAGCTCTCCAGAAAGTGGGAATAAAGAGAACTGAGCATAATAAAGACCATATATGACAAACCCACAGCTAACATCATTCTCAAGGGTGAAAAGCTGAAAGTGTTCTCTCTAAGATCAGGAACAAGGCAAGGATACCCATTGTCACCACTGTTATTCAACATAGTTCTGGAAGTCCTAACCACAGAAATCATAGAAAAAAAAGAAATAAAAGAAATCCAAACTGGAAAAGAGGAAGTAAAACTGTCACTGTTTGCAGATGGCATAATACTATATATAGAAAAATCTAAAAATGTTACCAGAAAACTACTAGAACTCATCAATAAATTCAGTAAAGTTGCAGGATACAAAATTAATGCACAGAAATCTCCTGCATTCCTATACACTAACAATGAAAGATCAGAAAAAGAAATTAAAGAAACAATCCCATTTACCACTGCATCAAAAAAAATACCTAGGATTAAACCTATCTAAGGAGACAAAAGACCTCTACTCTAAAAATTATAAGATACTGATCAAAGAAATCAGAGATTACACAAACTGATGGAAGGTTATATCATATTCTTGGATTGGAAGAATCAATATTGTGAAAATGGCTATACTACCCAAGGCAATCTACAGATTCAATGCAATCCCTATCAAATTACCAATGACATTTTTCACAGAACTAGAACAAAAATAAAAAATGTATATGGAAACACAAAGGACCTTGAATAGCCAAAGGAATCTTGAGAAAGAAAAACAGAGCTGGAGGAATGAGATTCCTTGGCTTCAGACTATACTACAAAGCTACAGTCATCAAAAGAGTATGGTGTTGGCACAAAAACAAAATATAGATCAATGGAACAAGATAAAAAGCCCAGAAAAAAACTCATGCATGTATGGTCAATTAAACTATGACAAAGGAGGCAAGAATATACAATGGAGAAAGGACAATCTCTTCAAAAATGGTGCTGGGAAAACTGGACAGCTACGTGTAAAAGAATGAAATGAGAACACTCTCTAACACCATACACAAAAATAAACTCAAGATGGATCAAAGACCTAAATGTAAGGGAAGACACTATAAAACTCTTAGAGGAAACAATAGGCAGAACACTCTTTGACATAAATCACAACAATATCTTTTTTTGATCCACCTCCTAGAGTAATGAAAATAAAACAAAAATAAACAAATGGGACTTAATTAAATTTAAAATCTTCTGCTGAGCAAAGGAAACCATAAACAAAATGAAAAGACGGCCCTCAGAATGGGAGAAAATATTTGCAGACATAGCAACAAAGGATTAATCTCCAAAATATACAAACATCTCATGCAGCTCTATGTCAACAAAACCAACAACCCAATAAAAAAAAAATGGGAAGAAGATCTAAACAGACATTTCTCCAAAGAAGACATACAGATGGCCAAAAATACACGAAAAAATTCTCAGCATCACTAATTGTTAGAGAAATGCATATCAAAACTACAATGTGGTATCAACTCACACCAGTCAGAATGGCCATCATCAAAAACTCTACAAATAATGCTGGAGAGGGTGTGGAGAAAAGGGAACCCTCCTACACTGTTGGTGAGAATGTAAATTGGTACAACCACTATGGAGAACAGTATAGACATTCCTCAAAAAAATAAAGCTACCATATGATCCAGCAATTCCATTCCTGGGCATATATCCAGAGAAAAACATAATCCAAAAGGATACATGCATCCCAATGTTCACTGCAGCACTATTTATTGTAGTCAAAATATAGTAGCAACCTAGTTGTCCATTGACAGAGGAATGGATAAAGAAGATGTGGTACATACATGCAATGGAATATTACTCAGCTATAAAAAAGAATGAAATAATGCCATTTGCAGCAACATGGCTGGATCTAGAGATTATCATGCTAAGTGAAGTAAGTCAGACAGAGAAAGAAATATATATCATATCACTCATATGTGGAATCTAATTCTTTTCAAAAAAGAAAAGAAACAAATGAACTTATTTAGAAGACAGAAATGGAGTTACAGGTAGTGAAAACACACTTATGGTTACCAAAGGGGAGATGTGGCAGGGGAGCGATAAATCAGAAGCCTGGGATGAACACACACACTGTACTATATATAAGATAGATAACCAAAAAGGACCTACTATATAGCACAGGAAACTCTACTCAGTATTTTATGATAACCTATATGAGAAAAGAATCTGAAAAAGAATGAATATGTGTACATGTATAAGTGTATCACTTTGCTGTACACCTGAAACTAACACAGCATTGTAAATCAACTATGCTCCAATAAAAAATAAAAATAAACACAAGAGAAAAAAATAGGACTCATTGCCT
This sequence comes from Stenella coeruleoalba, assembly GCF_951394435.1. NCBI lineage: Eukaryota > Metazoa > Chordata > Mammalia > Artiodactyla > Delphinidae > Stenella > Stenella coeruleoalba. Next base: position 76,640,407 of record NC_137154.1, read on the forward strand.
ATTCAATGTTATTTACTTCAGATTGTTAAATTGAAACAAATTTTTGAAAAAGAACTGGGCTTCAGTTGTCTTTGGTAGATTTTTATATGCCCATAAAGGTACCATGCAGTTATCATGATAAATAATTGCTATCTCTTATCAGGAATGCACACTGTGACAATTATTTTAAATTTATTCTCAGTTAATCATTTATAAAAGCATTTCAATGTAGATATTTTATTATTCTCAAACTAAATTTGAAGAGAGGATTATTAAATTGCTCCAGATTAAACTACTAGTTTCAAGTTAGAGAGTCTACATGTATTTGAAGTTCACAATTCCGGTCTGCATGACACCAGAATTGTAGCATTTATGAAGCCAAACCCTGTTAAAATGGGAGCCTGTGTTCACTGAACTGATGGCATACGATGTCCTGTTTATCCACTGTTTACTAAAAATGAATGTTTAGTATTTATAAATATAAGAATACAGAAAACACTTCATTATGAAAATCTTTCTTTGGGAGGATGTAGCATTTTTTTTAGGTTATATGACATGGAAAATCTCAAAAGAATAGAAGAACCCCTCCTAGAGTCTGGCTGGGCTATCTCCAAATTTTCAGGGGAGGAGAAAAGCAAGTCTATATCACTGATGGGGAATTAGGAGGTGAATAAGTATAGAAGGATTTTTTTTAAATCTCAAAGCAATAGTATTTGATAAAATTAATATTTCTATTCCTGTTTTCATCCTTTCTGCCACAAATGCCTTTTTAAATAAAACATAAGATGACCTGAGCCATCATTATTTATGGCCTTTAAAATATACTGTGATGATTTAGGGTTTAGTAAAGTTTAAAATGGTAGAGGTCAGTATTTGAACCCAGGTAGTCAGATTCTATAGCCTGTCTTCTCAACTTCTCTACCCAGTTGCCCTCTGTGATGATAAATGTGGTATTCTTAGAGCACTCATTTCTTAAGAGTTATCAGTTCTTCATACTATAAAACACTTTCCAGATTTTCTGGCACTGGAGGTGTCCATGCTGAGGTTAAAAGTTGAATGTTGTAGAGCAGGGGTCCCCAACCCCTGGGCTGTGGACTGGTACCAGTTAGGAACCGGGTTGCAGTTCCTAATATCATCCATATTTTTAATTCTTTTAACATAACAAATCTTTTTGTTTCTGGTGGTTTTTAAGATTTTTATCTTTGTCACTAGTTTTGAGAAATTTGATTATGATAGGACTTGGTGTAGTTCTTATACTTCTTGTTATTGGGGTTCATCAAGTTTGCATCAGATATGGAAAATATTTGACCATTATTTCTTTGAATACTTTAATGTCCCCCCTCCCCTTCAGAGATAGCAATTGCATGATGTTAGGCTGCGAGAAGTTTCCCCACAACTCACTGATTTTTTAAAAATTCTTTTTCATCCTTGTGCTTAATTTTTATAATTTCTACTTCTATATTTTCAAGTTTAGTAATCTTTTTGTCTGCAAAATGGCTAATCTGCTACTCTTTCTATCCAATGCATTTTTCATTTCAGACATTGTAATTTTCTTCTCTAGAAATTTGAGTTTGCCATTTTTATATTTTCCATGTCACTACTTAACTTCTTGAATATATGTAATACAATTATAAGGACACACTTAATGTCCTTGTCTGCAAATCCTAATATCTGTGTCAGTTCTTGGTTGTTTTAGCTGATTGATTTTTCTCTTCTTCATGATTCATATCTTCTTATTTCTTTGCACTTCTGCTGATTTTGACTGGATGCTTAGCATTATGAATTTTACCTTTTAGGTGCTGGATATTTTCATATTGCTATAAATATTCTTGAGCTTTGCTCTGGGATACAGTTAAGTTACTTGTAAACACACTGATTCTTTTTGGTCTTGCTCTTAAAATGTGTTAGGTAGGATAAGAACAGTGATTTATCTAGCTTAATTATTCCCCAATTACTGAGGCAAGACAATTCTGATACAGTTCCTAATACCCCATATTATGTACTAGGTATATAAATTATAGTCTGGCTGGTGGGAAAAATCACTATTGCTATCCTTCTGTGAGTGTTCAGCACTGTAACTTCTAAGTATTTTGGTTTTCCCCCCACTCATTTGTGTAGCTTTAGAATATACATTAGTTTATTAATATTCTGCTGTAGGCTCAAAAGGACTCTATGGAGACATCTAGAGTTCTCTTTGCAGATTTCTCCTCTGTAGTACTCTGTCCTGCCTACTCTAGCTGCTTTGATCTCTCTGAACCCTCAGGTCCATCTTCTCAACTGTGACCAGGCTCTGACTAGGTTTCCCTTCTCTCTGTTGTAGCTTACTAGTTAGAGGTAGTAAGTTAAATAATTTAAGAATTTGTAGGACTAACTTCATTTGTTCCCAGTCCTTCATTGGGACTGGTTTTCTGTCCTTTGTTGCCTGGTGTTCAATGCTTGACCATTGAATAATGAAACAATTGCTTTATATATTTTATATATTTATATATTTTGTTCAGTTTCAGGTTATTTCAGACAGAATCCAGTCCCAAATACTTTATCTTATCCAGAAACAGATGTCTCTTTTATTGCTTACTTTTGCCAACTCAGAATCAAAAATATATATATTGAAAAGTATGTACCTTTTTGGCTTTTTGCTAATTTGTATATTTACAACATAACCTTTTGGATGTAGAATTTTTATATGTTGGAGCAAGAACTACTATGTCCTCTCCAATGCAGCAATCCCACTGGCTAACACAATTACTAGCAGACAATATTCACTCTATAAATGATAGATTGAATAAATGAATAAATGAACAGATATAAAAAGTCCCAGCTGTACCGGGGGAAAGAGATACAAATAGCATGTTTGTATAATGCACACTAATTTGAAAATTCCTTTCATACAATAAAATTGAGATAGCTGTGAAAAAAGGAATTGAAAAGGAAATGCAAGAAAGACTTTGCAGAAGCAATTAGTTATTGCTTAGAAGTGGGGTTTGGAACCTGGGCTTTCTCAAAATACATAGCGGATGCTGTGGACAAGAATTTTGAAGATTGCCTCCTGGTCATTGTCTATCCCAAAGGGGGAGGCACATACTTTCAAGTGCATCCATTTTTTCATTTCTACCTTAAATCTTACATGTTGAATATTACATGTGCTATATTTAGGGAACCAAAAACTCATTAGCCAAATAATTGTGTACTTAGGGTTTGGTGGGGACTAGACAGGTTAAGTACAAATCTAACAAGAGCAGAGTGTGCTATATTTAATTGAAAAGCTGGACAAGATTACCTCTAAGGTCCTTCAAGGTCTGTGTTTCTCTTACCTGAGGGATCCAAGGAGAAGTGAGCAGTACTATAGATCACATTCATTTACTACTTAGTATTTACAGCAGCATAATTTCACACTATTTTTTCCCTTAATTTTATGTTCCTCCAAAGGATTACTTTAAGATATCATTAGTTTAGAAGCATTTCATATTTTAAATGTTATATTTATTACTTTTTAAATGTTAATTTTCCATGGCTGCAAACAGAGGCCATATTTAAAGATAAACAAAGCTTAGGAGCAAAATCACATTACCAAAATAATAGCTGAACACGTGAAATCTTGTGGTCTATGTTTTATTTCTCTCAATTAATATAGCAGTGTTCCCAGAAGACAAAATGAAACAAACCACAAAAATCATTTCCTTTTTGAAGTTAATTCTTCCATGAAAACCATTATGGGTCAGGACACCCTTGTGTATTTTTATACCTGCCCATCTTGATATATGTCTAATATTTTCTTCTGCCTTAATTCTGTAAACATTCTATCCTCAGTTATTGCTTATTTTGATGCAATCAAATCCATGGCACACCTGTCTCTGTGGATGAAAAGAGAATGAGTCATTTGGGAGGAGGACGGTCACATTAACTCTTGGAAGACACAAAGGATAATTTATGAAATTGTGTTTTTGAGGACATAACATGATGCCCTCATGACTGAAAGGAACTCATGGGTATCCTGAAAGAGGTCATCTCTCCTCATTCTTGCTAAGGATTTGCAGGACCATTAAATGCCAAATTAAACTCTAGAGTTAGGGCTGTAAACTTTAGTAAAATAATTGTAAGTAGTTGCAATGAGTAATTGTAAAAACTACCATTCAGATTGTTTATTCTCAGGCTGCTTCTTTGTGGCTGCAAATCAGCCCAGTTGAACATATTTGTACCTTGCTGTTCTGCTTCACTTTTAGAAATGCACTTTTATCTTTAATGTAGATCCCATCTGTGTTTTAGGGACACAAATTCTAAGGAATAAGCAAACCAGTATTACTCCATTGAGTTGTGGCCTTCGATTTTCAGTGAAAACAGCACTGTTCATTTTGTCACTGAGTTCTTTCCCTAGCTGTACTCTGAAAAGGAGAAAAGTAAAAATATGAATGATAAAAGCCAGCCCTCTGATGGACCAGGGCAAAGAGAACACTGTGTCAGGATGGTATTTCATAATGATAAGGAAAAAGCAATTTGCTCATCTAGGTGAGTGCTTTATCCTCTGGGAGTGTGTAACCTGAAGAAGGTAAATTATTTTTTCCTGGTACCACTTAGTATCCAAGAGGAGGTAATTTACCTCATAATGTCAAGACACCCTGCTGCCACGAAAGTGGTTATATCCCTAGCTTGTTACAAGGAGAGTGCTTGGCTCACAGGCGAGCTGATCCCTTCATAAATCAACCAATCCAAGACTGAGATGTTTCAGAGCATAAGAGCAAATGTACAAATGAATAGATGCTTTTTTAGGAGGTAGCTGAAAGTATTTTTTTGGCCCCTCCAGTGGTTGCAATTTAACTGCACAGTTCCCTTGGAAAGAAAGTTGTTGGGGTTTTTTTTTTTTTTCATTCTAAAATGGTTAAAAAGAAAGTAAGTATTCCTCACTGGTCCATAGGACAGCAGTTCAGTCTTACACATACTTCACAGCTGGATGCTGTGGAGATGACTTCCTCTGCTTGCTTTTCTGAGACCCCACATGTGGAAAAGGGAGGGTTGTTCAGTTGAAGACCCTGAGATAAGCCTGCCTTTTCAGGAAGAGTTATTCAACTCATTGTAAATTGACTGATAACCAGAGAGCATCTTATAGGCAGAACATTATTTGAACTTTTTCTTTATGACTAAGGAAATAAGTTATCATTGGGCTGGGGATTTATTACTTTTGCAACATAATTTGAGACAGAAGTTTAAGGAGAGTAACACTGAGTGTTAATATTCATATTAAGACATCTTTAAACAACTAGTCACATTGCACAAAGCCACTCAGACTGAGTGTCTAAAGCTCAGCTTTGGCACATCTCTCTTTCATAAACTGACAAGATTAAACTTCCATTTTGTTTCAAGGTAGGTATGAAACTCAAGGTGAATTGGATTGCATACAGAGATGGGGTATCATTTCTTCATTCACTGTTTATTTTTTAAATGTTTACTGGGAGCCTACCATGGACTAGTTACTGTGATAAATGCTGGGATTAGAACATAAACAATGCACACACAATCCTAATGCTAACATCCTGAGGCTTCTAGTTCAGTTAGGTATATGGACATTAGGGAGAAAAACACACAAATAATTAGAATTATGATAAGTCCTACAAAGGAAAAGTAGAAGGTGCTTTAAAATATGTACTTGGGGGACTTAATTAATCTGGAAAGTTGGGGGTGTCAAAAAAGCCTCCCTGGGCTTCCCTGGTGGTGCAGTGGTTGAGAGTCCGCCTGCCGACGCAGGGGACACGGGTTCGTACCCTGCTCCGGGAAGATCCCACATGCCGCGGAGCGGCTGGGCCGGTGAGCCATGGCCGCTGAGCCTGTGCGTCTGGAGCCTGTACTCCGCAACGGGAGAGGCCACAACAGTGAGAGGCCCCGCGTACCGCATAAAAAAAAAAAGCTTCCCTTTTTAAACTGGGCAGTAACAAGGATGAAGTGGGGACTGAAAATTCCTGGTAGAGAAATTTAATTGAGCATAAGGCCAAGTGGGGAACAAGCTTGGAGTAGTTAGAAATTAAAGGGGGGAATGTGATGGAGAAATCTGAATAAGGGAAGAATAGCTGATGATGAGATTTATTGATTTGTTCATTTAATAAACATTTGTATAGCATTTATTCTGTGCCAGGAACAGCTGTAAGTGCTTTACAAATATGTATCCATTTAATCCTTATAATAATCCTATGACATATGTACAATTATTATCCCCATTTTATATGTGTGGAAACTAAGAGACAGAGTTTTATAATGAGATTAGGGAACATATCATTGAGGAACTGAAAAACCATGCAAAACATTAAAATTTTTGTCCTAATAGTAGTAAGAATTTATAGAAGGGTTTTAACCAGAGGAATGTCTTCAACAAAATTTTTATTTTAACTAGATATCTCTGATCAGTACCTGAAGAGAGATTGAGAGATAAGGAGTCTAGCAAGAATGGATGAGAAAATAGGTCAGCAGGCTATTGCAGGACCTCTGGAGAGAGATGAAAGTGCTAAGGTGCTGAAAATGCAAAGAGATGGATGGATTCAAGAAATATGTCAGAAATAGAAGGGATAGGAATCAGAAATGGAGTAGACTGTGGCAGTGGGAAGGAAAAGTCAGGAATGATTTTTCATGTTTCTGTCATAAATAGATACAGGACCATTTATTAGGTTAGGGAACACAGGCAAAGAAGCATATTTGGTTAGTGTGGATAGAGAAGGACCTTAAATTTTGTTTCAGCTATAATGAGTTTGAAGTTCCTAGGACATATTTATATGGAGATGTAGAGAAAATATTGATATTTGGACTTGGGAGAATGAAGCTCAGAAGCAAGATCTGAGAAGAAATATGTATTAATTTGGAAGTTATTTGATATTTATTTATCAATTTTTCAATTTGCTTGTTTCTTCTCTAGACTCTAATGTAAATACAAAGAAGTATAAGACAATATTTAAGAAGTACCAATGTAATGATATAGTCCATAAAAGTAGTAGGAATTTTGAGACCACAGAAACTTTATACAGAGATAGCATTGAGGATAGTTACGCTACTTCTGCATCACCTCTGTATTGTTTAAGAAGAAAATATGTAGGAGGAAATGGGGCTGGAGAGAGACAAGGTGATGACCAAAAAATTCCTACTCATCATTTCTTTTTTTTTTAATAGCAGAAATTGTTGGCAACTTATATTCTGACTTCCAAATATTACAACAGAATTGTAAAAGACCTTCATTTCATTCTTATCTTGAACCTCTTGGGGAACACAATCTCTAATATGATTCACCAAACTCCCACTAAAAGCTTTCTCCTAAAACCAATATCCTGAGAAGAGTGATGTATTATTCACCATGCATATTTAACATGTGTTAAATTGTGAGGCATGCTTTTACTGGACCAGATTCCATACTGAAGAGCAGTTTAGGTCCTTTTTTTCACCATGCCAGGCTATGAAATGAGCATCAAATAAATGGATCCGTAGAAAAAGTAATTCCACCTAAATCTGCTTTGTGATAAGCTGTTCCCTTGCAATTTATGGCATCTAATAGCACCATCCGAGAAAAGAGCAAAAGCGTTGAAAGCCACTGTTCTTCCTTAAATCCTACAGTCTACTTGCTTTATAACCTTCTTTTCATTTTTTCCCTCCTGCTTTTCTATATCTTCCATTAATTTTGGCTTTTCCTGTATCTTCCCTCAAGCTTCCTTTTAATTTTCTCCTCCTAGTCCATTAATGGCTGTGTGACATTTTATTGGTGTTGAAGCTGAAGAAATCTGTGTTAAAAAAATGGTGTGTGTATGTGTGTGCATGTATGTATATATGACTGGGTATCACACATTTATTTAGTAAAAAACAATAATAGACAAACTATATTTCCTCTTATTTAATGAACTCTATTCTTCTAATCAACATGGAATCTGAGGGCAGATTCTCAGGGTCTGGAATATGTGTTCTGTGCTCTGTGAAGTAGGCAGAGGGCTATGTAAGAAGTCAACTATACTTTTGACTCCATCAGGTGACTTTTGGGACCTTTGTTGAGTTCGGCCAAGAAGATCTGCAAAGTTCCATCTAACTCTAACATTCTATGATTCTTTTTCTGAGTAAAGTACTGGTTTGTGATAAAAGTAAAATAAGAAAATCAGCTTCCAGTGGTGGAAGGATGAGCCTTAGAAGAGATGAGGGCTAACCATTCTTCTGAAAGGACATATTTGGAAGTGAGAGTTCCAGATAGAACAAGAAGGACCTCTAACACTCTCTGCAGTCTCACATTATTTTCTAAGTCACTTTTTTCTCTTAATAAACTATAAGCTCCTTGAGAGTAGGGGTTGAAAATAGGAGTTAACCATCTTCATCTTTGATCCCCAGATTATCACAGTGGCTGATACATAATACATGATCAATAAATATTTGTTGAATGATCAGAGTCAAGTAAGTAACGCTAAATACATAAAAGTGACAAAGGCCAGAAGGAACTAGAACTTAGTAGATTTTTTAATGAAAGTACAAAAGGTTTGGAGATTAAGGAAGTGCAAAGAGGCGTAGAGCCATAGCTGGGTTAACAAATGACAGACAGAATGATAACTACCTCTCCCTTGTTGATTAATCTCCATCAAGAGCTTTATAATTGGAAAGGGTAAAACAATCACATATTGTTGGGTTTCCAACGATATGAGAACACTTCACTTATTTTGAAGTCTTGAGAAAAGGTACCATTGTTGAAGTACTTGAAGAATCACAGAAAACAGAAGTGCCAGATTTCCGGAGGTGAGAAAATACTAAACAATTACTGTGAAGAAATGAGTGTTAGACATTATGATCTAGATACCAAACTGGACAATTTCAGCAGAATTTTAGAATGGATATTAAGTAAAGCTAGACTGATTTGGTTGCATGCTGGCTTTACCACTTTCCAGCTGTATGTCTTTCAGTAAGTTACATAACTTCTGTGTGCCTCAGTTTCCTCAGCTGTAAAATTGGAGTACCTATCTTACAAGAACGCTGTGAAGATTCAGTTCTCTTAAGCCATGTCAAAGATTGCAGCTGCATACTAAGTGATCTATGAGATTGTTATTATTATTATTCCTATTACTTAAAGGATGTGATATCACCAGGGGATATCTCCAATAAGAATAAAGCATACTTTACAAACCCACTTTCGATTTTTTGGAAAAAGTTTTTAGATTGCTTATGCAAAGTCACTTCAAGGATATGTTTGGATGACAGTAAAGCCCCTTGATAAATCTTTACTGCTCTTCTCATAAAGATAATGATGACATCCATTTGTGAGAGATGTTTAACTAGGAGAATATAATATTAAGAGGGCAGATGAGTTAGTACACTTTCTACTTTTAAAAACTGTACAGAATACTGGAAGAAATTACAGTTAAGATTTTTGCTCATTATAAACAGCTTTATAATAATTGAAATTTCCCTAAGATTATTAACTTTCAGAGTCAAAAGGAACCAAAAAAAAAAACCTTTCAGCCCAAATGTTCATACTATAGCTGAAAAACTAAAGGTAAGAAAGTCCAATGAATTGCCCAAAGGCACACAACTAGTCTGTAGCATAGCTGAGGTTTGAACATTTTTTTTTGGTGCCAAATATGTTTCAGGCTACCTCCTGGTAAGAGGAAAGTTAAGGTATAGATCATATTTGTTTCTCCCTCTAGGGGACTATTTCCTTACCACTCAGTAATACAAAATCAAGCTGCTGTTAATGTCCACTGACTGTACTGGCAAAGGTAGTGAGGTGATCTGTTCTTATTCCAGGGACTGTCTTGCCCATCTTCTCAGCTGAAATGTGACCTGGACTTCAATGTTACTCACTAACAGATTTAGGCAATTTTCTAGAAGCTACATAGAAATTTAAGGTTTGGGGCATGTTTGTGGATCAAGTGTATTTCCCAGACTAAAAAAAAGCACAAGGCTTTACTGCCTGGGCTAAGAGCTGAAAACTTGTGGTCAGATTTTTTAAATTTAAATGTCTGCAAGTTATGTAAGCTTTCTTTGATCTGATAGAGAGTCCCGCACTCCTTTCTGTCTCTTGAAGTCATTTGAGTTGTGATCCCGGACACAGATCTCCAAAGGTGTTCCACATGGGCATGTCTTCATCTCCAGAAACTCTCCTTCATGTGCAGTATTTATTAATTTAACTGTCTCATGTCAGTTTTCCTATCCTCAACCATTATTCCCAGCAAGCACCATTCCTTTTCACACTATGTGCTACTTCCTTTCTCTATGGGATTCTGAAAATGTCATGGACTGTCTAACTGCAGAATGCAAATGCTTTTGAGGAGAAGGGTGGGTTCTTGTTTCAGTGCTTGTTATTTTGAGGAGGAATAGGGAGTCTTATAGCTAGTAGAGAGGGCCATAAAATAGTGTGATGGCTTCAACTCAGGACTACGACTGTACTTTTCCTTCAATATCTAAAATCAAACACACTTTGCCACAATACAAATTACTTTCCCTCTGAAATTCCATCGATTCTATATGAGGCACTCAAATTTTTAAAATTAGTGTAATGTTGACACCCCTTCTTGGGATAAAATAACCCTGTTTTTTTGTGTTAAGAGTACATTAACTTTCCCACTGCATTGGATGTATTTGTAAATTTCTGTATGTTAACAGCCAATGAATGCTCCTGGGCCCAAGCTGCTTTTCTCTAATCTTAAATTTAGCTCTGGACTACAGAAAATGATGAAAGAATTTTTATCTCACCCTAACTCCACTATATTGACTTATTTAAAAATAAAAAAATAAAAAAATTGAATGCTGATTATGCTTTGGGCGCTGTGTTATTTATCTCTGTATTCCCAGTATCTAAGACAGAGCTCTTGCCCTAGAGGAGTTGACAATATTTCTGTGGTTTTTAGATTTATGAAATCCAATGAAGAAGCTCAACAAGAGCTGGAAGAGTCTGGGAAAGGAAGCCTCATGAATCAACTGAGGACTTCATTGGATTCTCTGGAATTTGGATGCACAGAGGAGATAGGAAATGTGCTCTAGATAATGAGAACAGCATATACGGAGGCATGGTGAGGCAACTCACAATGGAAGAGGAGTATAAGTTGATTCTAGAGGAAGGTAAGCACAGTATTAATTAATAATAAAAAAGGTAGGTATGAAAGGCAGATTCAGAATTCTATTTTTAAACAATTTATATGACACTAGGTTTAGTGCTTCAGGAAACTAAACTCATTTTTCTATTCCATATTTCTTGAAAATTGTCTGCTTGCTAAGCTCTTTGCTAGCATTTTGGAATAAAGAGGTAAATGAGATATAGTCCATTCCATTAAGCAACTTGCTGTCTGGTGATCTTAATTCAAGTTCTTTCCAAATGCAGTATCGAGAACCCTCCACTCCCATTCACAGCACTATTTTGGAAAGGTGATGGAAAATGACTTGGAGGAGGCTAGATAAGGGGTAGATTGCAAATGTCCACCTGGTGAGAAAAAATTGCCCCAAGCCTACATCATGTTCAAGCCTGTGCTAAGGATCATATAATAAACAAGACCACCCAAAATATCTTCCATTTTGTTAGCATTTGCACATTCATTCATTTTTATTTAAAATGGCATCCTTAGTGTGTGAAGTATTATGCTAGATTCTGAAATGACCAAGATTCAGAAATGACCAAGATAGACTCATTCCATATCTTTCTTGAGTTTATAATATATCATGACTGGAAGATGTTCAGAGTGTTACAGGAATACATGAGAGAGAGTGACACATAACATAGATTTAGAAGGGCAGGGTAGGGAGAGGTCTGAGAGGGTTCCTGGAGGAACCTCAACTGAGGATAAATTAGAGTTTTCTAGACAAAAAAAAAAATAAGGTGAAAATTGTCCTAAACCTAGGGAACAGCATGTAAAAAGATCTGAAGAGAAGGTAAGGTACGTTTGATGGAAATCAGAGAAGTTCATTATAATATGAATAATCTGGCTTTCTTGCTTTTGTCCTCAAGGCTATTTCAATGTAGTGATATATTCAAAAGAAACAGAATGCTAGTATCAAGAAGCTTGGAATTATGGTAAGTCAGACAACATATAGCAAAATTCCTAAAAGTCCTTTTTAGACATTGTTCAGGCCCCTTAAATGCAGAACCTGAGGCAGGGATTGGGGTGCATGTGATTCATTCAGGGAGAGTTTTTCAAGAAGAACCAATAAAAGAAAGCAGGAAAACAAAAGAGATAGAGCTGAACAAGGATGTGGTTTCAGATAAGATCTAGCCTTGACCTGATCTACTTGCGGGGAGGGCTACGTAGCATAAACCACACAGAGTTACCTCCCCACTCTTTGAAAAAGAGGTTTTTTTTGTACCTGTCATACCCAGCCATTGGCACAGGTATGATGTTGGAAACATAAATTTTTTTGTTTTGTTATATATATACAATATATAATAATATAACATATATATATATATATAATTTTAGCCCTTCCTAGCTTCTTCCTTTGTCTCTGTTTTCTTGACCACACAATAGTGTTCAGAGATAAATAATACAAAAGCTCAGTATTACAAATAGACTTCTTAGAAAGTAGAGAGGAGAAGAAAACAAGGATGCTTATGTTGTGATGTTTATGTCATCCTTGCTGGAGTACAGAGTGTGAGGGGTGAAGCCTAGATAGAAACTAAGACTGGAGAGGTAGGTAAGAAGCCGGGTGATGGGGAACATAGAAAAGCATCCAGCTAGACTTGGGATGAACTGAGTAAAACAGAGTTTCTCAGATGGAGGTCTAAAAATGTGGGCTGCTCTGTCCCAGTCAGAAGCAGAAGACTTGACAGTTTGTGTTGGCCTCTGATTCTTCCAAAGTGAATCATGGATTCCTGAGAGAATCATAAACTTAGTTTTGCAGCTGTCTGGAGGTTAGGGCAAGGGAGAGTATTTTTCTGTCTTGTGATTGGGGTTAGAATGACATACTCCTACAATGATTTTGTAGGGCCATAAAAATAGCAAAACTGCCTGGAATTGTGTCCTCTACATGTCTCCCAAATCTCCCTCACCCCCTCAAACTTGATATTTCAGAAATAAATCACCTTATTTTTGTATTTTGAATTTTGTATTTTGTATTTGAATTTCCATATGTGTTTTATTTTCTAACCACGCCAGTTGTTACTGTCTTTATGGTTTAGAACTTTACTCAAGATAGGGAAGTTCTTCTGTTTGGCCTTAGAGTTGCTTACTTTTTATGATGATTGTTAATTAATAAGACATCTTTCTTTATGGATAGTACATAGAGAACCTAATTATGCTGTTTATACAACTAACTCTTAAAAATTAATAGTGATTTATTCAGTTTCCTGATTTCTGGAGCATGTGGTCAGATATGGATTATGTTTATAAACCACCTTTCAATATTGTTCTTGACCCTTTTGGATGTTATGATGGCAAAAAAAATTTTGAAATGATTCCCACTTCTGAGAAAATAACAAACTAGTGGGAAGAAACAGAACAAAAGCAAGTTAAAATACTCCATATTCAAGAACAAACAAAAAAATCTTACAAACGTGAGATGTGTTATCACAAGACACCCTTAATTATTTGAGGGGCAAATCTTAGTGTTTCATTTCATAAAGCTGAATGACTAAAAGCATGTACACTCAATTTTATAAAATATTTACTACTCAACATTCTTACAAAAGATGATTAATTAGCCCATAATAGTCAAGTGATCTGAAGTTGTTTTGGAAATAGAACAGATATGGTGGATATGTATAGACCATTGGCGTGATATGAACTTGATGTTTGCAATCAGACTACCCAAGCATGGATGGGCACCAGAATCACCCATTTGGCTTTTAAAATAGTTTCCAAGGCTCGCCCATTACTTAGTGAATTACAATTTCTTGGTTTAAGGTTTGCATTTTCAGAAAGCCATACAGGTGATTCTGATGCCCTGTCAGATCTGAGAACCATGCCCTAAGGGCTTATCTCAAAGCTGCTGTATGCCATATCTAAAATACACCTAAGGAGTTTGTAATCCATGCAAGCTTCTGAACTATCTGTTCTCCAAAGCCTTGAGGGATCAGTTCCTCATTGTTTTCTGCATTTCCTTGTCATATAGCTTCCTGGAATCTTAGGAATATGTGGGAAGGGAGGAATTTATGACTAACTCATTCACTAAACCATTTCCAAAACCACCCAGAGGATACCCTATAAATACATCCACTCTGAGGTTATCTCTGAACCCCATTAAATCAATCCAAATCTCATTTCTTCATTGCCTGAAGGGAAAATAACTTGTATCCAGTGTATAGTTGTGGGGTTCATTGAGCAGACCCATTTCTTGGAAAGGCTGACAGCTGCTAGTGGTGATTCCTGAGTCCTGCAACTTCCCTAGGATATGGCTGTAATAAGTCAAAGAGTTCCTGCAGGAATACCAGAAGGGTCGGGAGATCAGTCAGAAATAAGGCAGTTGAGGGTAATTTATCTGGAATGATTATGACCTCTATTTTCACAGGAAAAATAAAAGTGACTTGTTCATGAAAACCTTCTTCCACAAGACACAAAACTTTAAAACTCCTGTTCACAAAGAACAATAAAAGAAGCACCAAGTATGGAATTCTAGTAAAAAAACAAACTGGGAGAAAATATTTGCAACATAAATAAAAGATTGAAGGATGACTAGCCATAATATACTGAGTTCCTGTTTATTAATAAGAAAAAAATAATAACCCTGTGGGAACATAGAGAAAGTGTATGAACAAGTAACTCACAGAAGAAATAACAAATGGCCAAGAAACCGAACATGTTAAGCCATTTTTGCCGTTTTCATGTTTGTTTTTCATGTTCTGTTTCTTCTTCTTAAAACCTTATTGCCTGAAGATATTCACATGACTCATCCTCTCACTTTCTTCAGGTCTCTGTTTTAATGTCTTCTAGTCAGAGGTATCTTCCCTACCCACCCTATATAAAACATGACGCCCCCACATGATTCCCTATCTTCCATTCCCTACTTATTTTGACTCAGAATTTATAACACCTGACACGTGTGTTTCTCTATTTGTGTATTGCTTGTTTCCCTGGAGTAGAATATAAGCTCCATGAGAATTAGGGCCCTGTCTGTCTTATTTACCAGTATATACCCATCTAACGAGTTAGTCTAATAAGAACACTTAGAAGAGGTATTGCATGTTGTATATACTCCAAAAAGAGTTGTTGATTTGATTTTAAAAACTTATCTAACTAATAATCAAGGAAAATAATATTAAAATTACAGTATGATATATTTTTGCTTTATAGTGGCAATTTTTTTAAGATTAATATCTAGGGTTGGTAAGGATATGGTGAACTAGTGCTCCCAGATACTACCAAATTGACCTCCAGAAAAAAGACACCAATTTTAAATTGAATATATCAAATTTAAAATCCACATAACTTTTTAAAAACATTTTTATTGTAGTATAATTATTTTACGATGGTGTGTTAGTTTCTGCTCTATAACAAAGTGAATCAGCTATACGCATACATATATCCTCATATCCCCTCCATCTGGCAACTCCCTCCCACCCTCCCTAACCCATCTCTCTAGGTGGACACAAAGCACCAAGCTGATCTCCCTGTACTATGCAGCTGCTTCCCACTAGCTATTTTACATTTGGTAGTATATATAAGTCCATGCCCCTCTCTTACTTCATCCCAGCTTACCCTTGCCCCTCCCCATGTCCTCAACTCCATTCTCTACATCTACGTCTTTATTCCTGCCCTGCCCCTAGGTTTTTCATAAACTATTTTTTTAGATTCCATATATATGTGTTAACATATGGTATTTGTTTTTCTCTTTCTGACTTACTTCACTCTGTATGACAGACTCTAGGTCCATCCACCTCACTACAAATAACTCAATTTTGTGTTTTTTTATGGCTGAGTAATATTCCATTGTATATATGTGCCACATCTTCTTTATCCATTCATCTGTCAATGGACACTTAGGTTGCTTCCATGTCCTGGCTATTGTAAATAGAGCTACAATAAGAAAAAACTTAAAAGCAAACTAAATGTGCACCAATGAGAAAATCGTTAAAATTATTACATCCATATAATGATACATCAGGAAGCTATTAAAATAATGAAGTAAAAATTGGGTGGGACAAGATGGCAGAGTAGGAAGATCCAGGGCTCACCTCCTCCCACAGACCCACCAAAATTACAATTACATGTAGACAAACTATCTCCTGAGAATACTCTGCAGACTAGCAGAAAATATTTTACACAACTTACACAACTGAAGGTAAAAAGAAAAACCCATATTGAGATGGGTAGGAGTGGAAGAGATGCAGACTGATCAGGACCCACCCCTTACCCTGTAATGCTGTGACCCGAGCCTGAGGGATATTGCTTGGAGTTTCCCTGTGAAGACCAAGGGCTCCAAACCCCACATTGAGCTTCACAGCCCATGAGACCTACAGTGCAAAGAAAAGCCCCCATAATATCTGGCTTTAAAAACCAGCAAGGCTTAAGTCCAGGAGAGCTAGAAGGCTATAGGAAATCCAGACTCCTCTCTAAAAGGACATGGGCACAACCTCACATGTTCTGAGTCCAGGCACAGAGGCAGCAGTCTGAAATGCACCCAGGACATATGTGAAGAAGGTTCATTGACCATTTTTATTATTATTTATTTATTTTAAAAATGTTTATTGCAGTATAATTGCCTTACAATATTACATTAGTTTCAAGTGTACAACATTCTAATTCAATATTATTATACATTACAAAATGATCAATACGATATGTCTAATTACCATCTGTCATCATATGATGTTATTAAAATGCTATTGAACATATCCCCTATGCTGTATATTACATCCCTATGCCTTATTTTTTATCTCAGTGTTTGAACCTGTTAATTTCCTTAACCTATGTATCTCCTCCCCCCAGTCCCCACCCTTCTGGCAACCACCCATTTGTATTTACGAATCTGTTTCTGTCTTGTTATGTTTGTTCATTTGTTCTGTTTTTTTAGATTCCACATATAAGTGAGATTATATGGTATTTGTCTTTCTCTGTCTGACTTAGGACTTTCTATATCCATCCTTCTATGATATATATATATATATATATATATATATATATATATATATATATATATATCTCACATATTCTTTTTTGTTGATGGTAATTAATTTTTAGTAAATATAGATATGGAAACTACATGATGTCAGAATATGTAGTGAAGTTAGTAATAATTATTTTACATGAATTTATTTTTTCATCACAAAAGATGTGGAAAATAGTACATACCACATATTCCTTATCCCTTCATCTATTGATGGGCATTTAGGTTGCTTCCATATAGAAGAGCACCCATAAGATTATCAGTTGACTTTTCAGCTGAAACTTTACAAACCAGAAGAGAGTAGCACAACATATTCAAAGTACTGAAGGGAAAAAACTTACAACCAAGAATATTCTATCCAGACAGTCTATCATTTAGAATTGAAGGGGAGATGAAGAGTTCCCCAGATAAGCAAAAGCTAAAGGAGTTTATCATCACTAAATCTACCTTACAAGGAATGTTTGACTTCTTTATTATTTTTATTGATATATGTATATTTTGACTGTACCTTGTGGCATGTGGGATCTTAGTTCCCCTTGACTTTTTTAAACAGAAAAGAAAACACCATAATTAGAAGTATAAAAAGTATGAAAGAAAAAAATCTCTCCAGCAAAGGCAAAAATACAGTAAATGGATCAACTAGTTAGAATGAAGGTCAAAAAAAGAACTAGTAAAATCATATATATCTATAATAATTAGCTAAGGGATACACAAAATGAAAAATGTAAAAGATAATGTCACAAACATAAAATATAAAGAGGGTGGGATAAAAATATAGTGCTTTTAGAATGTGCTCAGTATTAAGCAACCACCACCTTAAAATAGGCTCCTATATACATAGTTGGTTATATATGAACCTCATGATATCCACAAAACAAAACAAAACAGTAATAGGTACACAAAAAGTAAAAAGGAAGGAATACAAACATAATACTAAAGTCATCAAATCACAAAGGAAGAGAGAAATAGAAGAAGAAAGGAACAAAAAGTAACTACAAAATAACCAGAAAACAATTAACTAAATGGCAATAAGTACATACCTATATACAATTACTTTAAGTGTAAATGGACTAAGAGGGAAGTTTATAGAAATACAGGCCAACCTTGGGAAACAAACAAACAAAAAGTCTCAAAAAAGAGGTAATCTTTTACCTAAAGGAATTAGAAAAAAAAAAAAAAAAAAACAAAGTCCAGATTTAGTGGGAGGAAATAAATAATAAAGATTATACTGAAAATAAGAATGAAACAGAGGCTCCAAAAAGAAAATAAAAAAGAGCAATGAAACTAAGAGCTGGTTCTTTGAAAAGATAAATAGAATCAATAAACCTTTAGCCAGAATCATAAAAAAAAAGAAAAAAGGTATGAGAAGGGACCCAGATAAATAAAATCAGAAATGAAAGTGGGGAAGTTAAACTGACACCACAGAAATACAAAGGGTCATAAGAGATTACTACAAATAATTATATGCCAATAAAGGCACAGCCTAGAAGAAATGGGTGAATTGCTAGAAACGTAAAATCTCCCAAGACTGAATCAGGAAGCGATAGAAAATATGAACAGACAAGTTTCAAGTAATAAAACTGAATTAGTATCAGAAAACTCTCAACAAATAAAAGTCTAGAATCAGATGGCTTCACAGGTGAATTTTACCAAATATTTAGTGAAGATTTAACACCTCTTCTTCTCAAATAGTCAAAAAAAAAAAAATCCAAGTGTAAGGAATGCTTCCAAACTCATTCTACAATGCCTGCATCACCCTGACACCAAAATCATATAGGGCATCACAAATAAAGAAAATCGCTGGACAATCCTCAACAAAATATTAGAAAACCATGTCAACAATACATTAAAAGGATCATACACCATGATCAAATGGAATTTATTCCAGGGATGAATAAATGAATAAATTTATTCCAGGGATGGTTCAATAACTGCTAATCAATCTATGTTATGCAGTTATTAACAAACTGAAGAATAAAAATCATATGATCATCTCAATAGATATAGAACAAGATTTAGACAAAATTCAAGACACATTTATGATAAAAATCTCCACAAAGTGCTTATAGAGGGAACATACCTAACATAATAAAGGTTTATATGACAAGTCCATAGTCAACATCATTCTACAATGAAAAACTGAAAGTATTTCTCCTGAGATCAAGAACAAGAGAAGGATGCCCACTCTCACCCCTTTTTTACAACATATCCATAGCAATCAGACAAGAAAACAAAATAAAAGTCATACAAATTAGAAAGGAAGAAGTAAAACTGTCACTATTTCAGATGATATGACACTAGACATAGAAAACACTATAGACTACACCAAAAAACTATCAGAAATAATATTATAAATAATAATAAATGAATTCAGTAGTTACAGTATACAAAATAAATATACAGAAATCTGTCCAATTTCTGTACTCTAAAAATGAAGTATCAGAAAGAGAAATTCAGAAAACAATTCCATTTACAATTGCAGTAAAAAGAATAAACTATCTAGGAATAAATCTAACCAAGAGGTGAAAGACCTTTACTTTGAAGACTATGTCATTGATGAAAGAAATAGAAGATGACACAAACAAATGGAAAAATATACTGTTCATGGATTGGAAGAATTAATGTTGTTAAAATGACCGTACTACCCAAGGCAATCTGCAGATTCAACGCAATCCCTATCAAATACCAAGGGCATTTTTTACAGAACTAGAAAAAATTACACAAAAATTTGTATGGAAACACAAGTGTCCCCAAATAATCAAGACAATCTTGAGAAGAAGAACAAAGCTGGAGATATCACACTCCCTGGTTTCAAACTATACTACAAAGCTACAGTAACCAAAACAGTATGGTACTGGAACAAAAACAGACACACAGCTCAGTGGAACTGGATCGAGAGCCCAGAATACACTCACACTTAGATGGTCAATTAATCTACAAAAAAGAGGCAAGAATATGCAATGGAGAACAGACAACCTTTTCAACAAATGGTGAAAATTGAACAGCTACATAAAAAAGAATTAATCTGAAATACATTCTTACACCATATACAAAAATAAACCCAAAATAGATTAAAGACTTAAATGTAAGACCTGAACCCATAAAACTCCTACAAGAAAACATAAGCAGTAAGTATGCTCTTTGGCATTGGTCTTAGCAATATTTTTTGGATCTGTCTCCTCAGGCAAGGGAAGCAAAAGCGTAAATAAACAAATGGACTACCTCAGACTAAAAAACTTTTGCACAGGGAAGGAAATCATTAACAAAATTAAAAGGCAACCTACATATGGGAGAAAATATTTGCAAACAATATATTTGATAAGCATAAATATCCAAATTTTCTAAAGAAATCACACAACTCAATATAAAAAAAATCCAGTTAAAAAATGAGCAGAGGACCTGAATAGACATTTCTCTAAAGAAGACATACAGATGGCCAACAGACACATGAAAATATGCTCAACATCACTAATCATCAGGGAACGGCAAATCAAAAACACAATGAGATACCACCTCACACCTGTCAGAATGGCTATCATCAAAAAGACAACAAATAAAAATATTGTAGAGGATGTGGAGAAAAGGGAACCCTTGTACACTGTTGGTGGAAATTTAAATTGGTATAGCCACTATGAAAACAATATGAATGTTCTTCAAAAAATTTAAAACGGAATTACCATAGGATCCAGCAATTCTGGGCATGTACTCAAAGAATACAAAAACATCAATTAAAAAATACATATGCACCTCTATGTTGACAGCCACATTATTTATAATAACCAAGATATGGAAGCAATCTATTTGTCTATCAACAGATTAATGAATGGATAAAGAAGTTATATATATATATATATACACACACACACAATAGAATATCACTTTGTCATAAAAAGGAGTGAAATCTTGTCATTTGTGACAACATAGCAACATAGATGGACCTAGAGGGTATTAAGCTAAGTGAAATTAGTCAGACAGAGAAAGACAAATACTGTATGACCTCACTTATATTTGGAATCTAAAAAAAAAAAAAAAAATGAACCAACACAACAGAAATAGACTTTAGATGCAGAGAGCAAACTTGTTGCTGCCAGAGAGAGAGGGCTGAGGAAGGTTGTGTTAAATAGTTAAAGGGATTAAGAGATAGAAGTTTCCAGATTTAAAATATATGTTACAGATATAATATTGATATAAGGAATAATACTGTAATAATTTTGTATGATGACAAATGGTTACTGGACCTGTATGTTACAAAGGGTGATCATTTTGTAATGTATTTGATTGTTGGATCACTGTGTTGCACATCTGAAAATAATATAATATTGTTCATCAACTATACTTCAGTAAAAAATAAACAATAAAACTCAACAATAAGAAGAAAACTTATTTTTTTAAAGAAATGCCAAAAGATTTGAACAGATGCTTCACCAAAGAGCATATACAGAGGTCAAATAAGCCCATAAAAAGATGTTCAAAATCATTGACCATTAGTAAAATGCAAATTAAAATCACAATCAAATACTACTATAGGGCTTCCCTGGTGGCGCAGTGGTTGAGAATCTGCCTGCTAATGCAGAGGACACGGGTTCGAACCCTGGTCTGGGAGGATCCCACATGCCGCGGAGCAACTGGGCCCGTGAGTCACAACTACTGAGCCTGCGCGTCTGGAGCCTGTGCTCCGCAACAAGAGAGGCCGCGACAGTGAGAGACCCGCGCGCCGCGATGAAGAGTGGCCCCCACTTGCCACAACTAGAGAAAGCCCTCGCACAGAAACGAAGACCCAACACAGCCAAAATAAATTTAATTAATTAATAAAAAACTCCTACCCCCCCCCCCCAAAAAAACCCTACTATACACCTATGGGAATGGCTGAAATAAAAAACACTATATATAAGAAGTAACAAAGACACATAGCAACTAGAATGCTCATACATTCTGGTAGGAATGCAAAATGCTCTAGCTATTCTGAAAAATGTTTGGTAATTTAAGTTTATCATACATCATTATATGATCTAGCAAGCTGACTCCTAGAGAAATGAAAACTTATGTTCACACAAAAACCTATGCACAAATGCTTATAGCAGTATCATCAAAAACTAGAAACAATGTAACTGTCCTTCCACAGGTGAATTGATAAAAAAATTGTGGTTTTGTCCATACAGTGGATGCTCAGCAATAGAAAACAAAGAGTTCCTGATTCAGGCAACAAAACGGATGATTTTAAATGCAGCTAAGTGAAGGAACCCAGTCTCAAAGTTTACATATTGTATGATGCCATGTATATGACATTCTGGAAAAGACTAAACAATAGAGACAGAGAACAGAAGGTAGTTCTCAGGGGTGTAGTAAGGAGTAAAGTTGACTGCAAAGGGGACAACATGAGGAGATTTTTTTGTGATGAGGGAGCTGTTTTGTGTCCTGATTGTGGTACATCTATGACTCCATACGTTTCTCAAAACTTACAGAAATCTGTACACCAAAAAAAAGTGAATTGTAAAAACAATTTTTTAAGTGAATTGTACTGTTTTTAAATTAAAGGTAAACTTAAGAATTATATACACAGTACTATCTTTCCTGAAGTGTGAACTTAGAAACTATATAATAATCCATTTTAAATATACAGTACTTTACAGTTTAAAACTCCTTTATGTATCATCAAATCCTGTAATTTAAATTGTACACCTCCATTTGTCTTTCTTTAAAAAGATTAGGAATCATATGTTGATATAAAGATAAATGTTTAATAGACGTATTGGGACAAGAAAAGAAACATAATGAGGTAAATCTATATTAATAATGGAAAGTTCTCTGAGAGATATATGTGAAATAGCAAATGCATAAGGTTGATTCTATTTCTGAAGAAATTATATACTTATATGTAATATATGAATGAATTCCTCAAGAAAAATCCAAGAACAATACACACTAAACCATTTACAGCAGTTCCCTCTGGGGAGGAAAAGATTTGGGCAGGGTGACTGTGGAGTGGGTACTGTACTTGAAATTGTTTACTTTATATACTTTCTTATTTTTAATATAATTAGAATGTAAGTATTGCATTACTTATTTGAGATCTAAGATAAAAGGGAAATTGAATCAAACAAGTTAACAGAAAATCTTGAGCTAATGAAGAGTGTCTTCTACAATTTTTATTACCACACTTTCAGGATGTGGGACCAAAAAAGTGGGACTGCCAGTTCTGCTGCATCAAAGAAGGATTACAAGATACAGTCACTTACTAATAACTAAGGGAAATTGCCTCTTCTCACTTTGATGTTTGAGACTTTCACGGCTCTTCATAGGGAATTGCTGGGTCGTTATGCTCTCCTCTTGCCTCTGAATTGCCCTGATCCTTGGTCACTTGAGCATCTCTGTGAATCAGATTTTAATTGCAGTGGAATTTATTTCTTGCCAGAGAAAAGATTCTCCAACATAATTCTAGTCATATGAGGGTAGTGTTAGTAGATTTTTGGGAATAGTCTGAGAAAACAGTCTCTTTTGAAAGAGTTCTAGTTAGAATAGTGTCTAGGGAGAAAACTCATAATAAATACATATTTATTATTTATTACATTCCCATCAGAGTCTCAGCGTATGTGATTTTAGAAGACATGTTTTTCACAAGTTAACCAGCTTGTGAACTCTTATAATAGGGTGACCAACCTTCCCCATTTTCCTGAGATTCAGGAGTATCCTGGGATACAGGACTTTTGGTGAAAAAGCAAGAAAGTCCTCAGTAAATTGGGACAAGTTGGTTACCATATGGGGGAGGAGCAAGACTAACTGATTCAACAATTAATTCAATAAGTATTAATAAATTCTTACACAAAATGTGTAATGTATAGACACTAGAGATTACAGCATATAACAAAATATATGCCTATACAGTTCCCGCCTGTGCAGAGTTTAAAGTCTTGAAAGAATGAAAGAGTAATACTGATTGTGCCACAGGCTTTTCCATTATTATATGTGGTTTAAGTGCTGTTGTCACTCAGCAAGAGAGAGCTACAGTATCTGGGGAAGATTTTTGTGGAAAAGAAAGGACTTGAGCAGATTCTCAAAGATATGACTGAGTTTCCATGAGCTCAGCTCCTTGCATATAGTGGATCCTCAACAGATGTTTGTTGAATTAAACTAACATGAATTTTGGAGTAAACTTTTTATTCATTGATAGAAACCAAAGAGGAAGAGAAAGCCATATGGATTGGAGTCTGGCTTCTGTTGTGGGCAGACACTCAAATGTTACTGTTGTTTATAAGCACTGAAGTCCAGTCCTCTTACTCTCCAATTCAAGAAACAGAATTATATTTATTCATTTACTTAGAGATATTGCACTCTGGGGAACTGATTAAAAATAATTTACATTTGGGTATGTAGCTATTAGGTAGATTGAATATTTATGCACAATAATCATGGCTACCTCTTTCTGAAATGAGAGCCCTGCGTAAACTGATTAATAACCAGAAAGACTTGGGAGAATAGAGAATGCCAAGTTGGAGCCCTTAGTGGATATTTTTCATCAAGCTGTGGTGGTCTGATAATTCACGCTTTGTTCTGTGTGCCAAAACTGTCCAGTGGACAGCGTGTTGATGTCACTGGTCAGGATAAGTATTGTGATGTAATGTACAAAACACAGTGTTGAGACTTGGGCGGAGCCTGAATGCCAATTAAGCTTTGCCATCAACTGACTGTGTGGCTTGAGAGAATTCACAACTTCTCTGGCCATAGTTTCCTTATATCTAAAATGCAGGGTTGAACAAAACCATCTATAAGGACAGTTCTAGCAATAATAGTCTGCATTTTTACTCTTTTTTATGCTGGATACCTGCTCATCATTGCTTCTTCATTAAAATACCATGCTTTCTCAAGTTTAATGGCCTTCATGATGTGCTACAGCATAATTTATGCTAAATATACTTTATGATAGTGACTTCTTAATGACATGTTTGGAAATACTTTAATCTCATCAGTAATGTGCCTCCCTTTACACTACAGGGAAGCAGGGAAGGAGTAACGCAGATGAGAATGTTGATTCCAAAAGGCAATCGTTAAGAAGCTATATAAACTGCATTTCAGAATAGTACATCTGTGGGAATGAAGGACAGAGAATTATCTATGATATTTTTCCATTGGTTAAAGGTGTGTTCCGCAGAGCATTGACACCCTTGTTTTTCTGTGTTATGCATGTGTGAAAATCATGTGTGCTCCCACTGCATCCTACCCCAGAGAGGAAGTGAGAGGTACAGTGCACCTGCACCAGCATGAGATGAGGTGTTTGGAGGCTGCCTTAAGAGCTGGTCACTGTGACAGCAGCTGGACCAAGGAGACAACTAGAGGATTGAAGTGATACTTAAGAGGTTGCTGATCCATCTTTTTTTCTGGGAGCTAGATGGGGAGATGTTCATTTTAGTCTTCAGAGGGAAGCTCTTCCAAGCAGTATGAAATGGAATGAAGCTACCCAATCCAACCATTAGACTCATATATGAAATTCCACCATGGAATCAGAGAGATCTGGGTTTGATCTAAGGTTCATGAGTACTAGTTTTTTCACCATGGACAAGTCACTTAGATCTATAAAAATGTTATGGGAAGGTGGAGGAGAAACCTTTGGATTTGCATACCTAGCTCCTTCCCCTAACAAATTAATATGTAGTGGCTATAAGTTCCTCATTCTGTAAAAAAAAAAAAAAAAAGAGATGGATGTGTGCCAGTATTCAGGATACATAAGAAATAAATTTAAAATCATGTAGACTGCTGAGTTAATTTACACAGTGTAAAAGTTTTCCTGGTTTGTCTAATAGATGAACAAAGTGGATGGGCCTAAAATTTGTTCTGATTGGTGTGTCCTTTGTGAGCAGTAAGGGGTTCAACTGCAAGGGCATGATAAATTATCCTAAGGAAGAGAAAATACTGGCTGCAGAGAATGGTCAGCATGATGTTGCTGTGAGTAGAGACTTCTTGTTGTCCTTGCACTCAAGTTCCCTAACTTTTTCTTATCTTATGCTTGTTTGTCCATTGCCCAGAGGAGCTAGCCAGGCTGGTGCCATTCATTCTTGGACAGGAACAGGCTTTACTACCAACCTGATGCTTACCTCCTACTGCCGGTGTCGTGTGTTTACACTGTGATGAATTGAATGCTGTACTTGTTAACTGATCCAGAGCCAGGAAAACTTTTAGCTTCTCTTACCTGCATCTCTTGGTGAAAAGGAAGCAGGAATTGAGATGAAAGCAAACATACCCTTTCCATAAATGTTTCACTTGTCCTGACACTTGTAACTTGTATATACGTTTCAAGGTAGGAAGCATCAACTAATAAAATAATGTTTGTGAGTCAGAAATCACAGATTAATCCTAGCCTGTTGTCATTGCTGAGGATTCAGATGTTTCTAATAACTGATAGGGTGGTCCAACAGATGTCTGTTTGTATAAGGAGCTTGCTGTAAGAGAACTGCTGCTTTACTAAAACTCTGTTGGACATCAATGAAAATAAGTCTGTGTGTGCTCCAGTGTTTTATAAACTGGAGTAGAAACTGTCATATAGCATTGCAACCAGAAGATTCCAGTTATAAGAAGCAGTGTGCAGCAGGAAGAAGCAAGAGCATGGAAGAGTCAGAGGTGCCCAGCACCTATATTGTTAACACCCTCAGGCTGTTCAGATGGGATTAAATTCAACTGCATATAGTGGAGCACCTAAAATAATAGTTGCTTAAGTAAGATAAAAATTATTTTTCTCTCATGTAGAGGAAACCCCAAAGTAGGCAGCCCAAGGCTGTTAGGGCATCTCGGTGGTCATCAGGGGCACATGTTCCTTCTATCGATCTGCTTTACTAGTCCTTTTGTTTTCACAATGACCTCATGGTCCAAGATGGCTACTGGAGGTCCAGTCATCATATCTTCATTCTAGACAAGAAGCTGGAAGAGGAAATAAAGAAGAAACAAATCCCAGATGTTTATCTTCCTTTTCAGAATCCTTCTGAAAGTCCTACTCACAAAATTCTGCTGATAACCAAAATGCTATCACAGAGCTCTATAAAACTGATTGAGAAATGTCACGTTTTATTGGGTTAGTCAAAAAGGTTGTTCAGATTTTTCTGTAACATCTTACGGAAAAACCCGAATGAACTTTTTGGCCAACCCAATAGCTGGGGTCATTGCTGCTCTAAACACAACCAGAGCCCTCTTAATAAAGAAAAGGCAGAGACTGGATATTTGGAGCAAGTTAGTGGTCTCAATCACCCTAAGATCCCCTCCAAAAACACTTAGTATTTATAATTATGGATTACATATTTTTCTGCCCTTTAGCCTCTATTGAAATTATTAATTCTTTGTGGGAAGGATTCCTCCTTAATCCTAACCACAAACTGCCAGGACACGTCCATTGCTCTGTATTCCAGACCATCATTCTCCTAGGATCCAAAAATAGAAGGATTGAGCAAGTTGTGTTGATGTGTTAATACATTTTATGGGTCATCATGTGTGGGGGTTGTGTGTGTCCTTGGGGGACAACTAATTTTCAGGTAGAGTAGAACTTTCTATGTATTATACCATGGCATACAAGTGTGCCATTAATTTGGGTGCTGGGAAAACACAGTAGAGGCTAGGTTAAGTCAAAGAATCAGTCAAGTTACTTCATATATATAAGAAGTTAATGAAAAGATCTCCATAAGCTGAACTAGGTTGAGGAATTCAAATCCAGCAACAACTTTCCTTTGCTCTCTTATGGGCAGCACAGGCTCTTTATTTTGAAGGCTCACCTTCTCTATACACATTAATTCTATTTTTTTCTCTCTCTCTACCACTCCAGTTTCCTTATAAATTCTGTTACCTCATTACTTTAGTAGTACATGACCATCATGGTCACACCCTTTTCTTTCTATGTCATGACTTATCATCTTTAGCTTTTTCTTTTGACATTTTTGATGTTAATGGGCATCTTGGTTCATTGTTTTGCACCAGACCACATCGCTTTCTTAAGTCAGGTACCCACACGTGGTTCAATCAACTATGGAAGGGGAAATCTGGCACAAATGCTACAAAAGTTAGCCTCCTGGGCCTATCCCTTTAGCCATCCATGGACTGATGAGTTCTCATAGATACGATTGGTCAAGCTTGGACACTATATTAGACCAAGAAGAAATGCATTAGACAACACAAGACAGTTAAATGGAAATAATTTTGCTAATGCAGACATTGACATGTTGACAGGTATTGCCAAGGAAAACTAAATTGGTCCAAAATCAGTACAGAATTTATGGGGGTTGGGGGAGAAAATATTTTCCAAAATCAAGAATTCCATTTAGAAATAACATGAATTGACTAAATTAGGAGAGGCCCTTTGAGATGGTGGAGGAGTAAGACATGGAGATCACCTTTCTCCCCACTAATAAGTCAAAAATACATCTACATGTGGAACAACTCCTACAGAGCATCTACTGAATGCTGGCAGGAGAACTCAGACTTCCAAAAAGGCAAGGAAATCCCCAGGTACCTGGCTAGGGCAAAAAAAAAAAGAAAAAGAAAAAAAAAGGAGACAAAGGAATCAGAATGGGACATGTACCTCTAGGAGGGAGCTGTGAAGGAGGAAAAGTTTCCACACACTAGGACGTCTTCTCACTGGTGGGGATGTGGGGGGAGCTTCGGAGCCTCAGAGCAGAGCACAGCAACAGGGGTGTAGAGGGCAAAGCAGAGATTCCTGCACAGAGGATCAGTGCCAATCAGCACTCACCAGCCTGAGATACTTGTCTGCTCACCTGCTGGTGTGGGTGGGAGCTGGGAGATGAGGCTCAGGCTTTGGAGGTCAGACCCCAGGGAGAGGAAGGGTTGGCTGCATGAAGACAGCCTGAAGTGGGCTAGTGTGCAACAGCTAGCCAGGAGGGAGTCTGGGAAAAAGTCTGGACCTGCCAGAGAGGCAAGAGGCCATTGTTTCGGGGTGTGCAAGGAGAGGGGCTTCCTGCTCTGTGTGCACACAAATGGCAGCGCACTGCCTAAGCAGGCTCCAGAGACATGTGCAAGCCACAGCTATCATCTCAGACATTGGAGGCAGGCACAGACTGCTACCACTGCCGCCGCTGACACCAAGGGTCCTGTGTGCAAGTGCAGGCCACTACCCATACCCTCCCGGGAGCCTGTATAGCACGCCACTGCCAGGCTCCCTTGATCCAGGGCCAACTTCCCTGGGAGAACACATGTTGTGCCTCAGGCTGTTACAACTTCACACCGGACTCTGCCACTGCAGGCACTCCCCACATCCCAATTGTGACTACCGTACCCCTCCCTTTCCCCAGCCTGAGTGAGCAAGAAAGCCCTAATCAGCCGCTGCTTTAACCCCTTGTTGTCTGGGCAGGGAACAGATGCCTGAGGGAGGCCTACAAGCAGAGGCAGGATCAAAACCAAAGCTGAACCCCAGGAGCTGTGTGAACAAAGAAGAGAAAAGGAACTCTCTCCATGCAGCCTCAGGAGCAGTGGATTAAATCCCCACAATCAGCTTGGTAAACCCTGCATCAGTGGAATACCTGAATAGACAAGGAGTGTACCCAAAATTGAGGCTGTGGACTTTGGAGACAACTGTGGACTTGGGGTTTGCTTTCTGTGTTTGATTTGTTTTTGGTTTTTATCATAGTTTAGTTTTTAGTGCTTGTTTTCATTTGTGGGTTTGTTTATTGGTTTAGTTGTCTCTTCCTTTCATCTTTTTTCTGAGCGTGTGTGAGTATGTTCCTTTTTGTGATTTTCTCTGTTTAGCTCTGCTTTTACCATTTGTTTTGGGATTCTGTCTGTTCAGTTTTTTTTTTTCTTTTTTTCTTTTCTTCGGTGTCATGTGGCTGACAGGGTCTTGGTGCTCCAGCCATGTGTTGGGCCTGAGCCTCCATGGTGGGACAGCCAAGTACAGAATGTTGGACTGGCAGAGACATCCTGGCCACATGTAATATTAATCAGTGAGAGCTCTCCCAGAGATCTCAGTCTCAACAATAAGACCCAGCTCCGCCCAACAGCCAGTAAGCTCCAGTGCTGGACTCCCCATGCCAAACAACTAGCAAGACAAGAACACAACCCCACCCATTAGCAGAGAGGCTGCCTAAAGTCATACTAAGTTCACAGACACCAAAACACCCCAGAACACACTGCCAGATGCGGCTTTGCCAACCAGAGAGACAAGATGCAGCCCCACCCCCCAGAACACAGGTACTAGTCTCCCCCACCAGGAAGCCTACCCAAGCAACTGAACAAACATCACCCACAGGGGGCAGACACCAGAAGCAAGAGGAACTATGAATCTGCAACCTGTGAAAAGGAGACCCCCAAACACAGTAAGTTAAGCAAAATGAGAAGACAGAGAAAAACACAGCAGATGAAGGAGCAAGGTAAAAACCCACCAGACCAAACAATTGAAGAGGAAATAGGCAGTGTACATGAAAAAGAATTCAGAGTAACGATAGTAAAAATGATACAAAATCTCAGAAATAGAATGGAGAAATTACAAGAAATGTGTAACAAGGACCTAGAAGAACTAAAGAGCAAACAATGATGAACAACACAATAAATTAATTTAAAAATACTATAGAAGGAATCAATAACAAGAAAACTGAGCAGAAGGATGGATAAGTGACCTGGAAGATAAAATAGTGGAAATAACTGCCACAGAGCAGAATAAAGTAAAAAGAATGGAGGACAGTCTCAGAGACCTTTGGGACATTAAAGGTACCAACATTCTAACTATAGGGCTCCCAGAAGAAGAGAAAAAGAAAGGGTCTGAGAAAATATTTGAAGAGATTATAGTTGAAAACTTCCCTAACATGGGAAAGGAAATAGTCAATCAAGTCCAGGAAGTGCAGACAGTCCCATACAGGATAAATCCAAGGAGAAACATGCTAAGGAATATATCAATCAAACTATCAAAAATTAATACAAAGAAAAAATATTAAAAGCAGCAAGGGAAAAGCAACATATACTATACAAGGGAATCCCCATAAGGTTAACAGCTGATCTTTCAGAAGAAACTCTCCAAGCCTGAAGGGAGTAGCATATGTAAGGGACATATGTAAAGTGATGAAAGGGAAAAATCTACGACTAAGATAACTTTACCCAGCAAGAATCTCATTCAGATTTGATGGAGAAATCAAAAGCTTTACAGACAATCAAAAGCTAAGAGAATTCAGCACCACCAAACCAGCTTTACAACAAATGCTAAAGGAACTTCTCTAGGCGGGAGCACAAGAGAAGGAAAAGACCTACAAAAACAAATCTAAAATAATTAAGAAAATGATAATAAGAAAATACATATCAATAATTACCTTAAATGTAAATGGATTAAATGCTACAACCTAAAGACACAGACTGGCTGAATGGATACAAAAACAAGATCCGTATATGCTGTCTACAAGATACCCACTTCAGACCTAGGGACACATACAGACTGAAAGTGAGAGGATGGAAAAAGATACTCCATGCAAATGGAAATCAAAAGAAAGCTGCAATAGAAATTCTCATATCAGGCAAAATAGACTTTAAAATACAGACTATTACAAGAGACAAAGAAGGCCACTACATAATGATCAAGGGATCAAGCCAAGAAGAAGATATAACAATTGTAAATATTTATGCACCCAACATTGGACCACTTCAATACATAAGGCAAATGCTAACAGCCATAAAAGGGGAAATTGACAGTGACACAGTAATAGTAGGGGACTTTAACACCCCACTTACACCAATGGACAGATCATCCAAAATAAAATAAATAAGGAAACAAAAGCTTTAAATGACACATTAGACTAGATGGACCTAATTGATATTTATAGGATATTCCATCCAAAAACAACAGAATACATGTTCTTCTCAGGTTCACATGGAACATTTTCCAAGATAGTTCATATCTTGGGTCACAAACCAAGTTTTGGTAAATTTAAGAAAATTGAAATCGTATCAAGTGTCTTTTCCGACCACAATGCTATGAGACTAGATATCGATTACAGGCGAAAAGCTGTAAAAAATAGAAACACATGGCTAAGCAATATGCTACTAAACAACCAAGAGGTCACTGAAGAAATCAAAGAGGAAATCAAAAAATACCTAGCAACAAATGACACTGAAAACATGATAACCCAAAGCCTATGGGATGCAGCAAAGCAGTTCTAAGAGGGAAGTTTATAGTAATACAATCCTACCTCAAGAAATGAGAAAAATATCAAATAAACAACAGAAATACAAAGGATTATGAGTGACTACTACAAGCAACTATGCCAATAAAATGGACAACCTGGAAGAAATGCACAAATTCTTAGAAAAGTACAAACTTCCAAGACTGAATCAGGAAGAACTAGAAAATATGAACAGATGAATCACAAGCACTGAAATTGAAACTGTGATTAAAAACGTTCCAATAAACAAAATCCCAGGAACAGATGGTTTCACAGGTAAAGTCTATCGAACATTTAGAGAAGAGCTAACACCTATCCTTCTCAAACTCTTCCAAAATATAGCAGAGCGAGAAACACTCTCAAAGTCATTCTATGAGGCCACCATCACCCTTATATCAAAACCAGACAAACATGTTACAAAAACAGGAAACTGAGGTCAGTATCACTGATGAACAGAGATGCAAAAATCTGCAACAAAATACTAGCAAACAGAATCCAACAGTACATTAAAAGGATCATACACCATGATCAAGTGGGGTTTATACCAGGGGTGAAAGGATTCTTCAATATATGCAAATAAATCTATGAGATACACCACATTAACAAATTGAAGGATAAAAACCATATGATAATTTCAATAGATGCACATAAAGCTTTTGACAATATTCAACACACATTTATGATAAAAACTCTCCAGAAAATGAGCACAGAGTGAACCTACCTCAACATAATAAAGGCCATGTACAACAAACCAATAGCCAACATCATTCTCAATGGTGAAAAAGTGAAACCATTTCCTCTAAGATCAGAAACAAGACAAGGGTGCTCACTCTCACCACTATTATTCAACATAGTTGTGGAATTTTTAGCCATGGTAATCAGAGAAGAAAAAGAAATAAAAGGAATCCAGATCAGAAAAGAAGTAAAACTATCACTGTTTGCAGATGACATGATACTATACATAGAGAATCCTAAAGATGCCACCAGAAAACTACTAGAGCTAATCAATGAATTTAGTAAAGTAGCAGGATAGAAAATTAATACGCAGAAATCTCTTGCATTGCTATGAACTAACAACAAAAATCAGAAAGAGAAATTAAAGAAACACTCCCATTTACCACTGCAAAAAACAGAATAAAATACCTAGGAATGAACTTAACTAACGAGACAAAAGACTTGTATGCAGAAAACTATAAAACACTGATGAAAGAATCGAAGAGACAGAAACAGATGGAGAGATATTCCATGTTCTTGGATTGGAAGAATCACCATTGCGAAAATGGCTATACTACCCAAAGCAATCTACAGATTCAATGCAATCCCTATCAAACTAACAATGGCATTTTTCACAGAACTAGAACAATAAATTTTTAAATTTGTATGGAAACACAAAAGACCCTGAATAGCCAAAGCAATCTTGAGAAAGAAAAACAGAGCTGGAGGAATCATGCTCCCTGACTTCAGACTATACTACAAAGCTACAGTAATCAAGGCAGTATTGTACTGGCACAAAAACAGAAATATAGATCAATGGAACAAGATAGAAAGCCCAGAGATAAACCCACGCATGTATGGTCACCTTATCTTTGACAAACGAGGCCAAAATATACAATGGAGAAAAGACAGCCTCTTCAATAAGTGGTGCTGGGAAAACTGGACAGCTACATGTAAAAGAATGAAATTAGAAGATTTCCTAACACCATACACAAAAATAAACTCAAAATGGATTAAAGACCTAAATGTAAAGCCAGACACTATAAAACTCTTAGAGGAAAGCATAGGCAGAACACTCTATGACATAAATCACAGCAAGGTCCTTTTTGATCCATGTCCTGGAGTAATGGAAATAAAAACAAAAATGAACAAATGGGACCTAACGAAACTTAAATGCTTTTGCACAGCAAAGGAAACCATAAACCAGATGAAAAGACAACCCTCAGAATTTTAGAAAATATTTGCAAATGAAGCAACTGACAAAGGATTAATCACCAAAATATAAAAGCTCATGTAGCTCAATATCAAAAAAACCAACAACCCTATCCAAAATGGGTGGAAAACCTAAATAGACATTTCTCCAAAGAAGATATACAGATTGCCAACAAACACATGAAAGGATCCTCAACATCACTACTCATTAGAGAAATGCAAATCAAAACCACAATGAGGTATCACCTCACACCAGTCAGAATGGCCATCATCAAAAAATCTAGAAGCAATAAATGCTAGAGAGGGTGTGGAGAAAAGGGAACCCTCTTGCACTGTGGGTAGGAATATAAATTGATACAGTCACAATGCAGAACTTTATGGAAGGACCTTAAAAATACTAAAAATAGAACTACCATGTAACCCAGCAATCCCACTACTGGGCATATACCCTGAGAAAACCATAATTCTAAAAGAGACATGTACCACAATATTCACTGCAGCACTATTTACAATAGCCAGGACATGGAAGCAACCTAAATGTCTGTCGACAGATGAATTGATAAAGAAGATGTGGCATATATATACAATGGAATATTACTCAGCCATTAAAAGGAATTAAATTGAGTTATTTGTAATGAGGTGGATGGACCTCGAGTCTGTCATACAGAGTGAAGTAAGTCAGAAATGGAAAAGCAAATACCATATGCTAACACATATATATGGAATCTAAAAAGAAAAAGTAGTTCTGATGAACCTAGTGGCAGGACAGGAATAAAGATGCAGATGTAGAGAATGGACTTGAGGACACGGGGAGAGGGAGGGGAAGCTGGGATGAAGTGAGAGAGTAGCATTGACATATATACATTACCAAATGTAAAACAGGTAGCTAGTGGGAAGTAGCTGCATAGCACAGGCAGATCAGCTCCTTGCTTTGTGACCACCTAGAGGGGTGGGATAGGGAGTGTGGGAGGGAGACGCAAGAGGGAGGGGATATGGGGATATATGTATACATATAGCTAATTCACTTTGTTATACAGCAGAAACTAACACAACAATGTAAAGAATTTATACTCCAATAAAGATATATAAAAAAAAAAAGGACAGCAAATAGCAAGTGTTGGTGAGAATGTGGAGAAAAGGGAATCCTAGTACACTGTTGGTGGGAATATAAATTGTTACAGCCACTATAGAAAACAGTATAGAGGTTCCTCAGTAAATTAAAAATAGAACTACCGTATGACCCAGCAATTCCACTCCTGGGTATATATCTGAAGAAAAAAAAGCACAAGTTTACAAAGATATATGCACCCCAGTGTTCAACGTGTTCATTGCAGCATTATTTACAATAGTCAAGTTTTCATCAACAATGAATGAACACAGAAGATGTGAAATATATATGTGTGTGTGTTTGTGTGTGTGTGTATATATATATAATGGAATATTAACCATAAAAAAAGAATGAAATTTTGCCATTTCCAGAAACATTGATGGTCCTGAGGGTATTATACTTAGTGAAATTAGTCAGACAGAGAAAGACAAAAAAAAGAAAAAAAGAAATAACATGTGTTGTGCTCAAAGCCAGTTAAAATATAAACATACCAGGCATAACTGTCTTTTTCTTTAGCGCCCTCCTTTGGAGTTAGAAAATATTTGCTTTAACAAAATCCCTCTCTCCATTCATTATTAGCAATTACTGTATATTTGCCTTATGCAATACATTAAAAAATTTAAAATATTCTATGTATTATTAATTGATGTGAAATTTAGCAAGTTGTGGTTGTTACACAACAGTTTTGACCTCCCTTCAAGGCAATTACTAGATCTCATAATTCACGTTTTATTCACACATCTAACTCTAATAGTTTATGTGACAACAGGGAGCTTTTTTTGTGCCAC
This sequence comes from Stenella coeruleoalba, assembly GCF_951394435.1. Classification (NCBI taxonomy): domain Eukaryota; kingdom Metazoa; phylum Chordata; class Mammalia; order Artiodactyla; family Delphinidae; genus Stenella; species Stenella coeruleoalba. The sequence continues at coordinate 76,676,361 of NC_137154.1, forward strand.
ATCTTTCATATTTGTGAAGTAATCATGTGAAGATATCCTCGGAAAGGCTATCTACATTCAATGTTTGACTAATATATTTATCATGTGTTCCTTTTAAACTCTGCTGTTCATTCAGTAAATATTTATTGAGTCTTCAGTGAGAGATCACTGGACTGTGCATTTGCAATTTATATCATTTTATGGGATTACTGGGAATTCTAAAATCTGGGCTGCCATGCTATTGCACTCACGGCTTTCTGACTAGATGCCATGAAAAGAAATTCTTCCGGCAAAGTCAAATCCAACTCTCTACATAAGTTACTTTCTGATTTAATGTGCAAAACATACTAAAATGTAAGGTACCATTTTATAAATAATAATAATTTAGAGGGTACCATTTTGTAAACCTAAATTTTAAACTCTCTAAACCCCAATTTCCTTACCTGTAAAATGCGTTGTCCAAAATACCACAGCTAAAATTAGTGGGGTGGGGGTTTGAACCACAGTTTATCTGACTCCAATGTCTAGGTTGTCAACTACTATCAAAACAGTGTGCTTCAAGTATATGTTATTATGCAGATTTTAGTGTCAAAGGAAAGGAGGTGTTAATGTGTATTCAAGATCAGGAATGAATCATTTTGATTGTTTATTGTTCTGGAGCAGAGATAGCTTCAGAACAACATTCTAAGGGTAGGAGAAAAACTAGTTTGGGTGTATTTCTTGGACTGAATTCTTATGCCAATATAGTCAACTTTTTGACACATCCTATTGTAGCAATTATTGTAATCTAATCTTTTCCTCATCTCTTGGAGAAGTAAGAATGAATTTTCATCACAGCCAGACAACTGTGGATGACTAGTACACCACACGGAAACTCACACACTCCTTGTATCAGATTTAGGATGATGCAACACACTATGAGTGATGTTTAAATTGTGATCATATCCTTAATTCCATTATTATTTAATTACATAGACTAGTCTACTTATCTTTCAGTTATAGGCACTGAAAGCAAGCAGGTTGGAGGTGAGCAGCCAAAAATAAGATATTCTTAGACTTTATCCATTTAATAATTTTCAGGTAAATGGTTAGGCTTATGAAGCCTCCAGTTTATAGTTTCAACTTTATGAGGAAAAATTAACTGAGCCCTAAATCTTACCTCTACTGTTTTAACCACTTGCAAAGATAACTAATTACATATTATCTATGAAGTTAAAACCATAATCCATCAAGCTGTTTCATTTGTCTTAAAAGATCACTTTCTTTCCTTAGACCCTTTGCCATATCCAAATGTCAAAGTCTTACCCTTCACTAATTGAATAAACATTTTTTTATTAATGATGAAAGACTAATTTATGCTAGGCATTGTGTTAAATACTGGGCAAATAAAGTCAATTAAAGGAAAAAATATAGCTTTTATCCTCAAGGAGCTTACTGTTTAAGAAGGGGCACTTGGTCTAGAGTCCCTGGGAATTTATTCATGAATACTTGGATAGATATCTGCACATCACTGGAAATTGTGAGAAAAATTTATGATTCTACATTTTTCTAGAAAATAGTTCCAAATTATTTATTAGAATCTCAAAGATATAAGTGTAAATGACTCTCCCAAAAGGTTAAAACAAACATCAGCCTAGTGAGAAGGGAAGACATATAAATAAAAAAGCAATATTGATAAAAGTATGCATTTGTGCTATGAAAGCAGAGAAAGGTCATATAAATGAAATTGTGGGCAATGAAGGAATATATTATAATTGAGCTGAATTTTTAAGACTGAATAACTACACCAGAGGACAGAATAAAATTCTAGGCAAAATTGTGCTTGTAGGTACAATGGCATTAAACAGCACAATGCTTTTGTTTCTCTGAAAATAATTCGGTGTATTTGGGTTGGAGGCTGGGGGAACGGATGAAGAAGCAGGACATGAAGGAGGAGGCTTGAGTATTGACCCCAGAGAGATAAGCAGGAGCCTTTTGTGCAAAGACACCCAGAGTTAGAAATCTCCCTGTTACTTCACACAATATTCAGGATAAATATTGGGTAAAGATAGATGGATTTTAAACTTAGAAGTCTTACTCTGTAGCAAGAAGATAGATGAGGACAAGCTGGATACAAAAAGAAGCCTACTTCGAGGCCTGAATTGAAGCTGTTACTGAGGTTATAACCAGGATGGACCCAAGGAATACAGTATGCTGATGAAGTAGAATCCATAGGCCTTGTTAACTTTCTGAAAAGAGGAATGAGTGAGATCAGGTTAGGATACTCCAATGTCTCAGTGGACTGCAATGCCACTCATGGGGTAGGGATTTCAGAAGGAGAAGCATGTTTGAGAGAAATCAAATGTGGTTCTGAACATACTGAGTTTAGACATCAGTGAGATAACCAAGTGGTTTTATACAGTCGATGGTTAGATGTACAGGTTTAGCATTCAGACAACAGCTAGAACAGGTGACGTAAGTTGGGAGACATAAACATATGGTGGAGGTATGAAGAATGCTGTCACCAGAGGAAGTGCAAGGCATGGTGAGAGAGACGCTTATAGGAACTCTGGTAGGAAACATTATATGGAAGAAAAGGAGGAAGAAATTGAGGATAAAGAAAAAGAGAGAGAAGGAAAACCAGAAGAGAATTTAAAGAAAGAAGAACAGAGTGGTTAAAAGTATCAAATGCTTCAGAATGGTAAAGTAGAATTAAGGCTGATAAATACTCTACTGGACTGGCATCCTGATTGGCATGGACGCAGATTCCCCCCCACCTTGTTTGTTAAGTGAGAAGGAAGCACATCTCTAATATCTTCTGCAAGGATCCATTCCAGATTTTCCTCCCTGGAATGTATCTCTTTCAGCCTCATAACTCCCACATCATGTTATTTAAACCATTACGTTCTACTTTATCTTTTCTAGTATATAATGTGTATTTCGTTTCCTTCACTAGAATGTAATTTCCAAGATGAGAGAAACCATATATTATTCATCATTGTATCAAAGACAGGATCCTATATAGTTTTGGGCATAAAATTGATTCTTAAAAAATAGTTTCATAATTGAATTATAGTTTTTATGAATATATCCCATCTCATCTATTTTACTAAATGCTGATGGAATAGCATTTGTTTGAGGAATGATATTTTTGGCCCTTTGCTTCCACAAATCAACTTTGCCATTATTGACTTTTTATTGAAATTATATAGCTGGGGTTTTGGGTAGTACTTAACAAGTGATTCCAAATTCTTGTTTTACAACATGGCACAACTGTGTCAGGTATCGTCATTAATTTTTCAAAAAGATCTTAACATGAAATTCACTCTAAATTTAGAAAACTTGCACACATTTCTGTATTACTTTTGAAGGAGAAGGGAACAGATGTTTTGAAATCTAAAAAATTGCACTATGGAACTTCACAACTCCAAAATGTTTGGGAACCACAGTTTTTAGGTGTTCCTGTCTGCTAAAGGAAAGGACAAATTTGTAATTTACATATGGATCTTGAGATCATAATCTCATTTGTAAGGATTTTTCATTCCTCTCAGTCTTCTTTACAAAATAAGCACAGTCTGGGTGATTCCTGCTTACACATAAAAATGAATTTAATGTCTGTCAGCAACTACTTTGATGTTAATGGGGAATATGAAGACTCTGCAAGTTTGTGGTATTGACCACAGAAAAATAAGAAAACAAATGCGAGTCACAAAAAGCAGAATTTATGGTTTCTTTTCATTTAGAGAATTTCTACGAGACCAATTTTGAAATTTTGTTTTATTTATATTGAGTACAAGATTCCTATAGATCATGCAATAGAACAAAGATTTTAACAGTGTCCAGTTGTTATTATACTTCAAGCCTTCATGGTGCACCTAGTTACTCAGGAGGCAGCGCAGTCTGTATGAAACAGAACGGCCCATGAAGTCTGAGGTTAAATCCTGACTCCAGCTGTCACAGGCCTATGAGCCAAGGCTTGTTCAGCAGAGGAAACCCGGGCTTGTACAGTGGAGAAGGGCCAGAATATAAAAATTTGCATCTAAGTCAGCTCTGTGTCTGACCCAGGGCAAATTGCGTATCTTCTCTGAGTTTCAGTTTTCTGTAAATGGGAAAGGACTTGTCTGGTGGCGTAGTGATTAAGAATCCCCATGCCAATGCAGGGGACATGGGTTCGATCCCTGGTCCGGGAAGATACTTCATGTCATGGAGCAACTAAGCCCATGTTCCACAACTACTGAGCCTGTATGCTACAACTACTGAAGGCTGCACCCCTAGATCTTGTGCTCTGCAAAAGAGAAGCCACCACAATGAGAAGCCCGCGCACCGCAATGAAGAGTAGCCTCCACTCGACGCAACTGGAGAAAGCCTGCACACAGCAGTGAAGACCCAATGCAGCCAAAAATAAATAAATAAATAAGTAAATAAGTAAAAAATAAAATAAAATGGGAAAAATTGTGAGACTACCTATCACATAAGATTCTCGTGAAGATTAAATGGAACAATTATGTAAAGCAAATTACATATGCCAGACACATAATAATATCTCCATAAATTACATACCTAAGCATCTCAAAAATTCATTGTTTTTTTTGCCCCTGTAAGATGCAGATGGCAATAGTAGCTGCCTCATGGGGTAGCTGCGAGGATTAAATGAGGTTCTGTGTGTTAGGTACTTTTATACTCTCCAGACTTACAGTAAGTTTTCTTCTCCCTCCGTATAATAGTCTTTAGTTAATTCCACAAATATCTATTAAGAGGTTAATGTGTGCTTCTTAATATATGGATAATTGTATATATCAGCATCTCATAAGTGGAATAAGAGAGACAGGAACCACTGGTGGAACAATCTCTGGCTCTAGAGACAGAAAGCAAGGATTATCATCTTATCTTCACTATCCTTCATTTTTTTAATGAATTTGATTAAGTCGTTTAGCTTTTTTGGTAGCCAACTTCCTTATCTCCTAAACTGGGGTAGTAACAACTGTCCTATCTGACATCAGGGGTATTGATAGGACCAAGATATTGCATGTAAATGTTCTATGTAAAGTGCCAAGTATTACTGATAACAATTTGCTACTACTTCCCAGGATGAAGGGACAGAAGAGAGGAAATTCCTTGGTGCACTAAGAATTCACTTCTAAGAAGGATCAGATGAGAAATGTCCTGGCAGGAGATCCTTATTCAGATTTCTCCCTCTTAGCTTTTATAGTTGTTATTGCAAAATCCTAAAGGTCAAAATCATCTAAACTCCCAAGGGGATAATTCCATAGAATTTAAAGGTTGAACTTAATGTAATATGGGCAAAGAAGTTTGTTTGTTGCAAGGAATAGTTTCTACAATAATTTTTATACTCCTGGTGCTGCCAAATAAGTTACCATTCCACTCAGGACTAAAACTTAGATGCCCAGCCCAAATCTAGGTATCTTAGAAGCTGATTTAATGCCACCAGACCTACAAGGATTTGCTTCTGTTATTGCCGCACACAGAACACACCTACAGTCAATGTGTGCTTGCCTGGCTTGCAGAGAATTCTCCAGACTAGCAATATGCTTCTTCCTGCTCCCTTATTGGCAATCTGTTTTCTTCAGTCTTTTTCAAACAGTATCTGAAGGCTTAGGCAGCCTTAGAATGGTTCCAATTTAAAACAGGCATTATTGGCTGCTGTAGCCACATTCTGTCCTGTTCTGTGTTTATAATCCAGAAACCTTAAACCTTAAGTCCAAGAAACTGTGTAAGGCGGTCAACAGTAGAGGCGCAAAGTGTCAAGAAGCCCTGGCTCTTAAACAACTGGGAAATGAAGAATTTTCTTCCCAGCATTTTTTAAACTTTCTCCCATGGAGAGAAACAATGTAGTTTTCTGATACAAGATCTTTTTCATGTTGTTTGCTCTAGACAGAATTGTCAAAGTTATGTCTTTTTATAAAAAAACACCCATGTACAAATTTGAGAGTTAAAACATAATAATCTCAGAAGTATTTTCCAAAATCTAGAAATTTCAGACAAATATTTATAATTAGTGAAATAACCTTTCTCTGAATTAGAGATATTTTCCAGAGGAATAACAGTGATCATACCAATTGGCAGAACATCAAAGCCCATACATTTCTGAAAGTTAAGTGTCATAATGCTACAACAGAGCGTATGTGTTGATAAAGCAGGCAGACCCTTTGTGGTATGATTTGGACAGAAACCTCATCTACCTCAATGCCTAGATTGCCTGAAGTCACTACTTTGGGAAGCTGGTGGGGAAATGTGAGCCACTATTAGAAAAATGGGCATGTAGATCAAGACTCTGATAGATGAGATCATGAAAGGATAAATTTTAATGGGGAAGAAAAACAGAAAAAAATGATTTAAAGCACTATGAAATTCACTAGATTTTCTCATACTTTACATGACAGTATGAGGACTGTGAGATGGGAAGAGGAAAAAGGCAAACCATACTTCCTTCTTTTATGAATTCAACAAATATTTGAGTAAAAACATGTTAGGCTCGAGGAATACATAGTTTTCACCCTCAGAGAGCTTACAGTAGAGGGAAACATAAACGTAAACAGGTAAATTTAATAACTTTTAAGGCAGGCTACAGTAGGAGTAGTATAGGAATGTATAGGAGGACGAGAGGAGGGACACTGAAACACAACAGTTTCCTGGATGAGGTGAATTCTGAACAATGGCATCTTTGTTATCCAGGCAAAGAGAAGAATATTAAAAGCAGAGGAAACAGCATGCTCTCCCTATCACCTCAAGGCTGCATTTCAGAAGGGCTGCAATGAGTTCAATACAATTGCAACAGAGTATTGGGAAGAGACATGACCAGGAACGAGGCTGTTAAGCATTCAAGCTAGAACACTGTGCCCAGCCTTTAAATAACCTCCCCAGGCACTATCCCCATGTTATTGAAAGATTTTCCTGGATTTTGTTTTCCATCTTACTTTTCAAAAGATGAAAGGAGCTCTCTGTTGAGGATATTCTATTTTCCAATTTCTGACCAAATCCTTTAAGCGAAGTGAAAAACAAACTACCCTCTTGAGTGCAAGTGGGTTGTTAGGGATGGAGACAACCTGGGAAATGTTTGTTTCACAGACAGCGTCTCATAATATACCCTTTTAAGAATGGCTTCAAAAGCAGTATTTTTCACTGTGGAAAATGGGGAGCAATTTTGATGCTGCTTCCAATCAAGAAAATTAGAACAAGGAAAGCTTTTAGGGTCTCTGGTTCCATCTCTCTCCACTGATGCATTGTTTATCATAACTTCACAAATGGCCTCATGTGTCTCTATGTTGAGTGGTGGAATCATGGGACTTGGTGCCAACATTGTTCTGTATCTGTGAGCAAATGATTTGACCCCCTTTTTGATCCATTTATGAAATAAAGAATAAGTGAGTGTTTTATAAACAGCTCTCTAGAGTGAAATGACATAAAGCACTCAAAAGACTTTTAACTCAGAGAATGGAACTCAAAATAGTACTTATTATATTATTTTTAAATACATTAAAAAAAACTGATTGGTTGAAAAGAGTGTCATTTTTGATATTTCTTAGGGTTATTAACATGTAGGTATATAATATTTATTATGTTAGTCTACTCACATCTATCTCTTGTTACTATCAGAAATATCATGTTGGGGAAGGGCACTAATAAAAATATTGCATACCAGAGCAATTAATATCAACAGAATCCCCTTCTCTAGAATCAAGCAGACTGATAAGCAGGGTTGGAATAATGCAAAAGGACAATGGGCATTTGTCTTATAACCTTACCTACTTGATCTGTACTTACCTCCTCCATTTGTGGGAAAAGGTACAAATAGGGCCTGCTGCCCCTGGAGATGGGTCCTCCATGTTACCCAGTGTTCATTAAGGAACTCTCATTTTCAGCATCCACCGTAGATTTAATAAATAACATTCTGAACCAGGCCCAGTGCAAAGTGTGTGATTGTTTTCTTAAGGAGGGAGTTCAGGTTAACAGAGCTTATTTCACATGTGTGTAGAAGTAGAAGCGAGGATGAGGAGAAGAGAGCATTTTCAGCAGAGTAGTAGACATTAGCAAAAAGTTGCTGGGAGTTTGAGGAGTCTAAAGATATTATAGAACTAATAGTTTCATCATCTGTTATACTATTATTATTAAGCACTTCCTGTTTATAAATGTATAAACCATCATTATACATTGAAACAATGAAACCATTGTTTCGTTAAGATTTTCTTAATGTCTTGCTGGGCATAGCCAGGGAAGATTAGTAGTAGAATCCTGATGGTGACAAATACTGATGGATGACATCCATTACCTAAATACAGTATACAATCTGAAAGTCAGTCATTGCGTTACACGTTTGGTCATTTTGAGGTGGAATGATTCCTTCATTTAAGAAAGATCCTGGGAAGAATCTAGAATTAGAAGAATGAATCACTGCCTTTGACCAATTTTAATTTTGGTAGGGAAAACAGTCCTCTCCCACATTTTATCCACTATGAATTAAATTGAATAAATTGTCAGTGTGACTGGAAAAACCTGAAACTTACCATTCTTGTCTTATTGCACTGAGTTGGGTTCTACTCATCTTTATAACTATAAACCTTGTGACTTTAGGCAAGACACTTAACTTCTTACTTTCTTAGGTCTGTGATGTGGGACACAGGGAGGGCTTGTACACAGATAATAGAAGGTCTTGGAGAGCCTTTACAAGGTTTTAAGCCTAGGAATGACAAACTTTTGCTTACTTTTAGAAGACTCACTGTCTGTTATGTTGGAGACTATTACAAAAATTCAAGTAAAAGATGACGAGAGCTCAAACTAAGGTGGTAGCAGGAAACATGGTGAGAAGTGGTCAGATTCTGGATATATTTTGAAGGTGGAGTCTACTAGGTTTCCTTGTCAGATCATCTGTGGGACATAGCTAAAAAAGGAGCCAAAGATACTTCCAAAGTTTATGACCTCAGCAACTAAAATTATTGGTAATAGCAGGTCAGATGGAAAGGTAGCAGGTGAAACAGAACTGGTGTGTGCATGTGTGTGGTGGGTGAGAGGGCAGGGTTGATTTGCAGCTCAGCTTTGATATATTAAATTTGACATATCAACTCATTTTTTCCTTATTTTGGAAGGTAGTCTTAGCCAAATGACCTCAACGCTGTTAAACAGGCAAAGAAGTAATGAAGAGAGTATGGTCACTAGACTCCTACAAATCTGGACTCCAGGGTTAGATCCTCCACATTTTGGCTGTTGGAACTTGGGGAAGACACCTTAATCTAGTGAGTTTCAACTTCAGGATCTATAAAATGAATATAATGATATCTACTAAGATATATAATTTCTTGAGGATAAAATGAAATGCCATAAGTGAAACAACTGGCACATAGTGTATAATTAATAAATATTGTCTATTATTATATTATTATTATTAATACTAAGTATTGTTCCAAGCATAGCTAGTGAGTCATGACTATCAAGATGCTGCTCTGAACTCTGCTCTCAATCTCCCCTCTGGATTTTGGATCCCAGATTAGTGGTTCCTGTGCCTGCCTACCTTCCTGCCTTAATTAGTACACTATGCTGTTCCTCCTCTTTCCATCCATAGAGTTACCTCTATCCTGATTCAATACCCCCTTTTTCCTCAATGAAGACCAGGTCTTAAAGTCCAGATCTTTTTTCTTTTTTACTTGCAGCTATTTAATCCAATACATTGATATTGACTCATACCTGATAGAGAGAAGGCTAGAAGAATAGGGTGAAGCCATATTCCTAATGTTATTCTTTAAGAAAATATGATAGTAAAAGTGGGGCATTTATACCTAGAGAATAAGCTGTGAAGCTAGACCCAGCCCTTCTGGTCTGAAGGAGTAGAGAAAAACCACCAGGGAAAGCAAGAGTAAATTTTAGGAGGTCCACATGAGTGGATTTCTCTCATCTTTTTAAACTAAGTGCTCACCTATTTGAGGATCATGGCCTTATGCAAAAGTCTTAGTTCCAATTTCTTCTTTCTTATAAGACCAAATCAAGTCTGTAGCCAAAACCTGTATGATAAGCTCCCATCCCCTTAATGCTGGGGCTTCCATCAACATCAGACTTCTAGGATTTTTTTTTTTTTGGTACCTATGGATTTTTCCATTCTATTTGGAGAATTCAATTAAGAATGTACAGTATACACATGCACATAAACACATTCTTATACATCTATATATAAACTTTATATATGTCATACTTACAGAAAATTCAGCCTCTGTAGATGCTTGGTGGGAAGATTTCTGCATTATTAATCTGCCTTTTGCCTGGAACATCAAAATAAAAGAATTCCTCCTCAAACAAACATTAACATGAATTTGCCACTCACTTGTTTTTTCCTCCTTCATTGTGTAAAGCTTTCTATTGCAACAAACCAAGGAAACTGTGTATTCAAGTTTCATAGTATGCTCCATGTTGAGACCATAAAGAGACATCCATGAGACATGTACAAGAAGTTTTCACCTACCAAAACAGAAAAAAAAGTGATTGAGCGGGAAATAATCAATCCAATTCTATGAGAAAAAATAACAAAAATAGTAACATTTTTCATTTGAGGTTCAGGTTTTCTTTATCTAAATTTTTACAATGACAAGTAAAAAAAGGATTAAATATATTTAAATTGCAGAAAGATGACGATAAATTTAGTCTTTGCATTGGTATACTTTTTACTTTTTATGGATTTAAAATATTACTGGCATGTCTTAGAATGTAGAGTGATGAAAAACAAACAAAAAACAATGGGTCAGTGATAAAATCCAAGAAATCAGAAAATACCTCAAAACAAATAAAAATAAAAACACAATTTTCCAAAACCTATGGGAAGAAGGAATAGCAGTTCTAAGAGGGAAATTCAAAGCAATAGAGGCTTTTGTAGGAAACAAGAAAAATCTCAACTAAACAACCTAAACTACCACCTAAATGAATTATTAAAAGAAGAATAAACAAAACCCAAAGTCAGCAAAAGGAATGAAATAATAAATATTGGAGAGGAACTGGCTGAAATAGAGATTAAAAAAATAGAAAAGATCAATGAAAACAAGATCTGGTTTTTTGAAATGATAAACAAAACTGATAAACCTTTAGCCAGGCTCACCCAGAAGAAAAGAGAGAGAGGACTCAAATAAAATAAGAAATAAAAGAGGAGAAATAACAACCAACCGATGCCACAGAGATACAAAAATATCATAGGAGTATACTATGAACATTTATATGCTAACAAATTGGACAACGTAGAAGAAATGGACAAGTTTCTAGACACATGCTGCCTGCCAAGATGGAGTCAAGAAAAAACTAACAGTCTAAACACACCAATCACTAAAAGTGAAATTGAACCTGTAATGAGAAAGCTCCTTGCAAACAAAAGTCCAGGACCGCATTGCTTCAGAGGGGAATCGTACCAAACATACCTATGCTTCTCAAACTATTCCAAAAAACTGAGGAGGAAGGAAACCTCTCAAATTCATTCTGCAAAGCCGTCATTACCCTGATACAAAAGTCAGACAAAGACACTACAAAAAAAAGAAATTACAGGCCAATAACTTCAATTAATATGGATAAAAAACTCCTTAAAAAATATTAGCAAACTGAATCCAACAATATGTAAAAAGGATCATACACCATGATAAACTTGGATTTATTCCAGGGTCACAAGAATGGTTCAACACATGCAAATCAATCAATGTGATATATCACACTAATTAAACGAAAGACAAAATCACATCGTCATCTCAATAGATGCAGAAAAAAAATTTGAAAATTTTAACATTCATTCATGATAAAAACTGTCATCAAAGTGGGTATAAAGGGAACATATCTCAGCATAATGAAGGCCATTTATGACAAACCCACAGCCAACATAAAACTCAATGGTGAAAAGCTGAAAGCCTTCCCACTAAATTCAGGAACAAGAGAAGAATGCCTACTCTCACTGATTCTATTTAACACAGTATTGGAAGTACTAACCACAGCAATCAGACAAGAAAAAGAAAGAAAATGTATCCAAATTGGAAGGGAAAAAGTAAAACTGTCACTTTTTGCCAATAACATGATACTCTATACAGAAAGCCCTAAACTCTCCACCAAAAAACTGTTAGAACTAATAAATGAATTCAAGGTTGCAGGATACAAGATTAATATACAGAAATCTGTTGCATTTCTAAACACTAATAATGGAATAATGGAAAAGAGAAAGTAAAAAAGAAATTCTATTTAAAGATGCATCAAAAATACCTAGAAATAAACATAACCAAGGAGGTGGAAGAACTATACTCTGAAAATTATAAAACATTGATGAAGGAAATTGAAGATGATTCAAAGAAATGGAAAGATATCCCATCCTCCTGGATTGGAAGACTCAATATTATTAAAATGGTCATACTACTCAAATCAATCTACAGATTTAATGCAATCCTTATCAAAATACCCATGACATTTTTTCACAGAAATGGAACAAATAATCCTAATATTTATAAGGAACCACAAAAGACCCTGAATTGCCAAAGCAATCCTGAAACAAAAGAACAAAGGTGGAGGAATAATCCTCCCAGACTTCAGACTATACTACAAAGCTATGATAATTAAAACAGTATGGTACTGGCATAAAAGCAGACACAAAGATCAATGAAACAGAATAGAAAGCCCAGAAACAGACCCACAAACCTACAGTCAATTAATCTACAAAAAAGGAGGCAAAAATAGACAACGGAAAAAAGACAATCTCTTCAAAAAGTGGTACTAGGAAAAATGGTCAGTCACATATAAAAACAATGAGATTAGAACATTCCCTCACACCATATAAAAAAATAAACTCAAAATGGTTTAGACCTAAATGTAAGACCTGAAACCCTAAAACACCTAGAAGAGAACCTAGGTGGAACACTCTTTGACATAAATTGTAGCTATATATTCTTGGATCTGTCTCCTAAGAAAAAAGAAATAAAAGCAAAAATTTAAAAAAATAGTACCTAATTAAGCCTAAAAGCTTTTGCACGGGAAAGGGAATCATCAACAAAACAAAAAGACAACATACAAAATGGGAGAAAATATTTGCAAATGATGTGACCAACAAGGGGTTAATATCTACAATATACAAACAGCTCATACAATTCAATAACAACAACAACAAAAACAACCCAATGGAAAAGAGGACAGAAAACTTAAATAGACATTTCTCCAAAGAAGATATACAGATGGATAACAGGCACATGAAAAGATGTTTAATGTTACTAATTATTAGAGAAATGAAAATCAAAGACACAATGAGGTATTACCTTACCCTTTCAGAATGGCTATCATCAAAAAGTCTACAAGTAACAAATACTGGGGAGTATGTAGAGAAAAGGGCACTGTTGTACACTGTTGTTGGAAATGTAAACTGATGAAGCCTGTATGGAAAAGAGTATTGAAGTTCCTTAAAAATTGAAAAAGAACTACCGTGTGATCCATCAATTACACTTCTCTGTATATATGTGGAAAAAATGAAAACACTAATTCAGGAAGATATGTGAACCCCAATGTTCATAGCAACACTGTTTACAATATTCAAGACATGTAAGCAACCCAAAGGCCCATCAACAGATGATTGGCTTAAGAAGATGTGGTATGTAATATTACTTAACCATAAAAAAAAGAAATTCTGCTATTGACAGCAACATGGATGGACCTAGAGAATATTATGTTTCATTAAATGAGTCAGGCAGAGAGAGACAAATACTGTATGATATCACTTATATGTAGAATCTAAAAAAGAATACAAATGAATACATATGCAAAAAAAATACAGACTTACAGATACAGGAAAAAAACTTGTGGTTACCAAAGGGGAGAAGGATGGGACAGATTAGAGGTATAGGATTAACAGATACAAGCTCATATTTATAAAATAAATAAGGAAAAAGCATATACTGTATAGCACAGGGAATTATAGACATTTTCTTGTAATAACCTATAATGAAGTATAATCTGAGAAAATACTGAATTGATATGCTGTACACCTAAAATTTACATAATATTGTAAATCAACTATACTTCAATAAAAAATTAATAAGGGGAAAATAAAAATAAAAAGAGAATATCAATATTTTAGACAATTTTCTCTTAAAGGAAAGCTAGTTGATGCTGTCCATTTTTCTCTGCACCACTTATTGAAAAGACTGTCATTTCTCAATTGTATATTCTTGCCTCATTTGTCATAAATTAATTGCTCATATAAGTGTGGGTTTATTTCTGGGCTCTCTCTTCTGTTCCATTGATTCATGTGTCTCTTTTTGGGCCTGTACCACACTGTTTTGTTACTGTAGCTTTGTAGTATAGTTTAAAAGTGGGGTGTTTTTTACCTTTGTTCTTCTTTTTCAAGATTGCTTTGGATACTTAAGCTCTTTTCTATTTCCACAAATTGTTGTATTATTTGTTCTAGTTCTGTGAAAAATGCTCTTGGTGTTTTGATAGAGATTGCATTGAATCTGTAGATTGCCCTGAGAAGTACGGCCATTTTAACAATATTAATTTTTCCAATTCATGAGCATGGTATATCTTTCCATTTGTTTATGTTATCTTCAATATCTTTCATCAGTATCTTATAGTTTTCAGAGTAAAGGTCATTCATCTCCTGGTTAGATTTATTCCTACGTATTTTATTCTTTCTGATGCAATTGTAAATGGGATTGTTTTCTTAATTTCTTTTTCTATTACATTGTTATTAGTGTATAGAAATGTAACAGATTTCTGCATATTAATTTTGTGTCCTGAAACTTTACTGAATTCATTATTTCTATTAGTTTTTTGATGTAGTCTATAGGGTTTTCTATATATAGTATTGGGCTGGCCAGAAAGTTCACTCAGGTTTTTTTTGTAACAGTTTACGCACAAACCCGAAAGAAGTTTTTGGCCAGTCCAATATTATGCCATATGAAACGGTGATAGTTTTATTTCTTCCTTACTATTTGGATTCAGTTGATTTGTTGTTGTTGTTGTATGATTTCTATGGCAAGGATTTCCAATACTATCTTTTTTTTCTCAAAAAAAAATATTTATTTATAAAAAATACAATGGGATAAGTTTATGCTGAGAAATGCAGCAATAAATACAGTGGAAGAAAACAGAGCAACTCTACATCCATACATTGACACGAACAGGAAGAGCAAACACACCCCCCAGACATCGATGTCTGCAGGCCAGCTTTGTACACACTCCTTTCAAAACACCAATCGGAAAAGATCTTGTCGGCTTAGGTAAGAATGAGTACACATATAATCACAAAGGCACACTGATCAGGACTTTATTTAAAAATTAGCAAACAATACTGTAAACACATTGATATATAAATTTCTAAAATGCTGCATCTTAAATTTAGTTGGCAAAGAACACATTTAGCTATAAGCATGAGTTTAGTCTTCCATGTAGAAACCAATACTAAACTGTAAAAAAAAAAAATGCTTACTATTGTTTGAAAATACCAATTAAATTAGAGGATTGTAAAAATGCATAGATCTTTAATAAAAGAATTGACTGTGCAAGAGTACTCCCCTTTCACCATATTCCTTTTTACTTCATATGTGAGTTATTGGTTATGCTGTAGGATTTAACTGTTACAGCACTAAAAGGCAACTATTTAGGGAAGAGGAAGAAAAAGGAAAAAGGAATGTATGTAAGGCGGTATTTCTTTTAGGTACAATAAGCATAATAGTGTTTTAGGAAGACAAGGTAAAAATTACTCAAGGCTAGCTTGGTTCTCACTGAATAAAAACAACAGGCTAAATACTGAGCTCCTCTGTGAATCTAATAATCAATGCCTTGGTCTCTATATTGGTAATCTCTGAGATACTTGGTCATCTTGGTACTCATCATGACATTCATCTGGGTATTCTGCCTGATAATCACTATCACTGATTTTTGACCCATTTGTTCCAGTTCCTTGGCTTCCATTGTGAATGACAGGTTCTGTGGGAGCAGCACAGTATTTGGGATCATATAATTGCTGCCCAAGCCCATATACACTCATTCCTTTCTGGGAAGCGACTTTGTTGGTACTCATCTGTAGAGAAATTGTCGAGTTGTCCACGGGTTGTAATGTTAGCTTCTGATCGTAGATGTCTCTTTGGGTACCCGGTGCTAACATCCCCGCCTGGCTGGCTCCTTTGTTGGTGCCCATCTGCAGACTAATCGTGGTCTGATCAAAAGGTTTGTCAGTTTGCATTTTGGGATCATAAAGATGCCTCCTAGTCCCATATGCTGTCATACCTGCTTGGCTGGCACATTTGTTGGTTCCCATCTGCAAACAAATTACACTTTGGCCAGCTTTTAATTTTCCTTCATCAAAACGTCTTGTTTGTTTTTCTGCATACTTAACTCTAATGTCAATGGTTGTATGGAATCCTTTTGTTTTAGCCAGACCTGCTAGGGCCACCACTGTAGTCTGAACCTGGGTCATGTTTCCATTTTCAAAAAGATCATTTGCTTCAAATATGTCATGTGGCTTCATACCATAAGCCTGAATAGCTTTGATAAAGTTGCCAATATTCTCCAACTGAGGCCAGTTTAATGAGGACTCATTGACCTTTTCACTGAGCCCGGCTATAGCTTGTTTATGAGTTTGCAGAGGATTATGCCATCTTTTAAGCCCAGCTGAAAGTTGGTGCCAACGCTCATGCCGGTCACCTCTTCTATCCAATTGCGAAGATCTGCTGCTGCTTGATGACCATACTTGGAAGCAATCTTGAGCCCATAGGAAGGGCCCTTGTTGAAGTGGGTCATGATGATTCGGTCGGCAGGAAGAGGCTGAGCTCTGGTCCGGGGGTTTCTCGTGCTCGGCTTCCCCGCTCCTGGCCCCGAGGCGTGGCCGCACCACAAGATGATCCGAGCTCGCTCTCCTGGGCGGCGCATGAATCGCCTTGACGCGGCGGCGGGGTGCGGGCGGTGCCTCGGCTACCCAGTCGGACGAGGTCCCACAGAGCGTCCCGGTTGGCTCCGGAATCCCTCAGGAACTCTCCAATACTATCCTGAATAAACATGGCAAGAGTGGGTGTTCTTGTCTTGTTCTTGAACTTAGACAAAATGGTTTCAGCTTTTCACCATTGAGTATAATGTTGGCAATGGGTTTTCATACACGGCCTTTTTAATATTATGTTCCCTCTATACCCACATTGTTGAGAATTTTTATCATAAATGGATGTTAAATATTGTCAAAATTTTTTCTGCATTTTTTGGGATGATCATGATCACTTGATTTTTTTTTTCAATGTGTTAATGTGATGTATCATTGGTTGATTTGTAGATAATGAACCATTCTTGCATCCCTATGATAAATCCACTTCATCACAGTGTATGATTTTTTAATGTATTGTTCAATTTGGCTAGCTTTTTTCCCTCTTAGTCTTGTGTGATTTCCACTGCTCTGCTTCCAGTTCACTCATCTATTCCTCTTTCTTATCTAATCTACTCTTGATTCCTTCTAGTATAGTTTTAATTTCACTTACTGTACTGTTCAGTGCTGTTTGGTTCATCTTTATAGTTTCTAACTCTTTGTTGAACTTCCCACAGTGTTCAGCCATTCTTCTCCCCAGTTCTTTGAGCATCTTTGTAATCTTATCTTGAACTCTTTATTGGGTAGATTGCTTATCTCCACTTCACTTAGTTCTTCTTCTGGAGTTTTATCTTATTCCTTCATCTGGATCACATTCCTTTGTTTTATTTTGCCTAATTCAGTGGTTTTATGTCTATGAAATTAGTAGATTGGTTACACTGCCTGATCCTGCAAAAGTGGTCTTATGTAGGCAATGTCCTATGGAGCCCAGCAGCACACTCTCCTCTAACCAGAGCTATATGCTCTAGGATAACCTCTATGTAGGCTGCATGGGCCCTTCTGTTATGGTAGAGCTGACTGCTGTGGGCATGCTAATAAGCATGGCTGACTCCCGGCCTGGTTTGTTGCCAGGCTCTGCCTAGTGTGGAGGCTCCAACCAGTGGTGGGTGGGGCTGAGTCTTGTTGTCTGGCTGCATAACCCAGGTAGTCCCAGTCCTAGTGCCAGCCCACTGGTGTGGGTTACAGGATAGCAGGCTGCAGGGCCAGGGGTCCCAGAGCTGGTGTTGCCTACTGGTGGGTAGGCCAGTGCCTGGGCTTGTGCTGGCCCACTGCTGGGTGGAACTGGTACCTGACATGGCTGGCTGAAGGCCCCAGGGTGTGCTGTAGCTAGGGTCTGCTGCTGGTGGATAGGGAACATACCAGGGGGTACCAGGACTAGAGCCCACCCACTGCCGGCTGAGACCAGATCCTAGGTCTATTGCCTGCTCACTGGTGGGTGGAGCCGGGTCCTGGGTTCTTTCACTCTGGGGCCCAAGATTGTGAGCCAGCTGGTGTGTGAGGTTGGATCCTGGGTTAGTCTTGGCCCACTGGTGGGTGGGGTCAAATCCCAGGGTGGCTGGCTCTGGGGCTGTGGTGGTCCCAGCACCACCACCAGTCCCAGGACTGGTGTCCACATGTTGGTGGGCAGATCTATGGCCCAGGGTTTCTGGCTTTGGGGCCCTGGGGCTCCTGGAGCTGGTATTGGCCTGCTGGTTGGTGGGGCCAGGTCCAGGGCCCTCTGTTGTATGGTGTTGTGTCTCAGGAGACTGGGGTGCTCAGTGGAGGTCTATGGAAGCCTGACTTCTGGTTGGGAGAGCTGTGTATCCATGTAGTTAGCTGCTTGGCTTCGGGGTTCCAAGGACTGTTCCTTACTGGCTGGTACCTACTGACTGGCAGGGCTGGACTGCAGCGCTAATAAGCTAGAGGGAGGACTCCAAAATGGTGTTCACCAGCATGGTAGAATGCGTTCCCTAAAATTGCTGCTGCCTGCATCTATGTTCTGAGCATGAGTCCTAGTTGCCTTGTCCCTCTCCAGAATACTCTCCAAGATCAGCAAGTGAGTCTGACCCAGGCACTTTTCAAATTATTTCTTCTGCCCTCGGTCTTGGAGCATGTGAGATTTTGTGTGTGACTTTTAAGAGCAGAGTCCTGGTTTTCTACAGTGCTGGGCCTCTCCTGAAAGTAAGTCCCACTGGCCGTAAAACCAAATGTTCTGGGTGCTCTTCTTCTTAGTACAGTACCCCCTTAGTACCCCCAGGCTGGGTAGTCCAAAGTGATATTTGGACTCCTCACTACTTGGGGAGATCCTCTGCAATTGTGATTATTCACCCATTTGTAGGTTGCCTACACAGGGGTATGGGTCTTGACTATACCAAGTCTCTGCCCATCCTACCTGACTCATTGTGGTTCCTTCTTTATATCTTTAGTTGTAGATGTTTTCTGCTAGTCTTCAGGTCATTCTCATCAATAGTCACTCTATAAATATTTGTAATTTGGTTGTCCCCATGGGAGGAGGTGAGTTCAGGGTCTTCCTACTCTATCACCTTGGCCAACCAATTTCAACTAAAAAAAAAAAAAGAATGTGTCTCAGCCTCTCCTACCACTTCAGTGTGGGTTATTTTCTTGTTTACTGGTGTGTAGGAGTTGATCAGCTAGTTTTAGTATTTTTTCAGAGGTAATTGCTCCATATGTAGCTATAGGTTCTGTATGTCCCTGGGATGAGTTAAGTTCAGGATCCTCCTGCATGACCATCTTGAACTGGAACTAGCTTTGTTTTTAATCCCTGAATATTTGAGAGTTGAGTTTAAAAAGTGGAATTTCTATGTCTTTAACATTACCTTCTATATCCTGAAAACTTATCTTATTTTTCTATAAATGATTTTTTAAAAAATTATCTTTCTCCTGAACTCTTTTGCATATTCAATTTTACTCTAATAATTTTTTAGTTTCACAAGGAAGAAGCATCCATGTGTGATTACATATTCTTTAGGATTCATTGAGCAATTTTGCTGTCAGAAATTAACATGGCAAAATAATGCATTTCTATTTGTTTCTTCATTGTGTATGATTAGACAGGCATGAAATGTTTCATGAAAAAACCCAGTATTTATGTAAAATTATTATTTACTGGACATTCCCTTGAACAATTACTGTTTTCCTCCTCTGATAAAGTTTCTCTTTCAAGATTATTTTGTTAAAAGGTAGAGACTGCTCTCTGTTAAGCCTTGTGTTACCCCAGGTAAAGCAATCTAATCTATATGTTGGAAGACTGCTAACTTTTCTCTTTTTTTGAGTGGACTTTTTTTTTTTGTTTGTTTGTTTGTTTGCAGTACACGGGCCTCTCACTGCTGTGGCCTCTACTGTTGCGGAGCACAGTCTCCAGACGCGCAGGCTCAGCGGCCGTGGCTCACGGGCCCAGCCGCTCCGCGGCATGTGGGATCTTCCCGGACCGGGGCCCGAACCCGTGTCCCCGGCATCGGCAGGCGCATTCCCAACCACTGCGCCACCAGGGAAGCCCTTGAGTGGACTTTTAAGGGCACTGGATTTTGATTTGATTCTACAAGTTATTCATAAATCAACAAGCAGAGCACATTGAAACCAGAGTTTATACGTTGTAAAGTATTACATTTCATAAATCCCTGCTTTTTACGTGCATTAAAGTAATTGTTGGGAAAGGATACACACCTATATCATGATGAAAAATAAAGTGAATTATGAGAAAAAAATCACAGATGCAACTCAGTAACATGCTGATGAAGTTGTTCGTTTGAAATATATCTTCATCCTATATTTGACTATTTTTTTGGAATAGTCAGAACATACACACTTGCCAAGATTTCTTAGGTGTTCTTATGACAACTCAAATTAACATGTTTGAAATGGAATCTAGAAAAAATATGGACTCTTAAATGCAAGACCCAATTGAAATCTCAGTTTTATATATATATATATATATATATATTTTAATATATATATATAAATATGTGTGTGTATATATATATATATATACACACACACACACACACACACACACACACACACATATATGCTAGCTTTGATTTGGTTGGTTAATAGATTTGAAGCCTCAGCTTAACTGAGAATATTAACAGGTGCAGCTCAAAGAGCAGTCATGAGAATTAATAAGACCCAATATGTAGAATGGCACAGTACTGGTAATGTTTGCATTAAACATGTGTTTCCTATATTTGACCAAGTTGTTCATCAATTCCCAGTGGAAACGAATTTGAATTAATCCCAGAGTGGGGAATACACCTTAAAATCTCCCTTCTCCTCACTCTTCTATATCATTTGATTCACAGAGATTTTTTTCCTGCCTCATGCTATTTCTTTTTTTTTTTCATTAGAGTATAGTTGCTTTACAATGTTGTGTTAGTTTCTACTGTACAGCAAAGTGAATCAGTTATACATATACATATATCCACTCTTTTTTAGATTTCCTTCTATTTAGATCACCACAGAGCATTGAGCAGAGTTCCCTGTGCTATATAGAAGGTTCTCATTAGTTATCTGTTTTATATATAGTAGTGCATATCTGTCAATCTCAATCTCCCAGTTCATCCCATCCCCCCTTCCTGCCTCATATTATTTCTTGATTTAGTCTTCTTTTCTCCATCTCCAATGTCACTAAAGAGATTACTTCCAATTGAACATTTCACTAATCTTTAACTGGTTTCCCACATCTGCTTTTATTACTTCCTTCTACGTATCCATTTTGGGGGGTTTATTTTGCTCTTATTTTTCTAATTTCCAAAGATGAATGCTTAACTCAATAAATATTAGCCATTTTTCTTTTCTAATATAAGCTTTAAGTCTGTAAAAATTATCTCTATTTCTTTAATCATATGACACATGTTTTAATATAGTGTCTATTGAGTTCTAAATACTTTCTAATTTTCATTGTGATTTCCTCTAGACGTATGAATTATTTGGATGTATATTTCTTAATTTCCAAACATACAGAGTTTATTTAGCCACCTTTTTATCAGTATTTCCAGCTTAATGTTATTGATATCAGAGAAAAATCTCTATTGTCCCTTTTAGAAATATGCCTTGTTGTATTGTCCAGTCTGCAGTCTGTTTTTGTAAATGTTCTATGTAGGCTAGACAAAACAAATGTATATCCTGCTGTTCTGTGGTTTAGTGTTTTATGTTGTATTTATGTTG
Source organism: Stenella coeruleoalba (assembly GCF_951394435.1). Lineage (NCBI taxonomy): Eukaryota > Metazoa > Chordata > Mammalia > Artiodactyla > Delphinidae > Stenella > Stenella coeruleoalba. The sequence continues at coordinate 76,698,340 of NC_137154.1, forward strand.
TGTTCATTAAATTAGCTTATTATTTTATTCAAATATTTTATACCTTACTGATTATCTGCTTAATCTACAAATTTTTAGGCACATATAAATTACATTCTCAACACATATAGACCAAAAACTCACAGAACAAGGGAAATAAATATGTGTGTAAAAAACTTACACTGTTCTAAATGACCAAATTATTTACATAGTTAATTGTTGGTGAGTTGAACTTATAATTTGTATCAAGTTCTCATCTACATTTCTATGAATACCTTGCCTCAAAGTCCATTTAACCTAATATTTACAAAGCTTTTGAACAGTTTTCTTTTGGTTATTATTTGACTAAAATATAATTTTTATTCTTTTACTTTTAACCTTTCTGTATCCTTATCCTTTTTTCTTATCTTTTAAATCATTTTTTCATAGAGTTTATACCTAGGATTGATTTTTATATTATTTAATCTGTATTTTTGTTTTGTTTTTAAACTGGGGAATTTAAGTTATCTATATTTGTTGTGATAGTGATTATTTTGGTTTGTAGGAACCAACTCATTGTATGCTTTCTACTTGTTCTGTCCTTTCTATGTTATATTTCCTTTCCTCACTAGTTTTCCTTTGGACTGATTCTTTTTTCCTATTTTCCTCTACTAGTTTGGAAGTGTTACACCATTTTTATTCTGTAAGAGTCTAGGCTAGAAATTATTACATGAATCTTAACTTTTCAAAAACTAAAATTAATGTCCTACTTGCTTTTCAAACAGTATAAGAATTCAGAAAACTTCAATTCCATTTAAACCTACTCCCAAATTATATACTATTGTTTAATGTTTTATTTTCATCTTTTTAAAAACCAAATAAGATATTATTATTGACTCAATAAACATTGATTTACCTTTATCTGTACAATTAATAACTTATTTGTTCACTATTCCTTCTTGTATCACAGACATTGTATTTGATATCACTTTTTGCATAAATTACATCATTGAAAACTTATTTTAATGAGTCTGCTTTAACAAGCTCTATGCTGTTATATTTGTCTGAAAATGTCTTTATTTTGCCCTTACTTTTGAAAGATATTTTCACTGTGTATAACCTTTTAAAATAATTTTTATTAAAATATGACATACATGCAGATGATTAATAATTCATGAGTATTCAGTTTGGTGAATTACCACAAACTGAACACTCCAGAGTAACCACTACTCAGATTAAGACAGAAAACATTTGGAGCTCCCTAATGACCTTCCTCTCCCCGTCCTTCCTAGAGGTAACTTCTATCTCGATATGTAAAACCATGGATTAGTGTCACCTGCTTTCAAATTTTATATAAATAATTTTACATACTATGTATTCTTTGGTTTCTACCTTATTTTGTATAATATTATGTTGGTGAGATTCATCCATATATGTAACAATAGTTTGGTCATTTTCATTGTTTATGGTGTTCCACTGTATGGATATACTAGAAATTACTTATCCTTTCTATGGTTGATGGATATTTGTATTGTTCTAGCTTGAGGCTATTCCAAATAATACTAAATGACATGCCTACATATATCCTTCTATGTACATATACTGATATGTTAGCTATGTACCTAGGAGTGGAATTGTTTGGGAATAAAGTATGTGCATGTTCTGAAATTTAATAGATTCTGCAGAACAGCTTTCCAAAGTGTTTGCACCAGTCTGTACTCCTACCAGCAACACATGACAGTTTCACATCCTTGCCAACATTTGGAATTATCAGTCTCTTTAATTTTTGGTATTCTGATGGGTATGTAGTAGTATCAAATTGTGGTTTTAATTTGCATTTCTCTGATGGCTAATCTGTTTTTTTTTTTTTTGAAGAAAAATCATTTACTTTGCTTCTGTCAACCAGTTAAGGTTGGAACAGATTGTTTCAGTTTAATTAAAAATTAAAATTGTTTCCAAGCTGGGCTTCAGGGTTTGTATTTATTTATAATTTTCCCCTATTCTTAGAGTGTAGACCTTTGGGAGTTCAAACGGACAGTTTGAGGTGTTTATCAGGCCCCCCACTCCTTCTGGCCCTGAGCTCTATTTTGCCCCAGCCCTATAAGACCACTCAAAGCTCTGCTCAGTTTCTCAGTCTTTAATCATCTAAAGTCAGCAAATGCCTCAGAGAGAAAAGTGACAGTGGATGTCAAGATCAATTCCCTGTGCTTGGTCCCTCAATCCCTTGGTGCCTGGGTAGGTCTTTGATACCTTCAAACAGATTTTTGTTTTACTTTGTATTTGTTTAGCCTTTCTAGTTGTTTCTAGAAGAAGTATTTACTTACAAGAAGCTGATTTGCAGTTACCAGAAACATCTAGTTAAATATTTTAATTGTTATTTTTTTCAACATATTGAAGATTTTATTTCACTATAATATCCCTTCCATTGTGTTGCTATTGATAAGTCAATTCTCAGTCTATTATCCTTTTAAAAAGTGTATTTTTGTATGATTTTAATATATATCTTTATGTTTGGTGTTCAGATGAGTGCCTAAATATAGACTTGTTTTTATCCTACTAGAAAATTATTAAACTTCTAGTATTTGTGAATTGGTGTCTTCTATAAGAGTTGGAAAATTCTCAGCAATTATTGCTTCAAATATAGCTTCTGTCCTATTATTTTTCTGGGAGTCTGGATTGATATATATTAGGCTTTCTTATTCTATCCCTTATGTATGTTATCTCTCTTGGTTTCCATGTATTTGCCTCTTTTGTTACAATGAAGATTTCTTTTTCTGATATATTTTCCAGTTCACAAATTCTTTACTTCTGTCTAAGTTGTTGTAACAACCATCCATTGATTATTTTAAATATTAGTTATTGATTTCTTTATTGAATTGTTACTTGATACTTTATTTTTTTCTGTCATTTTAGTTTCCTGTTCCCTGCATTGATATTTAAGTTTTTTTAAATTACCTTAAATATAGTAAACAACTATTCCATATTATCTGCCAGTCTGTTACAACTCTTTGTTATTTTGGCTGGTCTTCACTCATGATGGCTTGTTTTATTTAGTGTCTAGTAATTTATTTTTACCATACTTTTACTGTGAGCTGCACATTTTCATCATATGTTTTTGTGGGAATTCTTTGATGTGTAGGATAAAGGCAATTTACTTCAATGCAGATTTGTTCTACTTCTCTAGCAGCTAGAGGCACTACCTGTGTGGGATCATTTTAACTAAAATCACAACTTAAGGTATTTTGCTTTACCCAGGCATGGGAATTTGATGTGCAAATCCATGAGAAAGTCAGCTTATGTTACATTTCACAGGGGTGTTTTCCCCCTTCACTCAGTGCCATGGTTGAAAGAGGCAGTTTTCCTTAACAAGAGAGGGGCTAGGAGGAGATGAGTTTAGGTACCAGCTTCATGAGGGTAGAGTCTCTTGTTATCTTCTTTACTATGGTTGGATTTGCCCTGTCTTATTTTGCCTGTACCCAAAAAGAATGAAGAACGAAGCTCAAGTTCTGCAGGTTTAGCTGAACCCAGGCCAAAAACTTGTTTCTATGTCCCTTTATCTATCTGGGTTCTTGACTTCATGTGGATTTGACTTCAATGTTGCATATATTCTTTCTAGTTCATTTGATGGCTTTATATTTTATCTAGAACTTTTAAAAACTTGAAGTATAGTTGCTGTACAATTTTATATGTTACAGCTGTATAATATAGTGATTCACAATTTTTAAAGATTATACTCCGTTTATAGTTATTATAAAATGTTGACTATATTCCCTGTGTTGTACAATAAATCACTGTAACTTATTTTATACCTAATCGTTTGTACCTCTTAATCCCCTACCCTTATATTTCCCCTCTCCCCTTCCCTCTCCCCACTGGTAACCACTGGAAAGTTTTCTTGGTTACCAACTCTATCATAACTGGAAGTGGAAAGTCCCTCCAAACTAGTTTCCACTGGCAGCCATATGATCTGTTTTGTTTTGTTTTTTAATTTGTCATGCTACATCAAAGATGAAAACCCTTTAACAGATTTCTGTTTCCCTTAGGATGAAGTTAAAATGTTTTCTTGGCCTACAAAGTGCTGCATGATCTACTTTCTTAATGCTCCAATATCATCTCATGCCATGTTATTCCTTGACATTCTGTTATTTAGTCAAACTGTTCTTTTTACAGTTCCTTGCATATGTTGTTCAGATGGCTGGTGATTTTGATTGTGATTTTTAATCTCTGAATTTAAGAACTTCTGTTTTCCTTTTGCTAGGTGCTGGTTATGTGATCATGGTAAAGTAAGAGATGGGCCACTAAGTGTGGTGTCCCTCAGCTTGACTCCTAGGAGTGTGTGATTCCTACTCCTCCAAGAGCTCTGTGCTGCCCTTCCCACCCCTGTGTCCCTGTGGAGCTGTAACCTGTGAGCTAATGTTGCTGCTGCCCATTGCTCAGCTCAAGTCAGGAAGGGCAAGGAGCCAACTGGTCTACCAGCTTTGAACATAGTGATCAAGGTAATAATCCTGTTTTCCTAGGGCTTCCTTCTGCTCACTCTCTCTTGGTGCTAATGTGAAGAAGAAAGTGGATCCTGGAACAACCTCAATCTCACTCATTTCCCCCATATAGTTTAGACTATAATTGCCTATTTTCTGAGTGAATAAGATTGCTTTTATTTATTTAGAAATTTCTCAAATATCATCTGTGATGATTAATTTTGTGTGTCAACCTGGTTACACCCAGATATTTGGTTGAATATTATTCTAGAATTTTTTGTAAAGGTATTTTTCAGATGAGATTATGAGTAAAGAATATTACCCTCCATGATATGAGCGGGTCTCATCTAATCAGCTGAAGGCCTTGATGGAAAAAGACTGTATTCCCCAAAGAAAAGGGAGTTCTCCCAGCAGACTGCCTTTGAATTAAACTGCAGCATCTACTTCCTGTGTCTCTAGTCTACTGGCCTAATCTGCAAATTTTGGACTTGCCAGCCTCCACAATCACATGATTGTGATTATATAATTATAATATATATAATTATATTATTATATAATTCCTTATAATAAGTCTTTCTCTCTCTCTCTCTATCTCTCTCTCTCTCTCTCATATATATATATATATATATATATATCATTGTCATTGCCAAGACCAATAAAAATGCCTCGGTCCTCCTTTGTAAATAATTAAATCTATGTTTCACAGGAATGCATTCCATGTCATTAATACTTCCGTCATTTTTGATTTTTTTTTTTTTTTTTTGTGGTATGCAGGCCTCTCACTGTTGTGGCCTCTCCCATTGCGGAGCACAGGCTCTGGACGCGCAGGCTCAGTGGCCATGGCTCATGGGCCCAGCCGCTCCGCGGCATGTGGGATCTTCCCAGACCGGGGCATGAACCTGTGTCCCCTGCATTGGCAGGCAGATTCTCAACCACTGCACCACCAGGGAAGCCCTTTGATGATTTTTATTCCTTCTGGATTCACAGCTTTGCAAGTCCTCTCAATTTGGGATTGCATACTGATTTTTCTCCATTTGGTAGTATCTTCTTGTGAAAGCTAGACTGGAAGAGTATGAAAACTCTGCTTAACTTTCCATATACACTTTGAATATAATGTGTCTGTGGCAATATTCACTTGTCTTTTCAGACTAGCCACAAATCAGATTGCCACTTTCAATGATATATTACAAAAACCATTGCACAGTACTCAGACAGCCGTTTTATTCCTGCCCTGATCAAATACAAAATGACTGTCAGATTTTCTAGCCTGCTCCAAACTTGAAATGTGATAGACAAGAACATAGTGGACTTTTATCAAATTGCTATACTGGCGACAGCATGATTTTTCTTCCAAGGGAAAGAGTGATTCTTTTTCCATTTGCTTTAGTGGAGCTATCAAAGGGTAAATTAGCACAAGATTCTCTTGCTAAGATTGAATGATAAATGGTAAGAAAAACATTTGGACTATGTACAGGTAGATTATAAAATAAAAAATATGCCTCTGCTCTGTTTTTTTTAAAAGAGGAATGCCTAGAAGACAGGGTGTCTTTTGCAAATAAAATAATAATTAAAAGGAAATGTTTTATTGAAATTGAGGAAAAAGTAAAAGAAATTAATTCAACAAACATTTATTAAGTGGTTTCCAAGTGCTAGGCATCATTCTAAGTACCTAAAGATAGTAAAATCTGGTATCTGTCCTTAAAAAAGCTTATGGCCCATTAGAGGAGACATGACACTCAGTTTCACTTCACTTGGTATGTGAATTTGATATTGCACTTGGACATGTAAATGAAAAATGAGGAAACATAGCAGAAAGAGTGATTATCTTTATTTAATGAGGAAGGGTCCAGAAAGATGTTCTTGATGATGTTATATCTGAGCTACAATGAAAAGGCTGAACTGGGGTTCATCAAATTCCTATGGTGAGGATATGTTGTAGTTGAACAAGGATTTCAGGCAAAATGATATGTGCAGAGGCTCAGAATTATGAAAGAGTCTGGTACACTTATTTGTTCAGAAACAGGTTGGTACTTTTAGAGTATAGAGCCCCAAGGGGACCAGGTTAGAGAGGCAAAATACTCACTGGTGACACAGGATGGAGAGGTCAGGTCATGATGAGTTTTGTTTCAAGATAGAAGCTTAGATTTTATTTTTAGGACTATGATTCACATCTTGGATGCACATTAATAATCTGAGGGAGCTTTTAAAAAGTCTATATCCCATTTCCAAAGATTTTTATTTAATTTTATGAGATGGGGCATGGGCACCAGTATTCTTTAAAAGTATTTATTTGTTTGTCTTATTTTGTTTTGCTTTTGTTTTAGTGAGCAGCCAGGGTTGAGAACCACTACTTTAGAAGTTGGTTAGTCAATAAAGAGTAGGAAAATATACACACATACATGTATCTTCAACAGTTCATTCTGGCCATAAAGTTGAAGAGAAAATTTGGATTTGGGGGTCATGTCTTAAAATAAAAGGAATAACTCTATCACTAGCTGCTAATCCCTGCCCATTCACTTCATGCCTCATTCAATGTACTAGCATTTTCATTATGGACAGACACTTACCCTCTCTGAGCCTCAGTTTCTACATCTGTAGAACTGGGAATCAAGTAACATCCATCTAACAGCATTGTTAAACAGTTATATACGTGAGAGCTATGGTTAGGTGTGAATCATCCTGGGTAGAAGCAGTCTACAAGTTGAAATGACAATGTTCTTGACTGTCCAACATCTATACACCCAGACAATCATGAGAGTTCCACCTTCATTCTACAAGTTTTACTGCTCCTAAGAGAGATCAGTATAGAGAGGTGGTTCCTCTTCTTCCACTAGACCCTGTTATTTCTGGGGGCAACTCCTGGAACTGCTATAGCCACTTTGCTATTGAGAAGAAAATGCTTATTCTGTATACTTGAAGACAGTGTTGAGGATGAAATGACTAACCCTGGAGCCCACATTACTTCTGGGTTTATTGTTATGTGAGATAACACATTTCCTTATTGTTTTGTCAATTTGGTTTGGGCTTCTTGCAACAAAAAGATGTACAAACTATGGATCAAAAAATCAGAGCACTCATGGAGCAGATACTTAACTTGTTGAAAGCAGACTTAATTTTATCTTCAGTTTGAACAGTTTGGACTAAATGAAAACAGGCCAAAGAGGTATGCTTTAGATGTGATTTAAACTTACTAAGAATGGAAAATTAATTCCAGTTAGATGGGAGAAGTTCCAGGACTATAATGGGGCATTAAGGACACATGGGGGAAACTGTGAAATTCATTTAATCCTAGGTCCCTGGAGGCAATATGGCTTTACTTTCCTGTGTATCCTTGGAATACCAGCCTCCAAGGAAATCATATGATACAATGCAAAACACAACTCTAGGGGATCACCGATACACTTTCATTTAATTACTTTCTAACTGTGGGACCTCTGAAAGGTTATTTAACCTCTCTGAGACTCATTTTCCTTAAATGTAGCATAAAGAAAATATTACCTACGTCAAAGAGTCTGCTGTGAATATTAAATGAAATATTATAAAGCACTTAGTACATTACATGGTAAATAATAATAATGATGGTAATGATAATGATAACAAAACAACAGCAGCAGCATTGGTGAGCATATCCATTTGTTGAGTATTTAAATAGAGAGACAGGAACCATGTATGGCAGTGGTGACTAACACAAGACTTGTTCCAGACTAAAGTTAGTAACTGGAGTTATGTCTAAACACACTCAATCCCCAGAAAATATGGTAGGGAGCATGAGCTGTCTTCTTCTTTCTTTAAAAATTGTAAATAGCTTAAGTATAGGATCATCTCTTTATTCAGTGTAGAGTTTTTACAGGGAGCTTCAGCAATCCACTAGTTACATAAAAAACAGAAATTTCAGTAAGTAACATGATAACCTCACATAGGAAAAATTTGGTACAAAATTAAAATGCATGGATGATTACCCTTCGACTTGAATTTTGGCCTCTTTCCTTAGACTAACAGCCTGAATTTCAGGAATTAAGGAGTTATCTTGTAGTAATTAATGTCCCACATGCTTCAAAGATGTTCAGACTCTGAGAATTCAGATAGAAAAATGAGATTTTTCTGGGAAAACAGAACATAATTTTCTTTAGAGTAAAATGGCAAAACTGTACAATTTGGAAGGATGTTAGGGCAGATGAAAGAAATATAAAATATGAATACTCTTTGGAGTAAGAAAAGATGTTTAGAAACACGTACTATTACTTAGGAATTAGGCTAGATGACAAATCTTTCAGGAAGAGATGCAACTGAGCTTTAAATCAAAACCAATCAAAGTTTCAAGAACAGAAAAGGCTGGAATGAGGGGTTTTGATGGACCGTTAAAAGGAAAAGATGAAAGTAGCAGATTTAAGGAATGAGTTTCTTCCTTTCAGGATTGTTTCCAGGCTTCTTTTTCATTGTCATCAGAAATCTAATCTGATCAAAATCCTTACTCAATTTAACTCCTGGGTCATGCTACTCAGCCAACTGTATAAAAATCTTCAAATTATGTTAAATTGTCCTCGGAGTCCTGCCTCTGCCTAGCTGTGTGCATGGCAGTGCATAAACTCTATCCCGCTTTTGCTGAATGTACTTTAACGTTGCTCTTTAGGATAAAGAATCTCATTGTGTAAAACAAAAAAAAAAATGAATCTGGTATTTTGTCTTCACATAGAAAGCAAATATAAAAATAGAAGATTAAGAAAATATATATTTGGCAAAATGTATTATGATTATATTACAGGTGGTTTTGGAGGGGGTTGTTTTGTTTCTTCGGCCACAACACGTGGCATGTGAGATCTTAGTCCCCCACCAGGGGTTGAACCCGCACCCCCTGCACTGGAAGCATGGAGTCTTAATCACTGGACCACCAGGGGAGTTCCTATTACAGGTGTTTTTTTACTGCTATAATTTAAAATATCTTGTCCTTGTTGGAATAAAGTTCAGGCATTATTAAGTAGAACAATTATACCTTTTAGATCAATAACATTTTCAACTGCCTATAGGAAAGATGCTGTGATTAAGATGAATATCTACTGAAAGACTGTATCAAAAGAAGCCTGTGTGACTTAGCTAGTGTGTCAAAAATTGTATGTATTTCATGGACTCATAAGTAATACAAATCATACATTCCTATAATCCCCAAAATTATATATCTAGTTCAACTCCATCAGTTTACTAATGAAGAAAAAGACCCAGAGAATAAAGAAACTGCTCAAACAGGATCATACAGCTCTTGAGTGAATCAGTGGCCCACATCTTCTCTTTTTTTGACCTCACAGTCACTTTTTTATTTTATTTTATTTTTCTTAACATTTTTATTGGAGTATAATTGCTTTGCAGTGGTGTGTTAGTTTCTGCTTTATAACAAAGTGAATCAGTTATACATATACATATATCCTCATATCTCTTCCCTCTTGCATCTCCCTCCCTCCCACCCTCCCTATGCCACCCTTCTAGCTGGTCACAAAGCACCGAGCTGATCTCCCTGTGTTATGCGACTGCTACCCACTAGCTATCTATTTTACATTTGGTAGTGTATATATGTCCATATATACACTACCACTCTCTCACTTTGTCCCAGCTTACCCTTCTCCCTCCCCGTGTCCTCAAGTCCACTCTCTAGTAGGTCTGCGTCTTTATTCCCATCTTGTCCCTAGGTTCTTCATGACCATTTGTTTTTCTTTTTTAGATTCCATATATACGTGTTAGCATATGATATTTGTTTTTCTCTTTCTGACTTACTTCACTCTGTATGACAGACTCTAGGTCTATCCACCTCACTACAAATAACTCAATTTCATTTCTTTTTATTGGCCCACATCATCTAATGCTTAAAAACCATTCCAAAATAAATTCTACACTAATTATACAAATATGCTTGATATTTGCTAGAATCAAGCTGGGCATTTAGATTAAGAGTTAATTTTATTTCATTAAATTCATCTTTACCTAATAGAATGTTTTATGTAAATTTGGAACTGGTGATTATGAGGTGAGACAGTGGAATCAAAACTTAGATGAGTGTCTGAAATCTCTTCAGTAGTTCTTAATCTTTTATTGAACTCAGCTAAGTTTAATATACACAAAGTCAAAGTTACCTTTTCTAGGATTTTACCATCAGAGAATTATTATTTTGTGAGGTATTGGACTGTTCTCCAAAAATGGAAATATCTTTGGGAGGTATGAAGTGGAATCTCAGTAAGTTATTTACAACTTAGTGTGATTCTTTTTAATGATTCATCTCTCCACTCCCATCCCAACATCAAGCATAAGCTAAAATTATCTTTTTCTTTTGGGAAAGAGTTTGGATAGTAATGTGGCCAGTAGGAATGGATTGTAGATTATTGAAAATTGTCAAGTGATGGCATATTTGGGTCATTGCAAAGAGCAGTCAATTACAGAGTAGATGGGGGAAATTGGGGCATATGGACATGAGGAGAGAACTTCAGGTAGAGGAGAGGAAGAGCTTGGGCTCCTTGACAGCTCTCTAGAAACGGTCCTTAATCTCCTCAGTCTAATAAATTAGACTCCAATATTCCTTCTAAGCCAAACTAGTGAATAGTTGTCCAACACTAAAACATTCCAGTATTATCGCTAATGTTCCTAGGCTTAGTATGAGCTGCGGCAAAACCCTGGTGGGTTGAACAGAAAAGCATTTTCAAGAGGTCAGGCAAGGTCTTTGAGATGAAGGGGCTCCTTCAGGGAATTGAGTAAGGAGTCAAGGCAGCTTATTTCATTCTACCTGCCCTCTGGCAGGTTCAGGGGAAACTGATGTGGCCGATGGCACTGTAATCCTTTCCCCTCTGAAACTGAACCTCAAGACAAGAATCAGGTGTCCTGATGTTCACGTGAGGATATCTTCATCTAGTCTGTTCCATGAAGAAGGGGAAGAGGGCTATGAGGTACATGCTCTCTCCCCTGGTTTCCATTTTCAAACCACTTTTCAGCCTCCTCCCCGAAATGTCCTTCTCTCGGGTTGCCCACAATCCCTTCAGTTTCCTCTAAACGCACCAAGCTTTTTTCTTCCTCAGGGCCTTAAACCCACTGGCTCCCCAGGTAAATTACTCTTTCTCCAGCCCTTTGCATGACTTGCTTTTTTTAAGTTGAAATATCATTTTTTCCTGACTGCCCTATTATAGAAAATGTTTTCTCCTTATTTTCTTTCTCCGCCCCTTTTTAATTATTTAAGTGCCTCAAAGGAAGTAAATCTGGGCTCTAATTGTTTATTCTCTGGCCTCTTCTCACTAGAATGTGAGCTGCCTGTAAGGCAGGCTGTGCCTTGTTTTCTATTTGTCTTACCTACCACAGGACTGAATTTCTTAAAGCACGGATACTGTGCTGGTTTCAGTGAGAGTTAAGTGGTGTAGTTCTCAAGTCTGGAAAGGGTCAGGCTGCCGCTATGTGGGGAAGATGGAGAGCGGGGTTTGTAGACTTGCCTTGACAAAGGGGCAGGCGGGAAGCCCCTTTGGCATGAGGTGGAGGGAGCAGCAAGAAGGGCTGCAGCAGGAGGAAACAGCATTTTCCTCAGGAAAGAGCTTGATCTCTTCTCCAAAACTGGCACAAGCTTTGGGGTGAGGCTCTAGAATTTTGCACTCTGTGAAGGGAGAAAATTTAATCTGGAAAACCTGAAGGAAACATGGTTTAATCAGATGCTACCTCCTGATTACTATGTCCGTAAAAAACAAACAAGCAGCCTTGTATAGCCTGTGTGAAACTTGAAATTTAAGAATTGCTATCTCAAGACTGGAATCTCCTTGAAGGAAGGAATTCTGCCTTATTCATCTCTATAGTGTAAAGCCCTAGACAAAAAAAAAAAAAAAAAAAGTGATCCATCATTTTAAAAATACTAACTGCTAATTGTCCCTAAATACTACTGCTAATTCTAAATTAAATACTAACTGCTCCCTCCAGCATGAGAAGTCTGCCTATAGCTAGAGTAATAACCCAAGGGAGAACATGTTGTCTAAATTTAGTTAAAACTGGCATGACTATTCCTAAGGTGATAGCCACTTCTAGCTTCCTACTTTCCTTTTCCTTCCATCTCCCAGACATTGGAATTGAATAATCCTGGGGAACAAAGGTGGCGACAGGGCAGGAAACAGTTTACCAAGTGTTTCCTGTATAACAAGCCCAGATCTACATGCATTTCTTCCAGTATCTTGTAAGAATTACATGAAATAGTCTACAAAGTTGTTATTATTTTTACTGTTAGATCTAGGACTAAATTGAGTTGCAGAGTGCTTATGTAACTCACTTACAATCACAAAGCTAGGAAGTGGCAAGGCTGAAATTTGACATGACTTAATAGTTTGACTTAGAAACAAGTTCTACTTCCATTACAAGACACTTAAGTAAAATACTCTGAGAAACTGAAGAAATCACTCATGCTAGTAGTACCCCTGGCCTCCCTTCATAATGGCTTCCCCTTTAAAAAGGAAGGATAGGTTTAAAAGAGTGATACTTAGAACAAAGAAGGACTCTCCAATAGCAGAATCTCAGGCAGAGTTAAAAAGAACACAGTTTGTTGTACAGGTAGCTCACATCCTAGCGAGAGGAGGCCAGAGAATAAACAACAACAACAAAAATACATTAGAACCTGGAATTAATTCCTTTAAGGGATTTAAATAATAAAATGGGGGCAGAGAAAGAAAATAAAGAGAAAACAGTTTCTAAATAGATCCAACAGGGAAAAAGATATCTGTACTATACCAATTTGGGGGAGGAGAATGCTTCTGTGCTTATAAAGTGGCATTCACATGATTTTCCTATGGGCCATCCTCAAACTTCATCATTTCTTTTCAACCACTCTTATTTTACATTGTATTTCCCTTGGTTATCCAATATTTCCAGTATCTAGTAGTTTTTGCAGCATTCAGGATATGTTAGTATCCAGTTTCTTGAAATGCTATTAAATAGCATTAGTTTTTCTTCTGCAAGTACAAACCTTGACTGAAGCTCCAAGTTTGTTTTGACCATATGACTGCCCGTGATAAGCATGCCAGATGTTGTCCCAATCTTTGTTTGCTCTTTAAGGATCAGAGTGACAACCTGACAATTAATCCAGGTTGGCAAAGCCCAGGTCAAAGTGTTTTGTTTGAAACTCAACTTGGTCATAAAATGTAAGTCAAACTGAGTTTCCAAAAAAATCGGGGCACAAAGATAGAGACATACTCCTTTAAATTCAGTTATGAAAAGCAACTCTTGGAAGTCAGTCCACAGTATTACCATAAGTTCCACAATGCACCACATCCTGTTATAACAGTGACAGATCCTAAAATCTAAATATTTTCACTTCTAGGTCCATTATCTCTGTCATTTCCACAAAGGTCCTCTGAGATAAGTGTTGCTGTACCATTTACTTTTTTTTTTAACTTATACTAGCATTTTTTTTTAATTTTTTAACATCTTTATTGGAGTATAATTGCTTTACAATGGTGTGTTAGTTTCTGCTTTATAACAAAGTGAATCAGTTATACATATACATATGTCCCCATATCTCTTCCCTCTTGCGTCTCCCTCCCTCCTACCCTCCCTATCCAACCCCTCTAGGTGGTCACAAAGCACAGAGCTGATCTGCCTGTGCTATGCGGCTGCTTCCCACTAGCTATCTATCTTACGTTTGGTAGTGTATATATGTCCATGCCACTCTCTCACTTTGTCACAGCTTACCCTTCCCCCTCCCCATATCCTCAAGTCCATGCTCTAGTAGGTCTGTGTCTTTATTCCAGTCTTACCCTTAGGTTCTTCATGACATTTTTCTTTTTTCTTAGATTCCATATATTATGTGTTAGCATACGGTATTTGTCTTTCTCTTTCTGACTTACTTCACTCTCTATGACAGACTCTAGGTCCATCCACCTCACTACAAATAACTCAATTTCGTTTCTTTTTATGGCTGAGTAATATTCCATTGTATATATGTGCCACATCTTCTTTATCCATTCATCCAATGATGGACACTTAGTTTGCTTCCATGTCCTGGCTATTGTAAATAGAGCTGCAATGAACATTTTGGTACATGACTCTTTTTGAATTATGGTTTTCTCAGGGTATATGCCCAGTAGTGGGATTGCTGGGTCATATGGTAGATCTATTTGTAGTTTTTTTTTTTTTTTTTAAGATGTTGGGGGTAGGAGTCTACTAATTAATTAATTTATTTTTGCTGTGTTGGGTCTTCGTTTCTGTGCAAGGGCTTTCTGTAGTTGCAGCAAGCAGGGGCCACTCTTCATTGCAGTGTACGGGCCTCTCACTATCGCGGCCTCTCTTGTTGTGGAGCACAGGCTCCAGACGCGCAGGCTCAGTAGTTGTAGCTCACGGGCCTAGTTGCTCTGTGGCATGTGGGATCTTCCCAGACCAGGGCTCGAACCCGTGTCCCCTGCATTAGCAGGCAGATTCTCAACCACTGCGCCACCAGGGAAGCACTGTATTTGTAGTTTTTTAAGGGACCTCCATACTGTTCTCCATAGTGGCTGTATCAATTTACATTTACAGTGCAAGAGTGTTCCCTTTTCTCCACACCCTCTCCAGCATTTATTGTTTCTAGATTTTTTTATGATGGCCATTCTGACTGGTGTGAGATGATATCTCATTGTAGTTTTGATTTGCATTTCTCTAATGATTAATAATGTTGAGCATTCTTTCATGTGTTTGTTGGCAGTCTGTATATCTTCTTTGGAGAAATGTCTATTTAGGTCTTCTGCCTATTTTTGGATTGGGTTGTTTGTTTTTTTGTTATTGAGCTGCATGAGCTGCTTGTAAATTTTGGAGATTAATCCTTTGTCAGTTGCTTCACTTGCAAATATTTTCTCCCATTCTGAGGGTTGTCTTTTGGTCTTGTTTATGGTTTCCTTTGCTGTGAAAAAGCTTTGAAGTTTCATTAGGTCCCATTTGTTTATTTTTATTTTTATTTCCATTTCTCTAGGAGGTGGGTCAAAAAGGATCTTGCTGTGATTTATGTCATAGAGTGTTCTGCCTGTTTTCCTCTAAGAGTTTGAACTGAGGTAAACAAGAGGAAGTCACAGCTAAGTTCCAAAACTAGGACTATTATGAATCTATGTTCTCTGGAGCATGAGAGCATGTTGGCAGAGAACAGAGATGCTGGAATCACAGAGCTGCACTTGAATCATGCCTCCATTAAGTATTAGTGAGACAGTAGGTAAGTTCCTTAACTATTTTATGCTTTGGTTAAAATAAGGATAATAGTTATACCTATCTTAAAGGATTATATGAGGATTAAAAAACATGATCTATGGAGTTATTAATTATTATTACTAGTCTGTCTCCAGATTCATCATTCTTTTCAGTTCCTTTCAGCTGCAACTAAACAGTCCTGCCACAGTAAGTAACTTCAGTCCAGCTGCTGACAAGGGACTATCTCGCCATTTCCCAGAATGCCTAGTGCAGACATCTTTATTGTTACCACAGACAGCATTGACAAGGAACAGCACTGTTTTTTTCCAAAACTATATCCCAAAATAAGAATGGTATTTGGTTCTGCCTTTAAGCTTAGATGAATGTGAACACAACTTTGAGTCCTGATGCCTGTAAAACCAAGGTATTAGATTCTTACTACCTGCAAAGAAAGGTATATGCCTTAAGCATGTAAGCCCCCCTATATGGTTCCTTTAGGATTCTTCCAGAGGAGTAAATCCTCAATCACAGGCAACTGTGGTCCCTGTGCATACAGAAAAAGAAAATTAGGTTTCTTTATAAGAGTTGCCATGAGACATGATAAGTCATGGTCATGGGGATGCTAGACTGCAGGGACTAGATCTGAAGCAGTGTCTGGAGAAGTGGTGGAACTGGGAGAGGAAGGGCTTGTGGAAGGTCCCCAAGGCAGCCCTGAATAATGAAGAGGGAGACATTTTTAAGGCACCTGCACCAAGGCCAGGTGTGGAGAGCTGGGGAACTGGGGGGCTAGGTTGGTGGTAGAGTCAAGACCTGATCATTCAGATGATACCTTTGCAAGATCGGGTAGCCGTCTTTTAGACTATGTACTGCCCCTGTCTCAAACACGATTCTCATACAGAGAAGTCCCAGGGTAGTCAGACTTCCAGGACTCTGTGTGGGCTGCTTCCAAAGCCACGAGGAATGCAGCAGGCTTGCCAAGAGATGAGCTGCCCCTGCCTGAAAGCAGAGGAAAACAGTTCTTTTTATTTTTTCCTTCTCCCATAGCAAAATGAAAGTATACCCAAGGCCATGGAGACCTGTTCTGCAGGACAACATGACCTTACATGTTCAAGTCTGGGCCAGGAAATAAGGCAGAATCTGCCACTTAAGCTATATATCCCATTCGGGAAAATATTTTCTATTCAGGTTTCTAGAAAATGCCATGTTGCACACTTGTGTATTTTTTTAAGCTTCTCCTTGTTTAAGATTTGATTAATGCAAACATTTGGATATGAGATGATTTGTCAATAAACACATGTAGAGTTAGGTTTAATTCCTCTCCTTAATTCCATTTTTATGTCAGAGTCAAAACTAAAGATAGTTAAAGCATTCTAGAAAATTTAGAAAATCAGTATTTAGATTCATGTAATGACTTTTGTCAAATGTTGACTTTGGTGATAGTGAGGCTCCATCTATGTCAAAATGAATTTTAATAGAGCATGACTAAATTAAAATTTGACTAAAGTGAATAATTCTATAAAAAATTCTATAAAAAATCTATAAAAAATTCTATTAAAAACTATCATTTTATTTTTTTATAAATGGTAACATAAGATAAAGAGGTGAGAGGATTCCAAACACTAAAAATAGGCCATTTCAGCCTTTTATTTTGCATGTCAACAATGTTCTATAAATAATGTTGATAGAAATAATATAATCCTTCCTCTGGAAATTGTTCTAAATATGAAGACTGTCATGTTGGTCTTAATTTATTTTTAAGTGGAAACTTTACAAATAAAACATCATTCACATGCCAATGGAGCCAGATTATTGCTAACATTATGAACTATCCTGAAATAATTAAATTGCTAGCGGGCATCTCTCCCCCACTGTATGCAGGAGTTTTACCTAAGCACACTGGTAGACAAGCATGATTTCTGCATGGGTTACTAATGCAGCAACTGGAGTGGACATGTGAGAAAAGATGGAAACTAGAAACACTGGAATGTGAAAAACACCACTAAAGCAGCCAAACATGCTGACAGCAAACCCAAAATGACTTTGTTGCCAGTTTTTGCTAAATTACACCTCTTTCTAAAGACATCCTACATCAATCAGCATTCACATTCAACAAGTGATTCCCATGGCCAATATGAGCCAAGAAAAGTATGTCAGGCATTCTTACACATTTTATCACATGTAATTCCCACCACAAATCTTTAGAGTAGGCTTTATTCCCATTGTAACTCAACTGAGGATTGGGTTTGCTCTCTCACTTCGGAGTCATGTAATTTTGTACATGCCAACTGACCTTAGACAAGGATTTGTTTTGTTTTGTTTTGTTTTCCTTACTGCTTTGTACCATAAAGTCCCAGTCAGATACAAGCAGTGGTTCACAACCTAGGGTGATTTTACCTCACAAGAAACAATCAGCAGTGTCTGAAGATTTTTTTGTTTTGTTTTGGTCGCACCACACGGCATGTGAGATCTTAGTTCCCCCACCAAGGATGGAACCCACGTCCCCTGCAGTGGAAGCATGGAGTCTTAACCAGTGGAACGCCAGGGAAATCCCTGAAGACATTTTTCACGATTACAACGAGGAGAGAGCTATTGGCATCTAGTGGGTAAGGCCAAGCGTGCTGTTGGACAACCCGTAATGCACAGGGAAGCCCCCTGCAACAAAGAACTACCTGGCCCCAAATGTCTACAGTGCTGAGACTAAGAAACCCTGGACAAAAAGAAGAAATTGGGAGACTAAGTCATGAAATAGTAAGTGTTGAATTGGCAGTAGCTCATGGTAAAAAGAACAGAAACATTTTTAAACTGCATCTCTCTCTCAACTCATCCATTCTTTGACAATCCAAAGATATTTTTTGGAGGGAGCACTGACGCAGAGTTCCATTTATTCAATATTTATTAAACCTTGATTGTATGCTAAATACTATCCATGAGGACATAAAAATAAATAAGCCATTATTGCTGTCCTTAGGAAGTTCAAACTCAAGTGAAAGTAGGCTGACTAAAAATCCAATTATTTTTATGTAATGTAAGTGCTGTAATAGAGGAAGGGAAGTCAAGGAACCCTGTCTGGGGCAAGCAGAAAAGGCTCTTAGTTATGAAAATTAAAAAAAAAACACTTTGAATATTTGGGAATTTTGACTACAAGTTGAGACTTATTGTATGCTGGCAGAATAACAGTCTATCGCATTTTCAATATGCTTAGTTATTATGTACTTTCTAATATGCTTTTAAAACCTCAGATTTCATTTCAAATTCATTCATATGGGCTTATGTTTTATCAAGTATGGACAAACCAAAAGTTGTTCTCTACTATCTTTGTGAATAGGGTCATAAGTTGATAGTCTTTTTCTGTGGAAAATGGCCACTCTAATGCCAACCCACACTCTTCAAATTCTTAGAATTTTGATAATGCATTCACTACAGTCCTTTTTAATGAAAATCAAGAGTGATGGTCTGTTTATTAAAATTTTTTATTTCCTTAGCAATTTTTACATTTAGATAATTTTTATAACACTTATTGTTTAAGTTGAAACACCCAGAAAATAGATCAGCATCTCTTGAGTGTTATTTGAGAATAAATATGTGTTGAGTAAACCAATGAGCAATTCACAGAATATCTGTTATGTGATAGACGTTATGCTAGGTATTGGGGCTATGAAGACAATCAAGGGAAAGAGACAAGTGAAAGAATGAATATGATCAATTTGCTGTGTGCAATCCCCATTCCTCCCCTTCATCCACTTAATCACCAATCATGTTGATTCCGCTCAATACCTTTTGAATCTGTGCACATCTCTTTAACTTCACTGCCACTACCCCAGTCAAAGCCACCAACATCCTTCTTTGGTGTTTTGCAATAGCTTCTTTTCTTTTTTTTAATTAAATTTTATTGGAGTATAGTTGCTGTACAATGTAGTGTTAGTTTCTGCTGTACAGCAAAGTGAATCAGCTATACATACACACATATCCCCTCTTTTTTGAATTTCCTTCCCATTTAGGTCACCACAGAGCACAGAGTAGAGTTCTGCCAACATTCTCTCTGGCTTCAGAATAAGGAATGGCCCAGTTGGAGGGAGGGAATAATCTCTTAAGATACAATTCTGATCACTTCACCTCTCTGCTTAAAACACTTCAGTGACTATGTAGGCCTTTTGTGAGAAATTAACTCTTAGAAAACCTAAACAGATCAATGCTTTGCAAGAAGTCAAAGTGTTATCAAAATAACCAGAGATAGATAATTCATATTTCCTTATGAATTTATACATCTCATTTATCTCTTCAAAACTGTTGCCATATTTTTCAAAGTACTCAATAATTTCTGATAGAATACATTTTTTCTTTTAGTGTTCAACCTTTTTGTCTTTGAATCTTCTTTCTTTTTTTCCTAATTAGGTTAGCTATGGTCATATATTTTAATGTGTGTACCTTTAAACACATCATATATGTTTTAGTGATCCTATTGTTTTCCTCTTTTCTTTTTTTATTGAAGTATAGTTGATTTAAAATATTAGATTAGTTTTAGGTGTACAACATATTGATTCAGTATAATTATAGACTATACTTTATTTAAAGTTATTATAGTATATTGACTATATTTCCTGTGCTGTACAATATATCATTGCAACTTATTTATTCTATACGTAGTAGTTTGTACCTCTTATTCCTCTAGCCCGAACATCCTCTCACCCCCACCTCCCTCTCACCACTGGTAACCACTAGTTTGTCCTCTATATCTGTGAATCTGTTTCTGTTTTGTTATATTCATTCATTGCTTATTTTTTAGATTCCACATATAAGTGATAACATACAGAATTTGTCTTACTCTGTCTGACTTACTTTGCTTAGCATAATATCCTCCAGGCCAATCCACATTGTTGCAAATGGCAGCATTCCATTTTTTATGGCTGAGTAATATTCCATGGTGTGTGTGTGTGTGTGTGTGTGTGTGTGTGTGTGTGTGTCTGTGTGTATCACATCTTCTTTATCCATTCGTCTGTTGATGGACACTTAGGCTGCTTCCATATCATGCCAATTGTAAATAATTCTGCTATTACTTTGGGTTGCATGTATCTTTTTGAATTGTTGTTTTCATTTTCCTCAAATATATACCCATGAGTGGAATTGTTGGATCATATGGTAGTTTTGTTTTTAGTTTTTTGAGGAACCTTGACACTGTTTTACATAGTGACTGCACCAATTTACATTCCAACAGGAATTAAAAGGTTCCCTTTTCTCCACATTCTCAACAACAATTTATTTTTTATTTTTTTGATAATAGTCATTATGTGACTATATCATTCTGTGGTGGTGTGAGGTGATATCTCATTGTGGTTTTGATTTGCATGTCTCTAATGATTAGGGATGTTTAACATCTTTTCATGCGCCTATTGACTGTCTCTGTGTCTTCTTTGGAAAAATGTCTATTCAAGTCTTTGGCTTATTTTTTAATCAGGTTGTTTGTTTTTTTGATATTGAGTTTTATGAGCTGTTTACATATTTTGGATATTAACCCCTTATCAGTCACATCTTTTGAGAATATTTTCTCCTCTGCAGTATGTTGTCTTTCCATTTTCCCAATGGTTTCCTTTGCTGTACAAAAGCTTTTAAGTTTAATTAGGTCTTACTTGTTTATTTTTGCTTTTGTTTCCTTCACCTTAGGAGACAGGTCTAAAAACAATTGCTATGATTTATGTCAGTGTTCTGCCTATGTTTTCTTCTAGGAATTTTATGGTTTCCAGTCTTACATGTAGGGCTTTTATCCATTTTGAGTCTATTTTTCGTATATGGTGTGAGAAAATATTCTAATTTCATTCTTTTACGTGTAGCTGTCCAGTTTTCCCAGTACCTCTTATTGAATTGACTGTCTTTTTCCATTGTATATTCTTGCTTCCTTTGTCATAGATTAATTGACCATAAATATGTGGGCTTACTTCTGGGCTCTCTATTCTGTTCTGCTGATCTATATATCTGTTTTTGTGTCAAATGTACTGTTTTGATTATTGAAGCTTTGCAGTATAGTCTGAGTTCAGGGAGCATGATACTTCCAGTTTTATTCTTTTTTCTCAAGATTTCTTTGGCTATTTGGGGTCTTTTGTAGTTCCATATCAATTTTAAGAGTACTTGTTCTATTTCTGTGAAAAGTGTCATAGATACTTTGATAGGGATTGCATTAAATCTATAGATTACTTTGAGTAATATGTACATTTAAAAATATTAATTCTTCCAATCCATGAACATGAGATATTTTTCCATTTCTTTGTATCACCTTCAATTTCCTTTATCAGTGTCATATAATGTTGAAAGTATAGGTCTTTCACCTCTGTGATTAAGTTCATTCCTAGATATTTTATTCTTTTTGATGTGGTTTTCAATGGGATTGTTTTTACCACTTTCCCTTTTGGATTGTTCATTATTAATGTAGAGAAAAACAACAGATTTCTGTATATTAATCGTTGATTACTAATAAATGAATTCAGCAACTTTACTGAATTCATTTATTAGTTCTAATAGTTTTTTGATGGAGACATTAGGGTTTTTTATATATAGTATCATGTCATCTGCAAATAGTGACAGATTTACTTCTCTTCCAGTTTGGATTTGGAAAAGCTTTTATCTTTTCACCATTGAGTAAGATGTTAGCTGCAAGTTTGTCATAAATACCTTTATTTTGTTTAGATATGTTCTCTCTATACCAACTTTCATGAGAGTTTTCATCATGAAAGAATGTTAAATTTTGTCAAATGCTTTCTGTGCTTCTGAGATGATCATGTTATTTTTATCTTTTCTTTTATTGATGTGGTGTATCACATTGACTGATTTGCAGATATGAACCATTCTTGGATCCCTGGAATAAATCCCACTTGATCATGGTGGGTGATCCTTTTAATATATTGTTGAATTAGATTTGCTTATATGTTGTTGAAGATTTTTGCCTCTATATTCATCAGAGATATTGGCCTGTAATTTTCTCTTTTTTGTAGTGTCTTTGACTGGTTTCAGTATCAGGGTAATGGTGTCCTTGTAGGATGAATTTGGGAGTGTTCTCTCCTCTTCAAGTTTTTAGAATAGTTTGAGAAGCTTAGGTATTAGGTCTTCTTTGTATGTTTGGCAGAATTCCCCTGTTAAGCCATCTGGTCCTGGACTTTTGCTTGCTGGTAGTTTTTGATTACCAACTCAGTTTCACTACTAGTATTTGGTCTATTCAGATTGTCTATTTCTTCCTAGTCCATCTGGGAAGACTGTATGTTTCTACAAATTTATCCATGTCTTCTAGGTGGTCCAATTTGTTTTTATGTAACTGTTCATATTTCTATTTTTGTGGTATCAGTTGTAATTTCTCCTCTTTTATTTCTTACTTTGCTTATTTGGGTCCTCTCTCTTTTTTCCTTAATGAGCCTGGCTAAAGGCTTATCAATTTTGTTTATCTTTTCAAAAAACATCTCTTGATTTTATGGACCTTTTCTATCATTTTTTAATGTCTATTTTATGTATTTATTTTCCGATCTTTGTTGTTTTCTTCCTACTTCTGATTTTTGGGTTTGTTTGTTCTTCTTTTTTCTAATTCCTTTAGATGGTACAATAGGGTGTTTATTTGTGATTTTTCTCGTTTCTTGAGGTAGGCCTGTATCACTAAAAATGTTACTCTTAGAAGTGCTTTTCCTACATCCCTTAGATTTGGGAAAGTTATGTTTTTCATTTTCATTTCTCTTGAGGTATTTTCTGATTTTCTCTTTGATTTCTTCATTGGTCATGGGTTTTTTAATGGCATGTTATTTACTCTCTTCATGATTGTATTTTCCCATTCCCCCCCCCCCCGCCCAATACTAGTTTCATACCCTTGTGGTCAGAACAAAATGCTGTATATAATTTCTGTCCTTTTAAATTTGTTGAGACTTCTTTTGTGCCATAGCACGTGGTCTAACATGGATAGCATTTTATGTGCACTTGAAAAGAATGTGTATTCTGCTGTTTTGGGGTGGAATGTTCTGTAGATACCTGTTAAGTTCAACTGGTCTAATTTGTCATAAGATCACTTTCCTTATTGGTATTCTGTCTGAATGATCTGTCCATTGATGTTAAGTGGGGTATTAAAGTCCTCTACTATTATGTCTTATTGTCAATTTCTACCTTTATGTCTGTTAGTATTTCCTTTATATATTTAGGTGCTCCTATTTTAGGTGTATATATGTTAACAAATATTATATACTGCTCTTGTATTGATCTCTTTATCATTATATAATGCCCTTCTTTGTCTTACAGACTTTGTTTTAAAGTCTACTTTTTCTGATATGAGGATTGCTACCCCAGCTTTCTTGTCATTTACATTTGCATGAAATATTTTTCCATCCTCTCACTTTCAGTCTCTGTGTGTCTTTAGCTCTGATTGAGTCCCTTGTAAGCAACATAGAAGCACATAGACTGGCCTTGTTTTGTTTTTTGTTTTTTTTTTAACCTAATTAGCCACCCTATGTCTTTTGATTGGAGCATTTATTCTGTTGACATTTAAAGTGATTGTTAGGTATGTACTTTATGCCATTTTGTTACTTGTTTTCTGCTAGTTTTAGTAGTTCTTCTCTGTTCTTTTCTTCTTCTTTTAGTTTCTTCCCTTGTGGTTTGATAATTTTCTTTTGTGGTATTCTCGTGTTTCATTCTCTCTAGTTTCTCTATATCTATTGTAGATTTTTGATTTGTGATTACTATTGTGTTCATATATGTTTACATATAACTATATCTACTTATTTTAAATTGATCGTCATTTATGCTAAAACACATTCTAAAAGATATACATGTTTTTAGTTCCCTCCCACACATTTTGTATTTTTGATGTCATATTTTACATCTTCATGTTTATCCCTTAAATGTTTATTTTAGCTATAGTTGATTTTACTCTTTTAATCCTATACTAGCTTATTTAATTGGTGGATTGACAGCATTTACTGTATATTTACCTTTACTAGGTAGATTTTTCCTTTTCTATAAATCTTGTTTCTTGATGTAACCTTTTCTTTTAAATTTAGAGATGAGCTTTTAACATTTCTTTTAGGATAGGTTAATTACTGATGACCTCTTAGGTTTTGCTTTTCTGAGGTGTTCTGTATCTCTCCTTCAATTCTGCTGTGTAGACTATCCTAGGTTGCAGATTTTTTCCCTTTTAGCAATTTAATATATCATGCCACTCCCTTCTGGCCTGCAAAGTTTCTGCAAAAATGTCTGCTGCTAGCCTTGTATGTAACTATTTGGTTTCTCTTGCTGCCTTTAGAATTCTCTGTTTATCTTTTACTTTTAATTATGATATGTCTTGAAAAGGGTCTCTTTGAAGTCTTCTCTTTTTATTGGAGTATAGTTGCTTTACAATGTTGTGTTAGTTTCTGCTGTAAAGCGAAGTGAATCAGCAATATGTACACATATATCCCTCCCACACACTCACCTCACACCCATCTAGGTCATTACAGAGCACCAATCTGAGCTCCCTGTGTTATACAGCAGATTCCCACTAGTTGTCTATTTTACACATGGTAGTTTATATATGTCAATCCTAATCTCCCAATTCATCCCACCTTCCTCTTCCCCCACTGTGGCCACATGTCTGTTCTCTATGTCTGTGTCTCTGTTACTGCCCTGCAAATAGGTTCATCTGTAACATTTTTCTAGATTCCACATATATGCATTAATATACTGTATTTCTTTTTCTCTTTCTGACTTATTTCACTCTGTATGACAGACTCTAGGTCCACCCACATCTCTACAAATGACCAAATTTCGTTCCTTTTTATGGCTGAGTAATATTTCATTGTATATATGTATCACATCTTCTTTATCCATTCATCTGTAGATGGACATTTAGGTTGTTTCTATGTCCTGGCTATTGTAAATAGTACTGCATTGAACACTGGGGTACATGTGTCCTTTTGAATTATGGTTTTCTCAAGGTATACGCCCAGTAATAGGATTGCTGGGTTATGTGGTAGTCCTATTTTAAGTTTTTTTTTTTTTTTTTTTTGCGGTACGCGGGCCTCTCACTGTTGTGGCTTCTCCCGTTCTGGAGCACAGGCTCCGGACGCGCAGGCTCAGCAGCCATGGCTCACGGGCCCAGCTGCTCCGTGGCATGTGGGATCTTCCCGGACTGGGGCACGAACCCGTGTCCCCTGCATCAGCAGGCGGACTCTCAACCACTGCACCACCAGGGAAGCCCCTATTTTAAGTTTTTTAAGGAACCTCCATACTGTTCTCCATAGTGGCTGTATCAGTTTACATTCCAACCAACAATGCATGAGGGTTCCCTTTTCTCCACACCCTCTCCAGCATTTATTGTTTGTAGGTTTTTTATGATGGCCATTCTGACCAGTGTGAGGTGATACCTCATTGCAGTTTTGATTTGCATTTGTCTAATATTAGTGATGTTGAGCATCTTTCATGTGTTTGTTGGTCATCTGTATGTCATCTTTGGAGAAATGTGTTTTTAGGTCTTCTGCCCATTTTTGGATTGGGTTGTTTGTTTTTTTGATATTGACCTGCATGAGCTGTTTGTATATTTTGGAGGTTAATCTATTATCAGTTGCTTCATTTGCAAATATTTTCTCCCATTCTGAGGGTTGTCTTTTCATCATGCTTATGGTTTCCTTTGCTGTGCAGAAGATTTTAAGTTTACTTAGGTTCAATTTGTTTATTATTGTTTTAATTTTCATTACTCTAGGAGGTGGGTCAAAAAGATCTTCCTGTGATTTATGTCAAAGAGCGTCTTTCCTATGTTTTCCTCTAAGAGTTTCATAGTGTCCGGTCTTACCTTTAGGTCTTTAATCCATTTTGAGTTTATTTTTTATGTATGGTGTTAGGGAGTGTTCTAATTTCATTCTCTTACATGTAGCTGTCCAGTTTTCCCAGCAGCACTTACTGAAGAGGCTATCTTTGCACCATTTTATATTCTGGTGTCCTTTGTCATAGATTAGATGACTGTAGGAGTATAAGTTTATCTCTGGGCTTTCTATCCTGTTCCATTAATCTATATATCTGTTTTTGTGCCAGTACAATACTGTCTTGATTTCTGTACCTTTGTAGTATGGACTGAAATCAGGGAGCCTGATTCCTCCAGATCCATATTTGCTTCCCAAGATTGCTTTTGCTATTCGAGGTCTTTTGTGTTTCCATACAAATTGTAAAATTTTTTGTTCTAGTTCTGTGAAAAAAATGCCATTGGTAATTTGATAGGGATTGCATTGAATCTGTAGATTGTTTTGGGTACTATAGTCATTTTCACAGTATTGATTCTTCCAATCCAAGAACATGGTATATCTCTCCATCTGTTTCTGTCATCTTTGATTTTGTATCAGTATCTTACAGTTTTCTGCGTATAGGTATTTTGCTTCCTTAGGTAGATTTATTCATAGGTATTTTATTCTTTTTGTTGCAATGGTAAATGGGATCGTTTCCTTAATTTCTTTCTGATCTTTCACTGTTAGTGCATAGAAATGCAAGATATTTCTATGTATTAATTTTGTATCCTGCAACTTTATTAAATTCATTAATTACTTCTGGTAGTTTTTGGTGACATCTTTAGGATTTTCTATGTATACTATCATGTCATCTGCAAACAGTGTCAGTTTTACTTCTTCTTTGCCAGTTTGGATTCCTTTTATTTCTTTTTCTTCTCTGATTGCCATGGCTAGGACTTCCAAAACTATGTTGAATAATAGTGGTGAGAGTGGGCACCCTTGTCTTGTTCCTGATATTAGAGGAAACGCTTTCAGTTTTTCACCACTGAGAATAATGTTTGCTGTGGGTTTGTCATGTATGGCCTTTATTGTGTAGAGGTGGATTCCGTCTATGCCCACTTTCTGGAGAGTTTTTATTATAAATTGTTGTTGAATTTTATTAAAAGCTTTATCTATTGAGATGATCATATGATTTTTATTGATTCATTAATATTGTGTATCACATTGTTTGATTTGTGTATATTGAAGAAACTTTGCATCCCTGTGATAAATCCCACTTAATCATGGTTTATTACCATTTTTATTTTTATTTATTTATTTTTTTGTGTTACATGGGCCTCTCACTGTTGTGGCCTCTCCCTTTGCAGAGCACAGGCTCCAGATGCACAGGCTCAGCGGCCATGGCTCACGGGCCTAGCTGCTCCACGGCATGTGGGATCTCCCCGGACCAGGGCACGAACCCGTGTCCCCTGCATTGGCAGGCAGACTCTCAACCACTGTGCCACGAGGGAAGCCCAAACCGTTTTAATATGTTTTCTGGATTCAGTTTTCTAGTATTTTTTTGAGAATTTTTGCATCTATGTTCATCAGTGATATTGGTCTGTAATTTTCTTTTGTTGTGATATCTTTGTCTGGTTTTGGTATCAGGGTGATGTTGGCCTTGTAGAATGAGTTTGGGAGTGCTCCTGCCTCTGTAGTTTTTTGGAAGAGCTTGAGAAGGATAGGTGTTAGCTCTTCTCTAAATGTTTGATAGAATTCACCTGTAAAGTCATCTGGTCCAGGACTTTTGTTTGTTGGAAAATTTTAACCACAGTTTCAATTTCATTACTTGTGATTGGTCTGCTCATATTTTCTATTTCTTCCTGATTTAGTCTTGGAAGTTTGTACTTTTCTAAGAATTTGTCCATTTCTTCCAGGTTGTCCTTTTTCTTGGCATACCGTTGCTTGTAGTAATCTCTATGATCTTTTGTATTTCTGTGGTGTCAATTGTAACTTCTCCTTTTCATTTCTAATTTTATTGATTTGAGCCCTCTTTCTTTTTTTCTTGATGAGTCTGGCTAAAGGTTTATCAATTTTGTGTATCTGCTGAAAGAACCGCTTTTAGTTTTATTGATCTTTGCTATTGTTTTCTTTGTTTCTATTTCATTTATTTCTGCTCTGATCTTTATGATTTCTTTCCTTCTACTAACTTTGGGATTGTTTGTTCTTCTTTCTCTAGTTCCTTTAGGTGTAAGATTAGATTGTTTATTTGAGATTTTTCTTGTTTCTTGAGGTAGGACTGTATTGCTTAGACTTCCCTCTTAGAACCCCTTTACTGCATTCCATAGGTTCTGGGTTGTCATATTTTCATTGTCATTTGTTTCCAGGTATTTTTTTTATTTCCTCTTTGACTTCTTCAGTGATCTCTTGGTTATTTAGTAGCATATTGTTTAGCTTCCATGTGTTTGTGTTTTTTACATTTTTTTCCCCTGTAATTGATTTCTAATCTCATAGTGTTGTGGTTGGAAAAGATGTTTGATATGATTTCAGATTTCTTACATTTTCCAAGGCTTGATTTGTGACCCAAGATATGAGCTATCCTGGAGAATGTTCCATGTGTACTTGAGAAGAATGTGTAGTCTGCAACTTTCAGATGAAATGTCCTATAAATATCAATGAAGTCTATCTGGTCTATTCTGTCATTTAAAGCTTTTGTTTCCTTATGTATTTTCTGTCAGGATGATCTGTCCATTGGTGTAAGTGGAGTGTTAAAGCTCCTCACTATTATTGTGTTACTGTCAATTTCCCCTTTTCTGGCTGTTAGCATTTGTTTTATGTATTGATTTGCTCCTATGGTTGGTGCATAAATATTTACAATTGTTATATCTTCTTCTTGGATTGATCACTTGATCATTATGTACTGTCCTTCCTTGTCTCTTGTGAGAGTTTTTATTTCAAAGTCTATTTTATCTGATATGAATATTGCTACTCCAGCTTTTTTTTGATTTCCATCTGCATGGAATATCTTTTCCATCCTCTCACTTTCAGTGTGTATGTGTTCCTTGGTCTGAAGTGGATGTCTTGTAGATAACATATATATGGGTCTTATTTTGTATCCATTCAGCCAGTCTGTGTCTTTTGGTTGGAGTGTTTAATCCATTTTCATTTAAGGTAATTATCTCTATGTATGTTCCTATTACCATTTTCTTAATTGTTTTGGGTTTGTTTTTAGAGGTCTTTTTCTTCTCTTGTGTTTCTTGCCTAGAGAAGTTCTTTTAGAATTTGTTGTAAAGCTGGTCTGGTGGTGTTGAATTCTCTTAGATTTTGCTTGTCTGTAAAGCTTTTGATTTCTCTGTCAAATCTGAATGAGAGCCTTGCTGGGGAGAGTAATGTTTGTTGTAGGTTTTTCCCCTTCATCACTTTAAATATATCCTGCCACTCCCTTCTGGCATGCAGAGTTTTATCTGAAAGAGCAGCTAATAACCTTATGTGGATTCCCTTGTATGTTATTTGTTTCTTTTCCCTTGCTGCTTTTAATATTTTTATTTAATTTTTGTTAATTTGATTAATATTGTCTCAGTGTGTTTCTCTTGGGTTTATCCTGTATGGGACTCTCTGTGCTTCCTGGGCTTGATTGGCTATTTCCTTTCTGATGTTAGGGAAATTTTTGACTATAAAGTCTTCAAATATTTTCTCAAACCATTTTTCTTTCTCTTCTTCTTCTGGGACCCCTATAATTCAAATATTGGTGCAATTAATGTTGTCCCAGAGGTCTCTGCTGCTGTTTTCATTTCTTTTCATTCTTTTTCCTTTATTCTGTTCCTTGGCAGTTATTTCTACCATCTTCTCTTCCAGCTCACTTATTCTTTCTTCTGCTTCAATTATTCTGCTATTGATCCTTTCTAGTGTATTTTTCATTTTAGTTATTGTGTTCTCTATCACTGTTTGTTTGTTCTTGAGTTATTCTAAGTCCTTGTTAAACATTTCTTGTATTTTCTCGATCTTGGGCCTCCATTCAATTTCTGGGATTTTTGATCATCTTTACTACCATTATTCTGAATTCTTTTTCAGGTAGGTTGCCTATTTCCTCTTCATTTATTTGATCTTATAGGTTTTTACCTGTTCCTTCATCTGTAACATCTTTTTTTGTTGTCTCATTTTTTTTGATGGGTGGGGCTGTGTTCATGTCTTACTGGTTGTTTGGCCTGAAGTGTCCAGCACTGGAGTTTTCAGGCAGTGAGGTGGAGCCAGGTCTTGGTGCTAAGTTGAGGACCTCTGCGAGACCTCACTCCAATGAATATTCCCTGGGGTCTGAGGTTCTCTGTTAGTCCAGTGGTTTGGACTTCGAGCTCCCACCACAGGACTTCAGTCCCAAACGCCAGCCTTGGAAACAAGATGCCACAAACTGCCCAGCACGGAAAAAAATAAAAGAGCAGAAGAATAACAAAGAATAAACAGTAAAGTAAAATTAGGAAAATAAAAAATATATTGGAGAAAATAAAAATATAAATGAAACAGCAACAACAAGGCAAGACAGAACCGAAACATTAAAAAAAAAAAAAAGGCTGGAAAAGGCCCTGGGGGGCAGGCTTGTGGAGGGAGGGCTTAGCCAGGGACAGGTACTAAGCTCAAGACCTGCACAGCTGGAAAAGGCCCTGGGGGGTGTGTGTGGTGGGGGCAGGACTTATGCTAAGTGCCAATGGAGGGGACCTGGAGGGCAGAGGTTCATGCCTGGGACCCCAGCAGACTCACTGGGGTCTGAGTGGGCAGGGGAAATGCTAGTCACATTCTCCTCCAATCCCTCAATCCTCTGAAGGTTTCTCCCCTTCCCCGCTAATCCCCACTCTGTGCATGGGCCCCTCCAAGTGTGGGAACCCTTGCCCCCAACCACTTCCCCTCAGGGGCACTGGTGTGGCTGGAGGGGACCCCAGAGGGCTGAGATTTAGGCCTGGGACACCAGCAGGCTTTCTGGGGCCCATGCGGGCAAGGGAGACACTAGCCTCATTGCCCTCCAATCCTCCAAATATCTCTCCCCATCTCTGCTAATCCCCACTCTGTGGGTGGGCCCCTCTGATCATGGGAACCCCTCCCTTCCCCCAGATGCTCCTCAGGGTGCTAGTCCTGTTCCGCCTCCACTTTTCCTCTCCCACTCCTGCCCCTCCACATCCTACCTGGTCACACAGTGATTCTTCTCATCCCGTTAGGTGTTGGATGTCCCCCAGCTGTGCCTGGTAGGTGTCCTAGTTTTTAGGAGATGTGAACTCCATGTCCTCCTACTCTGCCTTGACTCCTCTGGATTCTTTTTGTTTGGGACTCTTGGATATCTGTCTCCTCCTTCAGGTTTAGGAAGTTTTCAGCCACAATTTCATCATATACATTTTTGACCCTTTTCTTTCTCTCATCTATTTCTGGGACCCCCTATAATGTGAATGTTAGTATGCTTGATTTTGTCTCTGAGGTCATATAAACTATTATCATTTTTTAAAATTTGTTTTCCTTTTTGCTCTTCTTATTGAGTGATTTCCATTATTCTATCTTCCAGATCACTTATGCTTTCTTATGTATCATCTAATCTGCTGTTCATTCCTTCTAGTGGTTTTTCATTTCAGTTATTGCATTCTTCAGCTCTGACTTTTTATTTGTTTTAATATTTTCTGGTTCCTTGTTAAAATTCTCACTGTGTTTATCTATTCTTTTCCTTAGTTCCATTAGCATTCTTATTACTAATGCCTTGAACTCTTTATCTGGTAGATTATTTATTTGTTTTATTAGTTGTATTTTCCTCCATTTTCTCATCTTGCTTAACTTTCTCTCTGTCTATGAAATTAGGTGAAACAGTTACCCTGGTCTAGATGGGTATCCTTGTGTGAAAGTGTCCTTATGCAGTCTATATGTGCCTAGTGTCTTTGGTGGGAGAGCTGGATCTGAAGTGAGCATGGGCCACATATTCCCCCAGGGTGTGTTGGCAGGTATCACCTTGATGTGAGCTGGGGCTATTCCTATGCTCAGTGGCTGTCACCACCTTAGGGTCACAAGGTGCTGGAGCAGAAGCCCTGGAGGTCATGTCTGAGCTAGTTCTAGTCCATCTAAGTGTGCTCTCTTCCCCATCCCATCAGTGGTAACTTCGCCCCAGAGGGGAGCAGCACTGAAGCAAGAGAGGCCAGAGTGGTTGCTCGGTATGGGCCAGGGTGTGTGCTAAGGCAGAACTGTTACACCAGTTAGTGCTCCAGACTGCTCCCAATCTGTCATCTCCATGAATGCATGTAATGGCTGCCCTCATCCAGTTTGGAGGCTGTGCCAGGTCCAAGTCGGCTCCATACCCCTCAATGGCACACTCTCCTTGGCAACGGCAGCATTTGCACTAGTGTGAAGCTGTGCAGGAGTTAGATGTGCCAGAGTGGGTGCTTGGCTTGGCCTGGGTGCCCTGGGGCAGTCACAGGAAACCAGCCAGAGTTCCAGGCATTTAAATCTGCTTCTGCCACCTTGTTTGGGGAGTAAGCAAGTGTCTATACATGGAGTCACACACTTTTCTTACAACTCCACTGTCAGTCCTACTGGCTTTCAAACCAGTTAAGGGTACTCATCCTCCTGGCATCAATCCCCAGGGTTGGGGCACCCAATATGTAATTCAAATCACTCACTCCCCAGGGAGGATCTGCAATCCCATGTAATCCCCCTCATTCTCTGTGTCCCCCCCAACAGGGACACAGGTCCCAACCTGATCGCTTCTCTTTCCTTCCTACCTGATTCCATGTAGCTCTTTTTTACAGCTTTGATTGTATGAGTCTTTCTGCCAGTGTCCAGTCTGTTTTCAGTGACAATTATTTCACACATAGATGTATTTTTTATCTGTTCATGAGGGAAAGTGAGCTCAACATTCTCCTACTCCTTGGAGATCTTGATCTCTGAGGTTATTTTTCTCTTTTCTAACTCGTTAGTTTCTAAGTCTATCATTATTTCTTTTCTTCTAATTGTATAGATTCATTTCTTTGCTCTTTTCTGGCTTCATTAGTTAAATACTTATATCATTAAAAATTATGTAAACATACAATGTTTAAAGCTATGAATTTTCTTCTGGTCATAGATTTAATTTTATTTACTAGATATTTTTAATTGCAAAATTAGACTTTATTAAAAGTAAAAACTTCAGTTCTATGAAAGCACTAAGAGAATAAAAAGATAAACCATAGACTGTGAGAAATTATTTGCAAAATACATATCTGGTAAAGGACTGGTATCAAAAATACACAAAGAACTCTTAAAACTCAATGATAGGAAAATAAACAATCTAATTTTTAAAAATGGGCAAAATACATGAACAGACACCACCCTAAAGAAAATAGACAATGTCAAAGAAGCATATGAAAAGATTTTCAATACCATGTGTCACCAGGGAATTGCAAGCTAGCTATATGTATACCATTTTGTTATTCACCTCTGTGAAATAAAAACTTCTGTCAATTAATGTATAAATATCTATATAATAATAAATACAAAGTATATTACAAATAAACATAAACAAATAAATATATAAGAACAAATAATACATTTATTAGAACCACAATTTTGCACTAATTGAAAAACTCATAAATACAATATTTAGATATTGGTTGTTAATTTATAACAATTGTGTGCATGCCTTAAAAAAAGGAAAAATCAAGAGAAATAAAATGGTAAAGATACTCTCAGAACAAAATTTCTTCATATATGATGTTGTCCTCTGTGCCATCAAGAGGGTTGGTGAGACATCATTTATTGAGTTATTTACTAGATTTTTATCTATAGTATATTCATTATTAGTGTCTCTTAAATATTCTGAAATTTTAGTTTTTTTTAAATTTTCTTTGAAATTCTTATTTAGGAGAGATTATAAAAATTGAATTGATGGAAATTTTTTGTTTTTATATTTTTCTTTGGAATTATTTTCTAATTTTATTGAATTTGGGTCAGATAATTTCTAGTTTGGTGAATGTATTGAGGTTTTTTGTGCCTTAAGTTTGGTCAGTTTTTATGGAATATTCCATGGGCCCTTACCCATCAGTCTGATGAGAAGATGGTCTATTCTGTTAAGACACTTTAAGTCATGGTGTTGAAGAGAAGCTATAATAGTTGTAAAGTTATGAGAGGATTGTAAAAAGTGATTACTATCAAAGGAATTTCAACATTTACAATTTCTGAGTGGAACAATATCAGACGAGACCAAGTTTTAATCTATAACCACAGGATTGGTTAGTAACAGACAAGATTATGAGAAGATACTATAGTCAGATACGTGAGCCTCAAGGAGTAATTGAATTATATCATGAAACCATCATTGAGGAATTAGGAGAATGCTGACTACACCTCTGACCTTCCCCTTTATAAAATATAAGACAATATGCAGCCCTCATGCAAGAGGCTTTCAGAGGAATTGTACCTTCTGGGAACAGCTATGATTTAGTTAGGTCAAGGAGGTTTAGGAAAAGTTCTTTTAAAATAGTGAGTTGGGCTTCCCTGGTGGTGCAGCGGTTGAGAATCCGCCTGCCGATGCAGGGGACATGGGTTCGTGCCCCAGTCCGGTAAGATCCCACGAGGCGCAGAGCAGCTGGGCCTGTGAGCCATGGCCGCTGAGCCCACGCATCCGGAGCCTGTGCTCCAGAACAGGAGAGGTCACAACAGTGAGAGGCCCGCGTACCGCAAAAAAAATTAAATAAATAAATAAAATAGTGAGTATATAGGTAGGATTGACCTTATATCCAAATTTGGACCCAGCCTAAAATCTGTTGCCTGGCTTAATTATTGTTACTTTTTACTCTCCAAAGTGTCTTAGTTTGGAAAATAAATTATACAGTCACCCCAGAAAAAAGGAACATTGTTTTTGAAATCCATACAAAATCATAAAGGATTCAATGTACATATTGGGAAAGGACAAACATGGAAATAATGATCAAGGGACAGGAGGCACAGAATGGTTAGGGAATAAAAACTTTATCTCCAATTTTAAAGAGAAAATAAGAGCCAACAGACAGTAACTCCTTAAATACTCTCCCACCAAACTCACACAGTTATGGAATCCACACTGGCATCCTTCCTCTTTCTTGACCATTAAATAAAGAGGTATTGCCTTCCTGTCCAAGGGTAAGCTCTTCCTCTGTACTCCTGCATGCCCTCTTATTTCCACAGATAACTTGGTTTCTTGCTTTAGTGATCTCTCTCATCTCTTCAACTTGAGGCTTAACAGCATTTAAATATGTTTAAATGTCTCCTATCTTAATAATAATATCCTCTTTCCAATATGATAAACTTCTAGCTACTAAAGTGTAGTTTTCTACACCTGTTTTCACTTCTTCTTCAGCTTCCTTGCACTCATCAACCCTCTGTAATCTGGGCTCAGCTTCTTCAGCTCCATTGAAACTACAACTATCAAGGTCACTAATGATTTTCTTCTTGCTAAACCCAAAGTCACTTTTACATTCAAATGCCACATGACCACATATTGAAAGTGATAACCACTCCTCCCCACTTCTTGAAACCATCTCTTCTCTTAGAAACAGCATGTCCTGACTCTCTTACACTCCTTATTAGAGTTTTCTTTTAACCTTCTTTTTTACTGTCCACTCTTTTCAGTATTGGCACCATTAGGATTCTGTTCAGGTACCTCTTACTTTCTTACTCTTTCTGGTTATTCTTATTCATGTCAATTGTTTAAACTGTTATATATAAGCTGATGACTCTAAAGTCTCTATCTCCCACCCAAATCCTACTCTTTCCTCTTGAAGTCCAGATCATTATTTACAGCTGCTTACTGAACATTATCTTTCATTTGACTTTCCTATAAATACCTCAAATCAGCACGTCTGCAAATAAAATCATTATCTTGTCCTCAAACATGCTATTTCCCATGTTCCTCATCTAGGTAAATGGCAGTGCCATCCACCCAGTTGCTCAAGCTGGAAACATGGAAATTATTCTGACTGTTCCACCTCTCCCCACCCCCAATATCCAGTCAACTACAAAGGACTTTTAATTCAATTCACTTTGCAAAATTCATCTCTTGTCTCTATTTCCACCAACACTATTCCACCTTCTAGTTGCTCTGCCTCCTTCTAGCTTGATTTCCAAATGCTCTCCCCCTGCCATTTGCCCACACACAGACATACTCACCTACAACCCATTCTTCACATTGTGTCAAGTGATCCATCTAAATGTGAATATGATCAATTGATCCTCTTCCTTTAAAAAATTTTATGTCTCCTCATGGCCGTGAGGAGAACTTCAAATTCTTATAATTAGTTTGTTGGACTGTCTCAATTTGGAGGCACATAACCTTGAAATGGTTTTAATTTTCTCCATTCACTGCTGGTGGTCAATATCAAACTTCCTGCTCAGGAGCAGGGTCTTTCATGACATATTGGGCAGATTCTTTAACCCCAGGTAATTTTTGTCTATTAAAAGTCTATCAAGTTTAGCAAACTAAGTGTCCATCGACAGATAAATGGATAAAGAAGATGTGGCACATATATACAATGGAATATTACTCAGCCATACAAAGAAAGGAAATTGAGTTATTTGTAGTGAGGTGGATGGACCTAGAGACTGCCATACAGAGTAAGTAAGTCAGAAAGAGAAAAACAAATACCGTATGCTAACACATATATATGGAATCTAAAAAAAAAAAAAAAGGTTCTGAAGAACCTAGGGGCAGGACAGGAATAAAGATGCAGATGTAGAGAATGGACTTGAGGACATAGGGAGGGGGAAGGGTAAGCTGGGACGAAGTGAGAGAGTGGCATGGACATATATACACTACCAAATATAAAATAGATAGCTAGTGAGAAGCAGCCGCATAGCACAGGGAGGTCAGTTCGTTGCTTTGTGACCACCTAGAAGGGTGGGATAGGGAGGGTGGGAGGGAGACGCAAGAGGGAGGGGATATGGGGATATATGTGTACATATAGATGATTCACTTTGTTATACAGCAGAAACTAACACAAACATGTAAAGCAAATATACTCCAATAAAGATATTAAAAAAAAAAAAAGAAAAAGGACACAGTATGGAGTGGTAAACCCATAGAAGGCTTAAAAGATATTGATGATTCTTGATCTCTTGAGTTACGTCATGTGTTTGCTTTAGGGTTGTTTTTTTTTTTAACATATATATTAAACTAAAAAGTCTATCAAGTTTAAAACTCAAATCTCCTAGTGAAGATTAATCTGATCTCCTCTGTTCCTCTTGTTAGTCAGTTGGGTGGAGTTGGAGGAGGGAGGCTCTTGCACTCTCAGCTTGGGTGAGACCAGAAGCAGCATGACCTGCCTCTGGGATATTTCCTTTCCCTCTCTCTCTCTCTCTCTCTCTCTCTTTTTTTTTTTTTTTTTTGTGGTACGCAGCCCTCTCACTGTTGTGGCCTCTCCCGTTGCGGAGCACAAGCTCTGGACGCGCTGGCTCAGCGGCCATGGCTCACGGGCCCAGCCGCTCCGCGGCATGTGGGATCCTCCCAGACCGGGGCATGAACCCGTGTCCCCTGCAGCGGCAGGCAGACTCTCAACCACTGCGCCACCAGGGAAGCCCTTCCTCTCTTTTTAAAGCTCTAACTCCCAAGCTATGCAAGGCAGAGTGAGGGCAGACAACATTTGTCCTTCCCTAAATCATGTTGGGGGCTGTTGCAGTCCTCTCTCTGTTGGTTGTTGCAGCCTCTCTGGCTAACACCGACTGAGCCCTTCTTCATTTTCTGGTTTCTACTTTTCTGTTAAATTTTAACAGAAAAGAGGCGCTATTTCATCCTTCAGTTTAGGTAGGAGTCAGTCGCAGGGATAATATGTGTCTACAGAATAGGCCTCTTTAAGGTGTGGACAGACTCCTCCAGAACACCACCTCAATGACAGGTACGTCTTGAGGACACAGCCACACTGTATCAGGGAGGTTGTGGTGCCATGAAAATATGACGCTCAGATCTCTTGCTTCAGGGAGCATAACTGACTGGTGGCCTCAGCTGCTGCTCTTCTGGGTGGCATGCTAGGACCATGCTTCCCATGGGTTCTTCCCAGCTAATAGATGAGTGTAGTCAAAGAACTAATGAAGGACTATTCCTGCAAAACACAGACTCTTTTAGCGTGTGGCTTTGCTTGGGAACTTCCACCTGGCTGAAATTTTCATAGAACTGGGCTGTGGTCTGAGACTCTTATTACTCAGTTCCTTTCACTTTCTCAAGACCTCCTTGTCTTCACAGGTTTAAGACCTGTACCATGGCCTAAAGGCTCTCCCTGCCTTCTCTGGTGTTGTCCCCTTAATTCTTAATTGACATCTCCTTCACTAAATCAAATCTCATCTTGATACCTGCTTCTCACAGGAACTGAACTAACACAAGTGGAGCCTGGAGTGATCCAAGAAAAAGGCAGTAAGATGGCAATTTGGGACTGGCTTGCTCATTGCCCAGGGAGGATGCCAACCTGAGTGGTGTATATAGTGCATGGGTAGTCTCTGGCACAAGGTGTCCTCTCAGATGCTAAAGATTTCACAAATCATGACCTGGAGAAACTCCCCCATGGAGGGGGGCATCACTGCAGGTACACAGTTCAAGTTTTTGAAAAATTTGGGAGGTGCAATGTCTGGGGGACAGAGAAGTTGGTCAGTGACTGCTAAACTATAGTGATGTCCTATGCAAGGATAATGAAAAACTGAGGACCTTTAACAAGCATTTAAAGGCTATGTGTGAGAGCCAGAGGGCTTCTTTAAAACCTTATCTCCTGCAGTGGGAAAGCTGACACAGTTGAGTAGCTGACCAGCGATCTGAATTTTGAAGTTGGAGCTCCTAAGATGTAAAAAATGGTGAGAAACCTTGGAAAAGGGTGAGAAAGCTTGGAAAAGGGTGAGAAAACTTGGGACCCTGAAAAATGGTATGAGGGCATCGAGAAGTACGACAATGAGTATGAGAATGTTGGCTCTGTACACACACCACAGCCCCCTTGCCAATCCTCAGAGCTTGTAGCAGGTAGCTACCCTTCCCTAGTAAGAGCTAACACTTTCCCCTATACTGGAAGATGCAGCAGAGACTTCTTCCCAACAATGCAAGAGGCACCCTCCCCACATAATAGCTACTCCTACTTTATCTCCTGTGATCCAGACTGATAACCAGTTGAAGATATGCTGGGTCTGATAAGAGAAGGAAGAGACTATATACTAGGAGGAGCCACAAAAACTGGCTAGACTGTACCACTACTGTATTCTGAGGGTATTTGATCAAGGGTGATGGAATGAAAGAGTGGATAAGCAAGAATTCATTGACTTGGGGGAAATTTCTCAAGACACTGGATATAACACCCACCCTGGCAAGGACCCTAGGGGATGAGGCAAATTCACTACTAGGGTGGCTATTGGAAACCTAGAGAAATTGATGGCCCAGTTTGAGTAAAGTACAAATGCTTGAGTCCTGGAAGACAGCAGAGGAAGGAATAAAGGGGCTGAGGGATGTGGACATGCCAGCATGGATATATTCTGTGAGGGCAGAAGAGCCAGCAGAATTCTGTTTTGCAGGAAGGTCCAGAGGACACACCATTCACCAAGGCCATCAGGAATGTACTGATGACAAGGACAGCAGTTTAGTGGGAGCTCTCCTCTGCAGGCCAGTGCTACAGAGCTGACAGAGCTGGCCTTGTTAGTGTCCATGGGGATGACGGACCCTTGAGGTATTAGATGTTAGGTGGCAGCCCTTAGCACTTAACTGCCAGAAGCCAGGAGACCATAATTACCATAATAACTGGCAGGTAGAGAGGGAAGTCAGGAGGGCTTGATCTTCAGGGAGTTTTGTAGATGGTTAATTGAGCATACCGTTCCCAGGAGCAAAATGGACAGCAGCCAAAAAGGGAGCCATAAAAACCTACAGCCAGAAAAAGGAAGAACGGAGGAGCATGAGGCTGAAGACAGCTATCCCAATACAAAGTCAAAATTCCGTGCTCAGTTCCCAGACCTAAGCCAAATTTCAGATGCTGATTGATATAGTTCATCCTGGGAGGGATGGCACCTCAAGATGCAGAGCTCATGGTCCCTGTCATGTCTCCATTTAAGTCATAGGCTGGCCTCTGCAGAAACAAGACGGATCCTGGGACAGACTGCAGTGTGCCCCAAGCTCAGCTGCCTGGTAAACCTGATCAGTGACTATGAGCTCATCAGACAGGACAAGGAGAAGGTGGCTAGTGCAGTGAAGACACATGCATTCCAGGTCCAATGAATCTCTTCCCACCCGCCTGGACTGTCCTTCTTGCCCCCTTTCCCTCACTGGTGCCCGTCTCTGCCCACCTTCTCACTTTCTCTCCCCTTTATCCTTATAGTAAGTCTCCTATGCATCCAATCTTGTCTTGAGTCCGCTTTTAGGAGGGTCCAAACTAACACAGGAGCCTTTGGTATTAGTCTATGAGGAAAAAAGCCAGAAAGAGAAACTCCATCAGGGCTTGTTTTTCTTGAGGAATTTTTTTCTCTTGGATATTTTCCCCAAATCTCTGATAAACAATCTCAAGTAATGTGTTGTTTGTCCCCAAGCTATCCCTATACTCTCAGACTAGGAATTCTATTTCCTAAGGCTACTCCCGTCCACAGCAGAGCTATAAATTTTAACTACAGCAGGGCTTGAAGAATGAGAGCCCAACTCAGTTCTCCCAGGCCAGAGGCCTTCAGTTTATGCTCAGGGCTCCCATTCCAAATCAGCTGTAACTGGTGATCATTAAAGTGAAAGGAAAACTGCTGATCTTAGTCTGTGTGGTCTCCCCCTCCCTCCCTTTACTCTTATTCTTCATAGTATTGTAGGTGGCCCATGCGGGAGCCACAAGCCCTGTTCCACATGTGGCCCACCCGAGGCGAATCATCCTGTGGTTCTGATAAGGTTTCAGGATCCACCCTGCCCAGGGCTTTTGTGATCTGACAGGTCTGATGGAACTACCTAAATGTTGGAGTCCTCCCTCTGCAAATAACCTTTGCTTTGAGCTGAAATTAACAATCACTTCCACCAAGTACACCCTCACTTGTAAGCAAGGAATCACCTGGCCAGTATTGACTGCCTACATCACAGTATTCCCTGAGGCTCTGAGAGCATGGATTTATACAAATATTCATATCCTTCCTCACCTGCAGGTAGCTCTGTACCATGTTAACTTGCTGTGTGAGGTGCTTGCCACTTTGGTGTGCCTTTTTTGTTCATTGCGGCACTATTTACAGTAGCCAGAAAATGGAAGCAACCTAAGTGTCCATCGACAGATGGATAAAGAAGATGTGGCACATATATACAATGGAATATTACTCAGCCATAAAAAGAAATGAAATTGAGTTATTTGTAGTGAGGTGGATGGACCTAGAGTCTGTCATACAGAGTGAAGTCAGAGAGAGAAAAACAAATACCGTATGTTAACACATATATATGGAATCTAAAAAAAAAAGGTTCTGAAGAACCTAGGGGCAGGACAGGAGTAAAAACGCAGATGTAGAGAATGGACCTGAGGACATGGGGAGGGGGAAGGGTAAGCTGAGATGAAGTGAGAGAGTGACATTGACATATATACACTACCAAATGTAAAATGTAGCTAGTGGGAAGCAGCTGCATAGCACAGGGAGATCAACTTGTTGCTTTGTGACCACCTACAGGGGTGGGATAGGGAAGGTGGGAAGGAGATGCAAGAGGGAGGGGATATGGGGATGTATGTATACATATAGCTGATTCACTTTGTTATACAGTAGCAACTAACACAACAATGTAAAGCAATTATACTCCAATAAAGATGTTAAAAAATAAAAATTAAAAAAAAAAATAGAAAGGTGTATTGCCAAACACTCATTTCTTGAGATGCTAATAATTGTTCTGCAAAAAGCGTTCCATGGGGCTTCCCTGGTGGCGCAGTGGTTGAGAGTCCACCTGCCGATGCAGGGGACACGGGTTCATGCCCCGGTCTGGGAAGATCCCACATGCCGCGGAGAGGCTGGGCCCGTGAGCCATGGCCGCTGAGCCTGCATGTCCGGAGCCTGTGCTCCGCAACGAGAGAGGCCACAACAGTGAGAGGCCCGCGTACCGCAAAAAAAAAAAAAAAAAAAGGGTTCCATGGTGTTAAATTGATTAAACCTGAAGGCCATTAGATTGAGGTGGCTCTAACATCATGGTGACCTATGCAAGCAAACCAAATCTAAGCCTGTAACGGCCTGAAGATTAAGGAGCTGATACCTAAGGACAGCCGATCACAAACAGCCAACTGGGATTTAAGCCATAGATAATCAGTAATTTGTTTTTTACTTCTTCACTTTATAAGTCTTTCTTCTAGCTCCTATTGGAGTACTCCTAACCACTTCAGCTTGGAGCTGCCTGTTATAAATTGATTTTCCTCAAATAAACTCTTAAGGTGTTCAATATGCCTCAGTTTATCTTTTAACAATGGTTAAAGAAATTTTGAAAATGCTGGACTAAAAAATATGTAAAGGAATACAAAAAAAAATGAAAATGTTTTGACTTCAGAATTTCTGATGTCTTTAAAATGACCAAGAATATTGTGACTCTTCAGGAGGGAATAAAATAGTTAACATTTGCCAAAATTATTTACCACAAAACCCCCAGAGTCCATCCTGACGTTTGCAGGGTAACTTTCCACAGGTAATGCCTCAGGGCCTGACATGTGCAAAATTCAAGGTGGAGTGATGAAAAGGATGTAGGCTGCTGTCCTCTGTCTAATGAGTAAAGCCTTGGGGTCCCAGTCTCAAGTGGAATAGGCCTGATCCCTGCTGCTCCTCCCGTGGAGCTGCCTGCAGCCGGAGCCATTAAGACTGGAAACAATTTGATTTTTCTTTATGTATCTTTATTGGAGTAAAACTGCTTCATAGTGCTGTGTTAGTTTCTGTTGTACAACAAAGTGAATCAGCCATATGCATACACATGTCCCCATATCCCCTCCCTCTTGAGCCTCCCTGCCATCCTCCCCATCCCACCCCTCTAGGTCGTCGCAAAGCACAGAGCTGGTCTCCCTGTGCTATGCGACTGCTTCCTACTAGCTATCTATTTTACCCTTTTTATGGCTGAGTAATATTCCATTGTATATATGTGCCACATCTTCTTTTCCATTCATCTGTCAATGGACATTTAGGTTGCTAAGACTGGAAAAAAATTGATTTTAATGTCCTGGATGCATCTCTGGCAACATGAGGGTTTAAATCTAGGCCCTGCCTTCAACTTTAAGTGTTGCCAGATCCAGACTATGAGGTGTACAGTTAATGGTTTTAGTTTCTTTTTCCCAGGTTCAACTGAGTCTCATCAGAAGACAAACTCATGGTGGCTGAGAAAAACAGCTGGGCTTGAATTCATTTGGTAATGTTTGAATTCATTTGGTAATGAAGGGGAGCGGATTGTGTCCCTGGATATCTCCTTTGACAACACTAAAACTTCCAAGCTTTGGCTAAATAAAAGGTTCCTGTTTACCTGACACACCATAACAGTCATGAGTCCACACTGCCCTTTGGTTTGAAGGCCTCCTAAGTTGTGGTTTGTCTTTAAACCTGTTGCACATCCCCATCCAATGCTTAGCAAACTCTTCCAGGATGCATATATGTTCAGAGGCTTCCTGATATGTGCTGCAGCCTAAACATAACCTGAATTGCTTCAGAAGGAACCCTTTTGCCAACTCCTCTCTGGAGGAGAGGAGTGTGTCATTGCCACATAGATGAGCATGACAGACTCAAGTAGAGAAAACTGCCTAAATCAAATGGAAAAGACTTAAGTGCTTGGCTGATACAGCAAATCCTAGGATTAGAGAGGAATACCCTTGTGGGGATGTTTGTTGGTTTTCTGACAATCTTGAGGCTCCATCTGGCTTCG
Source organism: Stenella coeruleoalba (assembly GCF_951394435.1). Taxonomy (NCBI): domain Eukaryota; kingdom Metazoa; phylum Chordata; class Mammalia; order Artiodactyla; family Delphinidae; genus Stenella; species Stenella coeruleoalba. The sequence continues at coordinate 76,742,430 of NC_137154.1, forward strand.
GGGGACTGTCCTCAAATGTAAAGGCACTTGCTGCTGCACAGTGGAATATTCCAGTTGTTACAGGTAATTTCTTTAAAAATCTCCTTGAATTTTCTTCATTTAACATGGAGAATTTACTTCAATTTATATTTTTATTTATGGCTTTATTACTCTCTTCCATTAAGAATCTGAGGGCATGGATTTATTCCAAGAACATGAGTTTTTTTCCAGATACACAGACTTGTTTTCCATCCTTACATTGCTTCTTCTGCATCAGTGTCCCAAAGTGAATACATTGACACTCCTATAACAAGAGGACATCAGGACTTTCCACTTTGCCATTTTTTTTTTCCTGGAGAAGTGTCAGATGTCGCTAATATTAATTCATATATCAAGACCTCAAGATGGAGGCCATCCCAGTGACCCAGCCCAGATCACAAATCTAAACCTACATCAGCCTGCACTTATGGGAAACACTTGTCAAGGAAACCTAACAACACAAATTGCAATCCTCCAACTCAACTTTAGCTACTTTACCTTTCCCTAGAAAATAGGACCCGCTTGCCTTGACCTTGACCTTCCAGCCAGTTATGCCCTGTTTCTATGTTGCTGCTTCTAACTCTTGTTAAAACTCACTTTTGCCCCAAATCCCTTGGGCAGAATGCTCCACTGCTTGTGAGCAATGTACTTCCCCAACCCATGGACTGTTTCCATTGAATAAAGGACATCAAACTTTGACTAAACTGTTTTAGTTTTGTCAAAATTTGAGAGTTTATATGAGGAGGACTTTGTTGAGGTATCACAGGCAGGCAGGGAGAGGGTCTGTGAGAGGAGGGTTAAGGGGAAATGAGGACAGACTTAATGGGCATGTAAAGAACAACTAGAAGACGTCAGGAAACCCTGTGTGCCTGACCCTCTAAACTACCGGATTTAGTTACATGCATTCACCCTGTGGCTTAACTTCATGGATCTTGACAATACCCTTTTCTTAAGGGAAATGTTGGCACGTCTGGCTTGTAAAAGACAAGAACACTCTAGCTGAATGCATTTGCCAGAATTTTTCTCTTATTGTCTAAAGGAGATAAAATGAAGATCACAATTTTGTAGGAGAAAAAAAATCAAGAAATGAAATAAAGTTGGGGGCACAGACCCTAATGGCACCGTCCTGGGAGCCTGAGTGGAGCAGCTGCCAATGGAACAGCCCAAGTAAGGAGGCTCACCCCTTGGCACGAAAGGGAGGGTGGCAGTTGGGGCGTGCTGGAAGGAACCTACAGCTATCTAGATGAGTCCTTTCACCTCTCAGCTCTTTTCTAATCAGTTTACAGGAGGGGAACGTTAGGATTATGTGCTGGAAAGCCATTCTCATTCCTTAGTATGATGTTCTCATATCCACGAACTCAGAAGTTTTCTACAATTCTCCTTATCTATAACAATAGAATAAACCGCTCCCTTCTCTGTACTGCATCTTGTAGTTTTTATGCATTGATCTATTGTCACGATTACTACTCTATATGATCACTTGCCTGCCTTCTGTATAAAACTAGTTCTGGAGGTGCAGGGAGCAGGCCACACTCACCTCACTGCCTCAGTGCCCAGCATGGTGTGAGGTGTAAGAGCTCCGTTGATGTTTGTTAGACTTAATTGAATTGAAGATGGGAGTGGAGAGGGGAGAGACAGGTATAAAACTGACTTTCTTTTCATGCTCAGAAGGAAATTAGGGACAGAGCTCTTAGAATCATTAAGCTTCATTTTCCCACCTGCAGCCAGAAATCTGTTAACTCTGTTTGCACAGACATGCAAGCATTAACCACACGCTCTATCTCCTGTATAGCTCAGATCGAAAACCAAGGCTCTATCTCCATAGTTTACAGCCTGAACAAGCCAATCTTGGTTTGTACCACCCACCAGCTGCTTCTTGTCCTTGTCAGACAGAAAAATAGATACATGACCTATAGCTGTCACAAATTACAGTGCTCATGCTACCCAGAATAGTACAAGCTGTTCTTTCTTTTCTCAACAGTCAATCAACCTAGATGTGGAAAACCCATTAGGGCATCTTTACTGTGCTTCTCCTATCTCTCTCATCCTCTCATAGCATCCCTGCAAGACGGCCTCTGGGCCGAGCTATTTCTTTTTCTAAGTTAATTAAGGTAGGGGACAGCCACTGCTATTGATGGGAGGTGATTACACACAGCAGATTTTACCATTACTCTCTCCCACTTAAACTATTCCATCTTCAGTTTTCCAGGGCTCAGTTTCATCTAGCACTCCTAATTAGAGCCAGCTCCTACTTATTCAACTCATCAGGTATTTATAAAGCATCTACCAGGAGCGTAAGTTGTGTCTGTAACCATGGATAGGAAAAGGACAAATTTAAACGTCATCTATGCTTGATCTTCAACATGTTCACTACTGATAGGTATAAGGCAGGCAGCTCAAGACCATGGCAGGAGGGGTAGCTGGGGAAGGTTTCCATCACCTTGTTACTGTTGGTGGTATTTAAGCAGAGATTTGAGTCAGTCAATCATTTGTTCGACCAGCAGTCATTAAGTGCTCACTGTTGACAGAAGTCCCTGTATTGTCCACTGTTTTACTCCCATGTCCAGTAAAATGGCTGGATGAGAATTCAGAATTGGTGGTGGTTGAGGAATAAGGTTAGAGATCATTCTCTGTCAAAGTTTAAACTTTCTGGCTCTCCTGACAGAACTAGGAAAAGCTGATTATTTACGAACTAATCCTTTCTGCCTAAAAGAGGAAATTAAAGTTATTTCAAGAAAGACAATAGGAGTTATTGTTTCCCTCCTGGGCCTCATTTAGTCATTTAAAAATATTTTTTAGTGAGTTAAAAAATCTGAAGACAGTTTCAAAGACATCAAATTATCTGTATCCATAAAGTGCAACTCCCTACTTGCTTAAAGGAAAATTTTCTTTTTGATCTCTTGAATTTTGAGGAAAGAAGATGCAGGGGCGTATATCCTCATTTTATATATATATATATATATATATATATATATATATATATATATATATATATATCCTCAGAAGTTTGGGGACCTCTCACCTGGACCTCTTCCTGAAGGCAGGCAGGGCAAGCATCCTAGGAGTGCTTTACCACATGCGCACAGAAGGGCAATGGCACCCTCTAGTGGCTGACATTTTTCAGGACGCTTTCTGCTGCTCTCCTTGCCTGGTAAATTAAAAGACAATTTGTTCTTCTTTGCCTAACTTCGCTGCGGATGGACAGGAGCAACTTGACCAGCGTCTGAAGATTGCTTCAACACTCTTCCTTTTGGAGATAGTCTCTTCTTTTATTGTTATGGAAAATGCATGCATAAAGTACCAGCCTTGGCATCAAAAGATCTGGGATTAGAATCATGGTCTCAAGCCAGAAAAATGTTAGCTCCTTTTTTCTCTAAACCTCAATATGAGCGCTGATGTGAAGATTAAAATAAGCAAATGCGTAAGATATCACATGAAGCACACCCAGAGAAAAACAGTACACATTAAACAGGTATTCTCCAAGGGCTCACCTATTTGTTCTTACTCTGGGTATCAGAAATTTGACTTTAATAGTCAGATAGGATCCAAATATATAAAAATGACCAGAGGGGCATAGGGATTCTTAATAAATCTTTTAGTCATCTTTATTTAGTATGGAGTTAAATGCTCTGCTAAGAGAATTAAACACAGCTTGGCCTGTATACTCATTAGAACCTTCTGTGTATCTCTTTCAGCAGTTGCAGAACTCAGGCTCCAAGTTCTTCCTACTGTAGAGCTAGGGTTTGTTTTAACCCATATGATAAGGGAATGGAAGAGAATTCTAATTGGGTAAGCAGCTAAACCACTCTTTGTATGTTAGCTTCATATTTTTGGACCTTTGGGACCAACCAAAGTAAGTATTTTGTTTTTGTGATCTCGGGACACGGCAGTGCAGAGCGGGAGTTGTCGCTGTGATGGGGGGCTCTGCAGACTTCTGCTGTCACAGTCCCCCTCAGGAGTAGTGTTCTTCATGGGCTGTGATAGCAAGTGGAATGGGGACTGAAGTGGGAGCTGAGATACATCCTTCCATTTGTGCAACACTGTTACACCCACTGTGCAACACCATTAAACACTCGCAAACCACCCTCTGTCCAGAGAAGCCACCACAGCTCTACGAATCGCAGGTATTTTAACTCCCAACACCTTCACTGCTTCCACAGCACTGTAGTTTTCAGACCTGTATTTAAGTCCTGACTCTACCACATTAATATGAGGTACCGTTAATGTTGCATGGTTTTGGGCAAATTAAGTGATTTAACTGAGCTTGAATGTTCTCATCTTTGATAAAACAATAATATCTCCTTCATAGGGTTATCTGAAGATTACATGAGACAGCAGGGAGAGATGTAGCACAGAATCTGGCATTGATGTGTGTTTCCTAGATGACAACTGCTGCTGACTAATCTTACTAAATCTTCTACAAATAATAAGGATTCATAAATTATAAAATCTCAAACTATAAAATAAAAATGTTATCATTTAAAAATCTTTATAATTTTAGATTTTCTTCATGTTATATTTGAACACATTTACTTGCAAAACTCAAATATCAAGCAGAGTCCCACACATTATTGGGGAAGATAATATGATGGAGAAAATTGTGTGTGACCCTGATATAAGTCGAGGCCATAATTGCATTCCCTCTTCAGACAGTCTTCAGGGCCCCTTCTCAAAGGCCATGGTTATAAGCAGGGCTATTAGAGGTCACCAGGGACCTTGGAAAAGCTACGGAGCCAGCACAGTGCTCTGGGCTGCCAGGCAGCCTGCTTCAGAAGCTGGAAGACATGCTGGTCCTCAAGCCAGGCCAGCTAACTGAAGAACCACAGCATCACTCTTCCTCAGCCAGAGAGTGATGCTGGAGGGTGACCTGGATATATGGCTCATACTGGCCCCTGAGTAACCAAGCGCATCTTGTTCTGAAATACTGGCTCAAGTCAGTCAATTTCATGAAGAAACAAGTTGATGAGATCTTTCTCTCTCTCTCTCTCTCTCTCTCTCTCTCCTTCCCTCTTCCTTCCCTCCCTCCCTCCCTCCCTTCCTTCCTTCCTTCTTTCCTTTATCTGTTCTCCTCTTAACCTATAATTCTGAGGCAAGCGTTATGTTACTTTTATTATAATTTCTTGATAGAAAAGGGCAGAGAGGGGGATACAGAATCTTCCCACTAATCACCAGGCAGCTTGGCATCTGTCACCAGCTTCTAGCAGATATTTAGAAAGCCCTGAGACTGGTGCCAGTTTCATGACATGGTAAGGACAAAATAGCCCATTTCAAGGAAATTATGGGGAAAGGATGGGGGAAAGGAGAGAAAGATTCAGCTGGAAGCCTGCATGTATAAGCTGTAATCAGAGAGAGTATATAGAGGGATGTGATTGACCCAGTTCATTTCCTGCAGGTATGTCAAGAGCAAAGGTGTGCAGAGAACGTCACCAGGTGGACTCTGACCCAGCCAGTTCTGATGTTCCCAGCATCTCCTCACCAACCCGCCATTCGTGAGATGATGGCAATGTGAGATGAAGAAAGACAGGGCTCAGCTTCTAGAAATGAGGGTAAGAATCAGACCCCAGAGAGATAACTGGGGAAGAATGTTGCTTTCACTGATTGAAGATCTTGCTACGGTTTCCGATGCCACTCAGAATAAAAGCCTCTGCCATCTCTGGCTTCAAGGCCAGCAACCAGGCCAGCACTTGTTTCCTGTCTGCCCTCATCTTCTCTTGCTTTCCCCTCCATCCCTCTGTGCCAACCCCACTCCCCTCCTCGCTGTTCCCCAAACACACCAGACACGCTCCTGTCTCAGCGTCTTTGCTCTCAGGTTCGCCCACGAGAATGTTCTCCTCACACATCTGCTAAATCCCCTCCCTTGCCTCCTTCTGGTCTTTTCTCATGAGACCTTTTCCAGCCACTCTACTTATTTATTAATTTTTAACATCTTTATTGGAGTATAATTACTTTACAGTGGTATGTTAGATTCTGCTGTATAACAAAGTGAATCAGCTATATGTATACATATATCCCCATATCCCCTCCCTCTTGCGTCTCCCTCCCACCCTCCCTATCCCACCCCTCTAGCTGGACACAAATCACCAATCTGATCTCCCTGTGCTATGCGGCTGCTTCCCACTAGCTATCTATTTTACATTTGGTAGTATATATATGCCCATGCCACTCTCTCACTTTGTCCCAGCTTACCCTTCAATTGCAACTCCCTCACCTCTTTATTTTTCTTCATAGCACATGTCACCCTTTTACACAATGTGTGCTTCACTTATTTATTCTGCTTCTAGTCTACTATGCCTTTCTGAACGTAGGTTCCATGAGGAGGCAGAGGTTTCCTGTGCACTTCACCATCCAGAGTGGTGCCTCGTACACGTGAGCGCCCAGTGCATATTTGTTCCACAGGAAATTAATGTTGGACTTGCCGTTCTCAGCACCGTGTCTTGGGTGGGGCACAGAAACTCAAGGGACTCAAGAGTCCTGAGCACAAGGGGCTCACACAGGAGTGTCGAGGTGGGGCTTCTGATCCAGTGGGGTTTCCGTGTGCCAATGTGTTTAAGACTCAGCAGTAGAGGCCTTCGGTCTGTGGGGGGGTAACTTTGAGGAATAGTCATAAGATTGGGGGTGCCAATAATTAAGCCCCTGCCATTGGGACCCCAGGGGTATGAGAAAACAAAGCCCAGAATGAAACTCTTGTCTCTATCAGGAAGAGCAGCCATATATTGAAGGTAAATTATGTGTGAAGTTTGGAGGGGAAACTTCAGATCCAGATGAACCAAGGCCTACAGACGAGAAGGGGGCATGTGGGCCTTGATGTGCCTCTGGACCACTCCCCTCCCCCAACTACCTGGCAAAGGTCAGCACACATCTTAGCCTGGTCTTTATTGGCCCAGGTGCATATCCTGAGGCTTGTCCTGGGATTATTTTACAGGTATCTCAAAAGTGAGTCGGGCCACCTAAATGTCCTTCAACAGATAAATGGATAAAGAAGATGTGGTATGTTTATACAGTGGAATATTACTCAGCCATAAAAAAGAATGAAACAATGCCATTTGCAGCAACATGGATGAACCTAGAGATTATCATACTAAGAGAAGTAAGTCAGACAAAGAAAGCCAAATATCATATGACATCACTTACATGTGGAATCTAAAATAACAATACAAATGAACTTATTTACAAAACAGAAATAGACCCACAGACATAGAAAACACATGGTTACCAAAAGGGAAAGGGGGAAGAGGGATAAGTTAGGAGTTTGGAATTAACATATACACACTACTATATGTAAAATGGATAACCAACAAGGACCTACTGTATAGCACAGGGAAATATACTCAATATTTTTAATAAACTATAAGGGAAAAGAATCTGAAAAAATAGATATATATGTATGTATAACTGAATCACTTTACTGTACACCTGAAACTAACACAACATTGTAAATCAACTCTACTTCAATTTTTGAAAAAGTGATTTGGGTGTCTGGGAAGACGAGGGGTAAAAGATGTCTGAGGATTGTATCACCCAATGTCTGACAGAGATGCTCAATTGTAAGATCCTCAAAGATGAAGTGCTTCTTGCCCATATCCTTATTTAATCCTCACGTTGACCTCATGAGGAAGGCATTGTTAAACAGCTGAGGAAAATGAGCCTCAGAAAAGTTCAACGTTAGTCCAAGCTCACACGGGGGGTGGTAAGTGGCAGCATGGGGTCTCCCTCCAGATCTGTCTCTGAAGCTCTGTGTGTTTCTCTGAACCACACTGCCACACATTGGCACCAGCAGGCTGGGGCCATCCTGCCCGGTTCCTCACACATCCTGTCGCCAGCCTGCCTGAACTGTGTCAGTGTGACCTCCCAGGTCTGGATAGAATACCTTGTGGTTTGGCTAGCAGCCAGGCATAATGGGAACAAAAAAGGCCCAAGTTGGATGTAATGTACAACATGGTAATTATAGTTAATAATACTGCATTGTGTATTCGAAAGTTGCTAAGAGAGTGGATCTTGAAAGTTCTTGTCACAAGAAAAAAATTGTAACTGTGGTGATGGATGTTAATTAGACTTATCGTGGTGATCACTTCACAATATACACAAATATAGAATTATTATATTGTATACCTGAAACTAACATAATGTTACATGTCAATTATATCTCAATTTTTTAAAAAAGAGAATGAGGGGCTTCCCTGGTGGCGCAGTGGTTGAGAGTCTGCCTGCCAACGCAGGGGACATGGGTTCGAGCCCTGGTCTGGGAGGATCCCACGTGCTGCGGAGCAACTGGGCCAGTGAGCCACAGCTACTGAGCCTGCGTGTCTGGAGCCTGTGCTCTGCAACAGGAGAGGCCGCAATAGTAAGAAGTCCACGCACCGCGATGAAGAGTGGCCCCCGCTCACCGCAGCTGGAGAAAGCCCTCGCACAGAAATGAAGACCCAACACAGCCAAAAATAAATAAATTAATTTAAAAAAAAAAGAGAGAGAGAGAATGAAAGAAATTCTGAGAGGTAAAAGTCAAAGTCACAGGATTCCATGGACCCACAGATAACCACCTTCCAGGTGGTAATTACCTGGTTGGTGGTAATTACCACCAACCAGTCAAAGACTGGGTTGATATTTGCTCTCTTCCCATTAGTTGTCAATGAGATTTTGGTAGAAGAGTCTCAATTATTCCAAGCAAATGGAAACCCTTAAGGGGTAGAATGCCATCACTGACTTTCTGTTCAGGGTAGCTGTCTTGCTCTGTGGAGAAATTTTTAAAAACTTTAGAGACATCACTTTTTTTTGGCACCTCACGTTAATCTCAGGATGTCAAGTGTACAGCAAGGATTACTCCCCTCATCTGATGATAAAGGAAACCAAGGTGGCAGAGATAAAGCCTGCTTCCCTCTGCCCCTTTCTCCCTGGCAATTCTGATTGCACGGTGTCACCCAGGCAGACTTCTTCTCAACTCTAATCTCTCTTCTGGTGTGGATGAAAGGTGATACCCAGAAGGTTGGGACCAGAATACAGTCCTCAAAAAGTGGGGAAACAAAGAGCCCAAGTCAAGGCAGATTTGTGTGTTCTCTCTCTCAGTCTATGGGTAGATCCCTATGGTGGCCAGACAGAGAGAGCCTCACAGCATTAGAGATCCGTGTCCCTCACTAGACCGCACTGCTGACCGAGCCAGCAGGAGGTTACTGGGGGTCTCATGTCAAAGTGTTTGGCCAGCAATTCTTAAACAGGTCTCCCTCAGGAGTTTTCTCTGCCTAAAGCCTGTTCTATTTTTCTTCTCCGGAGGTATAGCAAGCCCCGTTGGGGTATCAAGTGGCAACAAACACATTCATCCAACAAATGTATTCATTCAGAAAATATTTTTTGAGCACCCAGTATGTGCTGGGAACACTGAAAGTGCCTGTGACATAAATCCTTGGGTTATGGTTCTCGAAGAGTTATGCAAAGTCTTCTTTGGCGGCAATAGCATCATGAATATGGTGAAGTAGGCCACGTGAGGGAAAAATTAGTCATTGCTGCTCTTTGATGCATTTTGTAAAGGCTGCCCTTGGCTCCTGCATTCTCCACAGCCTTCTATTACATTTCTGCTGTGCCTTAAGCCAGGGACACTGCTATGATATTCTTGGTTGTAAAGTGTCTAATTGAATGGCCCCATATTCTGGATTTTTTCTTGGACCCACCTACATCTAAAGTTACCAATTCTGGGTCTCATTCTCTAGAGGTCTAGGTAAATTCATTCAGTTTGATGATCATAATTGGTTAATGTATCACCCTTATTAAAATTACATTTCAGAGGAACATACTATACCTCTACTTAAAGGAATACCAACTGGTGGGCAATTTGAAGGACCTAGTTGCGTCATGAGGTATGTTGGTCCAGGATATATGTGTAACTCTCAACACTTATTTAGTTTAATGAAGTAAGCAGCCACCTGTGGAAACAGCCCTGTTTCTGGAGGGTACACACTTGAGGTTAAACCACCAAGTACAAGTAACCCAGAATCTCCTTGATTTCAAGAAGATCTTAACCATCTCCTCTGCAGACTCAAAAACAGATACTATTTCTCAAATTTCCAAAGATCCGTAGAAAACCAAGTAGCATTTTAGAATCCTGACACAATCTATAGTTACAAAGAATACCGTCCTTGGCACTGTACATTGGGAGTGGAGTGGACGCGGTCAGTGCTTCTACAGATGCCAGCAGACCTCTTTACAGCGCATCTCCTCCTGACATCTGTGTGCTTTTGCTTCTAAATGCCTGTACGTGACGTGTTCTCTGGAGGGGCTGCCCTTGGGCCACTGAAGGTTTATATTATATATTAAATGCCTGGGAGTTTGCATCCCCCTGGGCCAGCCCTTAAGCAAAGGACTGATGGGCCAGGGCATGAAAGTCCAGAGGCAGAACTTCAGAATTCCTCTGCAGGGCCAGGCTGAAGTTACCCTTAGCAGGGTTTTGCCTGCATCAGACAGTTGTGTGGATTTCTTCTTCCCTGTCCTGCTTTCCCCAACTCTTCATCAGTTGGTCCTGGGCCTGGAAGCATTGCTTCATTCCAAGTCTGTTTCTGGGGAACGTTCTTTAAGACAGGCTACATAAAGACAAGCAGCGTGCCAAGCCACAGATGTACTTCCAATACCGCTGTTCCCAGAGGATAAAAGGAGCAATGCTTCAGCCTAATGCAGGCTTGTCTGAAATGTATGCTACTTCCAACCAGAAGCCTCTCTGACCTGAAATAAAGCACTCCACTTCCCCCCTACACCCTGATGCTCCTCCTGGGGGCTTTCATGGCATCGATCAGGCGACATGACTGACTCCTGTGTCTGACTAAGAACTCCTTGAGGGCAGAAACTGTGTCCTGACTGTTGTTTGAATTTTAAGTGAAATGACTGAATAAACCCCTATTGCTGACACCCACAACATCCCAGGTGCTGCACCGGGCATGGAGATGCATAAAAATCACTGGAATGAAAGTATCAATAGCATTAGATACTTCTCTTGTAAAGCACAGGTGAAAGCACACTGAATATAGTATTATTTTAATTTATGATAATGCATTTGATATTAGTATATTTGCAATTTTCATGATATATTGTAAAATACTAGCAGGCTGCAGGCCTGGCGCCTGCTTGGAGGAGGAGGAGGAACGAGTTACAGTCAGCTGCAGAGAGGCTACAATTAACGTCCAGATTCTCTAACAATAGGTAGTAGTGGATTGCTGGAAAAATCGTTATTCTCCCATAATGCCACAACCTCAGCCCAGATTGCTTAGAGAATAAAGTTGTTTTTTTCTAAATGTGCTGATCCTGTAACATATTAAATGATATTTCCAAGCACAGACAATACTTCAGGACTTCTGATTTGTCCTGAAGGATGGATGTTCAAAACGCTCTAGCCTTTGACCACTCCTCACACCAAGGTTATCTTTATAAAGCCTACCAAACTCTTAAGCCATCAGCCAGATGTCATCGGTTTAAGAGAGAAAAACTCAAACATATTCCAGGTGGTAATTAGAGACCTGAGTTAGGAGTTTGTGAGGAAAAGTAACTGGGCTCCAGAATGGACAGCATCAGGGAGAAGCAACAAACTATGACAGTCTGTTCCTCCTTATTAATGAGGCTAAACGCTGAGTGAACTAATGACACAGCCGAGGATTAACAGTATCCTCTTAGTCAATCGTGAAAGACGACTGAATCACATCTTTGAGAAAACTCAATAGGCTAGACCCATAAATGAATTAATAAGAAAAAAGCTGGCATATGATCAATTCATTACTGCCTACTACTTCTTGAGCCAAAGGATAACTATCTTATTAAACAAAAGTATGAAGTGAATGAGTCATGTTGCTTACCCTCCAAGAAGGAGGTAGAAATCAATCAGGAACGCCAAGATTTCCTTACATGGGTTTGGTATGTCCTCTAAGAAATGAGATGAAACCACAAACCCTAGCAGGTAAACTAAACCTAACACAAATGAGTCCAGGCTTCATTTCCTACTTTGTGGATGCTGAAGAATTTCTTCCCAAGTGTTGTATAGCTCTCTAGGATGAACAAGTTAAAATAGGCTTCATGGAACTACTGATTATAAGTCAGTTCTGTATTCTGTTTCTAGTACTGCTATTGGCACTGGTACACAGCACATTGCAATGAATATAATAGGTTTTAAATAAAAGTTCTATGAGTGGAATTTAATATGGTACCTGCCCTAAACCATCTTATGATATTATTTTAAAATGATAACAAAATTATTACAGTGAAAAGTAACAAATGTGCCTTGAAATTTTCCTAAATATTGTTCATATATGATTCCTTTTTTTCAAGGATGGCAAATATGTGGCATGAGGGCCAACTTCCCATGTGCATGGCAAGCATTGTTAATTGTCTCTACATCTCTCTTTCCTCCTTTTCTCCACAGGGGCCTCAGATTCCTTCTCAGCACAATGCTCCAGACACTGTATATCAACCAATCAGAGAAACATGAGTTGAAACTTAAATGTCATAAGATTTTATGAGGTTTAAGAGGGAGAGATTTAAGACAGGGTAGAAAAAGGAATTTGAGAGCCATATCCTTTCTCCACAGTTGCTAACATTAACTGAATGCTTATATGTGCCAAGTATGATTTTCTGAGTCTAAGAGGTATTAACCCATTTCATCCTCACAGAAATTTTATGCAGGAGATGATGTTAGCTTTTTTTTTAATCTGTGGAATTTGGATAATGAGACCCAGAAAGGTTAAACAACTTAGTGAAAAATGCACAGCTGGTAATTGTCAGAGCTGGGATTCAAGCCCATGTTTTCTGGCTCTAGATCCTATACTCTGAGCTACTAGACTGAAAAGAACTCAGTAGAAGAGGTAGAAAACATATAGAGACTAGGAAAAAAGGTTGAAATCATTGAAATGAAAAAAGAAAGAAAAGGACAAGTGAGAAAAGAAACAAATAAAATCCAGATTTGTAAGCATAATGTTTTTTTCTAAGATCATTACTATGCTTTGAAAAATGTCTTTGATCATATATATATACACATATATGTGTGTATATATATACATAACATGCATATATTATATATGTGTTATATGTTTATAGACTAAATATAATGACAAACTATATATATGTATAGTGTGTACATATATTCTTCTACATATTAATAGTAGCGACGATATGACATGTTAACATTTTTTGAAATATAAGGTAACACTGAAATTTGACCTTTTACAACTAGTCTGAGAGTACATTTTCTGAGGAAAAGTGAAAGGTAAATGTCAGATGACTGAATCACAAAATACTGGAAAGGTTAAGGCAAAAGCAGAGCATTGCCATAGTACTTTTAGTCTCAGACATGATAATTAGTAAACTTAATTTATTCTGAGTCTGTTCTTGTGGTGCTATGAAAGTCTATTTTCATGAACAATGATGAGGACAAAAAGGCAGGGCAGTGAAGTTCAAGACTCACTTCTCAAATGTCATCATCAAGGCTTCCTCTAATGATTTAGGAAAAAAAGTAATGTTCTGTGCATTTACTAGAGGACATGCCTGTCTGCCTACTTTTTACACACTGTTCCTACAGTTTATCAGTGGACAATGGCTTCCAGAGTGGGCATTAGAAAAAGAAGAAAGGTAAAGCATTCTGAGATTCTGGACATACCTATTTTCTCTTGGTTTTTACTTCAGTGTCTTTGATAACATTATACTTAGAGAGTACTATGACTATGATGAATCTGAAAAACGAATTTTTAGTACTGTGACTTATGTAATCTCCTTAGTATGTAGAACTCCCCTTACCATTGACTATGTGGGCTATTTGATCTGTCATTTTCAAAGAGTTTGAAAAACATGAATCAATATCCCTATGATTCACTTACACTGGATAAATTATCTATCAAGTGGCACTAATATAAAAAAAGCCTATCATATAGTTGGTCAGTGTCTCTAGCTATTTACTCAGTTGTACAAAATTTCTACAAAAATTGATTCCAAAATGAAAGCTTTTGTGACTTGTAAATAGGTGTTATCATATTCATCCTGGAGAAGTATTTTTAAAAGTTTCCATAGAAACATTTACAGTTGTTGCTGTAAATAGAGTAAAGAAGAAACTTCAAGCAATCATTCTAGTGATTCAAGAAAAACAATACATTTGCCTTAATTACCGGGGTCTTTCATAGAGTTTGTGGTGTATCTCTAACCTCAGCTAGTCACACATAAAAGTAAAGACTCAGGATATAAGTCAATGTTGTGTATGGTAACAGATGTTTGGCTGAATTTTCAACTTCTGCCAGTGGTAGGGTGCTGAGCTGTGCTCCTACACAGCCTCTGGTTAACTTTCTCAGGTAAGTTTCCAGAGTACAACACAGAGGTCTGGGTCAGGAACTCACATCCGTTTTTGTTCTCCAGTGATTCAACCTGCACCCTCTGCACTGAAGGGCAGAGACTCTAACTACAGTGTAGGACCTCCCACCCAGCACCACTCAACAGAGCTGCGGGGACAGCTGCCATGGCTTTCATAAGCCCTGCCTGGCACACAATGACGACAGACGGTTTCAGAGTGAAGAAGGAAGCTGTATCTGCTTGTTAGAATCAGAATAGATGCAGGCCATATTTAGAATGTGGCACTTAGAGAAAACCCTTGGCCCAAAGCTGGAAATTGGTCCTGACAGTGATTCTATTGGGGCACTCGTAGGTCAGGCTGCCTATTTGGCAAATACTACTGTATAGTCTCTCCATTTTAAGTAAAATTTTAGTTTTTGGTTTTCTTTTACTATTCACATAGTGATAAGATTAATACTGGAATAGTGCTGGATGGGTGGCAGAGATTGTCCAAATAAAGTCAATCTGTTCTCACCAAGTCACAGCCACTGTATTCACTATTTCTCCCTTAGTGTCCCACACTCATGCCCAACTCTTGGCCTTGCTCACACTATCCCCACCTCTTAATATAAATCTCCATCTTTTATTCTTTTTTGTATCTGCAATCATTTTGAAGCCAAGTATTCTTTTTACCCCTAGCCTTTCTTGATTAACATGATTGCGTATCTCTGGACTGGGTATAGAATGGAATTTTGGCTTTTCAGATACAGCCCATTTTTCCTCACCTAGAGGTTGAAATATAAGCTTCACAATGAGACAACCACACTCCAAAATAGCTGTTCAAGATCCCAGGTAACTGTGAGGCCTCTGCTGAGAGGCAGGCCTAGGTTTTGTTCCTGGTTCTGACACTTGTTCTATGTGCAAGTTACTTAGCCACTAAAAGTCTCTGTTTTCTCATTTCTAAAATGAAGATAGTAACAATAGTTACCTCATATAGATGTTGTAAGCATTAAGTTAGATTAAATTATATACAGCATGGAAAGCATTTATCACAGTACATGGCACATGGTAAGTGCTCAATAAACACTTCTTATAGTTGTATTAAGTCTTATTTCTTTACTTTGTTGCAGATTCCTTGAGGTCAGACACATTTTTTATTCCTTTTAATCCCTGGCAAAGTTTTAAGCAGACTAGATTCTGGTGATTCATTTTATATTCCTAGTAAAATCATATTGAATTTGTGTTATTTCTCAGTCTCAGAGTAATGAGAACAGCAGAGAGTCAAACTAGGCAGCGATGTACAAAACCAGGGGCTTCATTTTGTTCTTTGGTGGATGGTCTGCCATGAGGAGTGGGCAGGGCTTGGCGCCTCAGGGAGTAGCTGTATGGTCAGAGTGCCAGATATCATTGTTCTGTCCTCCTTATGGTACCCAAACTTCCAGAAAGCATCAAACCACAGAGGAGAAATATGAGAGACAGCAGTTTGGATAAACACATTTAAATTTCTTAACCACCTAATTTTAAAAGATTAAGCTTACTGCAACATGAATACAGGATTTAAAGCCAGTGGTCTTGAGATATTTGAAGGATCATTGTGCTTTGACAATCCTTTGCCAATATGCCTTGAATTAAGTTCTTGCTGGAATTTTTAAAGCCTTTCTTAAAATATGCTTGAGTTGTCTTTTCATCTTCCAATTAAAAGGAAATTAGAAGAGATGCCAATTCAGCTGCACTTCAAGGAAAATGTGTTGACTTCAGGACATTTAATTTTGAACAATAACAGGTGGCCCTTGATGGCAGTGTCTTTTACTGAGGAACTCATTGTCATGCCTGTTGCATTTCCTAAAACTTACATCTTGTCAAGTCAACCCAACTTAAAAGACACTGAGACGTCTAAATACCTTTTCCAGAATCTTCTGGAGTCAAGCCCATTTGCTGTCATAGTGGCTTGGAGGCCAGTCTCTTGCATGGCATGACACACAAGCTTTATGCATTTAGATTGTTTTAATTTGCAGATAGTGCATTTGGTTTTGAGGTTGATTTTTAAAATTTCTGATTCAAATGTTGTCACAAAACATTTGAAAACAGACCTTTTCTGTATCACTAAATAATTTCTCAATAAGTAATAACCAAACACAAAATCACAAATCTCAGCTATATTTTCTGATCTGGTTACATAAAGGCTTTTTGATGTAAACTAAATCAAAGTTGGGGCTAAATAGATTCTCTGTAACCATTTTATCTTTTTTTTTTTTTTTTTTTGCGGTACGTGGGCCTCTCACTGTTGCGGCCTCTCCCGTTGCAGAGCACAGGCTCCAGACGTGCAGGCTCAGTGGCCATGACTCACGGGCCCAGCCGCTCCGTGGCACGTGGAATCTTCCCGGACTGGGGCACGAACCCGTGTCCCCTGCATGGGCAGGCGGACTCTCAACCACTGCGCCACCAGGGAAGCCCCTGTGACCATTTTATCTTTAAAATGAAATTTAAAATTTGCTTGAATTTAAAGCAGCACTTCCAGTCAATGCTCAGCATCATCCAAATGTTGACAGTCTTTGGGTAGCTGAATAGTGAACCTTCATTTCTTTCTTTTAGTTGTTTTAGATATGGCCTCATATCATCAGTAAGTAATAGCAACCTCTTGGTAAATGCTCATGAATTCAGATTCCTGTTTTATATATTTTGAGAGGAGGGTAGGACATACTAAGTATTTGCAAGTTCCCTCAACACGTTTTTTGCTTTACATTTGAGGCCAAACATAGGAATTCACCTGTAAAGCCCCTTGGAAATGGCACAAAAATTGTGCTATAATTGAAGCAAATAACGATAATTGTTTGTGGCTTTCATACTTCTCCAATAAAGTGTTCTTATTTGGCCAATAATTTTTCAATAAAATAAAAAATTGTACATTGTACAATAAAAAGTATAATATAAAGAGCTTTTGAGTATCTGTATTGGCTGCAAAAGAAAATAGGACAAGTATTTCACATGCACATGTGCAAACACACACACACACACACACACACACACACACACACACACAGAACTGAACTATGTTTCCAGAGTTCAGTGAAGGAAACACTTTTTCACTGGTAAGTGTAACATTTTCAAAGAGATGAATCAAAAAATTTAGGAAAGATTTAACCCCATTTTGCAGATATTATCAATCATATTCTGTGGGGGCTAAGAAGGGTAGATGATTAAACAGTATTCTCTAAATGGCAAGAGATTGTTTTTTTCTAGATTTCAAGTCTGGAAGTCACCAGCAAGGGATCCATAGAGCAGGCAAGAAGGTACCTGATATCTCCATCAGGGAAATACCACAATATGGTGTGTCTGCCCTGCCAGCTAAAATGATTCCCAGGCAAACACTACATGGCAATCACATCATCACAATAGTTGTACCCAAGAAAGCAGTTTACACAACAAGCACCAAACAACTGGGAATAATTTTCATCATAATCTGCAACCTTTAGCCTGAATAATGAAATTTAATCATCAAAAATATTAAATAGTAGAGTTCCAAATAATAGGATGACCCAAGTTATCTTTGAACATTTTCTTCTCTAAAAGCTGGTCATATTGCCAGTTAAAAAAATAAATCAGAAAATAACATGGCTTCAAGTGGACAAATAAATATGAATTTTAAAGAAAGACTTTGCATTATCTATTGCTTTCCTCTTGATTTGGTTTCATTGATAATTTCTCCCCAAGTTTTCTAATAAGTTCTGCCAAGTCTTCTGAATTTTGAGTTTTTTCTTCAAGAAGTTCATAGCGGAGACTTGAGATGTCCTGTTTAATTTCCTTCAACTCCCCTTTGCAAAACAAGAGTGATAAGAAGTCAATTGTAAATACGTAATGCAGAGAAAGTAGTGATTCTGGGATAGATTGAAATGAGCCTTAATGCCACACACACCTGTATTTTGAATCCCTTCAAAGGAAATCACTTTTTAATGGGGGCAGGTTTCTATTTTCTCAGCTCAGTATTTTGGTTAGTGAAAAGATTATAGAGAAAACTTACAACGTCGTCCTCCTGAAGTCAGTGGAAAGGAAACACTGGTGGCAAATGTTACAGGGTTTGGGGGCAATGGACCCTTACTATTCCCAACCACTTCCTTCTCCCTCCAAGCCCCCCACGGATATAACACTGTTCGCTCTCCTCGGGTATTAGGTGTGCGGAGGCGGAGGGTAGACTGTAGTAGTTACTTCATTTTATATAAGGGACTTGGGCACCCATGGATTTTGGTATCCACACAGGTCCTGGAAACAACCTCCCACGAATACCAAGAGATGACTGTAGTTACATATCTAGCAAGTGTCATCTGCCCCCAACTGCGGAGACATAGCCTATTTCCCCAGTGTGTAGCAATACTGATGGTTGGCGAGATCCTGTCTTCTCCTGTTGAAGCTCACCCTTCCCACGCCCATCTCTCCAGCTCTCCCTCAGCTCTGCCTCAGGCCCCAGGTCCTGGCTTATGCTCAGGGGCTGACTTGTCCCTGTGTTCAACTCACCTTCATTCACTTCATCACTCTCCTTATCTATCTGGGCTTGTAATACATATCTTTTAATGAGCCTCTTCATTATTTTCTAGACAGAGAAAAGAGAAATCCATCTTAGTTTTACGTTCATGATAAATCACTCATTTGGAATAAGTGTCTGATTTTTTCTCTCTTTAGTAAACACTTCAGAAATGATAGCTATGAAAGATTAAGATGATTTATCTGGTAGGGGATGCATACTATCTCCAGATATTAAAAGTAATTTTCACATCACCAGGACTAATGACTGAAAAGTTAATTCTTGAGAAAAGAATAAGTTCAGAGCAAACATCTAATCCTTCATTGCTTGTATTTTACTTGAAAGTGTTAGAACAAGACACAGCCTTAACAGCTGGGCAGGTCAGAGGTGTGCACTTCTGCACGTGGAAATGGAAAGTTAAGCAAATGTGCCCTCATTTATGGCTTTTCCCCTCCATTACAAAGAAATGGAGCCAGTTTTGATTTTATACTTGTTAATAATTTAGGAATGGCTAGCTTCAATGTAATAATATTTCTCTAGCACTTGAGCTTCCACCATGAGGATATTGCTTTTACTATGTATTTTTCATAAAAAGTAAGAGACTCAGCAAGTATGCAGGAAGTCCTGGGTGGATATATAGCTAAACCAAATCTTGCTACCTAAACCTTAAACTAAATGATAGTCAAATCCCACTTTCAAGAACTAATCCTAATGATGTAATTAAGTACATGGACAAGTATGTTCATAGTAGTCTACTTACAATAGTGAAAAAAAAAAAACCCTTAAATGTCCATCAATAGAGGATTATTTATTTGTACAAAGGAATATAGTACATCCATTAAAATTAATATGAATATATGTTTTGTGAAGTGAAAAACTATTATTCATTATATAAGTCTTGTTAACTCATTTATATAATATTACATATACATTTCTATAATAATATTAAACTATATGTAAAATTATATACATACATATAATCATCTGGAAGAATATTCACGAACAGTAAGTAGTCTTTACTTCTCAGTGGTGGGGTTTTTTACTCTCTTCTTTATGTTTTTTGTAAGATAGACTTTTTTTGTGTGTGTGTCTGTGTTCATGTATTGGAAGACTTTATATAGTTAGGACAACAATTCTACTCAAATCGATCTATAGATTCAACACAGTCACAGTTTTGGAATACACAATCAATTCTAAAATTTATATGGAAAGGCAAAGAAACAGAATAACCCAAACAACTTGGAAAAGAACAACAATGGAGAATTCACATTAGTAAGATAGGCTTTTTACAATAAACGTGTAGGCTCTAAGTTCCATGATGGCAAGACTTCATCTATTTCGTTCGCTTCTATATCTCTAGTACTTAGAAAGTGCATGGTACGTGGTAGTTACTCAATAAATATTTTTTTGAATTAGTGTATTATTTTGATATTGAGAAAAATATCATAACAGTTCATTTTCACTTAACTAATCACATAGTTTGAGTTTCTAAATATTACAAATAACTAGTCTTATTTCTTTAAAAATTAATGCTTACCTGATATTGTCTTGGAGGATTACTGAAACTGTTTAACTGGAAATCTTCTGAACTTCTTAAGCTTGATTGTTTACTATGTCCAAACTGTATTTTGAAAAGAATTAGAAATTGATTATCATTTAATTTTTTTTCAATGTGATGATATTTATCTCATTGTTATATATGTGAACTAAGTCTCATATATATAAATAATCTTTTCTATATGTATAGTACCATTTTAACTTAATTTGCTTAATATTCTGTCTTCCAAGACAAATCATAGACACTTTAGGTGTGTTCAGCCTCTCAGTGTCTATTAGAGGTTGTCTGAGGACACTCGTAGACTTTGTGGCTATCAATCATTTTGTCATGAGAGTCATGTTTTAACATTCCCACAGATACACCCTTGGTGGAGGAAGAGGCAAACAAGTTGAGAAAATAACGGTGGTGATCTCAGAAGTCCATTGATGAGGGATCCACAGTCCAGCATGATTGACTACACCATCCACACCTGCAGTAGAGACTGTGCTAAGACTCCTGAAGAAACACCAGGGCAAGACTTTGTTGTAGGATAGGATTCAGGTGCCAAGAAAGCACTAATAAACCATTTGAATTTTAGGATATATATAGTATCCTATCTGGGCAGCACTTTTCAAATAATACATTTGCTTGAATAGGAAAATAACAAGGAAAGTAATCTGCAAGAGAGGTGGTAAAGTACCATATTAACATGATAAGAGGATGATTAAAAACCTCTTTAAGGCATTTTCTAAAGGGAAAAAATTGGTTTTACAAAGAAATAAGTAGGAGAAATTGAGCAAAACACAGCATCTCCAAATATACATTTTTGGGGGTGCAAAACTCTTTTCCAGGGGAGAAGAAACTTCAAGACTATCTACTAAGACAACCATGATTTATATTTCCCAATGACATCTAAGTTGCTACAGGTAAAGCTCGATGAGACTCAATTAAAATCCTTGACTTCAATGCATTGATGCTTTAAATGGCCACATGCTGAATTCAAGCAGCTATGCACACATTCATCCATTAAACAGGTATGTGTGAGTGACCTCTATATATAAGGTGCTGTGCTATGTTCTGAGTATTTAATGAATAACATAAATAACTATGATCTAGCTGAGTTATAATAATGGGAAAAGTATGGCAAGGCTGACAAGATTCATATTCATTGTGAAGATATTGTTTAGATAGCATCCTTTTCCATGTAGTTATTTGCCTTTTATTTCACCCTCTCTAATAATGTCAGCAAAATGTCCGTATTTTTTTTAACTTTATATTAACTTTTAAAAAATTAAGATAAAATTGTACAATTGACCAAATTAACCAGAGGCAGCTTGGGTTCTGTAGAAGAGCACTTGACAGAAACCTGAAAACTCAAATCTGGCTCTGCCACAAGTTAGCTGTGGGATAATAGGTGAGAAGCTGAAACCCTACAATCTCTTCTGACAGTGAAGGGAATGCCCTAGTTGACCTCTACAGTCCTTCAAGTCCTACTAATTTATGAATTCGTGAAACAAATGCAAACTTCAACATATTTTAATGTTTATTTTCAAATTACATAATCATTTATTTTTATAATATTATAAAATATAATGATATTTAATATATTAGATATGATTCCTGGATTTCAAACTATGATTTATGCTTTAAAGACATCATTAAACATGATGACCAGAGTCATCACTTCCATCCCCCAGTTTTTATGATAAAGCATGGAGGGTGAGGACAGGTTCATAATCAGAGCAAAAGGATCCAGGCAAAGGGAATCTTTGTGTGCATCACGTCCATCTCTTCATGAATGCACAGCCTCATGGTGGCAAATCATTAATTTGATGTCTCCTTCTTTTGTTAGAGGCCACTAACACATCCAAATGGTGTTCATGGAAAAAAAGAAAGTGAAAAATTATACTTCTTTGAGAGTTTTTTAGAGATGAATGTGTGGACCTTAATACTCGTGCCGGTCATTCCAAATTAAGGCAGCTCCACAACCCACCATGCCTATGGCAATCATCCTTTTTTGTAAATTTAATATTATATGAACACTATGCAGGCTTTTTTTCATTTGCTCTTTTCTAATTTAATGTTTGTTATTCCCAATTCCTGAAACACTCTTTTCCTGGCTCTTTGCCTGTCTGACTTGCTTTGTCTGATCCTCTGGAGTTTAGCTCAACACATAAGCTCCTCAAATGGCTTTCTCTGCCTACCCCATGAAAATAGATCTTGAGCAAGCTAGGCCTTTTGTACCCTTCAAAACATGCTTCACAATTGCTAATTACTTTATTCACTGGCTTGTTTACATGGTTATTGTCTACATCCTCCTGGGCTCTACAGAAGGAGGGACTTTGTTTAGTTTATCTCAGTGCCTTAAGAGCCATCGCTGTCCCGCAGATGGTAAGTGCTCAAAAGTTGTTGATTGGTGAATGAATGAAGGGAGAAGTGCTTTCGGGTCACTAATAGAGTTCACCTGGTTTCTGAACAACTTGCTATACAAGACATGTACAATACAAGTTCATGAACCAATTGGCTGCAGCTCAACCACATGGGAAAGATAAATCTGAAACATGGTTTTAAGGTCTGAGGCAGATGACTTACAAATTAATACCCTGGATGACACAGAAGAGGTAACAGTACCAGGAAAGCCAGAAAACAGTTTTCTGTTCATTTGAGAATGGGTATAATTGTAGATTTTCCAGATTGTAGATCTTGACGTGTCAATGACTACAGCTACAGTGTGTCATACAGTTTTATAACACACAGCTCCTCTTTGCACGCACCCAATGGGTAGAGTCTGGGATTTCTCAACTGCAACATTTTTGACACTTTGGGCTGGGTAATTCTTTATTGTGGGGGGCTTCCAGTACATTGTACAATGTTTGCCAGCACCCATGGCCTTGATACCCTAGATGCCAATAACAGTTCCCTTCTCTAGTTGTGACAACCAAAAAAGTCTCCAGGTATTACAAATGCACCCTGGACTGCTGGTAATGTGGAATCAAAATTACCTCTCAGTGGGAACCACTAGTATAGTTAAATGGTATATGACTAAACAGTTACAAATTAATTTGGATCACTTTTATGTGAAGAGTTCTGCTCTAAATCTGAAGTATGAATTTGGATGCAAATATAACATTTATTTAGCAAAAATTTCTAAACAGTTTCTGATCTATAGTAGGTATTCAACAAATACATGTTTAAAAATTTAATAACACAAAGGAGTAATATGTAAGAAGAAACTTACCCAATGGTGCAAAGAAGCATTATTACCACTTGGTGGCAGAAAATTCTAATTTATATTTGTTTTGATGTACAGCTACTAAAATAGACTGGGAAGTCAAGGGAATTCAGTTGGCAATATGAATAGCATTTAAACCTTAGTGATTTGGACATTTATAGATGGCACTGACGCATAATGTGATGGGAGTGGGAAAGGGGAGCTTGTTGAGTAGAAGCAGGAAGGACTGAGTGTAATAAGCTTTCTTCCTGTGTAATGCAAATACACACTCTGATTCTGAATAAAGCACTGCCTGTCCTTTTTTTCCCCCATACCTTCTACCGCATTTCCTGCATTCTTTATGTTTCTTTTCTTTTTTAATCCTAGTAATTAGTTTGATATTAGCATTTCTTACCTTGCTGCAGCTTCATTGTAGGATTAGAGTGAGGAACACTAAATAACTTGTTTGTTATTCATTAAGAATAACAAGTAAGCCTCAGGCTTGGGAATTTTTTATGTTGTTGGACATAGTACTAGGAGTCAGTCTCCCATTCCCCACGTTGAGGGGTCTGAGGCAGGGATCAAAGCAATGAACTGAAAATGTAGAGGAAATATGATCAGTCAGCAGGGGGTGCACATATGACATGAAACCATGTGGTACAGTGCTTGTAAAAGCTCTTGCTTGAAATCAAACAGATATGGATTTGAATTCTGGCTCTGTCATGTGTCTGAAGTGGGACTTTGAGCAAGTCATTTCACCTCTGTTAACCAAAGGTTTCTCATGTATAAAATAGGGAAAATAATATTACCTACCTTCTAGAGTTAATATGAGGATTAAAGAGATAAGGTGTGTAGCTTGACATAGTAGATGTTGTACAAGTGTCAACAGCTATTATTATTGTACAGAAGGATAATTATCTACTATGTGGCTTTAGGCCTATTTCATGGTTAGTTTTAATCTGCTCTATTTCTTTTGGAGACACTTTGCTGAATATTGCTTTTTACTGATGTGCTCATGTCCATGACTAAGTCATCCAGGGAATGAAATATTCAGTGATTCCCATACCCAGATAAGCATTAGAATCTCCTAAGTACTAATTAAAATGCACATTTCCAGGCCCAATGGCCAGAGATTTTAACTCTATAGACCCGGAGAAGAGGATGGGTAATTTGTACAAATTCATCTGTTGAAGTGACCCTGGTGATAGTAACAAATTGGAACCACTATATTATATAACTGGTTCATCAGATGACTAAAAAGAAAGCCCCTGACCTAATTAGAAGCTAAAGGACATAGTTCCTGGATATGTAACTGCTAAAACAAAAAAATCTCCACATCTCATTCAATCCAGTACAGAATGGACCCCAAATCCTAAAATAACATTTACGCTCCATACTTGCCTATGGTCCATGGCATGTAAAACCTGCTCTGAAACTGACTACTTGAAGGGGATCTGTTCTAGAGCTAGAACAGAGCAAATATTCAAGAAGTTATTTGGCATTTTCAGGTTTACACATGTAATACAGTATGGCAGAGACTGAATATTAATGTATGCTGTCCTTTCAGACTATATGTCCGAAAAGCTAATGCTAACCACCAAAGTCAGTGATACTCGGAGCTGAAGGAGATGATTAAAGATAATAAATAGATGTGCTAAAAAGTATTTTTATATGGCTCATCTGACTGATTTATATAGTGTCCGTGGAGCAGATGTGAAGGAAGCAGATGTGAAGGAAGGTTTGTGCGACCTAACCACTTTAACTTTCAAGGAGCCAAGAAAGAAGACCCCAGCAAAATAGAAACTTAACTGTGCCATTTTAGACATAGACTTTATGAAAAAGAATGAACAAAAGCCATGCAAATGGGTTAAGGAAAACACACAGCAACAGGCAAAACTGATTGGAACTATAAATGGTTGCTTTAAAAAACATTTTCTCAGGAATATAGTTAATGTATCAAGCAAAAGCAAGCTATGTGAAATATGCCTCAGTTTTGTTCACCACAAGCTTAAATAGTAAGGGAAAATAGACACTTGTGTTGATTTGGTCCTCTAGGAATCAAATGCCAAGACAAAGTGAGAAATATGAGATGTATTCAGAATTATGCCTGTGAAAGATAATGGGAAGTGGCAGCAGAAGGCATAAAAAGCTCCCAGACCGTGAGGCACGGCTCACCTGGGAAAGAGGGAAAGGTAGTAAGATTGTCTGGGAAAGTCAGCCAGCCCAACGGGGAGCTGCGGTGCAGAATGCCCCAAGAGAGGTCCTGTGTTGGCTTGAACTATCTGGGACCTAAAGAGCATGGCCATGGCAGGAAAGCTGAGGGGATCCCAAAGATGCTGCAGCCGGAGGCTGTCAGCTGACCGAACTCCTTGAAGCAGGCTCTCTCTCGAAAGAAAACATGAGCCGTACATTCCCATGGCTGCCACAATAAACAGTCTCTCAAAAGGGTCTCTAGAAGGTTCAGCTGACATTGGAATCAACATTTCATCGATCTACCACTGTGATCAGATACCAGAGGCTTCGTATTGCTGTTAAAGAATTTGCTTTCGCCTGGGATTGAAATATGTGCTATCGGAAAGTGTAGAGTAATCCAAGCTATGTTTAAAAAATATAAAATGTATTTTCCAGATGATTAAAACAAATTTTAAGTTTCCACATTTTTTGAGAAACTCTAAAGAAAATAAAATTATTTGATTTGAAAGACACTATAGTTTCTATCATAAAGAAAAAAGCCATGTTGATCCCCCTTGAATTTTTCTCATATTTGTCCAACGCTTTATTGTTATCATGCATTCATCATACTTTCAGCACAAGTAATTTCTTACTGGAAAACTATAAAATCCAACTCACACTGACCTATTTTTGAAAAATTTTTATTGAGTTATTCATAACCAAATGACAAAAAGCTGCTTCTTTATAACAAGTACTTCACTATTTGTATAATAGTGTTTGTGATTTACAAAGCATCAACTGAATCCTCTCAACGATTTTGTGTGATGGGCTGTACAACTTGATCATTCCTATCTTGTAGATGAGGAAATTAAGGTTCAGAGAAGTCAAACGAATTGCTAAAGGGGCAGAGATAAGATGAGATCCCAATCTTCTGACTACTTGGTTCAATGATCTGGCTATATCAATACTATATCAATACATAAGAGTATTCCTATTTTGTTGGAGGAGGTAACATACTTGGCTTAAAAGCAAAACAAAATAGCATCCCTCCTTGGCATTTGTGTCCCATGGGGTGGCCCTGTAGCAGAGTTCTGTCTAATGAGATATAATAACAGAAATTGTTGGGAGGCATCTCTGAGGGTGATTCAGCTAGGAGCCCACTTTTCCTTTGCCCCATTCCTTCTTCATGCCTGAAAAGTGGGTGTGATGTCTGGAGGTGAAGGTGTCATCTTGCATCTGACTATGACAAAAAAATCCAGGAGAATCAGAGAGACTCACTCCTGGCAACAGTCCTGTACTGCCAACTCTGGAGAGTTAAATGAGAGAGGGAAAAACAACTGTCTTGTTGAAAACACCATGATATGTGCAACTGAATGCTAGTCCCACCGGATACACTGCCTTCTCCTAATGAATTCACTCAAAATTTCCCTCAGCAACATGCATTTATTGTATCCCTACTATGTGCCTGCTGCCAGAATGAAGCAAAAGTCCTCAGCATCAGGGATTTTGCCGCTCCAAATTACGGAGCTGATGCAGCTCCAGGGTACATTGCTCATTATAAACTGGGCTGACGACAGGAGCCATTAAATTCTCAGGGTGCCTTTTTGTGACAGCTTCTCGATTACTGACAAATAATGCAGCTCTGTTAGGTGTGCGTAATCTCCACCTGAGCTGCCGAGAATTAAGTTAATTATATCTCCATCAGGTCCCTATTGTTTCAATTTTCCCTTCTTTACATCACAATTTCTATATTCCATCACCCATAAGTACCCCAGTATACTTGTTTACTATCTGTCTTAAACAGCCATGTAATTCTTTTTGCTGATTAACAGGACACAGGCTTATTTTTACTTCTCAATAACAGATTCTTTGAGCATTGTTAAATTGTTAATTCTTTAATGTGTCTACTGTTTCTTGAAATTGCTTCTGAACATCTGTCCTTTTCTCTGAGTAGAAAGCCTGAACCTACTCGTGGTTTCATATTTTCAAATGTGATCTTACCTGTCTTTTGTCAAGTGATAATTTTGAAAGGTCTTCATGACTTCCCAGAATTCCAAATTTCTTTTCTTCATTTCTCTTTTAAAGATAGAGAGTAAAATAGGTACAATCACTAATTTTACATTGGGAATTATAAAACGAATTTCACTCTTTCTTTATTCCATATTCTAAAAGCCATCTGGTCCAATTCTCCAGCAAGTTTCAATGAGAGAAACATATTCTTATTCAGGTCTTCCCTTTGGTGAGTACTTGGACATTTCCTTTTGGAGACTGAATTGTCTTGGGTTGCAGCTCTAATCGCACCTGTAAACTACACACTTAATAACATTAAGTAAAGTGAGGGAAATTTTTGCCACTCAACACACTGAGTTCTGTAAGTTATACATTTGGGAGAGCACCAAAGATGGCATATTTTTCCAAAATTCCTATACAAAATAATGATAATACATTTAAAGAGGGCTTTAGAATTCTCAAAGCACTTTTACATATTTATCTGATTTGATTTTCATGATGTAGATGCAATTTTTATTCCCATATTACAGTTGAGGAAATTGGAGCTCTGGGAGCTTAACTTGAGAATCTCACATAGTAAGTAGCAAATCATTCAATAATAGAATCTTATAGCTGCAAGGAACTTTTACAATCATTTGGCTCAGTCGCTCACCAGTGTAGGAAAACCTATAAATTCCTAATGTTGGTTAGCCAACATTTATTGATTACCTGCAAAGATGGGGAGCTCACTATTTCACAGGACAGCCCACCACTCTGTTGGGCAGATCTTGTTGTTACAAATTTTATTTACATAGAACTAAAAATGAACTATTTGCAACTTTTGCCCATTGCCTCTCTTCCTATTTTTGAAGAGAAAATTAAATGTGCTTCCTCATTAAAATTGGGAATTGGAAGCAGCCAGCTCCTTCACGTCCCCATAATATGACACCATATCCACACCTGTTCCCTTCCTGGCCCTCCTCCTCTGGAGGCATCTAGTCCCTCAGTGCTCCTTCTGGATATAGAGTTCTGTCCCCTGCAGAGTTCCCTGCTGAGAGTAACCTCCCCACCCCCATGCATTCCACACAGCATTCCACATGCTCCACACATTTCTAAACCCACTGTGATTGTTCTACTCCTTCATCTAAGCAGTAGACCTCTTCTCTTTCATGGCTTCTTAAGATGGTACTGCCTCATGGGATTACTGTTTCCAATTAGTCTCCTTAGATATTTCTTTCTTGAACTACTTAACGCCAAACCTGGTCTCCCATATTACATGTGATCAATTGATTTCTGAACTTTTCAATGTACGACTTACTTGTCTGTCAGATTCCCCCAAGTCATAATCAGCTAGCTGTATAAATTGAACATGCAAAAAATGGAAGCTGTATAAATTGAAGTATATAAATATACCTAGCTGTATAAATTGAAGGTGAAGTGAGGGACATGTAGCCACAACAGCAAAAATGGGGCCCAGAATAGCTCTCCCTTTCAGTACCCACTCCAGATAATGTAGTACATTATTTTAGTTATATTTCATGAATTTTTCTTATATTTTTAAGCAGAAATGCCCAGTGTTCTCCTAATAAACAGACACAAGCCAAAGGACTGCTCTGAGCTAAGTGACTACATTTGGGAATGGATGGACATGTCATCACAGACTGCTTCTTTATAAAGGGATGTGGCACAGTGGTTATAATGGTTTCAGCATTTAAAAATATAATTTTAAATTATCAAGTCAAATCACCTTGTTCATTTCCACATCCTCCTGGAAACCTTTTTTATGGCCCTGGAACAGCTCAGAAATCCATTTTTTAAGCCTCAGTAGGAGATAAAACAGGGACTTTGGACTTGGCACCAGGTTGAAGGGAACAGGAAGAGTTCTTCCTTCCTCAAAGTAGGAAAACCAAAGTTTGGCCCTTGCAAATTTCCACTCCACATCAGCATCATCCTATACAAATACATATGACAGTTCAGCAAGGAAATGCGTAAAAAGAATTACTGGGATGCTTCTAACATTGCGTGACTAGATGGAAGTAATGGTGCCTACAATACTCTCAGGCCCCAAAGACCACTCCAAGATTTTTTCAAAAATGTTAAGGTACTATTCACACACTCTTTCCTAAATCTGCCTAAAATTTTATCAGGCTTATAGATCTATAGATCTCAAAACTTGCATGTGTTTATAAATACATTGAAAGATATAAATGCATTTTCCTACATTTGAGAAAACACTATGAAAAATTATTCACTTTTTTATTCTGCAACAGATCACTACTTTGATTAATTTGGGAGACAGACCAAGATTTCTGGAATAAAGATGTACACTATCACTCTGAGTTTGAGAAAGTGTCAATTCTGAACATCACTCAAAACAAGATTTGGAGAATAGTGGTATTCGGAAGCAATAACTTTTAAAATAAAGTATAAATTCATGCTGATATAGTATTTCTAAAGAGTTTGTAAATAATAATAACAAATCATACATCATTTCTCATCCTTACGCCTTACTATCCCACCACACCCATAGATATTGTGTTTGGAAGCAAAACATTAAAATTTTCTAGATTCCTTGTATATAAAGTATACAAAAATATAGATATTCTCTACAGTATATATAGTAAATAAAGAAGTATGTAAAAAGGGAAAGAACAGATGGAAAGCAGTCTATACTGTCACCACCAATGCTGAGTTGATCCCTGGAATAGTTAAAACATGCAGCACATAGTATACAAATGTATAGAGATTATACCTCAATTTCCTGGAATGAACTGTTGATCATTGCAATTAACATATTTAGCAAAACAATAACCATTGTAACATTATAGACTCCATAAAGAACATAACCGATGTTTTCAATGAATTTGTGATTATAGTTGATGACCACTGATTTCACTTCAGAAAGTCCAAATATAGCCCAAAACAGTGTCTTAAAACTCTCTTCCACTCTGGTGAAAAAGAAGGAGAGAAAGGAAATGATAAAGTGTACAAATAAACAAAAATGGTACCATAATAAAAGTGAGTTGATTTAGTGTCTTTGAAAATTATTAGATATTCATGAGAAAACTCTTTACTTCCCTGAGCCTCATTTTTCTTTTCTATAAAATGGGTACAATAATTATTTATTTCTAGGATTGTTGCAAGGATGAGGAAATATTGTGTATATGAAGCACATAGCTCACTATCTGGAACATAATAAGCACTCAGTAAATGCTAGCATAATTACATAACCACAGATATTAACATTTAAATAATCCATAGTTGTGGCAATGGAAGTGTTAAATGTATTACTTAATAAAAGATAATGCTATCTGTTAGAGTCCTTTTGGGTTTCCTGCTCATCTATACTTCCACTAATTTCCAATAAAAAGATTACAATATTATGTGTCTTAAAGGTGTCTTAAGGAAAATATGACAATATAAATAAGCCGATGTTACCAAAATCACTGACATGTCTTACATAGGAATTTCAATGCTTTAAGCATAATTATTGACCTTAAACTAAGCCCCTCTGCTTAGCCCAGGTGGTTTAATTTCTCTCATAAACTGAACTTTACAGGAATATGGGTAATAGGTTATGCTTCAGTCAATACTTATTGTAACACTGAATACCTAACATTTGAATAATGTATTCCAAACACACTTTATAAAAAACATGTGTCTATGGTGAACATAAGTTAAAACTCTTGTCACTATTGATAAATTGGATTGTCTCAGTGATAAGATCCAACAAATTGAATTAGGAAGCAGCTGTTCTCATAGTCAGCATCCCAGGAGTCTGTAGTAAGCAGAAGGACACAGCAGTGAAGAGCACAGATGTTATAGTGGACAAGGGACTATGTCCTGGCTTTTCTATCTATTAGCAGCTACGCAGTGTTCAGCACATCATTTAACTTTTCTGAACTTCAGTCTCCTTTTTTTCTTCTGAAACAGAGATAATAAAATGATGTGTGTGAGGTAGTTCCTAGCCTTAAAAATGTTAGCTATAATTACTTAATATTACAGAGGTTGCCTACATTATTGAGTTCTTCCAACCCATTTTAAAATCCTCTCATTTTGCTAAAGAGTAACTGGAGATGAAGTCTTTACCAAAACATTATTTATGCCATGGACGCATATGAACACTGTTAAGCTAACATTTATTTAATCGATGATCTCCATGATCAAAATATCTGAAAGCACATACGTTGTGAAGGCTTCGTTTTGCTTTGCACCAATGTAGTAGGAATAGAGGTTGAACATTCCAATCATAAAGGCCACAAACACCATGATGAATATGACCATGAACTTGAAGATGTCTTTCACTGTTCTTCCAAGTGATATCTGCAGAGGTCCAAAGCTTTCATTTGCTGGTAAAATGTAGGCTATTCTGGAGAAACTTAAAACTACAGCAATTGCATAAAGACCTTCAGATATAATTTGAGGATCAGAGGGGTCCCACTTTATCCTGGCTAGGAGAAAGGAAAGACAAGTGTTATGGTGAGTTTATTTAAGTTTTTTACTTAGGTAACTTCTTTTCTGGGGTAGAAATAAAATTACATTAGCAATCCAGTTCCTGACGGAAGTCTTTTATCTTAAAGGGCTTCTTTAAGTGTCAGGTGTATTTGAACTTCTGAATTTACTGAGAAAATTATGCCCCTGGTTTGCTGGAAGTTTTCCATAGGGTATAGCATAATGGTTAAGAGTACACATATATATGGAATCTAAAAAAAAAAAAAATGGTCATGAAGAACCTAGGGGCAAGACAGGAATAAAGACGCAGACCTACTAGAGAATGGACTTGAGGACACGGGAAAGGCGAAGGGTAAGCTGGGACAAAGTGAGAGAGTGGTAGTGTATATATGGACATGTATACACTACCAAATGTAAAATAGATAGCTAGTGGGAAGCAGCCGCATAGCACAGGGAGATCAGCTCAGTGCTTTGTGACCAGCTAGAAGGGTGGGATAGGGAGTGTGGGAGGCAGGGAGACGCAAGAGGGAGGGGATATGGTGATATATGTATATGTATAACTGATTCACTTTGTTATGAAGCAGAAACTAACACACCACTGTAAAGCAATTATACTCCAATAAAAATGTTAAAAAAAAAAAGAGTACAAACTGTGGACTCAGCATATGTAAAAATTCCAATACCTACCTGTCTATCTATCTATCTATCTATCTAAAATCAGCTGGAAGAACTGGTACAAATTACTTATCTTAGTTTTATTTTCCCCTCTTTAAAAATGAGATAATACTGCTTCTACCTCTGTCATCTGTTGTGAGAATCCAGTAAGTCAACATACATTCAGTGTTTAGAAACTGCTTGGCACTAACTAAATGATAGCATTTACTATTTAATCTTAAACTATAATAAAAGAAAAGAAGGCCCTAAATACATGATATCATTATTTAATTTTAAACTGTAATTACACTATAATGTAATTTGGGGCTTTTGGAGTTACTTAAACTTACTAAAGTAATTTATATTGGTCACTCAAGTCTATTTTTATCATAAAAATGTAGTAATTATTCACTTATGAGTTCTTCTGGCATTATTACATCAGGTCATCAAAAACCTAATTAAGAAACCATTATGAAGAAAAGCAGTGTGTAGGAAAGAGGAAAAATATAATTATAAATTTTTATTTGCTTATTTGCTGAGAAGTGGAATCAGGAAAGGGTACAGTAAACTAATAAAAGCACTTTCTTTTTTTATAGCACTTTGAATATAAGTACAATATATAAATAGATAGTTCTGACTTTAAAATTCCATATAATAAAAATTTTTGTTATAAAATAACGGCTACATTCCCTGTACTGTACAATATATAGAAGCCTTACATTATGCACTAAAAGTTGTTAATTAAATATTAAAAGAAATATTAAAAAGAAATAATAAAAAAGAAATCCCTATGTGATATAGCCAGTAAAACCCATAGAGATGTCAATTGACTGTTAACTGACATCTTAACAGAGGATTTGAAATAAGTATTCAAAGAGAATCTGTTTTCCCCACTCTAGGTTTCTACAAGGAGAGATTTTCCCTAAGTAAATAACTGAATCTATTTCTATCACTTAGTCACTTTCCTCCTGGGGAGGTGGAATGACTTATCTGATTACTAAACTGGGGTGGAAACTGAGCATACTTGGTTCAGCTCTGCCCTCTTTTTTCTTGAGAATTTTCCTCTGTTCTTCCATGGGGGAATCTCACATGATCAGACACTTGCTGCCATACCCCTCTTTGAGGAAGACTGCCCTGTCCATACATCTGCCTAAGCCTGAGGTTCAATATTACTGAGCCGGCTAGCTAATAAACTCAGAATTATGTCATCCACCCTGAACTTTGTCATTATTAGAGGTGATGATCTGGCCTCCGTGTTCGCTTTTGGTTTTATCTGTTATCTAGTTTCAAAGACTGGGTGAGAAAAAGTGGTGTTATTTATTGGGGGCCCTCTAGAGCCTCCAATGATTCCTGTGCTTTCAAATAGTTTATATGCCTTAAATGGAAATAGTACTTAAATGTATACTATTTTTAATGGACAAGAGGAAAAAAATAAATCCAAGACATAATACAGGCATTCTCAATGAAGTTTGGTGGTTAGCCAATTAATCCCAGAGATAAAGTGAGATGATTCTTGTGATTAAAAGAGGTTTCCAGCCAGAAGAAATATCAAGGGAAGAGGTAGAAAGCATGCTTCTTCAGATACAGATACTCTAAAGAAGCTGGAAACTGACCAACAATTTTATGAGAGCTGAGTAGTAATCAAACTGTTACTGATGTGTACTTTTATAAGAAAATTCTGCATTTTATAAACTTACATTGACTGTGTCCTATAAACTCACCCAAATTGTAGTATTTCACATTGTCTCCCAATGTGACTTTTGTCAAATCCTTCAAAGTATCATTTGCATCAATAATGCTCTGGGCTTTGGAAGCATGCCAAAATGCCATGAATCTTGCAATGAATGATGCTGCAAAGATTGCCAACATTCCAAAATCAAGCATATTCCACAACTCAAACAAGTACTCCTTGGGGCCTTGAGTCCAAATTTCTTTACATTCAGTCCATATCATGCCTGTATTAGAAAGAGGTTAAAATATCAATCCAACTTCATTCCAGCCTTGGCTCTTCAATAAAACAATAAATTTGAAAGATCTCAGGCTGATATTCAAAACCCTTCAAAATTTGGCCTCATCCCACCCATCCAGCCATAATTATCTTGTCCCCACAAATCCTAGAGTCCAACAATATCAGTGCATTACCTTATAGCAATGTGACAAATTTCATCAAGGGCATTCAATGTTTGATTCAATGGATCAAACATGATTTGATCCATTAATTCTATACATAAAAATACATTAATAAGATGTTCAGTGTAGGGTTCTTTATAACAATCAAACCATACAAACACACCCACATTCACACACTCAAAATAGAAGTAACCATGGGACTTCTACATATGGGATATTATGCAGCCATTTCATATGATATTTTAATTACCATGGGATAGTGGCCACAGGAATGTACCTCCCAGACCTCCAACTACAGGAATTTAATTGGCCATGGGCCTCAGCTACAGCATTCTGAAAACTACTGCCACTTTTGCCCTAAGGCCATGCTTCCCATGGGCTGCTCCCCAGTAGTGACTGAGGGCAGTCCTTCTTCAGAGACATGGGACTCCTTTGATGGCTGACTTTGGCTCAAGGATTTCCTGACGGCCTTGTTAAACTTTCTTTAGACTGGATGGAGATCTAGGATACTTCTACCCTACTTTCCTTCCCTCAAGATAAGACTTGCATCCCCGTCTTACAGCCCTTGCAGCTCTCTTCAGTTCTCTCCCATTTTCTCTCACGTGGAATTTCCTTAATAAAATTGTTGTACATTAAATCCTGTCTTGCATATGCTTCTTGGAGGACCTGGACTAATACACATTGGAAAATGTTTATGTCATAAACATTCAAGCATGCTAAGTAAAAAACGTTATATATTGTATGACTTTATGTTTCAAACAAGCATAGTAAAAGACTAGAAATAATTACAGGAACATATTAATAGTAGTTGTCTCTTGATGGTGGAATTATTAATAATGTTGCATATTCACTCCAAAACTTAATGTGGTACTCAGGAAGGAGCATAGGTTTTGGAATTAGACTGCCGCAGATTTGAGACTTTGCTCTTCCACTTATTAGCTGTGTAATCCTTGGCAACTTATTTAAACTTTCTAAAACTCAATTTGGAAAATGGGGATGATAGTAGTTTGTACCTACTTCACAGGTTTGTTATGAGACTTAAATAACACATGTAAAATGCACAGCACAGTGCCTGGCACTTGAAAAAATAACTAACATTGATTGAGCATTTACTATTTAAAATTTCCTATGTCTGGCACATTTTCTTTTTTCATCTGAAAAATCGTGCTTTATTAAAAAGAAGTTACTTTACCCCTATTATCTTTAGATCCCTATGCTCTGATGTCCCACCTCCTCCTAGAGCCATCTGGAGAAATACAAGCCAAACTCCAACAATCCATCAAAGGCTACCTCCATCAACAAGTCTCCATGGTCCCCTAGTTGAAATTAATCTTCTCCCCTTTCTCCTACCAAGCACCTTCCCCAAGTCCCCACATTTGTCATGAACCTTTATCACAACTTGCCATGTGAATGACTGTAGAGCTCTTCAGGGGTTTACAAAAGCCATGGTCTCCACTCTTCCAACAGCTTACTATGTGCTTTTCTCAAAATGATCATTCACTGTAGCCCACAACTTACTTATTTGTAATTATTCAAAATTCAGAGGAGACTAGAATTGAATTCATATATACTTTAGTGGATCAGATTTAAAACAGGACACACTACATGTGTACACTCATGAACACATACGTGCATGCACACAACTATGAGCAGGGGTGAACAAAATCTGAGGGCAGCCTTTTTTTGTGGTCCCTGGATTCCTGCCAGCTTCCTCAATAGGACAAAAGGGTAGTTTAGAGTAACTGAAGAATAGGAATGAAAGGGCGGTTTAAATTCATATCGTTTAGTTGTTTTCAAAACTTCTCTCCTTCTTCCTCCTACTTCTCCATCTTCTCTCTCTTTAAGATGTACAGTTTTTGGTAAAAAATGATATGTCACCAAAGCTTAAAAAATAAAATAGATAGAGCGAACTCTTCTGTTTGAAGGAAGAGTTCCCATCTTATTTCCCCTGTGGACCCCCAGGAGCTGCCAAGCATAGATTGAAATCCCCCATCTAGTCCAACTTCTCCAGCAAGCAGGGGACTTCTCCACAGGGTTGAGCCTCTTCTTGAATTCGTCCTGAATGACTACTTCTGAAGACGGCTCATCCCATTGTTGACTTTTTAGGAAGCATCCCTTCACTGTGGACCTGTTAGTGCTAATTCTGCCCTTGAGAGAAGAGAATGAGTCTGCTCTCTCTGCCTTTAAATTTCTTAAAGCAAAACAGAATAAAACAAAGCACAAACACCTGCACACTCATTAAATCTATGCTTCTACAGCAGAGGCAGGTTTCCCACAAAGCTAATAAAATTTAAACTTCAAGATGTCTTATCTGCCCAGGCTCCTCCTAGGGCTCTGTTTTGTCTTCTTTTTCTCTAAATGGGGCCCTCCAAATAACTAAACTTCAGGTTCCACAATCCCAGGGTTCTGCCCTACCTCCACCCTCCAGAGTAAGCTTCTGCAGTTCCCACAAGTGCTGTTCCCTGGAAGAGCCACTCCCTTTTCTGGTTGCTTTCAATTTGTGATGCTCCCTAGTTTGCCAATTGCCTGCAGATGGGATGTGGCCAGAGTGTGGAGCAGGAATGTGATTACGGCCCTTGCCTGCAGTCCTCTCCTTCTGTTGAAGGGTCAATCCAGCATTGCATTTGCTTCCTCAGCAGCTCACACTGTTAGTGTGATGTTAAGTTAAAAAGTGCTCCTTAGGTGAAGCGTCATCAAGCGTGTCTCCCCCCTCCCTGTGTTCCTGCTACACTTCTCATTGGTTTCAGCTTGCCCTTCAGCCTTGTCAAGATCTCCTGGAATGTCAATTCCATCATCCAGCCTTTCAACATTTTGTCTACTAAAAATTATATAAATTTGCTTTCTGTGACCAATAATGTCAGTCTTTTCCCTCAAGCCAACTAGCATCTTGACCTAACTAGTCCACTTCTTATTAATATTTCCAGAAAGTACAGCAACTGTCTTTCAAGAATAACTTCAAAAAGAAAAATAAATACCAGTGTCAGAAATTGAACCAGGAGTCTAACATATGCTACAAAGTATCAGCTGTCCATTCTGAGTTGTTCCTTGTCTTCCCTTTAAATGAATGCTGTAAGATCATCTCTGAATCTCAACCGTAAAGGTTATCCAGCCAGTTGTTCCAAGGAAACGGCTTTTATTCATAAAATTAAAAGTTAACATTCTTGGTTTAGGTTTCCAAGTGAAAAAGGAAAAACTTCCAATGTTTATATTAAAATATTAGTATGAGGAGAGTCAATTAGTTTTGATAAAGAATAAAATGTGCATTCATTGTATTTAATCCTCTTACATAAAATTTAATGTTTTCAAAGTTTAATCTTGAACTGAAGTGTCATATCTTGCTTAATATGTTTTCAGTAGGAAATAGCACTTCCATATAAAACACATGAACTCTTAATGAAGAGTTTAATAGTAATCATAGTTATCTGAAATTTATTAAACATTTCCTATGTGCCAAGTGCTGTAATATGTACTTTAAACATACTAACATAAAACAAAACCTATAACATATAGGCTCTTAGCTTGAGGTAAAGGCAATGTCCAAATGATTATTCTTATTTTAAATCAAATATTCAAAATGAAATGTAATTTATTTCTTATAGCATTATGTTATAAGGTAAATATCAATTAAATTCGAAAAGAAAAAGTGGAAAATCAAACTCTTCTTTATCTAAGGTTTACTTCAGTGATGCAATTCACATGTTAAAACACTATATTTCTCCTTGGAACATTTCCAGGAAATGAAGAGATTCAGAAGTTTTGAGTAACTCTCAATGCTGTTGAATTACCTCATATGCATTTAAAACGATCATATGGTAATTTGTATAGTGCTTTGTAGTATTTCAATGGATCATCCTATCAGCCCCAGTATGAGGAAGCCAAGAAGACAGCCCCTGCCCTAGAAGTGATATAAAACTGACTGCAGATGCTTCTCCAGATCACTGAAAGAGAACCAAGCTTATGGGCTACCAATGGTTTTGTATGAAGATTCCTTGGGCCTTCTTCTCTTGACACTCTCCACATTACACCCTAGGTGACTTCATGCATAGTCAGGGCCTTATGAAGATTGCTGAAACTTTATCCACAGCCTGGCTTCTCCCAGGGGTTGCATTTTAGCGGACATCTTCAACTGGAAATCCCATGGGCACTTCAAAGTCAATCACAACCCAAACTTACCTACCAGCTTTTCATTCTCCCAGTCTCAAGCATGATCTTCCCTCTATATTCTTCTTCCTAGAGACTTGCAGTCACCACCTAGTAATCCAAGGCAGAATCCACAGTTCTCCCTTTCCATGTACAATACATCACCAAGTTATTTGAAGCGTATCTTTTAAGAAGCTCTCAACTCCTTTCCCCACGCCCTGACTTCTGGCACCATGTTCCTCACAGGGATCACTTCAATTGTCTCTCAGCCTCCACACTCACTCCTCCCCAAAGCCACCCTCTACCTCACAACCACTGTGATCTTTCTAAAATGTGATGGATCACATCACCAACAGCTGAAAATCATCCTCTGGCCATGTCACCACCCTTATCTCCCATCACCCACATCCATAAGTGAACCTGCATTATAGCCGGACCTAACACATGACTTTGCAAATGAGGTGCCAGCTGTCGACCTTTGCAACCCCTGGGAGCAGCCAGGCTGTGGATAAAGTTTCAGCGATCTTCATAAGGCCCTGACTATGCATGAAGTCACACCTTTGCATCTAACATTTTGCATCCATACCTCGTAGTGTCCTTACTCCCCATAAACACTCTGTAGGATTAACATGTCCTTATCTTCAAAGTCTCAGATTGAACATACTGTTCAGGGAGGCCTCCTTCGTCCTATCCATACCCCACCCCATTCAGATTTAGATGCCCAATCCATGTGTGTTCATAACACCCTAATAGCTCCTCAGTTACAGTATGTGTCACATAGGTTTTCTTTATTGATTTACTTATTGACCTGTCCCCTCCCCCCAGACCTAACTT
This sequence comes from Stenella coeruleoalba, assembly GCF_951394435.1. Classification (NCBI taxonomy): domain Eukaryota; kingdom Metazoa; phylum Chordata; class Mammalia; order Artiodactyla; family Delphinidae; genus Stenella; species Stenella coeruleoalba. Next base: position 76,782,360 of record NC_137154.1, read on the forward strand.
CCTTGACTATAAAGACTGCATTTCATTCACTTCAGTATCCTCATTATCTAATGAGGGCACTTTGTTAGACAGCTATTAGGTAGGTAATAGCTACTGACTTTATTCATTCATAAATATCCAATTGAAATATCTTTCATTTGCATTATATTTAATGACAAGCCATATGGATGAGTGATTCTAAAGATAAATAGCATAGTAATTAAGACCACATTCCCTCTGTATCACTTAACATCTGGGAGATCTAAAGCAAATTACTTAATCTTCACATTAATGCTGTAGTGTAGACATTATTATATGACAGATTGGACCACTAAGGCACAAACAGAGTGTGTGATATGATGTATGTAAAGTGATTTGAACAGTTCTTGGTACATAACAAATGTTCAATAGATGTGAGTGGCTACTACCTTCAGTTCCTATTAAATTGCAACATAAAATCATGTGGTTATTTTTAAACTTGAAGTCACAGCTCTCCTAAAACATGAATGGCAGTTTTTCGTCACTGGCAAGGTTTGATTCATACTATCCTGTTCATTTTCTTCCTGAGTTTTTCTTAGAAATCTAAAAAGCACGTGACATGTGAGAAGACTGTGGTACTGATAATGAACCCAAGATAACTGTGCTTTAAAAACAACAACAAAAAAACATGCTATGTGGAACATTGTATCATGCTGTATACATCTGTATAACTGATGTGTGAGGGAATCAGTGTCATTCAGTCCTACTGCTAAGGCTGTAAAAATAAGTGATGACAGAAAAATCAGTCTTTACCTATTACCCAGGAAATAATGAGCATCTCCATCCATGAGAAGCAGGAGGTTTTCATCCTGAACAGCTGTTTTGCATTATCTGTGCTGGTTTCATTAGGAAGGAGTTTGGTGCCTTCAAATCTGTCAGCTGCATTCATGACTAGTAGCCCCAGAAAAATGGTGAAGGAGGCTGCATGTGCTACAAACTTCATGAATGGGCCACGCATTATCTTCCCCATCTGCCACAACACACCAAAAGAAAATCTTAGCTTTGTTCTGTACATTTTGCAAAACACACATGCGTATACACAAGAATAAATATCTGTGCACTCCAATCTTGTCCTAAGATAATTATGTACCTTTATATAACTAATAATAGAAAAATAATTCCTTATGCTGATATAAAATTTTGGTCATGTTGCTCAGCTACATATGCTGATATTCTGGATTGATAGTTAAATAAATTAATTTCTATTAAATGTTATTTAAGTTCTTAAGATATTACTGACAAAATATTTTATGAATATAATAATGACAAAAGGCAGAGCATAGTATCACCATTACTCATAAAAAGAAAACTAATTTAGTGGGTGTGAAGTATTGAGGAAGCAGCAATGAAAATATTAACCTGAATCTGCTTTACAGTGTATACACCCTTGGTTGATGTTTGTCTGCTTGTTGTCCTCATGTGCATTTCACTGACATGGGTGCAAATCAGGCTTCAAGTGATGCTGTAAATGGAGTAAGAGTCAGGAGTACCAAGAAGAGAACTCCCAGCCCAGGACGGGACAGCAAGGCAGTTCCCATCACGTACTGGAAAGACGTCCTGGAATGACACTGGATTGAAAAAAGTCCAAGTGTCTTTTTTTTTTTTTAACGTCTCTAAATCTTTAAATATGGGATAGGAGCAAAAGGTTAAAACATTTGGTCTCGCGTTGGGAAGGGAGTTTTGAGGAAGAATGGGTGAATTCACTGGAGCTGGCCCAGGCGACAGAAACCAAGTAGGGGGTGGGTTTCAGGTGCAGAGGCTGGAAACAGGGACTCAATGTGAGCAGTTTGTAAGGGTGGCTGTAGGGTCTTCAAACTGTTTTTTATATTTGCAGAAGCCTATTGGAAATCACTTTATATTTGCTGTTCATAGGCTTCGGGAAAAGGTTTAAAAAAAAGTTTTGTGGGGTTTTTTGGCTAGAATTGCATCAGTGTGGTAAGAAATGCAGATTGGCAATTACATACCTCTCTGGTCACATAACCAACACATTTTAGGTTCAGGTTCCAGTTTCATTCCCTCATTAGCTGAGTAGCAATGAGTGAATTTCCTAAATTATGTGAAAGTCAGATTCTTCATATGAAATACGGAGACAATAAAAGTTCTTGTGCATCTATAGTACAGGAATCATTTCCATCTGAGATGCACGAATCCTAGCTGGGGCAGAGGGATGGTGTGTGCCCAGGATGTGTCTCAAGGGCTCTGTGTATCCCCTGTAATGGTTAACAAAACTCAAATACAAGTATGCAAGAATTTTTTCTTAGGAGAGGGCCAATAGCTTTCGACAGCTTTTCAAACGAGCTTATTATTACAGAAAAATGTAAAAATTAATAATACCACCAACACTTGGCCAGTACTTTTATGTACTGTTTTAAGTGCTTTACCCTGTTAATTCCATGATATAATTACAATACAAAGCGGTATATGCTGCTGAAATGCCCATTTTATGGATGAAGAAACTGAGGAAGTGAGGTCCAGAAACTAGCTTAAAGGTCACACAGCTTATAAGTGGTAGAGCTGGAATCTGAACCCAGGCATACTTGTTTGAGTTAATGTTTCTATTTGGTTTACAAAACAAGTTCATATTTTCTCACTGAAGTACATATATATGTAAATTCTTAGAGAACAAACGGTTCTAAGATTTTAAAAAGCTAAATGCTATAATGGAAGGAATGCAATCAATGTTCTCTGTTCCTACACACTTTATCTGTCTATATGGTTTTCAAAATCATAAAAGTTAGAGCTAGGATGAATCACATAGTTTAGTCCCTTCTCTCTTGATATTTAGAATCTTAGGTCAGGCAGAATATCAGGGTGTGTATGTGTGTGCATGCATGCGTGTGTGTGTGTGTGTGTGTGTGTGTTTATCTAGATCAATAGATCAACTGCTCTATCTATCTAGTTTTAAGCCAATGGATCTATACAGTTAGATATATTGCAGGCCCAATCCAAGGTTACTTTGTAAAAGGTTGCTGTAAAAACGTTGTCCAAAAACCATACTTCCATAAGTAAATGCTCATTAGATTGAATCAAAGAGTACTTTCTGTGTTTTTTTAAGATCTTGTTTAAATAGAACTCTCAAATAAAGTTAAAACAAATGGGAGAGAAAGTAGGCTTGATTTTTCTCTTGCCTATTGTCCTTAGCAATGTTTTCTAAAAAAATATGGACTATTAAAAACTGAACATTAATGCGACTTTAATTTCTTTTTCTATGGTGTGCCACATATACAATTTTAATTCTACATTTGCTTTATATGCAATTTATTGTAATCATGGCTATTTAATCATGTTTTATATAAGATTTAATCAAGTGTACAAGATTTATTTAATCATTTATTGCAAGGTTCAATATCTTCCTGGTGAAAAGAGCTATTATTATAAATATTAAACCAATTTTTTAAAGTTCTCAGTTTATTTGACTGTTGTGGAAAACTGGGATTGGGGCATTGACTATTAGTAGTAAAATCTATGGAAAACTTATTTATTCCCTGTTTTGTTCAGGAGAGAATCAGAGGTGGCCTTCAAAATACAAAATTACGAAAAACTCAAGAGAGCACAAATTAAAATAGGAGAAGGAGAAGAGAAAAGGCTGGAGACGTAAAACGGGGTGAGAATAAAGCTACGCACATTAGAGTGTGCCTCAAGCCTGAGAGGTCTGGAACTTGAGTTCAGCTGTCTGGACACATCTAAAGTCAACGTTCAGTTATTCAGGGCATGGTATCTGATCTGCCCCTTACTCCTGACCTGCCTCACCTTCCTTCTTCCCTGGGTTCCTGGTTCTTACACAATATGACTCCTTTATTTTATTCGGAAGGGAGAGAAGGGAATCAAACCAGGTACTTTTGTTGCTTACTAAATATATACTACCAAACGTAAAATACATAGCTAGTGGGAAGCAGCCGCATAGCACAGGGAGATCAGCTCGGTGCTTTGTGACCACCTAGAGGGGTGGGATAGGGAGGGTGGGAGGGAGACGCAAGAGGGAGGATATATGGGAATATATGTATAGCTGATTCACTTTGTTATAAAGCAGAAACTAACACATCATTGTAAAGCAATTATACACCAATAAAGATGTTTAAAAAATAATAATAAATAAATAAAATTTAAAAAAACAAACACATAAACAAACAAAAAGATGGTTGACAGGAAACTAAAGTGGTGTGTTTGGATAATCATATCTTCTATTTCTTATTACAAATCACTGAGAGTTGTGTTTCTCTTTAAACTAAAGGAGATTCTGGTACCACTCAATGGACTTTAGGAACTGAAGTGAGTTATTCATTTTAGTAAAATTTGTCATCTATATATTCTGTGATGTAAACAGATTTCTAAAAAATAACTGTAAAGAAAAATTGAACAAGGTGAAAAACTGATGTACCTGGAAAAATGACTGAAAGAAATACCTGCTTTTAAATATTATACCATACTCTTTTTAAGTATTTACTGATGATCAAATAACTATCAAATACCAATAGTAGCAGAAAATGTTGAAGATAGCTTAAGTCAAAATGATTTGAAATCACAGCATGACCTATTTTTACTATAATGAGTATAAAACACATTTGGGTTATGGTGGAAAAAGAGAACAAGTAAGGACAAAAAGAATTTCTTAAAGAAAAGAGCAGACTTGAGGAAAGAAAACCAAACTTTAAATAGAAACAAGGACTCTGTCAAGGTGCATATGCCTGCAATTTGATCTCGCTTAATTTTCATGGATGCTTTGGAATTTTTTAATATTTTAAATAATATTTTAAATAAAAGCATCAATATAGCTTGAGCAATCTCCCCCCGTTTAAAAAAATCAATTCTCTATACTGTAAATAATATTTATATATATTACCAAAGGGAAAAATGTAAAATAGATTTTATCATCATGCTTCAAACATTAAATAACAGTAAAATAGATTTTACATATGAAAAAAAATACAGTGTCCTTGACAGTGTCCTTTTAATTTGATTATTTGCCTCAGGGTTCATAAACGAGGGTGGAAAACATGGCCAGGAAAGAAGAAATAGTGAAGGAAATCAGGTTTAATTAGGATTCAATCAAAATTTAAGAAATGTGCAACTCTAAGGACTGCCAAAACTAGTCTGTCAAAACACCAAACACTCTGGAAGGCATTATGCTTTTGAACTCACTGGATATGGGGAGGCACAATTATTCACCTTAGAAGAGATATTATAATTTAACTGATCACAGAGTAATAACAAGGATAATTCAGAACGCCCCCCCCCACTTTTTCCCCCAACTTGTAATTCAGGTTAAATCTCTGAAGACCCAGGAAATGTGAGTAGAAGCAGAACAGAGACTACATACATAGATGTAGCTTATGTTCTAGTAAGGAGAATTAATTCTTTTTTCAAAGTGAAATCTGTCATTCCTATGAAAAAGGGAAGAAAAGAAAAATCTTAACTTCCTAGAAAAAAATCCATGCTATAAATTTCTAATTCTAGTAAATATAACTATTTTCATTTTATTTTCCTCCTTTATAATTTACTTATAAATATATAAGGCCAACTTTTGGCCTTATATATTTAAGGGAAAAACATTTATAATGACAGATTTTACCCTCAGGAGAAAATGCCAAGTTTCCAGCAGTTCCTATCATCATCAATGGAAGTAATTATGAAGTTCCCACTATGTAAGGCTTTGCACCAGCTTCCTACCATAAGCCACTTAATAACATTCCTATAAGGTTAAAGCACCAAATATATGACTAAGTAATAATAATAAGAAAATATGTAGGTAATGGTGATATATGTCTTTGCGCCCACATGTTACAAATATTTGAAAATGAGTCATGCCCAGATTTAACAACAGCAAGTGATTCAACTGGCATATCGACATGGCACATAAATAGGTGGTCCAGCAGACATTTCAGTCACATAGCTTTAGAGTTATTTCAGTCTGACTCTAAGAGTTGAAACTTTGACAATTCCAGAAATGTGGCTTCAAAAACATGCAGAATAAGATTGTTGGCAATGCAGGGCAGACAAATCTCTATGCCTGTTAACAGAATGACAGGTCAACATTTTCCAAACTTCTTCGGTCACACTGATGAAAGGCTAGGTCCATCTGAACAAATTAATTTCATCAAATCCTGGGCAGAGTTTGCAAAAAACAAAAAAAACCTAAAAAACAGGCTATCTTTGTTGTCAGGTTACAATGTACTCTGTCCTTAAAACAAATAGTCTTCATTGAAACAAGCATTATAGTAATATTTACACAATTGCCCTTTATTTATATTAAGATTTATCTGGTCATATTCGTTAAAATAAATACAAAACAAAAATTTTCATCTCAAATTTTGCCAGAGGAGAAATAACAAAAGAAAACATGTTCTTTTAGGGTGTTATTTGAGATATCTACTCAATGCATACCTCATCAAAAATGTAAAAATATATGCATAGGTGTAACTAGAGAGAAGACAAATAGGAAATATACTGAGGTTTTCTTTCGCATATTAACAGTGGTAATATTACAGGTGAATTTTCTCTTTCCATTGCTTTCATTATTTCTTATAGCAAATATATGTTATTTTTATAATAGTAAAAACAATAAGATTATTTAAACCCAACTCTGACTTCCCTGAAATTTTTATTTGGGAAATAGAATTTTCTTTGCTTAACTGGCTCTGATATATAAACCAGATACACTTCTAGGAGATAACAGAGGTGCAGGCTTCACAGACATACCTTGCTGCATGGAGCAAACCAGTAAATGAGAGCCAGGAAAGGCAGTCCGATGGCAACGGCGAGGACCACAAGAAACTTGACTGCCGTGGTCTGCTGCCGCAAACCGGAAAGGTTCTCATACCATATGGACAGAAGCTGCTGTTGACAGTTTGGATGAGCTACAAACTAGCAGGGGAGCGACAAAACATTTAACAGCTTGCTTAAAGATTCAGCATAAACTCTTTTCTTGCATTCTAATATTATGTTCTGTTCTTGCCCATGAAAAATATTGTTAGAATTAAAGAACAAATGTAAAATATCTAGCAGGCAGGTATTAAGCAAGATGGCAGGGGGTTCTAATATGTATTACATAAATTCAAAGATTCCAACTTTTGCTTTATGACTAATGGGTTTTCTTTCAAAGCACAAACAAATTTTGGAAATTTAATATTGGAAAATGATTCATCAATATTTTACAAAAGGACTTTTATGATTATATGTTTTTTCCATCTAGAAGGAGTGATATAAAGATCCTGCTAGATCAGATGTCTAAATACTTTTTTTTTAAAGTATACGACCTTTTCTGCACTGACCTAAAATGCTAAACTTATTTTATACTAGGCTCCCATTGCATATGGGTCTTTTTCTGGACTGCCTATTCTATTCTACTGATATTTCTTTTTATTCCTGCACCATAAACTCTTTCAATTAAGAAAACTTTATAATTAAATTTCACTCTTAATTTTTCAGAATTTTTTATTCTTACATATTTATTGCTTACAAATGAACCCTATATATGACAGAGAGCTGCATTATTTAATATACAAAAAGCAACAACTCAAAATAACAATTGGTAAAGAATATTAAAAATTAGACAAAGGACAGGTTATATAAAGGAACTAAAAATGTTTCTTAAGGATGGTTAACCTGGAAGATAATTAAATCAAGATACAATGTTTGTCTTCTCAGAATGGTAGGGTTTAATAATACCCATTATGTAGCACAGGGAGATCGGCTCAGTGCTTTGCGATGACCTAGAGGGGTGGGATAGGGAGGATGGGAGGGAGGCTCAAGAGGGAGGGGATATGGGGACATGTGTATGCATATGGCTGATTCGCTTTGTTGTGCAACAGAAACTAACACAGTATTGTGAAGCAATTATACTCCAATAAAGATCTATTTTAAAAAAATAAAAAAATAATAATACCCATTATGAGTGGAAGAAATAATCCCTCTCACATACTGTTGACATGTGTAAACTGGTGTACATTTTTTGAAGGGAAATTTAGCAAATGTTTTGAAATAACAAAAAAAATAAGGAAAATAATAAACACCCTTAAATAGTAAACTGACTAAATGAACATAACAATATAAATAAACATAACGATATGCAGCCTTTGAAAAGATTAAGTGGACTGATATGTGAAGATGTCCAAGGTATAAATTTATGGAGAGAAATATAATATTGATTAACCACTCTCCATTAAGAATTGAGAAGACAGAAAGAGGGCATGTCTATATTGTTTGAAAGCTTACCATAAGTCTGTGTTACTTTTATTAGAAAACCTACCTTTAAAAACTGTTTTTTTTTAAGATATCTTACATAACCTAAGAAAGCAGTCAAGGATAGGGGGCACCACATGAAGACAGAAATAAAAATACTCCACAAATAAAGATGAAGGAGATTCAAATGCTCTAAAGAAGGAATAGAAGGCATTGGTCTGGAATTGGAATATATTAACAAATGGGAAAACCGAGTTGGGTCTTAAATAATGATGTTCCTATCCTATAACAAATGCCTTGTAGTTTGAACACACAAAGTCATTTTTGTATCATTAGTTAAGTAAAAGAAAGTGTCAATCACTGCATAAACAAGTCTAGGTTTTAAAGACTGGCATTAGTGTAGGTTAAATGCCTCACAACCAGGCACTTAGAATTGTTAGAGAGCCTACCTAGTGCAATTAATTAGAAAAAAACAGCTCAATCTAATTATGCCAACCCTTCATCCTGATTTAGCACCAATAAAAACTGAAATAATGTAAAAGGGGCTTCAGGCCTGACCTTACTTTTTTTACGTCATATTTAATGGCAAGTTTTAAACGGCTGAGATTTGGACGACCGTGATCTCCACCACTGTGGTGTATTTCAACATCCCCATTCAGAATGGCCTCTACTTCTTCGGTATTTCTGCACAGATCGAGGAGTCCAACAACAAAATCTTTGCACTGCATTGACAGTTTTTTGTAGTCATTCTAGGAAAGACAAAGCAAAGCAAAAAACAATAATGTAGAAGTAGCAAATTTTACTATGTTATGCTGCAGAATTTATCAGTGATTTGATGGTCTGTAGAGGAAAAAAACTCTATTTTTAGGTTTACTATTCTTTTAACATCTTCAATTGCTGTTCTGCTGAGCGATCTCTGAAATATCTTAGCACAATAAAGATTTTCTTTATATTCTGAAAGAGGAAATTTGTCTAAAACATAACCAAAGTTATCAAAAAGTACTGCACTGTGCCAAACTCATCTGCTGATTCAGGAGAAATATAAAGTAAGCAACATTTCCCACGGCATGCTCATACTATTTTGCATACATATAGCTCTTATGTTCATAACTTCATCAGCTAGGCACGTAATATATATTTGCTAGACAAAAGCAAACATATATCACTTATCTATTTACTAAATTGTTACTGAGGAATTTTATGTACCAAACACAGGGTCAAAAGACAAGATCTAATATAAAGTCTGCAAATTGAGATTCTTCTTTGGAGAAAAGGAAATTTAATGAAAATGCTTTCACTGTAATTTACTGCTGATGAACTAATGGTATTTTGGGAGGATTTAGAGAGTACAGATCTTATTTAAACACCAAAAACTCATTTTGAACTTACATACACCATGCATTCATATCTTCATTCAGGTCTTTGATATTTCCTTCCTCTTTATTCTCTTACATTGAAATAAGGCCATTTATAACCCAATGTTAATAAAGAAAACCTATTAGCTAGAACTTGTTGCATTCCAAGTGGATCATATCATTTAATCTTCACAGTTGCCTTGATCACTTAGGTTAAATAATATGTTCAAGATCATGCAGTCACCAAGTATCAAAATGAGGCTTTAAACGTAACCCTGTTTTGCTCTAAACCCTTTGCCTGTAAGAATTATGCCACTTTGTCTTTTTGTAGAATGCTTCTCTATTTTGATCTATGAAGAACTGGGAGGCAAGCCAGGGAAATACTAGTCCCATTTTACACATCAAAAAACTAAGGTCCCGGGCTTCCCTGGTGGCGCAGTGGTTGAGAGTCCGCCTGCCCATGCAGGGGACACGGGTTCGTGCCCCGGTCCGTGAAGATCCCACATGTCGCGGAGTGGCTGGGCCCATGATCCATGGCCGCTGAGCCTGCACGTCCGGAGCCTGTGCTCCACAACAGGAGAGGCCACAACAGTGAGAGGCCCACGTACCGAAAAACAAAACAAAACAAAACAAAACAAAACAAAACAAAACTAAGGTCCCTTGAGGTCACTGCCTCCATGGCAGAGTTTACTCTTAAAGCCAGCTTTGTAGGTTCAGAATTAGTTGTCTCCTCCATCTTGAAGCCACCATTGTGTTGTAGGATAAAAAGATTCCTTGCAGGGGGAGTTAAGATAGCAGAGGAGTAGGAGGACATGCAGTTCATCTCTCCCCATGATGCATCAGGAATACATCTACAGATGCAACAATTCTCCCAGAATACCAGCTGAACACTAGCAGAAGACCTTCAACACCAGAAGGGACTATAAAGGTCCCTGAATAACTGGGTAGGATGAAAAAAAGGAGGGAGAAGGAGGAGGAGAGGAAGTGGGATGGGACATGCACCTCGGGGCAAGGGAGCTGAAGCAGAGGAGAGATCCCCAAATTCAGGGAAACCCCCACTCCAACAGGGAAATCAACTGGGACAGAAGGGAAAAGCATTTGAGGCTGTCAGAAGAGGGTGAAGTGGCCGATCTACGGCAGATGGGACAGAGTGAGAAATATACAGGTGGTCTGTACCACAGCCCTATGTGCCCCAGACTGGGATGTGTGTTCACAGGTGTTCAAGGGGGCTGGGAGCTGGACTGTGGGGATTGGAGAATAGACCTGGAGTGAGAACTGCTGTTGGCTGTGGGGAGACAAACTGAGGGGACGGAAGAGAGGAAATCTGCAGCAGGGAATGCCTATGGAGGAAGACTGGACTGCCATGGAAACAGGGCGCTATTGCAGGGGGAGGAGCCGCTACTGTAACCTCTCTCTCCCCACACACCGGCACCAATAAAAGAAGCCTTCTCACGGCTGGCCCTCACATGCCTTATGCTGAGCACCAGAAAAGGCCCTCACTTGGGCCATATCTCTTGTGCCCATGGCCACCAGCTTCCCTGTGCATTTGGTGCCACCAGGGGTCCTGTGATCCAAGCAGCCATACCACCTCTGCACCCCGTCCTCACAGGGGAAGACCCAAGAGCTCCAAGGCAGCCTCAGGACCAGACTCCTGTGGGTGGACCACAGGAGAGAGGTGGGGATAAAACCAAAGCTGAACCTCAGGAACAGGGTGACTAAGGAAGAAGATCAAAAATCTTTCCATCAGCTGTTCAAGCTGCAGATTAAATCCCCGTGATCAGCTAGGTAGACCCTGTGTCTATGGAATATCTGAGTAGACTATGAGTGTTCCCACAAATGAAAACAGTCTAGCTCTGGCAGCTGTGGACTTTGGGGGCAAGCACACACAGGAATTGGGCCCAATCAGAGTCTGAGTGGTTCCCACAGGGCCCCCAGCAAGTCCAGAGACCAGCCCAGAGGCAGAGGAGGGCCTCTTGGAGAGGCAGAAGTGGGCTGTGTCTCACTGCATGTGCAAGGACACTTACAGTGGAGACCCCAGGGAAACATAATTATTACTAAGAATTTTATCATGTTTTCATTCATTCTGTTGTTGGTTCTGGCTTTTTTGTTTGGTTCTTTTTCTTTCTTTTTTTGTTTGTTTGTTGTTATTGTTTTAGTTTTATTTTTTTTAATTTAGTCTTTTGGGATCTTCATGTTTTATAACTTTCTTAAATATATATTTCTATTTTTACTTTGCTTTCCTGTTCTGTGTTCTTTTCCCTTATTTTTATTCCTCTTCTTTTTCCTTAATATATTATTTATTTTAAAAATATTTCCATTTCTACTTTGCTTTTCTGTTGTCTTGTGTTTTTTCCCTTTTATTTTATTATTATTTTTTTAATCCTTTTTATCGGTTCTGTTTCCTTACTTTATTCTTCAGTTGGCACACTGCTTTGGTTTTGTGGTTTTGTTAGTTTTGATCCTAATTGTTTGATTTCGCCTTTGAGTTCCTCTATTTGTCTGGTTGTTCTTTGTTTTTTGTTTTATTTGGTTCTATTTTTATTTCTTTTGTATGTGTGTGTGTTTCCTTGCTGTTTTTGTTTGATTTTACTTTTTACCATTTGTCTGGGGTTTTGTTAGTCTTTCTTTTTTTAAATCCCCTTTATTGTGGGAATGAGTGACTTGCGGGGTCTTGGTTCCTCGACTGGAAGTTGGGTCTGAGGCTTTGGGGTGGGAGCAGTGAGTCCAGGAAGCTGGACCACTAGAGAATTCCTGGCCCCAGGGAAGATTAATTGCCAAGAGCTCTCACGGAGGCCTCTATCTGAATCCAAGACCTTGTTCCACCCAAATGCCAGCAGTTCCCAGCGCTGTATGCTTCACACAAAACAACAAAAAAGACAGGAACACAAACCCACCCATCAGCACACAGACTACCTAAAGTCATACTAAAGTCACAGACACCCCAAAACACACCACCTGACATAGCCCTGCTCAGCAGAGGGAAGGACTCAGCTCCACCCACCAGAACACAGGTACCAGTCCCTCCCATCAGGAAGCCTACACAAGCCACTGGACCAACCTCTCCACTGCGGGAAGAGAAAAGCAGGAAGAGGAACTATGAACCTGAAGCCTAGGGAAAGGAGACCTCAAATACTGTAAATCAGACAAAATGAGAAGACAGAGAAATATCTTGCAGGCAAAGGAGCAAGATAAAAACCCACAAGATCAAAAAAATGAAGAAGAAATCGGCAAACTACCTGAAAAAGAACTCAGAGTAATGATAGTAAAGATGATCTTGGAAATAGAATAGAGAAAATACAAGAAATGTTTAACAAGGACCTAGAAGAACTAAAGAGCAAACAAACAGTAATGAACAACACAATAGCTAAAATTAAAAATACTCTAGAAGGAATCAATAGCATAACTGAGGCAGGAGAACGGATAAATGAGCTGTAAGATAGAATGGTGGAAATAACTGCCGCAGAGCAGAATAAAGAAATGGAATGAAAAGAATGGAGGACAGTCTCAGAGACTTCTGGGACAACGTTAAGTGAACCAACATTCAAATTATAGGCATCCCAGAAAAAGAGAAAAAGAAAGGGTCTGAGAAAATATTTGAAGAGATTTTAGTTGAAAACTTACCTAACATGGGAAAGGAAATAGTCAATCAAGTTCAGGAAGTGCAGAGAGTCTCATACAGGATAAACCCAAGGAGAAACATGCCAAGACTCATATTGATCAAACTAACAAAAATTAAACACAAAGAAAAAATATTAAAAGCAGCAAGGGAAAAGCAAGAAATAACATACAAGGGAATCCCCATAAGGTTAACAGCTGATCTTTCAGCAGAAACTCCGCAAGCCAGAAGGGAGTGGCAAGATATATTTAAAGTGATGAAGGGGAAAAAACTACAACAAAAATTACTCTACCCAGCAAGGATCTCATTCAGATTTGACAGAGAAATCAAGAGCTTCACAGACAAGCAAAAGTTAAGAGAATTCAGCACCACCAAACCAGCTTTACAACAAATGCTAAAAGAACTTCTCTAGGAAGGAAATAAAAGACAAGAAAAAGACCTATAAAAACAAACTCAAAACAATTAAGAAAATGGTAATAGAAACATACATATCAAATATTACCTTAAATGTAAATGGATTAAAGGCTCCAACCAAAAGACACAGACTGGCTGAATGGATACAAAAACAAGACCTGCATATATGCAGTCTACAAGAGACCCACTTCAGATCTAGGGACACATACAGACTGAAAGTGAGGGGATGGAAAAAGATATTCCATGCAAATGGAAATCAAAAGCAAGTTGGAGTAGCAAGATTCATATCAGAAAAACTGACTCTAAAATAAAGACTATTTTAAGAGACAAGGAAGGACACTACATAATGATCAAGAGATCAATCCAAGAAGAAGATATAACAATTGTAAATATTTATTCATCCAACATAGGAACACCTCAATACATAAGGGAAATGCTAACAACCATAAAAGGGGAAATCAATACAACCAAAAGGGGAAATCAACAGTAAGACAATAATAGTAGTGGACTTTAACATCCCACTTACACCAACAGACAGATCAACCCAAATGAAAATAAATAAGGAAACACAAGTTTTTTTTATTTTGTTTTTTTTTTCTTTTTGCTGTACGCGGGCCTCTCACTGTTGTGGCCTCTCCTGTTGCGGAGCACAGGCTCCAGACGCGCAGGCCCAGCGGCCATGGCTCACGGGCGCAGCCGCTCTGTGGCATGTGGGATCTTCCCGGACTGGGGCACGAACCCATGTCTCCTGCATCAGCAGGCGGACTCTCAACCACTGTGCCACCAGGGAAGCCCAAGGAAACACAAGTTTTAAATGACACATTAAACCCACAGCCAACATCATTCTCAATGGTGAAAAACTGAAACCATTTCCACTAAGATCAGGAAAAAGACAAGGGTGCCCACTATCACTGCTATTATTCAACATAGTTTTGGAAGCTTTAGCCACAACAATCAGAGAAGAAAAAGAAATAAAAGGAATCCAAATCAGAAAAGAAGTAAAACTGTCACTGTTTGCAGATGACATGATACTATACATAGAGAATCCTGAAGATGCTATCAGAAAACTACTAGAGCTAATCAATGAATTTGTTAAAGTAGCAGGATACAAAATTAATGCACAGAAATCTCTTGCATACCTATACACTAACAACAAAAAAATCAGAAAGAGAAATTAAGGAAACACTCCCATTTACCATTGCAACAACAAAAAAATTAAAATATCTAGGAATGAACCTACCTAAGGAGGCAAAAGACCTGTATGCAGAAAACTATAAGACACTGATGAAAGAAATCAAAGATGATACAAACAGATGGAGAGATATACCATGTTCTTGGATTGGAAGAGTCAACATTGTGAAAATGACTATACTACCCGAAGCAATCAACAAATTCAATACAATCCCTATCAAACAACCAATGGCATTTTTCACAGAACTACAACAAGAAATTTTACAATTTGTATGGAAACAGAAAAGACCCTGAAGAGCCAAAGCAATCTTGAGAAAGAAAAATGGAGCTGGAGGAATCAGGCTCCCTGACTTCAGACTATACTACAAAGCTACAGTAATCAAGACATTATGGTACTGTCACCAAAACAGAAATATAGATCAGTGGAACAGGATAGAAAGCCCATAGATAAACCCATGCACTTATGGTCACCTTACCTTTGACAAAGGAGGCAAGAATAAACAATGGAGAAAAGACAGCCTCTTCAATAAGTGATGCTGGGAAAACTGGACAGCTACATGTAAAAGAATGAAATTAGAACACTTCCTAACACCATACACAAAAATAAACTCAAAATGGATTAAAGACCTAAATGTAAGGCAAGACACTATAAAACTCTTAGAGAAAAACATAGGCATAACACTCTATGACATAAATCACAGCAAGATCCTGTTTGATGCACTTCCTAGAGTAATGGAAATAAAACCAAAAATAAACAAATGGGACCTAATGAAACCTAAAAGCTATTGCACAGCAAAGGAAACCATAAACAAGATGAAAAGACAACCCTCAGAATGCGAGAAAATACTTTCAAATGAAGTAACTGACAAAGGATTAATCTTCAAAATATACAAGCAGCTCATGCAGTTCAATATCAAAAAAACACACAACCCAATCCAAAAATAGGCAGAAAACCTAAATAGACATTTCTCCAAAGAAGACATACAGATGGACAACAAACTCATGAAATGATGCTCAACATCACTAATCATTAGAGAAATGCAAATCAAAACTACAATGAGATATCACCTCACACCAGTCAGAATGGCCATCATCAAAAAATCTGGAAACAATAAATGCTGGAGAGGGTGTGGAGAAAAGGGAACCCTCTTGCACTGTTGGTGGGAATGTAAATTGATACAGCCACTATGGGAACCGTATGGAGGTTCCTTAAGAAACTAAAAATAGAACTAACATATGACCCAGCAATCCCACTACTGGGCATATACCCTGAGAAAACCATAATTCAAAAAGTGTCATGTACCACAATGTTCACTGCAGCACTATTTACAATAGCCAGGACATGGAAACAACCTAAGTGTCCATTGACAAATGAATGGATAAAGAAGATGTGACACATATATACAACGGAATATTACTCAGCCATAAAAAGAAACAAAATTGAGTTATTTGTAATGAGGTGGGTGGACCTAGAGTCTGTCATACAGAGTGAAGTAAGTCAGAAAAAGAAAAACAAATACCATATGTTAATGCGTATATATGGAATCTTAAAAAAAACGGTACTGATGAAACTAGTGGCAGGGCAGGAATAAAGACACAAACGTAGAGAACAGACTTGAGAACACGGTCAGGGGGAAGGGGAAGCTGGGATGAAGTGAGAGAGTAGTATTGACATATATACACTACCAAAAGTAAAATGGACGGTTCGGGGTAAACTGCTGCTTAGCACAGGGAGATCAGCTCGGTGTTTTGTGACGACCTAGAGTGATGGGATAGGGAGGGTGGTAGGGAGTCTCCAGCAGGAGAGGATATGGGGATATATGTATACATATAGCTGATTTACTTTGTTGTACAGCAGAAACTAACACAACATTGTAAAGCAATTATACTCCAATAAAGATGTTAAAAAAAAAAAAGATTCCTTGCAGGGATCAAGAGAGAAAGATGTTGGAGGAATATAAGAGGCTCTGGATGTGAATCAATAGGTAATATTTGCGGAGCGGCTAAATGGAAAACAGCTTCAACCTGGGTATTTGCAAAGCACCTTCCTGGGCTCCTCCCCGTAAATCATGCCAAGTTGCACTTTGCTAACTGTAGGTTCAAACAGATTCTATAAAAGAAAATTAATAAAACAAATTCTGTCTTAACTGAGAATGGCTCAAACTACTTCTAAACAGGTATCTGGTCAGATAGTATAAATAAGGTCACAAGGAAACAGCTCTACCCCTGTCATGAAATAGTCAATTAAGGTCATGGGGAAGAACTTTGAGGTGTGGAAGCATCAATACATATGCTGTCCATGCCCACTATTCCATATTATAGTGGTTAGGAGCTTGGGCTTTTAAGGCTAGATATACCTGTAATCAAATCCCAGCTCTTCTGTTTTTTAGCCATGTGATCTTAGGTAGCTTCAAATCACTCTATGAGGTAGGTGTTATTATTATTTTCACTTTACAGATGAGAAAACTAAGGTTTAGTGAGAGTAATTGTTAAAGAAATCACACATTGCAAAGCACATAGCAAGCATTTGATAAAACATAATTATTTTATTTATATCATCAAAGGCAAGATCTGAAAACAGGCCATTTCTTGACATTTGTAAGTACCTATGGAGTTTAATGCATCTAGGCTTTCTTGTTTATAGTGCTCAATTCTAGATGTATCTTTAGTCCTTTTGGAGATAAAAATGTAAGACTCAAAACCAGTACTCTCTCGAATTCCAAAAAAGCTCAGGTGAAATTAGATATTTCAAAGGAGGGTATGACCCTTCAAGTGTAGAGTAACATTTTTAGTAGAAACCACATGGACTGAAAAAGTAAAGTACAGGAGCTCTGTGCTGTTTCATATCTTGACTTAAAAAATTGTTTCCAATTCACTGCTAATTCTCAAGACATATTCCAAGCAAAAACAAAACAAAACAAAAACCAACAATTAAAAAATAAAATAAAGAATAAGACTGCTTTTAGAATTGCATGTTTTTTTTACCTTGGGAATCCATTTACAAATATTTTCATATTTTAAGTTTTCTCAAATTGAAATGTAAACTCACTTAAAATGAGATGTTGGCAGTTCATTAGCCAGACACAGCACTGTGATTTTGGTTTTTTGAAAAAGTGAAGCTGACGGTTGATTTAATTCGGCCTTTGGCTCACACACCCACACCATACATTAATAAATTAGAAGTGGGTGCTTGCCTATTAACCTTTGAGTTATAAAGAGATGACTGATAGTGGGTTAATAGAACAGAGTTTAGAGATTAATAGACATGAAATACCCTGTTAAAAGCACCCTGTCAAAGGGTCATCTTAGTTGGATTTTACATAGTAGAAGATATGTTATGGTGTGTAATTTTAATGTCTGGATCTATACATAGAATAACATTTGCTTTATAGAAATCAAGAGAGTGGGGGAAAATGCATGCCTTAATTCTCACTAATCATCCCTGTGGGCTTTGGAGAAGAGCAGACCTGGATTTGAAACTAGGTGCAAACACTTACTAGCTGCATGACTTTGGGCAAATTACTTAATCCCTTAAAGCCTCAAAATTCTCATGTGTAAAACAGGGGTAATGTAAGTACCTACTTCCTAGGGTTACTATGAAGATTATGTGAGATAACAAATGCCACTTCCAGGCCCAGGGTTGGGATGAATCAATGGCAATTGTTATTGTTGTTGTTTTCATCATTTCATAAACAATATCCAAGTAGTCTCAGTACCTAGGCACAAAATTGTGCTAAAAAATAATAAAGCCATTATGGGATTCCTGGGGGTAAAAGATATTTCCACATACTGAGGTATGGGTAAGTCATTCTAGCTTATACATGAGTTAACTTGAATTTTATGCCAACTAAAATTGCCTGTTTGTGGCCTGTCAAACATACATTTTACACCTGCTTTAATTATTAAGTAAAGGGCACATTGACCAGAAGTAAAGAATATCCATGTTAAAAGTAACGATTAAATGCCTCTCTTCCTGGGAGGCCAATGCTGGTTCTCCTTCGATGATAAGACTCCCTTTCCAGGTGCCAAGGCCATACTGACTTGCTGTGTACATGTTAATCTGTTTTGTTTTGTTTTTTCAAACCTTGAAGGAACATATCCCTGACTTGTTTAATGTTCTTTGTTCTGACAAGATATAAAACTGTGCTGAAAACCATGCTTTTTCAGGTCAGTTCCTCAGAGTTATCTGAGAGGCTGTCTTCCAGGATATAGTCCTCAAATAAAACTCTTTTCTATTCCTATTGTAGATTGTTTATGGATTATTTTCATCAACATTGGGTATCACTTGAATGTACTGAAAATAAAATGATTATTCATTCATTCATTCTTTCAACAAATGTTCTACAAATGTTCAGCAAGCAATCAGCAACTAGTGCTGTGATAGATACAGCAGTCTTACTAAGATGGGAGTTTGGTAAAATGAGATTATGTTCCTAAAGAGTAAAGAAAGTACAGAGTATCATTATCTATCTAGTGATCGAGTTAACCAGTCCTGCTTCTTGGGACCATAAGTAACTCTTAAGACTTTTCAGAATAATTGTCACTCAATGGCACATTGATCATTGAACCCTGTCACAGCTGATGTGAGGATGATTAACAAGCATTTTTACAGCACCTAATATGTGGGGTTGTGAGGGACAAAAAAGGTAATCAGACACTACTCTAAAGAAAAAGTAAAAAGAGATGAGATACATTTTCAAACAAGAATTGAAGACAGACATTTTCCTAGGTTTGTCAGACGCTATTTGCTTTTATTTTGATTTTTGCCACAGCAGTGGATACTTATTTAACTTAATAGAGTGTTTGATAAACAGGTTTTATCCTTTCCTTCGCATAGAAATTCTCAGGTCCCATTGAAGCCAGGAAGATTGAAGAGCAGCAATGAAGGTAAACAGGTGCTTCAGGGGCTGAGGTCTCTCAGGGTATACACTGTTGCACGTAACTTCCATCCCTAACTGTTGACTTGCCTTAGATCTAAAATTTTGCCAGAATGGATTTTTCCTGCCCATCTATTTAACTGATCGGAAATTCAAAGGCAAGAACAAACAGACTCATACACTTAACTGCATTTGTTCATGTATCTGTCTCTCTTGAATAGAATCAAATATCCTTCAGAACAAAGACTGTATCTTACTCACCTTTGAGTTTCCAGAACAGTGGGTGGCACACAGCAGGTAACCAAAACTTTTGTTGTGTCATATAAAGAAAGGAGCATGACTGGGTATAAAACATACCTGTGTTTGAATTTTTGCTCTGCTACTTAACAACTATGATCTTGAAAGGCTACTTTATTTTCTGGCCTTTTGATAATTTCTCCTAATTATGGAGAACTTAAACGCTGCTATATCATAAAGTTAGAGTGTAAATCACTTAGAATGATTCATGAAGCTCAACAATGGTCCATTTCCTCCTTCCCCTTTGGTCTGGATCCCTGCCCTGTGCTTCTGTAGGCTATTTAGCATGCAAGTGACACCTTTGTCACCCTGCTAAGGTCTGATAACAGTCACACTGCCTTTCTGCTAACAAAAACTGCTTTTCAACTCAGTCAGTTTCTTAGAGGGTATTTCTTTTTCAAAAATGCCAGGAATTTTTGAACATTTTGAACGCCAGAACATAGCAACAGTTTAAAAATGGACACAGCAGAGTGTCTTCCCTTTCCTCAAAGTCAGTGGCAGAGGCATCTGGAGGGCCATGTGCCTGTTTAGATACACACCCCGCAGGAAGACATGAAGGATCTGGAAAAGCTTCAGAAAAGTTACTTATCTAGAATGACAGGGAAGAGGGCAAACTCTGATGTATAGAGGGGGTAATTTTAGGGTAATTAAAGGAAATCCTTTTTATTACCACAAACAACCTAAAATATAAATATATTCAAAAAAGGGTTTAGAGACATAAGTCATAGGTACATATTGATATACTAAAAGGAAGTTCTGAATTTGGGAGAATGAATTTGCTGAAAAAGCACCCCTGGTACTGATCTCCTTGTCTTTATGATAATTCTTAGTCTTGAGTCAAGGAGAAAAACCAGGAGTTATGCTCTGCTTCACCAGGATCAAAAACAGTCAAAATTCTGTGTGTGTTTTTTTAATCGATTTGGTGTTTGTTGCCAAAATTAGGTTTAGCCCCAGTTTTAAGTTTAAGGTGGCTGAGGTCTCTTGCTACCAAAGCAAAAACTTATTTATAAAAATTCAGTACAGGGCTCCCCTGGTGGCGCAATGGTTGAGAATCCGCCTGCCAATGCAGAGGACACGGGTTCAAGCCCTGTCTCGGGAAGATCCCACATGCCGCGGAGCAACTAAGTCCGTGCGCCACAACCACTTGCCTGCACTCTAGAGCCCGTGAGCCACAACTACTGAACCCACGAGCTACAACTACTGAAGCCCACACGCCTAGAGCCCGTGCTCTACAAAAGAAGCCTCTGCAATGAGAAGCCCGCGCACCACAACAAAGAGTAGCCCCTGCTCGCCGCAACTAGAGGAAGCCCGCGCACAGCAACGAAGACCCAACACAGCCAAAAATAAATAAACAAATAAATTTATTAAAAAAAAATTCAGTATAAAAATTAAACTTGAATGGGTGAAAACTTTTAAATCTGGTTTCTCCCTCATTCACTTTGAAGACCTGAAATCCCTCAGACCTATGGGTTTTCTTCTTATTCCTGTGGTTCCATCTAATTGTTAGATTTCTCTGCTGTGCTCTGGTTGTCACCCCCACACGGAGCCAGCTCCAGACCTGATGATACGGGTAATGAGTGCAATTTGTTCGGTTTAGAAGATTCAAGGTGCAAGACTACAATTGCCTGAGGAATTCAGTAGCAACCACTCTGGCCTCTTTTGTTAAAGGACTATGGGTTAATTATGGAAAAGGAGAATTTAGGAGGAGCTTAAAGAAGCTATATATTGGAGTTTACAAAATCTTTGTGAAAGTTCTCATTCTCTAACTCTCATAAAATAGATTAGTTGCCTTCAAACAGAGATATGTTTTTTTGTTTTTGTTGTTTGTTTGTTTTTTTGCGGTACGCAGGCCCCTCACTGTTGTGGCCTCTCCTGTTGCGGAGCACAGGCTCCGGACGCACAGGCTCAGTGGCCATGGCTCACGGGTCCAGCCGCTCCGCGGCATGTGGGATCTTCCCGGACCGGGGCACGAACCCGTGTCGCCTGCATTGGCAGGCGGACTCTCAACCACTGCGCCACCAGGGAAGCCCCAAACAGAGATATGTGAAGACTTTCCAAGCGGCCAGAGAACACTGATAGTTTTAAGGGAATACATTTCCAGATCTTCAACTTTCCTAAAACTGATTTCCTTGAAAATAGATCTTTCACCCCTTTACAAAATAATTCCCCACTCTCACTCACCCATGTAGCAAACAATGGAGAATTCCCCTTTAATAATTAACCCAAGTACCATAGACCTGAGGGGCTTCCTGTATTTTCCTGCCCTAATACACATTCCTGTTGAAGATGAAGTTTAATGATAGAAATACAACATGCTGGTTCATGTTGGGATGTTCTAAATTTAGATGTATGGTGCAGTGTAGTGATAGGAACAATGATAATTTTTGCTTAATGTACTTTGCCTCTTCATTCTTCAACAACTGTCAAAGAATGCATCCTTCTTGAATAAGAGGATGGCAAAGAAGGTATCAGTAGGAAATACTGAATACAAAAATCACTTCATGTACTTAAATGTGATTCTTTTAAATTATTAATACTCAGCTTTTGGATGTATTATTAGCTTAAAGGAAAGACATCTCAAATGGGCAAGGCAGAAAACGTTAGGAGGATGATTCCTTTTAATGTGATTTGGAATGGTTTCCAGGACTCAAAATTTTCATAGGATATTGGCTAAAACACATGGATAAAACTTTTATGTGATTTTTTTCAGATTCATTGTGGATAATTCAGTAAGGCAGTTATCAAATCACATCAAGAAATAGTTATTCCAACTACAGTCAGCTCTTTTAATTTTATTACATAAAATAATTTATATTTAATTTTATTAATTTATATATCCTATTAACAAAAACTAAAGTAATATGATAGCTGACAAATCAAGTTATTTTAGCAGGCTATAACTTTTTCTTTCACTAAATACATAACAAAAGTATGGACACGATTAATCCCATTAAAAATTCATTTCCAATAAGACCTGTGTCATATATTTAAAATTTACTTTTCAAAATTTGTACATATTTGTTATTTTGAAAAATTATATTCAACTTATGTAGTTTTGATCAAATATACTGCTAATATGTGTTATATAATATATATCATATATATATAATATATATGTAATTGGGTGATCTATAAAGGACTATACACAATAAAAAGCTATTACATCAGAAATCATATTTGTGGAGGAAATTGGACTGAAAATACAAGCTCAAGGAGCAAAGGAAAGATGTAGCTATTCTGAATGTTAAAAAGGAGGTTGTTTACTTATTTTTAAAATAGGTGATGTTATGCATAAAATCACAGCACTTAAAGGCCCCTAGATACATCTGAAGAAGCACTAAGAGTTCTATTTTTAAATGTCAATATTTACACTATGCAGAAATTATATCTTTTAAAAATATTTAAACTTAAAAATAAAAATATTTAGATGCCAATTTTAAAATGTGCACATGAGCACAGAATTTTTCAAATGTCTTTCAGGTGAAAAAGAAGCAAAAGAATTTGAAGACCATGAGCAGAAAGGATTGCCTGTGGCCAGTACAATCTCTCAGGTCCCTGTGAGGCATCCCAGGCCTCAGGTGGTCCAGACTCTGCAATCTTTGTTCCCTGAGACTCTAAGGGACTTGACTACTAAAAATACAAATAGAAGGATATGTGCTGGCGTGTTTGCAGTATCAGTGTTTATTTCTTGGTGGCAAAATAGAAATGATTTTTAAACTTTTCTTCATTTTTATATTATTATTTTCTAACATGACCATATACTCTGAACAAAGCAGAGGTTAGGAGCACCCATCCTCTGAGCAGTTGAAAACCTGCATGTAACTTTCCAGTTGACCCTCGGTATCCACAGTTCCACATTCATGGATTCAACCAACCTGGGATTGTGTAGTACTGTAGTCTATATTTAGTGAAAATAATCCACATATAAGTGAACCCGCACTCTTCAAACCCATTTTGTTCAAGGATCAACTGTATCCTTTTAAAGTAAGAAAAGAGAAGCTACTTTTGAAGAGTAGAGCAGCAGACTTAGCAAGAAATCTCACCAGAGACACCAATCTCTTTAGCCCTGTCAGGTCCCATCCTGTTGTAAACTGAGGCTGGGCTGCTGGGAAAAGGTTTAGCATCACAACACCGTGGATGGTGGTGGATGGAGGATGTGTTTTCCCTGAGTTTACACACAAAGGCAATGGCAGCTCATCCTCGTAGGAGGCTGTTCTTGCCTCTGTGGACCCAACTAGGCTGGAGAATGAAATATTTGTTTTAGAGTGTTCTGTCTGGTGAGAAAGAAAACCTTGTGCTTTTTTATTTTGTATCTGCCAAAGACTTTTTAAAAAAAGTCAAGAACTGGCCTTTTTCCTTGTGTAATACAAGAACTTTTGGAGTCAAATTTCTAATTAGAAAAACTGCTGATTGTCGAGCTCTAGGATATACTTTTAAAAACATTTTTCTGAACTGCTATCCTCTTTTAACAGTAAACTAATGTAATATTTGCGAAGAATTTTTAAAAGATATTAGGGATAAAATACTATTAAAGAGATATGTGTTTTCAGAGAGATTTGTTTTTTCTTTGCCTTCAAACCTTCACAGAGGCAGGGCATTAAGCAGACAGTAAGCCTGAGTAGAGGCTCTAGGTAGCTGCTAAAGAGAGTGGAACTACACAGAGAAAGTATGAATGGAGGGAAAGTGCCTGATCCATGTACCTTGCACCACCTGAGCAGAAACAATGTGTGGTGAACAAATAAAGGAACGTCCAGATCCTTAAATCCTCTTAATCCTAAAGGGGCTCTTACATTATGCAATGCATTTAGGGACAGTGAAAAATTCACATTCTGGTTAGATGTGATTCTTCTCACCTTTGGCCCACCTGCCCGCCCCCTCACTCTACAAGGTCATGCCTTATATTATAGTTCCTACACACAGGTCTTTCCTCTCCTATTAGATTACAAACTAATTGAGGGCAGGATTACTGACTGAATTGTCTTTGTGTTCGTGCTACATCTCCATCCTCCCTTCTCAACTCTCCCCAGTACAATATTTGGTACAAACATGGGCTCAAAAGATGTAAGCAAGTGAACGAATGAATTAAGAATGTAATATTCTTCTGTGGTCTAGAGAAGTGTGTAAACAAAGATACAATTGCAGAAACAGAGATGTTGAAACCTAAGCAGTGAAATTTCAAAAAAATTAAATACAAATTTTAAAATAATATTAATCAGATTTTGAAGAAACTTCTCTAATTGAAGATTGCATAGCTCTCTGACTCACTGAGTCATGGGAGTAAAGTGAGAAGTAGGAAAGACTGAGACAGGATTGTAAGCGATCATTTGCTTGTCCTGTACCCTCAGCTGCCAGGTAGCTAAAGGAAAAGCAGCATCCTCCATCCTGGGGGCCATTGAAAGGTTCCAGTCACCATTTACCTCCCCCTCCCTGCCTGGATGGATAGGACCCAAGGATAGATGGACACATGACATACCATGCTGGGTTTAACAGTGTTCCTTCAATGACAGAGGCACCAAGAAACTGCACAGGAGAGACCCCCAAAGTGTGGAATGTAGAGACATGCTTTCTCATAGCATAGAGAACAGAGAAAATAAAACCAATATTTATCTTTGTGTAATACTGTATTTGATGAATCAGGCCTGATTCCAAGCAGTGTATAGCTGAGTAATGGAGAAAACCTCACCCTAAATAACAGTAATGTACAGCAGAACGTGATGAACACTGTAAGACAGGTCAGATAACCTGTGGAGGGAATTTAAAGGTGTATGTGTGTAGGTGTGTGACCTTAGACTAGGAATCTGAACTTTCACCCTTTCCAGATGTAGCACAAACCATGGGGAAAATGGCAGCATCTGATATGGTATCTCTCCAC
This sequence comes from Stenella coeruleoalba, assembly GCF_951394435.1. Classification (NCBI taxonomy): domain Eukaryota; kingdom Metazoa; phylum Chordata; class Mammalia; order Artiodactyla; family Delphinidae; genus Stenella; species Stenella coeruleoalba. The sequence goes on from NC_137154.1 coordinate 76,808,178, forward strand.
TTACCTTTTATTCAGAGACTGCTCCAACTTCCCTCGAAGCGACTACTTCTTCCATATCTACAAGCTTTTGTTTTGGATGTTACTTTGGCCTAAAATATCTTCTCCCTCATTCTCTGCCTTCCAAAATGCTACTCATTCTGCCATATACAGCTGAAACACCATTTTACATGTAACTTCCCCGACACCTAATGTGAATTAAATACTGCTTTCTCTGAACCGCTATAGCACACAGCTTATAGCCCTACCTAGTAGTTTCATTTCTCTTTATACCATATTTATGCATGCATGCATCTGTCTCTCAAGTCAAACTACAACTTCCTTTATCATATTCATCTTTCTGACCTCAACAGCAGCTATCACCATGCTCTGAATATAGAAACAGTGTTTTACAGGAGACAGAATCTGGGTTTTAGAGATCAGCATCCATGGATTCTGATCCCAGCTCTGTCATTTTACCAGTTGTGGATCTTGGGCCTTACTTAACCTTTCTATGCCTCCATTTCTGCATCTGAAAAGGAACTAAGATCTTCTCAAGGTTGTGATAAGAATTAGACATAATAAATGCAAAATGTCTAGTGTATAGTAGATCATCTCCAAATGGCAGTGATCACTACTTTTACTCTATATAATAATGATCTTGTTGGCAAAAAAAACATGTAAAATTGCCTACTGTCTACGATACCTATCAGGGTGTGAGTACCTAGTGGAAGCTTGTAAATATACCTTGACTTCGACTCTTAAAGACCTACCTTGAACTCTTTCTCAATGTTGGCCAGCACTGCCAGCTCATTGCTAAGCTCTAAAGCTGTCATGACTGGATCTTCACTAGACAATGACAGGTAAGCTGGGCTTGCCAGGCCTTTGTAGGCATTAATTCTAGATCTGGAATGGCTGAAGGAGTCATGCTTCTGTTTCTGGTTGCATTCGCTGCACTTGCAGAAATAGTCATGAGGCCGTTCAATCCGAGCACCCTTCCGCAAGAGGGTGTGCACAATTTCATATTCCTGGCAGTGGGCGGCCAGAACGATTGGAGTCACATCATGGGAGAACCGTGTTCCGTCTTCATCATAGGCATAAAAATCATCTTGCTGGAGTTCAGACTGACTGGGGCTGGTTGCTAACCGCTTGCCTTCAGCAAAAGCTGGATGACTGAGAATGGCTTCCACAATCCGAACATAACCTTTACTAATAGCTAAAAGTAAGGCATCCCCAACACGAGACAGATTTTCTTTCTTGAGAAGAAGTTCTGTAATTTCCAGATGTTCATTGGCCACCGCCAGCTGCAGGGCATTCTGGCCCATGTAATCCACACAGTTAACATTGAGTGAGAGGCATTCTTCTAACATCTTCCTTACCACTGGGATGTTGCCATATTCAGCTGCATCTAAAAAGCGTTCCTCCTCAATAGACAGGTTTGTTGAGTGATCATTAAACATGTATGCTGGTCCTCGGTTAGCTAACCTTCTCCCCTTCTCACGGAGAACTGTCTGCCGCCGGTGGGTCAGTCTATTGTCGGTGCCCCGGCTGTAATAAAATAGAAAGATTGTGAACAAATCATATTAAGAGCATCTTAGTGTGTAAAATGACCTACCATTCATCTAATGCAATCCTCAAGTATATTAGATGTTGTCTCATCATCTCTAGACCAGCTATAATACAAATGAAGATGCATTTATTTGTTAATGGATTCCAAGAAGTCCTCTTTTTAGAAAGCCAAGCACTTTGCAGATTTTGACATTTTAATTTGGGGTGGAGATTCTGGCAATTCCCATAGTCTCTCTGTGCCATGCACACAGAGATTAATGTGTGTTTTTCAATCGCAGATATTATAGATATAAGAAAGACCCAAAATGTCACCGTTATGACATAGAGTGTAAAAATATAAAAAATAAGTAGGAAAATAGCAAATCCATTCAAGTCAACATATATTTATTGAGTCCCTCCTATGCCAGGGCCAGGCATTATATAAGGTCTGGAAAAAAGCAATGGTAAAAAAAAAAAAAAAGAAACCTTTCTGTCCTTAAAAATCTTGTAGTTCAAAGGGAGAAATGGGCAATTAGCACATTACCTTGTTATCAGCTGTTTAATTGTCATGATAAACTTATAGCAGGGGCATCTAACCTACCTTCTGGGAGAAAGTGACATGCTGAAAATGGAAGGATAGCAGGAGTCAGGTGACAGTGTGTTTGGGGAGAGTGTGATGAGGTCAGGTATAGGTAGAGAGCTTTCTCCAGCAGAGGGATCAACTGCCACAGCATAGGTTTCATTAACAAGGACAATTAATGGATTGGACTCTGGTAGGCATTGTTCTAAAAATCACTGGTAACTTGAGAAAGTTGTGATCCAGGTGGTAAGTGGGAAGGAATGAGTCTGTGATGGAGACCGTGGTCAAAGAGGAGGCCAGCCTTCAATGTCAGCTTTCGTTCTGTGATAAGAAACAGTGATTCCTCCTCTGATCGAAATGCTACAATGAGGATTTTTTTCCCTAGTGATTCATAACTTTATGTCTTAAGGTGTTTTTGAGTTTGAAGGGCTGAAGCTTTGTCACTATCACTAACTGGAAACCCAAAAAGGACAAGTTCCTGCAGAATACAGAAGAGCCAGGTTAAAGGGGAGCCTGAAAAGAAGAAGAAAGGTGTGATTGATGATTAACGTCATAGATGCTTCTTCTCTTTATAAATGTTCTAAAAGCCATCCCTCTTCAAAGACTGTCACAAACTTCCCCATATAAAGAGAATTTAAATAGATCCAAAGACCCCATAAGCCATCTTCCCCTCCGATGTGGCCAGGCTAAGAGAAACTAATTTTCTTTCCATACTAACCCTTATGCATCTTTATACCAAAGCTCCAGGCAATGTTGACAATGGCAGTGTGATGCCCAAAGAAGTTAGCAAAATGTCAGCAACTTAGAAATAGATTGTGGCTCTCCAAGGAGCTTCAAGAGTCTGCTGCCATATTCACAAAACTTTTTCATAGACTTTCGTTCAGCAGTGAACCCTTTAGCCAGCCATGGCCTCTTCAAAACTAACCAGGCTGATGTTTTACTGACAACTACGTAATTTTTTTAAAAATGACATTAAGGGCCATAGCCAAACATATGCTATAATACTAGTAATTTTTAAGATAGATCTTTAGATAATGTGTCCATAGCTTTTATTAAGTAATAAGAGAATGATTTATATATCTATTTTGCTTTCTATAGCTATTGTTTTGTTTCCGATTCCATTTTAAATTGTACCCAAGTTATGCATGTGCGTGTTTACAGACTCTAAAAGCTTGTTACAAAAAACAGCAGTCCCTTATTCTTCACCTTCTCCATATCCTGATCCCCCGAGGAAATACATTTCAACTATTTTAGCTGGTTATTTTATAATTTAAATCCTTACATCCATATAACTTCATAACATTGCTATTTCTTGCTTTTTCAGATTTGGTATTATCTACAGACTTCCCATTATGAAAGTTGAGTATTTAGTTCACTTTCACAATCTCCCACCTTACCTTCACATCCTTCTCTCTCTCTCTCTCATACACACACACACACACACACACACACACACACACACACACACACACACATGCTTCATGGTCCCTTATCATTCCAGTATAGTTATATCATAACTTTTGTTAGGTAACTATTTACATTATGACAATGCAGGTGCTAGCTATAGCTATGACAAGTAGTATATACTATACTGTGGTGTCTTTTCTGGTACAGCTTCCCTGTGTCCTGCAACCCAGTCTTTAAAAATCATCTTTCTGTATTCATATGCTTAATGTTCTACGTATTTATGAAATTCAACAAAATTAATCTCCTTCAGTATAAATCTTCTTTTAATACATTCAACATACTATGTGTTTTTTTTCAATTTTAGCTTCTTGAAGAATCTCCCTGTCACCTTCTGATCTGCTCATCTGGACCAGTTGCTATCACCAGTTGGTGAATATTTGTTGTCTTTGAATCTTCCTTTTAGCATCATTCCAAGGATTCTGTTTGCTTTGCTCTTGTGTTGGGTTCCTTACTGTCTGTATCCCAGATCTTCCTCTTTTTTAGTTTACTCCCTGGAGGATGGAGTACATCCTCCAGGAGCTGACTGAGAAAGCAGGCATAGGAAATAAATTTCTTGAAATGTTGCATGTCTAAAAATGACTTTGTCTTACCTCCAAACTTAATTGGTAGCTTGGCTGGGTAGAGAATTCTAGGATGACAATAATTTTGAAAGTCTGGTTCTGTTAGAGTCTAGTTTTTGTTAGTTGTTATCAAGGAGTATGATTCTAGAAATTCTCTTTCTCTCTGGTGCCCTACAGTTACATGATCTTTGTTATTGAAGGGAATCTCTTTTCCTCTATAGTTCTAGGCACTCAGTAAAACTTTTAATGTGGAAAAACATGTCCTTCTTTTCTGAAGAATATTTTTGATTTATTTCTCTGATAGTTTTGATTCTTGCTTACAGTGTTCCTTGTTTCTGGAACTCCTTTGTTTTGGATGTTGGACATTCTGGAATATCCTTTTACTTTTTTATCTTTTCTCTTCTATTTTCCAATGGTTTATCTTTTTGCATTGTACTCTGAAATATTTCTTCAACTTTATCCTCTAATATCTTTTGAAAATTTTTTTCTGCTATTACATTTTTAATTTTTAAGAACATCTTTTATTCTTCAAATGTTTCTGTTTATAAGATCTTTTCTGCTTTCAAAGACACAGTATCTTATCTAATTCTGGGGACATCAGTGATAAAAACTCTAACACAGATCAGAACACTTCAGAGAATTTATTCCTAAGTCACTTTTCTTATGTTTGTTTTTATATTTTATATTTTTATGTTTGTTTAATACTTTATATTAAAGTTATTCCTCAGGGCTTCCCTGGTGGCGCAGTGGTTGAGAGTCCGCCTGCCGATGCAGGGGACACGGGTTCGTGCCCCAGTCTGGGAAGATCCCACCTGCCGTGGAGCGGCTGAGCCCGTGAGCCATGGCCTCTGAGCCTGCGCGTCCGAAGCCTGTGCTCTGCAACGGGAGAGGCCACAACAGTGAGAGGCCCGTGTATTGCAAAAAAAAAAAAGTTTTTCCTCAAATAACTAGTGATCCTTAGGAGATATTCTTTTCCATTTAAAAAAATAAATATTATTTCTAATGTCTTTACAAAGAGCATGTAATTTTTTCCTACAAGAATCAGCCAGCGTCTAATGTTGATTTTGGCAAAAGGTGACTCTTGACATAGAAGCGAGTTTCTAGAAGAGCAGCATTATTTCTGAGTTAACAGGATGGATGAAGTGAAAGAGATAAGAAGTCACCAAGATTTGTTGCATGAGCAACCATCCATCATTTCCTTCTGAAATTCTGAAACTTCTTCCTTTTTTCAGTCACTTTTCTGACTTCTAATAACCTCGTTAGCCTTTCACTTCCTCTCTTGTCTTCTGTATAAATTACTTTCCATACTTTCTGTTGTAGACAAGAGGAAGTTCAAAGATTAGAGGGAGGGGACATATCTGTTGAACATGGTTAATGCTTTGAAAATGAAAACCTGTAAAATTAAAGGAGAAAAGAGCTAGGATCAGGGGATTTATAAAAGTGAGATGAAAGTACTGGTAGCACAAGAAAGGTTTTTGTGTAACTAAAAAAAGAGGACACAAAATAATGCCAAGTACCAAAAGACAAAGGATCAAGCCTCTTTTTTGTTCTTTTTTCCCCCATAAGATTGAGAGAAATAATTATACCAGCCTAATTTACAGGATTACTTCTAGGGTCAATTGAAATTATGAATGTGGAAAGCACTTAAATTTGGATTTCATCATTTTTACAGCCATAGGAATATGCGTTTATATGAAGAAGGATTTTTCATATAAAAATTTTCATATAATTTTTCAGCTGTCATTCAATTAGAAAACCCACGAAAAGCCAAGGACTGTGATGGTAATTGATGTAAGTGGTTTTTGTCTTTTTATAGAAAGAAAAATTATGATTAGCAACTTTACTCATATTTCAATTTTTTTTTGTTGTTTTTTTTTTTTTTTTTTTTTTTGGTACACGGGCCTCTCACTGTTGTGGCCTCTCCAGTTGTGGAGCACAGGTTCCGGACGCGCAGGCTCAGTGGCCATGGCTCATGGGCCCAGCCGCTCCGCGGCATGAGGGATCCTCCCGGACTGGGGCACGAACCCGTGTCCCCTGCATCAGCAGGCGGACTCTCAACCACTGCGCCACCAAGGAAGCCCCTCATATCTCAATTTTTAACCTAGTTTCCAAAGTTTTATTTGTTCATATAACACCTCTAAATTTACATTGAGGTAGAATAAGACTGAGTTGTGACATTTTTTAATTCTAAACTTTTAAAATAATGATTTATGATTTTAATGTTATTAATTTGAATAATAGCAAGTTCTATACTGGCAAGGCACTAATCCTAAGGATATATCCTATTTCCTTCTAAACTATTATGCTTTCATACCTATAACTTCCATCCTTTTGAAGAACAGGAAAGACATTTCCAGGGAAAATGTTTTCTTCAGTTTCAAATCTTTTCCTGTCTCTATCACAAATTTTAATCATTTGCAGTTACATAAATTTCAGATATGTTTTTATTAAAAGGCCTGGATCATCATCATCTCTTTAGCACTCTGTCAATGAGAAAGCCAGATAAAGAATGTTTACAGAGGTGTTTAAGATTGTTTTAGGAAGAAAACTCTTAAATGTACAATGAAGGCAGTACTCCTTGCATGGGTAGTGAGATAAAGGGAAAGTGCTTGCACGTTGACAAAATGCATCCATTACTGTCTCCTTATCATTCCCAACTGCAGTCTAAAGAAGCAACAAAAGGCTTCATGTATAGTATTTTGTCATAAGTGGTGCTGCTTAATCCTTGTTGAAACGCAAAAGCAAAATGTGTAAAACAGCTTTTTAAATGACAAACATTTGAAGCCTTTCAAGAAAGATACTAGATGTTGCCAGATTATAGAATGGATTTTATAAGGCTATATTATAGAATTGTACATTAATTGCAAGTGTAACCTAGAAAAATTGTCTACTAGAAAGAGGAACAATAGCCCAAAGCACTATGTCAACAAAAGACACATTTTCGTTCCAGTTAAAGGGCACACTTTTGCAAAGTGGGCTCTTCTATTTAAGAAAAATATTTATTAAGATTGTTTTCTTCATCCTTTTAGTTATATTTAGCATGGCTGAATGTTCAGTAACCTACATATTCATGACTGTATTTTTGTAATTTGCTTTATCACAGTACATAAATACCAGTTCTAGGAAGAATGTATCTAGCCACTGCCCCCATGGTACTCAAATATTGATTAGGTCATGAAAACAAGTTTTTACATACCTCATTTTCCTTATTCTTTTTGCTGGCAGAATAGTGCCTGTTGCCCCAGATAGTGAGAGGTGGAATAATCCATCTCTACTGAAAGTGCCAGCAATGTGAATTAGCTTTTGAGTCAAATGGACTGTGTGCTTGAGGCCAGAGCATGTGCAGTAATTTCCTCTACATCCTGTTCAAATATGATGCACTTTTATCAAATAGAACTGCTTCTATACAAACTAAGCTCTATATTAAGTATCCAGCTTCACTTTTATTTTTTGCTTCAAAAATCCTTGAAATATTTAAATAAAGCACAATTCTACTAAAGCAGAAGTGTTGAAACATAAATGGCATGTAACTATTCCAGGCAGCATGGAAGAGCCACAGGAGTAGACTTTTAGATGTATCCTAGGAAGGTGAAAATTAAGAAAATTCTAGAATGTATATTTTATTACATGCACAATTATCCATGGGAAAAATTACATGCACAATTATCCATGGGAAAAATTAGACGTAGATATTTAGAGATTAACAACAAACACAACTAGCAATTTTGCATACTACTTTAGGAGGATAAATGATAAAAGTAATTTTATTCTAATTTTATAACAATGAGATTGTTTTTACTCTACTTAATCTCTAGCCACACATTCCTGGTCCTTCCTCTGGGGTTGAGGGAGCAATACACAATCAGAGTGGTTTTCCTTTTTCCCACGAGAGCAAGGACTACTTTGTCTTATTCACCACTGGATTCCCAGCACTTAGTAGAAAGGCACACTGCAAGTGCTCTGTACATAACTTCAAATGCATGAGTCCCTCTTGTCAAAGGAATAAAAATCAAAGACTGGGCTTCCCTGGTGGCACAGTGGTTGAGAGTCCGCCTGCCAATGCAAGGGACACGGGTTCATGCCCCGGTCTGGGAAAATCCCACATGCCACGGAGCGGCTGGGCCCGTGAGCCATGGCCTCTGAGCCTGCGCGTCCGGAGCCTGTGCTCTGCAACGGGAAAGGCCACAACAGTGAGAGGCCCACATACCGCAAAAAAAAAAAAAAAAAAATCAAAGCCTGTTTGCCCTCTATTAAGCCAATAGCAAATCACCACGACATACAACCCTACAAAAAAAAAAAAAAAAGGAACACAACATGAAGGTTTAACCACAATGTGTCCTGGAGTACATATAATAGTTTGCATTCATTTCAAATAAGCATCAAGCTCAATAGCGAATGAAGAAAATTGAAAGGCATATTTTTTAAATGGCATCCTTGTGACTTGTCTTTGATCCAGAAGTGGAGATTTTCTTGTCCTTAAAGGTAAAACTAATATTCTCTCACCTCTATTGCTCTGTCTATCCTTGACACTGCGCATAGAGCATAACCACCCACCTTCACACCCATCTTCACAATGCATTACCAAATCCCTTTAACCTCCAGATATTTTTCAAAGTAACAGTTCTTTATTTTGATTCAGTTAGCTTCGATTTTCCCCATGGACTCCCCTCATTTCATCAAATACTAACGTTCTATTTGATTAGTCACACTACATAACAACACTGCCTTATTACTTTGAGAAGCAAAATGATAGAAACCTGAACTGTCTGTCGCTTTCAGTTGGGAACCAGCAAAAGTGTGACTGAAAAATGTCTTGTGCATGTTATATATTTTTGTTTGTTTATTTTTATCACCAGTTGGCATCTCACTTGTACAAAGTAGAAACCAAACTATATGAGAAAATGAAAACATGAGTAAATAATGGAACAGTTATAGAAACTTTACTTTTTGTAAAACAACTAAGTCTGAAATGTCATTGTTTCTTTTCAGCCTTCAGCTTGTGGTTTATTTCATGTGTCATGTCATCCTTCTTTGAAATGCTCTTTTGTAGATCTCTGGGCACATGCATTTATTTTGATCTATTTTGACAGAGTACTCTTGGAAATATAAAAAAGTTTATGTCTAATACAAGCAAGATATACCCCAATTATCTCATCAAAGAAACAGGTTTAAACCTTTTGCTTCTATTATCAACAGCCATCATAGTCCTGTGTATTATACAAGCATATTATCCTGTTCAACAATAACTTCTGTATAAGACAGATTCCAGGCAGAAAAAAGACAAAATACCTAAATTAGGCAATCTGACAACTTTAATGAAGAGACTCTAGGAATGTGTTGGCAGAAGTTTGTGAAATCCAGCATGGTGCCCTACAGTACCCGGTCTAGGACAGTGTAGGCTTCAGCCTGAAGGGGCAAAAGGAAGAAGAAGTTACAAGCAGTTAACAGGGTAACTGTAAGGCAAGGGCCACTTGACAGCATTTCTGACCTTTGGTTGAGGGTAACAGCCAACCCACCAGGAGAGAGCCAGTGGAATTGATACCCTGACCTCACTCTCCTGCCCTCTGATATGATGGAGGGGCTCTCCCATGGGCTGTACCCAACCCAAGGGCTGGGGACAAAGGAGCCCACTGATACCGTCTACACAGTCTGCATTGATGCCAACCTGCCAGGCAGAGGAGAGTGTGCAAAGGGTGGAGAATGGACCATGAGAGCGAAGCCAACAACACCCAACACATACTCTCTAGGTGAATTTGACTTTGCCATGATTATATCCTTCAGAAATCACTGACGAAAACATATGCATAGAGAAAATTATGTGTTTAATCTTTTATTATGAGTCACTGATGCATCATCAGTTCTCACCTTTCTGAGCTTAATTTTCCCTCTATAATCTATCTGTCAGGAAAGATACCCACATTCAATTTCAGGCAGTCCATTATTTTAAAAAATGAGCCTTTAACCAAGAATCATCCATCCAATTTAGGCTTAGGAGGAACAACTCTGATTCTGAGGATGAGAAAATGGGTAATGTGATACAGAAACATTCAGAATTGTTTAGATTGTGTGTTCAGCACAGGCTGAAGCTGCTGACTGCTGGAGATAACAGTGCTAGACTGCAATAATAGATCTGGAACATGCTCTCAATCTCTACCTCCAGGGCTAGATCCAACCACTCATAATGTGGGTTTAAGTCTATATGCACCTGGAATGTATAAGAGAGTACAACTATAGAGAAAGATGACTAAAGGATGCAGCACATAGTTTAATTTATTTAGAAAACAAAATTATGGAATGCCTTTCTTTGCTGCTGATTCAGCACAATTTTAGATACCACTATCGCACCTCACATCCACCATCAGGATCTTAACAGATCACTCACTCATCAGTTCAAATATTTGCACTTCCAGGCACTATGCTAGGCACATGGAGGACACAGCAAGGAAAGACACTTAAGGCATGGCAGAAAAAAGAGAAAAGTAAACAGAAGATTAGAGGGTGATGCATGTTATTAAAGAAAAGGTATGATGTGCCATATAAATGAATAACAAGGAGTTTTCAACTCAACCTGTTGGTCAGGGAAAGCCTTCTGAAGACATTTCCCTTCTTGTAAGAAAGAAGGAAAAGTTAGCAGAAGGGATGGAAGAGGAGAAAAACACTCCAGGCAAAGAGAACCATACTTGTTTGTATAAGTCAGTAGTCTAGAGAAAATGGAAAGATGTCCATTATGGTGGGAATGTACAGGAGTTCCCTCCCCCAAGGGACTTCTTATTCCCGGCTCAGGTTAACTGAAAATTGAGGGCTCAGGGTTTAGAAGCTGAGGTCTGGGTTCCATTGTTGACCTCAGTTCAACACATAGCATTTATACCTTAGGGCAGAAAGGTGAAAATTTAGGTAACTCCCAACCAGCTAAGGATTCCATTTTAGGAGATTCAAGCTTCAGAACTCAACTATTGGGTCTCCAGCTCAAGGGGTTTTGTTCTGAGGCATTTGGAGCTTACATAATTCAAGTTCACAAGTTTAGGAAAATTAAGAACAAATTTATGGTTCCTGAGAACTGAGTCTTTAGGGATCTGGACTTGAGGCAACTCTGGGGAGCTATGCCAAATACTGGGAAGAACATTGCTTTGAAGAAAGAAGAACTTTGTTGGGAATCTGGACTCTGTCATTTACTAGCTATATCATCTCTCTGAGCATCAGATTCCTTAGCTATTAAATGGGTGGATGGGGGGTGGGGAATAGTAGTTACTTTGCAGGGTTACTATGAAATTGGTGACTCATGACATTCAGCTTAAGGCAGTTCGACGCCTCATCTCTTATGGACTTCAAACCCTTCTTAACTATAATTGTTCAAAGCTTTCCAGTTTGAAGATGTTCTGTTTAATAAACAAGGTGGAAGGTAAGCAGTCATTAAATGGCTTTCCTTTCCCCAATGCAATCTCTTAAATTTGTACCATGTGCCTAAAATAACAGATTGACCGTTCCTTGTTTTTCTCCTTGCTCTGTATGTAAACATGGCTAACAAGCCATTTTCATTGCCTGAGTTTTTTTTTGTTTAATCTTTAAAATATTCTGTACTTCATTCTTGCTCACACTGTTCTTAAACTATGTTCTATTCTTTTATCTTCATCCCTTGATTGTGTATTTCCCTTACACTTCTCGTATACATGAGCTCTTTTTTTTTTTTTTAAGATTTTTTTGATGTGGACCATTTTTAAAGTCTTTATTGAATTCGTACAATATTGCTTCTGTTTTACGTTTTGGTTTTTTGGCTGTGAGGCATATGGGATCTTAGTTCCCCAACCAGGGATCGAACCCTCACCCCCTGCATTGGAAGGTGAAGTCTTAACCACTGGGCTGCCAGGGAAGTCCCCCTTACATGGGCTCTTAAAACCCAAATCCGTCTTCAATTTCTAGTGCCAAGCACAAGCCAGGCACAAAATGTCTATGCATCTACAAGTGAATGAATAAGTAATAGAAAGAAAAAAGGATGAAAAGAAAAATTAATGGAGAGCATTCTGTTTTGTCACATTTTTAGGAGTTTCCCAACCCATTTTATTCCAAATCAAGAACTTATGTTTTACTATACAATTAGAATATCATTTATCATCAATGATCAAATGTATAACAACCATACTACACAAGCTTCCTGTGCTGTCAGAGAGTCAAATTTTGAAAAGTGTATCCTTTATTTACCAAGTAAGGGTGACTCTTCATAATGTCCCTGCATTATTCAGGCAGTTGAGGGGAAGGTAGACAGACTACTCTGTAGGTGTAACCACATCTGCTTCACTTCCTACAAAATGACAGTGTATTCATTTAGGATTTCTCCTACCCAGAAGGATGTAATCTAATTAACAACACATCAGGTTTTAGCTCATGAATCTGTGGGATAAAATAATTTTATGTCTGAATATTAGAATGGTCACAAGGCTAAATCAACCAATTTTTATATACTCACTTGATACAGCTAAGATCTTCCAATAATCCACAATGCTCTCTTTTAAATAGGCTGGTTCCTTTGAAATATAGGGCAAAGTGTTATAAATCATCATAAATAGTAAATGTTGCCTCAATGACTTTCAAAACTAATCTATATAACTTTGTCCTTTATACCATTCCTAGTACAGCAACGTCAGACTTTGTAAAGCTACACATTTTTTTCCTCATCCTGTGACCAAATTAGTAAATTTTCATCAAATGCTTCAGATTCACAGTGGTTTAAAGCACAAATGCTTGAGTAACCCAACATGGATTCAGGTTCTGATGTGCCCATTTTTTGACTCCCTGGCTTCCTCCAAAATAAGGATAATAATGACCCTATTTCACAGGATTTGTGGGAGGATTATAATAATGTATGTATTTTATTTGGAAATATCAGTTATAGCCGTTGCATAATACTAAGTGCTCTGCAAGTCTTAAGGAAGCTTAACAATCTTATGTAGTTTGTACTTATTATTCTCATTGAGGTAAAGATAATGTAAAGCATTTACTACTTGATAATAATAAGTGCTCAATAAATAGTCTTAATTTTTATTACTATTCTACTGTATTTTAAAATAATTTTTACTTGTAATAAATTCAAATATACTTGTCCACCCTCAGTGAGAATGAAACATGGCAACTTGCTAGAGTTTGATTTTGAGCATGCCAATTGTGTCAAGTAAAGTTGTAAGTTCACTATATAGTTACTATAATTTTTCTAGCTTTATAAATAAAATTTTATAAAATTTATATAAATAAAATTAAAACACATGTGCAATGTTGGTAGGAATGTAAATTGGTGCAGCTGCTATGGAAAACAGTATGGAAGTTCCTCAAAAAATTAAAAATAGAACTACCATATGATTCAGTAATCCCATTTGGGTATGTATTCAAAGAAAATGAAATCACTATTTCAAAAAGATACCTGCGTCCCCCCATGTTCATTGCAACATTATTTACAACAGCCAAGACATGGGAACAACTTTAGTATCCATAGATGGATGAATGGATAAATAAAATGTGATGATATATATACAATGAAACATTATTCAGCTGTTAAAAAAAAAGGAAACCCTGCTATTTGCAAAAACATGGGTGGGCACCAAGGGCATTATGCTAAGTAAAATAAGTCAGACAGAGAAAAAAAAAAAAACACTGTACAATCTCACTTATATGTGGCATCTAAACAAAGCACAACAAAGCAACAAAAAACCTGAACTCATAGACACAGAGAACAGATGGGTGGTTGCCAGAGGCAGCGGGTAGGGAGTGGGGTCAAAATGGGTGAAGGGCGCCAAAGGTACAAACTACCAGTTATAAGATAATTGAAAGTTGCTAAGGGAGTGGATCTTGAGAGTCATCATCGGGCTTCCCTGGTGGCGCAGTGGTTGAGAGTCTGCCTGCCCATGCAGGGGACACGGGTTCAGTGCCCCGGTCCGGGAAGATCCCACATGCCGCGGAGTGGCTGGGCCCGTGAGCCATGGCCACTGAGCCTGTGCATCCGGAGCCTGTGCTCCTCAACGGGACAGGCCACAACAGTGAGAGGCCCACGTACCGCAAAAAAAATATCATCACAAGAAAAAAATATCTGTAACTATATGTGGTGATGGATGTTAACTAAACTTATTGTGGTGATTATTTTGCAATACATACGAATGTAAAATCATTAAGTTGTACAGCTAAAATTAATACAATGTTATGTCAATTATCTCTCAACAAAAAACAAAATAATATAAATACAATTATTGGAAAAACACTTATGAACATATATTTTATATTAATTTGACTAGAACTGGGAGGATGAGAACCGACAACTACTGGGGTTTATTATGTGTCAGTCACTTTATAGATGTTATTTTATTTAATTTTCACTGCAGTTGGTAAAGTTGGCTTTGTTACTTCCACTTTACACATGAAGAAATGTTCGGTGATCAGTAGGGATCAGAAATGGTATGCATAGGTAAAAGTGTTGTTTCTGTTGTTGTTATATTTTTAATACAGCTGAAAAAAAAAAAGCTAAGACTGAGTACATTAAGAAAATGTTTATGAATTCTCTACAGTACCTAGAACTAGTTATGATCTATAGAACACTCCTTGAGTTCATACTAGTAACAAATAGTAAAGCAAGATTGTAAACTTAGCTTTGCAGATATTGTATCTCATTTTTTAAATCTTATTTTTATTACTGTGAAACATACATGCTGAAAAGAGCTACGATTTAAGTTTAATAATAAAATTAACACCACTTACCAACCCTGCCCCCCATCTGTCCTCTAAGAATTAGATCACTGATAACTTTGGAAACCTCTGTGTGCCCATTTTGAATTAGTACTATCTCCCCCTGAACTCCAACAAGTGACCGCTACACCACCACCTAGCTTTTGGGTTAAACGTCCTCAACTTTATTGCTATAGCTTTTCCATCTTTATATGCCCTAAATAATATAGATCAGTTTGGAAAAATTAAGTACTTAGCACAAACCTGGAAGAATAAGGAAAAGGAAATATTGCCACTGTTACACTATTGGGAGAAGGATCCTATGATATGACAAGAAGAGCAGAGTCTGTGGTTCACTGTCTGGCTCCAGCTTCCCTGACAGTTGACAAGGGCCCCTGTAGGTTAGGCAGTGGTGGATCGCCTGGAGTCCTAGGAAACACGGGGCTCACCAGAGCTGCAGCATCTGGCCAGACATCTGGCAAGGCATCTGGCCAGCCTTCTGCTGCTCGTGACAATACTACAGTTATTCTGTAGGAGTAGGTCAAGGCAAATCACCTCAGAGAGGAGAGGGGCTTGCCCTTTTCCTACTTATTCCATAAGTCCTCTAGATGTAGGTTATCAGCCAAGTCTTCACTTCATCTCTGCTTTTGTCTGTATCTTTAAAAACCAATTTCACAAGAACAAAACACTGAATTACACTGGAAGTTACGTAGCGAAACTAGCCGTACTAGATGTAAAGCTACTAGTTATGCTGAGCCAAGGATGGAATGTGTCTATCTCCATTTTCAGCTATATTCAACTTTTAGAGGCATGGTCAATGAGCTTCTAGTTAAAATGGGACTTTCAAGACAACTTGAGCTATAAAAGTTATATGACTTCTCTAATGTAAGGGGAAAAGGAAAAAACAAACTCAGTGAAACCAGTAAAGTAATTGCTTTGATACAACACAAAGCAAACCTAGCTGACTAACTTCTGGAGGCTTTGGTATCACATGAACAAAAAATAAGGGTCTACGATTCTACAGAGAAGTTATTCTTAACTTACAATTCTTCTTTTATGGTAATAATGAGCTTCAGTTTCTATAGTTATAACTCAAACCATTTTTTATTAACTGCATTATATTGCTCTGCTAGAACGTTTATAATTGAGAATCCTGCCCAAGGGTCACAGTCTCTCTAAGTATCCTATTCTATGATTATTATTGCCATCAGTCACTTAGTGAATGTAAGTTACTTAAATGTCTGAATGTATGGGATACATTTCTGCATCACTTTCACTTCACCTACCAAGGCAATAATAGTAGGATCACAGACTGAAAGTATCAGAACAGCACTTAGAAATTGTCTCTTTCAACTTTCTTACTTTTCACGTATCTGCCTTAAATTTTTCTATAAGAGGGAATATATATAAATTATTTTAAAAAATTATATAGTTACCTTCTATATGAGAAAATTGAGGCCCAAAGTAACTTGCCCAATGTTAAATAGCTTCTTATAACCCTGAACTGTTGACTCATTTTCACTCCAAGATGCTATTACCTTAAAATAATTAGTTATTTAAAGGAAATTAGTTTCTGGTCCTGTTAAGAGGAACTTTCTTATGATAAAGATCAAATTTAACAAACAACTATTGTTCCTCAGATATTTCCATAGCTGGTGCTAAATTTATTCCCATATAGATTGTGGCCAGGTCAAAGCAGGAAAGGCCAAAGAGTTGGCTGAGTCTATAATCTTCATTTCTTCGCTGAAGCCCAGAGTAGTAATAAAATCCATGAGTAAATTCACTCATTGATGTTACTGTGGCACTGAGCCAACTGGGTCACTCCAATGTTTACCACCAATTCAACTCAGAGAAAAGAATCAGTTTTCCTCTCTGGTCTTCTCTTTTCTTGCTTTTAAAGCAATCTCTAAGGACCATTACAGTTAATACTAATTTGATTCTCTTTATTTTAAATAAGTCGAATATTTATCTTCATTTTCAACAGCTTTGAGGATACAGACTAAGCAGAATAACCTGAAATCAGGTGAAAACTGAGGGAAAACATTCAACAATATGATGTTTTCTCCCAAACTGCTTCTCTTATCTTGTTCCCCATCTCAGTTAATGGCACTCCAATCTTCTAGTTACTCAAGAAAAAAAAAATCCCGGTGTTATGCTCCCATCCTAGCCCAGGCCTTTTCGTCTAGATTATTGCTATAGTTTCGATCCTGCTTCCGTGCCTCTTTGCAATCACCACCATCCAAGAAAGACTATTCTTACCACATAGCAAAGTAATACTTTTAAAATGTTAGTTAGATTGTATCACCTCTCATCTCAAAACCCTACAAAGGCTCCCTGTCTCAAAACAAAAGCAGAGTCCTTACCATGACCTATAAGGAAGGCCCAGCACAACCTGACTTTGTATTGGTTCTCCGTATCCACCCTGTATTGGAACCCAACCCCACTCAATCCTTTTTCTGCAGCCACACTGACCTCCTTGTTCTTCCTTTATGTACCAAGTGTGCTGGCGCTTTTGCACTTCTACCCTCTGCCTGGAAACTCTGCCCCTGGTATCTGAGTACACACCCCCAGTTTCTTCAGGTCTTCACCTTCTCATTGAGGCCTTACCTGGCTACTATTTAAAGGTAAAATCCTAATCTCTAACATTCCCTGCTTTTTTTTCATCTTACCACATATCACAACATCTGTGTTTTAATTATTTATCTTGTTTACTGTCTGCCTCTCTCACAAGAATGTAGATTCTATAAAGGTATAGGGTCTTTTTCCTAATGTATTCTCAATGCACCTAGTAAATTCTCAGTAGATGTCTGCTGAATGGATGAAAGCATGAGTAGATATAACCTGGATTGACTGCCTATAAGAAATTGTTTGGTGTAGCTTCAGTGACAGCATTATATAGAGGGGTTTTTTTTTTTTAGGAAATCAATGCAATCTATAAAGCTCTAGCAGATTAGAAACAAAAAAGATAGAAAACACAAATTATCAATGTCAAGAATGAAAAATATGACATCATTACAGATTCTACAGATTTAAAAGGATAATAGGAGACTATTATGAACTACCTTATGCCTATAAATTTGACAACCTGGAATAGCAAAGGATTTTAGATATGATACCAAAATAATGATACATGAATTTTAAAAAAATGGTAAACTAGTCTTCATCAAGATGAAGAACTTTCACTTTTTGAAAGACAATGTTAAGAGAATTAAAAGGAAAGCCACTGACTGGGAGAAAATGCTTGCAAATTACCTACCTAATAAAGGACTTGCATCCAGAATATATAAAGAACTTTCAAAATTCAATAATAAAAATTCAATTAAAAAGGCAAGAAAGAATCCAATAAAACAAAGAACCCACTTAAAAATAAGCAAAGATTTGACAGATTTGAAATCATCAAAAAATAAATATCAATGACAAATAAGCATAGGAAAAAATGCTCAATATTATTAGCCATTAAAGGAATGCAAAGGATAACCTTTATAAGATACAATTGCATACGTATTAGGATGGCTAAAATTAAAGAGAATGATCATACCATGTTTTGGTAAGGATGCAGGACAACTGGAACTATTTTCTGTTCCTTTTTTTTGTTGTACAAGATTCCTAGTTCAATTGCACCCTCTCTGTCAGTATTTCAAAGCTCAGATAGGTTAGTGGATTGTTGCTATTTTGGTGGTGGGAGATGAGATTGTATATCCTCCAAATTTCTGGTTATCTATTGTCTTCCAGGACAGACAATAGATAACCAGAAATTTGAAGTGAAGCTTCTTTTTCACTTCTTTTATCTTTCACTACCTAATAACCAAAGGGGGCTTTTCACATCATTTTTACCTTTCCCGCAGATGGTACACATTTTGAAGAATGCTCTTTGAAACCATACATTCCCTATAGTCCTTTACCTATAGTTCAGGCTCTGATCTACCAGGGTACTTTTTTAGTATTTTTCAAACTTAGGGTCGGCTTAGTATTTCTGACAGTAGTTATAGATCAATGAGAGAGTATTCACTAGCCTTCTTCTTCTCTCTTCCCTGTAGTTTTTCTTGGTCTGTCCTTGCTTGCACCAAAGCAAGCCAGGGTAGAGGAGGAGAGTCAGGAAGATGAGATCTCGCACTAGGATTTAGTAGGTTTTTTTCCTTTTTCTTATTACTGTTATTTTGAAGTTTGATCATTCTCTGTTTTCAAGTTATACCATGGGCATGGTTTCTGTGAAATTTTATTTACCCTTTCTTGTTCCTTACTGTTTGTAAGATATATTAGAAGACTAGAAGCTAGGCAGTGGCCCTTGTCTTCCATTACCTGGAATTTTCTGTTCTTTTGTCTTTATTCTGAAATATTTTAAATCAACAGTACCAGAAATAAACATAGATTCCACTAATCTTTGGAGACTAACTCTGTGATAAAACCAATTTCAATCTTCAGTAGAGAGTAGAAAATCAAACGTTCCATATTTCCCCTTAGGTTAGACAGTTGTTCACTTCACAAATACTTATCTCTGGCTGAAATTGAAACAGAACAAATTGAAAAAGACCATACCTATTCATTTGACATAAAAATGTATCTAATCACTACTTGAATACTCTGCTCTGCTTGCAATGATTATTTGTCATGTATATATAAATAGAAAAAAAAGTTGTTTAAAATTTTTCTGATTATTAAAAGATTAAAAGTGGATACAGTGATTCCACATGAAATTTTCTGCCCCTCCCATGTCAAAATTTGAGGAAAACATTCTTTCCTCTCTCACTTCTGTGCCCCTGTATTCCTTTGTGGTTCTAAAATTATAATGGCTAATTTGGAAGCTATCTCTCTAAGCTAGACAGGCTCTGTCCTTGCCAAAGTCAACGTGAGATTACTCAGTGATAGCCAGCTGCCTGCCTCCAATTGGTTCATTAGCACTTCTCCAATCTAAAAGTAGACTCTCATTTGTATTACTTTTTATCTTTACTGTAGTCTTACTTTTACAAATTTGGGACTGTGGGCTCGTCAAGGGACTCAGGTGAATTTACCAAGAGATGGGAACTTCAGTGTCTGCCAGACCTTTTTTTATCCTTTAGATCTGAATATATTTCAGTCAAAAAGTAATTCTACCATATTGTAAGAGCTTTGATTTCAAGACTGGGTCTTTCATTTCAATATTCCCCATTTCCCAAAACAGTGAGTAGCAAGAAGTATGATATGTGAGTATAGTGTTATAAATATGACCTTTATAAAATACAGCAAAATTTGATAACAGTGGTTATCTGTGGGTGGGTGGTAGAATTTCCTATAGTTCACTTGCAATATTTTTTAATTTTTTTTATTTGTTAATAGCAGATTCATAACTATAATCACATTTTTGCCTGATTATTATTTATTTATTTTTTTAATAAAAATTGATTATACTGAAGGTTTACAATATGATGATTTGATATATGTATACATAGCAAAATCATTACTACAGTCAAGCTAATTAACATATCCATTTATTCACATAGTTACCTTTTTTGTGAGGGTAAGGGACCTGAAATTACTCTCTTAGCAAATTTTCCATATTCAATACAGAATTATTAACTATAATTATCATGCTGTATATGAGATGTCTAGCCTGTTCATCTTACATAACTGCAACTTTGTACCTTTTGACCAACATCTCCCCATTTCTCCCCGCTCCCTGTCCCTGGTAACCTCCATTTTACTCTATGCCTCTGTGTATTCAACTTTGTTAGATTCCACATATGAAGTGACATCAGCCTGAAATACTTTTTAAATAATTTCTTTTTCTTTGATTTAAAATGAACACACCTGCTTCATTCACTTTTCAATTATTGCTCACTTTCTATCCCTTAGAAATATAAAGTAAAAGTCTAGTGCCCAATTTTGTTAGCCACTCACTTTATATAACCATGAAAGAAACAATTAAACAAAATGAAATTAAACATCTCAAAGTAATAACATTTTTGGAACAAAGACATAATGGTCATTAGTCTGGAAAAGTAGTGGAAAGGCAATGTGGTAGAGCATTTCGGCTTTGGAGTCAGATGGAATTTGACTTGCATCCCAGGTTTGTGACCTATTAAATGTGTGATCCTGAATTGGTAACTTAATCCCTTTTAGCTTCAGTTTCACCAGGGGAGTAAGAATACCAACATTGCAGGGGTTTTTTAATAAGTAGGAAAAAAATTTAAATAATCCACAGCAAAGATGCTTAGTCTTAGAATTTTTAGGATTTGATGATTGATTAAATGGAAAGGACAAGATAAAGGGAAGAGAGAAGGATGACACTAATATTTCTGGTTTGGATGAATACATCTGAGCTGAAACCTAAACAACGAGAATGAGTTAGCCAGGTACAGGTGCAGTAAGGGAGAAGAAAATGTTCTAGAAAGAGGAAGTACATGCACAAGGGGCAGATGATGAGCATGAACATAACATGACCTTGGAACTCAAGGTAGTTTAGTTACACTTGAGGGTCAAGTGTAACAGGATAGCTAGAGATTAGGATGGAAGGAAAATGGCATCCCAACCAAGAAAGACTTTTTGAGACATAATGCTGTGTTTGGACTTAATCCCAAGGGTGATGTGGAGACACTGAAAGCTTCTAAATTAGATTTAGAGTGGACAGAAGCAAGGGACAGGAGGCAGGATGACCAGTTAGGAGACTATGGCTAAAAGTTGGGTGTAAGACAATGGTGACCTAAAGTAAGGTAGCAGGAATGGGGACTAAGGAACACATCAGGAAAGCCTTTCCTGATCCCCTAGGATAGGAGCTGCTACTTCCCTTCTGTGCTCCATAGCCCTTTGTGCTCACTACCTGCATTGTAGGGTGCTTATCACAATGTATTTTCATCACACAGTAGAATGTAAGTTCCAAGAGGACAAGAACCATTTTTTCCCCAGGCCCTCATACAATTTCTGGGACGTGGAGAGTGTTTAATATATATCAATATTAATGAAAAAGCGTAAATATGAATCTCTCTTCCTCCCATTCTGCAGCTTTCCTTTGAACAATGACTACTCATGGGGATAATGCAGACACCTCTAAATAATGGAATTGTTTCCTCCAATGGAGAGAGGACCACTATCATCCCCATAAAAGTTTTGAGTGCTAACTTCCATGTGAAATTGTATTAAACACTGAACATAAGTTAACTATGGTATATTTTCTGTCCTTAGAAGTTTATATATGATATATACTTTTTAACTTTCAAAAAAATATTATATATCTTAGTTTCCCTTTCTCCTCTTAAAGTCAACATCAATAACCACAGTTATTTTTTACTGAATGGATTTTTCCAGATGTGTTATTCCTAAATTGTCTTTTGTTTGTATATAAAAATTCTTTCTAGAATGTTCTGATATCAAAAGATGATTTTATTAGATAGGCTTATCTCCCAAAGAATAGGAAATGTACATTTTTTAATTAGGTCACGTTTCTAATGAGTTACACTATTTCACGGTACACACAAAGGCTGAAGGGATGAAAAAGGTCACAATTTCAAAACATATTGTATAGGTACAAGGTTGTGTAGTATTTTATACATCATTGTACTTAAACTGGGGAAGGAAATATGACTAGCAATATAAGAGCACAGCATCAAAATACTGGTGAGTCAATCCTGATGTGTTTTAACTTTATGCATTTTTCATAATTCTCTTATTCAATCCACTCTTCCAATTAAGCTGTTAACTACTAGTCCGATTAGGGTCAGAACAGGAGGCATTTACTGTATTTTCAACAGGTTAATGTGGGAAAGAAGAGGCAAGAAGAGGGCACTGGATGTTTGGTTTAAAAAAGTTACCCCCAGGTAGCAAAAGTTTTCAAAAGTTTTGAATAGACCTATTATCTCCATCCTCTCGACCTTATACTCTCCTCAACTTATTCTAATCAGGATTTTGTATTTAACTGCTGAATTGAACACTTTTCACCAAGGTGGTTATTGACTTCTACTGTGAAAATTCAAAGTCAATTCATCTATACTCATCCTGCTTGTTGTTCCGGCATCAAAGACACAAGCAAGTATTTCACCTTCTTAAAAGATTTATTTTCTCTAGGTTCCTGAGATACCAAATTCCCATGTTCTTCTCCTATCATACTAGCTTCTCCTTTTCAGCCCCTCCTCCTCTGCCTGACCTCTAAATGTTATAATATCCAGGGTCCTTGTTCTGGTTCCCTTTCTCTCCTGTATTTCCACTCACTTCTTAGAAGAGCTCAACCAGTATCTGGCTTTAAACGTCAAATCAATATACCCAGATCTAGCCTCATCCCTGAGGCCATTGATCCCACTTCATGATGCCTAATACTCATTTAAAATTTAATATGACCAAAATGGTACTCTTATATCCCATTTTTTCCTGTTTCCCAATTTTCCTTAACTCAGCAAATGGTCCCACCATCGACCTTAGGCCAGAAAACTTAGAGTAGTCCTTAATCTCTGTCTTTCCCCTACATCTCATACCTATATATCAATAAAGTTTTCAGTGGTTCTGCCTCCAAAATATATTTGGAACCTAATACATATCAATGTTTCTACTCCTAAAATCCTGGTCTAAGCCTCCATCGCCACTTCCCTGATATTCCACAATAACTCCATAACTGCTCTTTTGCATCCATTCTTGCCTCTTACACAGAGGTCCAAATATTTTCTCAAAATATAAAATCAGACAGTATACTTGTTTTGGTAAAAGACAAACAAACAAACTCCAATAGTTTCCCAATGCAATCAAATAGTGTTAAACTCTTTCCCAAGGCAGATTAGGAAAAAAGTCAAATAGGTAACTAGCAGTCTGATTATATATGGCTCACTCTTCTCCCTATTTTCTATTCTGCTCCAGGGACACTGGCTTTGTTGCCATTGCTGTTCCTGGAATATGCCAGGCCCATTCCTGTTTCGGGGTCTCTCTAGTCTACATGGAATGAAATTCCCCCCATATTTACATGTAGCTCTCTGCTCCTCAGACATTACTTCCTTGCACAGCCTAGCTAAGGAAGCTCTACAGCCTATCATATTATGCCCCACTGCCCAACTTTATTTTCCTAAAGTAATATTTACCACTCTTTAAAATTACTTTATTTGCTTAACTTATGTATTTGTCAGGTTTCCCCATTAAAATGTAGTCTTAAAAGGAAGAAACTTGGGGCTTCCCTGGTGGTGCAGTGGTTGAGAGTCTGCCTGCCGATGCAGGGGACACGGGTTCGTGCCCCGGTCCGGGAAGATCCCACATGCCGCGGAGCGGCTGGGCCCGTGAGCCATGGCCACTGAGCCTGCGCGTCCGGAGCCTGTGTTCCACAACGGGAGAGGCCACAACAGTAAGAGGCCTGCGTACCGCAAAAAAAAAAAAGGAAGAAACTTGTATCTATACACTGGGTTACAATTGTGAGTGGGAAAGTGTTGATAAATAAATAAATGGTTGAATGAATAAATAAGAGAAGAAAAATAAGATAGAGTCTCAAGGCTGTGGTCCCAGGTAAAGGGACACCACAGAAAGAGACAAAGGCCTTTTATACCCAGGGTTCTCAATATCCCCAAAGTATATTTATACTAGGAGCAAGGCAAGGCCTAAGATTCCTAGGCGCTCATAAACTACCAGAGTAAAATTTTCCTTTTTTGATATGGGAAATAACAGAGCAGCTCAAGTTCTCCAAAGTGTGCACAGGATGAATGGCAGAGAAAAAAACTCTGCTGCCAGGAAAATTTTTCAGAATTCTAGTACCTGATTTAGAAATCCCCAAAGCCTCCTTGGTTCAAACTAAGGAGAATTTATGATCCCTGCAGGTTATGCCAAGCATACCCCCAGGCGGCTATCAATTACTGTTATAGCTTAGTCTTAAGAATGTCTCTCCTGTCTGTAATTTAGAAAGCAGTGAGTTACCAGAAACCTTGTATAGAAGACAGGCTTTCCTAAAAGACATCCAGGTGGTAATCTTCCTGTGAGTGTTTCAGACTTGTGTCCTAAGAGACAGCACAAAGGCCAGACAAAGACTAACACAGGGACATGGAGAATGGAACAGGTATATTTTACACAGTTATATTTTCTTTGGTCTCAATAAGCGCAATATTCTCCTAGCCTGCTGCCTCTCTCCTCCTATTTATTAATTTGTGATATTCATGACTATAAAGCAAACTAAGGGGCACTAAAATGAGACTACCAACCAATTTCAACATCAGAACTGTTATGGCAATAAATATACAACATTCAAATATATTCACACATACTTATCACATGTAAACTGTCTCTAGGAAATGCCAATTATGACTTGAAGATTCCTTAAGGCTGTTCAGAGCACAGAAGTCTCGCCATATACTTTGAATCTATTGTTTCAGTAATGGGGCTAAAATAGGATTTCTATAAAACCAACCAGAAACCAAGTGAACTTCAACAAAGTAGGCTTTCTAAATAGAGTTTTCTCCTTTCTTCTCTTCATGTACTATATACTAGGCATTAAACATTTACTACCTCATTTAATCTTCCCAACAGCCTAAAAATATACATATTATATTAATGTCACAGATGAGGAAAGTGAGATTTAAAAAGGTTAAGTACTTTGTCCAAGGAGAAAACAAGCCATTTAACCAAAATTAGACTTCAATCTTATGTGACAGCAAACTCCATACCCTCCCATTGCTGCATTCATAAACAATCATGCTTATTTATAAAAAGAAGACTGAGATAAAAGAACTATTAAAAACTTTTTAGAAATTATTTCTATACAATGGAATACAGTGCAGCTACTAGAAAGAATGGAATAAATCTATATGTAGTTACTAAAATGCAAGATTCGGGACTTCCCTGGTGGTGCAGTGGATAAGACGCCACGCTTCCAGTACAGGGGGCCCAAGTTCGATCCCTGGTCAGGGAACTAGATCCCACATGCATGCCACAACTAAGGAGCCTGCCTGCTGCTACTAAGGGGCCCACATGTTGCAACTAAGGAGCCAGTGAGCCACAACTAAGGAGCCCGTGAGACACAACTAAGGAGCCTGTCTGCTGCAACTAAGACCCAGTGCAACCAAATAAATAAATTTTTTAAAAAGTTACTATTATTAAAAAATCCATATCTTAAAAAAAATAAAATGCAAGATTCTACAAAATGCATATACTGTTGAGTAAAAAAAAATCATAGTGTAGAAAAGTATGAAGAAATAATCTGATTTTGCTTTGTAAAAAGAATATATATACACAGGGCTGCATATGTATAGACATTTTCTGAAAGGACATGCAAGGAAATATCAGTGGATAACTCTGGGGAGTAGTACTGAGGGTAGGGCTTATGCAGTGAGATTTAAAGTTTTCCTTATTACCTTTCTATATTTTCTAATTTATTTCCTACTCAAATATCACTTTTTTATTAAAGGAAAACTAGTTTTCTTTAAAAAAGATGGTGTGATGTTCAGATAAAGAGTAAGGCCTACTACCAGGAGGAACTGAATACTACATACGTCTGCTTTAATCTCCTGAAGTGACTAGAGAGTGAGTAAGATGCAAAATTAATCTCTGTGTAAAATGAACAGAATGTGAAGCCTAGAAATACACTCAGGGTATTCAACAGTTTGATGAAAAAAGAAGGATATATTACAAAATCAAAGGAATAATAAAATAAAGGAATTATTTATTGAAATTACATTAAATTCTGTGAGGCCATTTTACTTCTTCCTTTCCAATTTGGATGCTTTTTAATTTCTTTTTCTTGCCTGATTGCTTTGGCTAGGACTTCCAGAACTATTCTGAATAGAAGTGGCAAGAGTCTTGTCTTTTTCCTGATCTTAAAGGAAAAGCTTTCAGCTTTGCACCGTTGAGTATGATGTTACCATGGGCTTGTTATATATGGTTTTTATTATGTTGAGGTACATTCCTTCTATACCTAACTTTCTGAGAATTTTTATTATGGGTGTTGAATTTTGTCAAATGTTTTTTCTGCTTCTATTGAGATGATCTGATAATTTTTACCCTTCATTTTGTTAATGTGGTGTATCACATTTATTGATTTGCATATGTTCAACCATCAGTGCATCTCAGGGATAAATCCCACTTGATCATGGTGTATAATCTTTTTAATGTGCTATGCTGTTGATTCAGTTTGCTAATATTTTGTTGAGTATTTTTGCATTAACATTCATCAAGATAGTGGCCTGCAAATTTTCTTTCCTTACAGTGGCTTTGTCTGCCTTTGGTATCAGGGTAATTTAGCCTCAAAATGTGAGCTTGGAAATGTTCCTTCACCTTCAATTTTTTTGAAGAGTTCACGAAGGGTTGCTATCAACTCTTTAAATATTCAGTGGAACTCATCAGTGAAGCCATTTACTCCTGGACTTTTCTTTGTTGGGGAATTTTTGATTACTAGATCAATCTCCTTACTTGTTATTGGCATATTCAGATTTTCCATTTCTGCATGATTCAGACTAGGTAGGTTATATGTTTCTGGGAATTGATCCATTTCTTCTGAGTTATCTAATTTGTTGGCATATAATCATTCATAGTAGTATCTTATGATCCATTGTATTTCTGTGGTATCAGTTGTAATGTCTTCTCTTTTATTTCTGATTTTATTTGCTTGAGTCTTCCCTTTTTTCCTTAGTCAAGCTAAACATAATCTTATATATAGAAAACCCTAAATACTCCACTAAAAAACTGTTAGGACTAATAAGTGAATTCAGTTAAGTTGCAGGATACAAAATCAATATAGAAAAATAAGTTACATTTCTATACAGTAACAACAAACTATCTGAAGAAGAAATTTAAAAAATCAAGTCCATTTGCAATAGCATAAAAAAATAAAAAAATACTTAGGAATAAATTTAACCAAGGAAGTGAAAGAGCTATACACTGAAAACTATGAAATGTTGATAAAAGAAATTGAAGATGACACAAATAAATAGAAAGGCATTCCATGTTCATAAATTAGGAGAATTAATATTATTAAAATCTCTATACAAGCAAAGCAATCCACAGATTCAGTGCAATCTCTATCAAAATTCCAGTAGCATTTTTCACAGAAATATAAAAAAAAATCCTAAAATTTGTGTGGAATCCAGAAAGACCCCAAGTTGCCAAAGCAATCTTGAGCAAGAAGAGCAAATCTGTAGACATCACACTTCCTGATTTCAAACTGTATTACAAAGCTATAGCAATCAAAACAGTATAGTATTTCGGGGGGACGTTCCAGATGGTGGAGGAGTAAGATGTAGAGATCACCTTCTTCCCCACAAATACATCAAAAATACATCTACATGTGGAACAACTCCTACAGAACATCCACTAAACGCTGGCAGGAGACCTCAGACTTCCCAAAAGGCAAGAAAATACCCACGTACCTGGGTAGGGCAAAACAAAAACAAGAAAAACAGAGACAAAAGAATAGGGATGGGACCTGCACCTCTGGGAGGAGGCTGTGAAGGAGGAAAAGTTTCCACACACTAGGAAGCCCCTTCACTGGCGGAGATGGGGGTTGGGCAGGGGAGGGAAGGTTTGGAGCCATGGAGGAGAGCACAGCAACAGGGGTGCAGAGGGCAAAGCAGAGAAATTCCTGCACAGAGGATCAGTGCCAACCAGCATTCACCAGCCCAAGAGGCTTGTCTGCTCACCCACAGGGGCAGGTGAGGGCTGGGAGCTGAGGCTCCAGCTTCGGAGGTCAGATCCCAGGGAAAGGACTGGGGTTGGCTGCAAGAACACAGCCTGAAGGGGTGCTAGTGCACCACAGTTAGCCAGGAAGGACTCCAGGAAAAAGTCTGGACCTGCCTAAGAGGCAAGAGACCATTATTTTGGGGTCCGTGAAGAGAGGGGACTCCTTCCCCATCTGCCCACAGAAGGCAGAATACTGCCTAAACAAGCTTCAGAGATGGACACAAGCCACGGCTATCAGCTTGGACCCCAGAGATGGGCATGAAACGCTAACGCTGATGCTGCAGCCACCAAGAATCCTGTGTGAAAGCACAGGTCACTATCCACACTCCCCTCCAGGAGCCTGTGAGGCACGCCACTGCCAGGGTCCCATGATCCAGGGACAACTTCCCCGGGAGAACACACAGCGTGCCTCAGACTGTTGCAACATCTCGCTGGCCTCTGCCACCACAGGCTCACCCTGCATTCCAATTATAACTACTGTACCCCTCCTTCCCCGCCCCCAGCCTTAATGAGCCAGAGCCTGCTAATCAGCCGCTGCTTTAACCCCAGCCTGTCTGGATGGGAACAGATGGCTGAGGGTGACCTACATGCAGAGGTGAGACAAAAACCAAAGCTGAACTCCAGAAGCTGTGAGAATAAAGAAGAGAAAGGGAAATTTCTCCATGCAGCCTCAGGAACAGCAGATTAAATCCCCACAGTCAACTT
Source organism: Stenella coeruleoalba (assembly GCF_951394435.1). Classification (NCBI taxonomy): domain Eukaryota; kingdom Metazoa; phylum Chordata; class Mammalia; order Artiodactyla; family Delphinidae; genus Stenella; species Stenella coeruleoalba. The sequence goes on from NC_137154.1 coordinate 76,837,317, forward strand.
AATGTACGCTGCATCTGTGGAATACCTGAACAGACAACAAAGCATCCCAAAACTGAGGCAGTGGACTTTGGGAGCAATTGCACACTTGGGGTCTACAATTGTCTACAGTTGTCTACAGTTGTCTGGAACTGATTTGTTTCGGATTTTTATCTTAGTTTAGTGTTTAGCGCTTGTTATCATTGGTGGATTTGTTTATTGGTTTGGTTGGTCTCTTTTTGTTATTATTATTTTTTTTTTAGTAATTAAAAATTTTTTTTAATTTATTATTTTTTTCTTTCTTTTTTTCTCCCTTTACTTATGAGTCGTGTGGCTGACAGGGTCTTGGTATTCCAGCCTGGTGTCAGGCCTGAGCCTCTGAGGTGGGAGAGCTGAGTTCAGGACATTGGACCACCAGAGACTTCCTGACCCCACATAATATCAATTGGCGAAGCTCTCCCAGAGATCTCCATGTCAACACTGAGACCCAACTCCACCCAACAACCAGCAAGCTCCAGTGTTGGACGCCCCATGCCAAACAAGTAGCAAGACAGGAACACAACCCCACCCATTAGCAGAGAGGCTGCCTAAAATCATAATAAGTTCACAGACACCCCAAAACACACTACCAGACACAACCCTGCCCACCAGAAAGACAAGATCCAGCCCCACCCACCAGAACACAGGCACCCGTACCCTCCACTAGGAAGCCTACACAACCCACTGAACCAACCTTACTCACTTAGGGCAGACACCAAAAACAATGGGAACTATGAACCTACAGCCTGAGAAAAGGAGACCTTAAACACAGTAAGTTAAGTAAAATGAGAAGACAGAGAAATATTCAGCAGATGAAGGAGCAAGGTAAAAACCCACCAGACCAAACAAATGAATTGGAAATAGGCAATCTACCTGAAAAACAAGAATTCAGAGTAATGATAGTAAAGATGATCTAAAATATTGGAAATAGAATGGAGAAAATACAAGAAAAGTTTAACAAGGACCTGAAAGAACTAAAGAGCAAACAAACAATGATGAACAACACAATAAATGAAATTAAAAACTCTCTAGAAGGTATCAATAGCAGAACAACTGAGGCAGAAAAATGGATAAGTGATAAGATAAAGGTAAAATAGTGGAAATAACTACTGCAAAGCAGAATAAAGAAAAAAGAATGAAAAAACTTGAGGACAGTCTCAGAGACCTCTGGGACAACATTAAATGCACCAATATTCGAATTATATGGGTCCCAGAAGAAGAAGAGAAAAAAAAAAAGGGTCTGAGAAAATATTTGAAGAGATCATAGTGGAAAACTTCCCTAATATGGGAAAGAAAATAGTCAACCAAATCCAGGAAGTGCATAGAGTCCCATCAGGATAAATCCAAGGAGAAACATGCCAAGACACATATTAATCAAACTATCAACAATTAATCACAAAGAAAAAAAATTAAAAGCAGCAAGGGAAAAGCAACAAATAAATACAAACATACAAGGGAATCCCCATAAGGTTAACAGCTGATCTTTCAGCAGAAACTCTGCAAGCCAGAAGAGAGTGGCAGGATATATTTAAAGTGATGAAAAGGAAAAACCTACAATGAACATTACTCCACCCAGCAACGATCTCATACAGATTAAAGGAGAAATTAAAACCTTTACAGACACGCAAAAGTTAAGAGAATTCAGCACCACCAAACCAGCCTTACAACAAATGCTAAAGGAACTTCTCTAGGCAGGAAACACAATAGAAGGAAATGACCTACAATAACAAACCCAAAACAATTAAGAAAATGGTAATAGGAATATACATAGAGATAATTACCTTAAATGTAAATGGATTAAGTGCTCCAACCAAAAGACACAGACTGGCTGAATGGATACAGAAACAAGACCCATATATATACTGTCTACAAGAGACCCACTTCACACCTAGGGGCACATACAGACTGAAAGTGAGGGGATGGAGAAAGATACTCCATGCAAATGGAAATCAAAAGAAAGCTGGAGTAGCAATTCTCATATCAGACAAAATAGACTTTAAAATAAAGGCTATTATAAGAGACAAAGAAGGACATTACATAATGATCAAGGGATCATTCCACGAAGAAGATATAGCAACTGTAAATATTTAGGCACCCAACATAGCAGCACCTCAATTCATAAGGCAAATACTAACAGCCATAAAAGGGGAAATCAACAGTACCACAATCATAGTAGGGGACCTTAACACCCCACTTTCACCAATGGACAGATAATCCGAAATGAAAATACATAAGGAAACACAAACTTTAAATGATACATTAAACAAGATGGACTTAATTGATATCTATAGGACATTCCATCCAAAAACAACAGAATTCACTTTCTTCTCAAGTGCTCATGGAACATTCTCCAGGATAGGTCATACCTTTGGTCACAAATCAAGTCCTGGTAAATTTATGACAATGAAAACATGACAACCAAAACCTGTGGGATGCAACAAAAGCAGTTCTAAGATGGAAGTTTATAGCAATACAATCCTACATCAAGAAACAAGAATCATCTCAAGTAAACAACCTAACCTTACACCTAAAGCAATTAGAGAAAGAAGAACAAAGAAACCCCAAAGTTAGCAGAAGGAAAGAAATCATAAAGATCAGATCAGATATAAATGAAAAAGAAATGAAAGAAACAATAGCAAAGATCAATAAAACTGAAAGCTGGTTCTTTGAGAAGATAAACAAAATTGATAAACCATTAGCTAGACTCATCAAGGAAAAAAGGGAGAAGACTCAGATCAACAGAATTAGAAATGAAAAAGTAGAAGTAACAACTGACAGTGCAGAAATACAAAGGATCATGAGAGACCACTACAAGCAACTATATGCCAATAAAATGGACAACCTGGAAGAGATGGGCATATTCTTAGAAAAGCACAACCTTCAGACACTGAGCCAGGAAGAAATAGAAAATATACACAGATCAGTCACAAACACTGAAATTGAAACTGTGATTAAAATCTTCCAAGAATCAAAAGCCCAGGACAAGATGGCTTCACAGGTAAATTCTATCAAACATTTAGAGAAGAGCTAACACCTATCCTTCTCAAACTCTTCCAAAATATAGCAGTGGGAGGAACACTCCCAAACTCACTCTACGAGGCCACCATCACCCTGATACCAAAACCAAAGATGTCATAAAAAGGAAAACTACAGGCCAATATCACTGAATCCAAACAGTAAATACTAGAGAGGGTGTGGAGAAAAGGGAATCCTCTTGCACTGTTGGTGGGAATGTAAAGTGATACAGCCACTATGGAGAACAGTATGGAGGTTCCTTAAAAAGCTTAAAATAGAACTACCAGATGATGCAGCAATCCCACTACTGGGCATATACCCTGAGCAAACCATAATTCAAAAAGAAGCATGTTCCACAGTGTTCATTGCAGCACTATTTACAATAGCCAGGACATGGAAGCAATCTAAGTGCCCAACAACAGATGAATGGATAAAGAAGATGTGGCACATATATACAGTGCAATATTACTCAGCCATAAAAAGAAACGAAATTCAGTTATTTGTAGTGAGATGGATGGACCTAGAGTCTGTCATACAGAGTGAAGTAAGTTGGAAAGAGAAAAACAGATACCACATGCTAACACATATATGGAATCTAAAAAAAAAAAAAGGGTTCTGATGAACCTGTGGGCAAGACAGGAATAAAGACTCGGATGTAGAGAATGGACTTGAGGACACAGGGAGGGGGAAGTTTAGGGTAAGTGTATGCTGGGACAAAGTGAGAGAGTAGAATTGACATATATACACTACCAAATGTAAAATAGATAGCTAGTGGGAAGCAGCTGCATAGCACAGGGAGACTAGCTTGGTGCTTTGTGACCACCTAGAGGGGTGGGGTAGGGAGGGTGGGAGGGAGTTGCAAGAGGGAGGGGATATGGGGATATATGTATACATAGCTGATTCACTTTGTTATACAGCAGAAACCAACACAACATTGTAACATAATTATACTCCAATAAAAATGTTAAAAAAATTAAAAAAAAAACAGTATAGTATTTGAATTAAAAAAAAAAAAAGACTCATAGATCAATGGAACAGAACAGAGGCTCCAGAAATAAACCCACAGTATACAGTCATGAAATTTTTGACAAAGCCGCCAAGAACACATAATGGGGGGAAGAACAGTCTCTTTAATAAATGGTGTTGGGAAAATTGGACTACTGTCTTACATGCAAATAATGAAACTGGACCCTTATCTTATGACACAAAAATCAACTCAAAATGGTTAAAGACTTAATCATAAGACCTGAGAAATAAAGTCCTAAAAAGACACATAGGGGAAATGCTCCCTGACATTTGCTTTGGCAAGAACTCTTTAGATCTGACAACAAAAGAGCAGGTAACAATAGCAAAAATAAACAAATAGGACTATGTCAAACAAAGAACTTTCTGTATGGTAAACAGTTAACAAAATGAAAAGGCAACCTACAGAATGGTACAAAATATTTGAGTGATCTATTTGATAAGAGTATAACATCCAAAAAATATAAGGAATTCTTACAGCTAAATAGAAGGGGAAAAAACAATCTGATTAAAAAATGGTCAAAGGGGCTTCCCTGATGGCGCAGTGGTTGAGAGTCCACCTGCCGATGCAGGGGACACGGGTTTGTACCCTGGTCCGGGAAGATCCCACATGCTGCGGAGCGGTTGGGCCCATGAGCCATTGCCACTGAGCCTGCGCGTCCAGAGCCTGTGCTCTGCAACGGGAGAGGCCACAACAGTGAGAGGCCCGCATACCACACACACAAAAAAAAAAGGTCAAAGGACCTGAGTAGACATTTTCCCACAGAAAACATACAAATGGCCAACAGGTATGTGAAAAGATGCTTAACATCATTACTCATCAGGGAAAGGCAAATCAAAACCATAATAAGATATCACCTCACACCTGTCAGGATGGCTATTACTAAAAAGTCAGAAGTTTACAAAGTTCTCAAGGATGTGAAGAAAAGGGAACTCTTGTACATTGTTGATGGGAATGAAAATTGGTACAGCCATAGGAAATTCAGTATGAAGGTTCCTCAAAAAATTAAAAGTAGAAAAACCGTATGATCCAGCAATCCCACTTCTGGATATATATCCAAAGAATATAAAATCAATATCTTGAATAGATATCTGCATTCCCATGTTCATTACAGCATTATTCAAAATAACCAAAATATGGAAACAAACTAAATGTCCATTGACAGACAAATGAATAAAGACATATATATATATATATATATATAGAGAGAGAGAGAGAGAGAGAGAGAGAGAGAGAGAGGAATAGTATTCACACTTAATAAAGAACAGAATCTTGTCATTTGCAACAATGTTGGTAAACTTTGAGGGTATTATCCTAAGTGAAATAATTCAGACACAAAAAGACAAAATCCATGTTCCCACTTATATGTGGAACATATTATTTTAAAAAGCTGAATGCATAGTTAGAGAGAGTGGAATGTTGATTTACCAGAGGCTGGAGAGTGGATAAAAATGGGAGATTACAAAAAAAAAAAAGAAAAGGAAGAAAGAAAATAGATTGTTGCCAGGGACTGGGGGGAGGGAGTCATGGGACTTATTTTCTAAAGGATACAGAAATTCAGTTTTGCAAGATCAAAAGACTTCTGGAATGTTTGGTGGTTGCACTACAATATGAATGTACTTAATACCACTCAACTGTACACTTTAAAATGTTAAAGACAGTAAGTTTTATGTTATATGTATTTTACCACAGCAAAAAATTTAGTTTTCTGAAAAAGAAATTATGTGAGGATAATAAATCAGCTATAAGGAAAAATAATTATATTACTTACATTTCATATAATAATACCATATAACTAAAAAACTTATATGTGAAAAAATATTTCCATGAGTTTTATTTAGTTTACTAAATAAAAACAAACCCAAGAAAATAGCAAAAAAGGACAATAAAAAAGAATTTAATATTTATCAGATATTATGTTAATAAACTTTGATGAAATAGAAGAGACCATAATGAAAAGAAAGTTTTAAATGTTTATAATAAAATAAACTCAGTAAAAAGAAAGTGGTAGAAAGAAAAACCCTATACTGAATAAAACAGCAAAGGGTTAGTTACTATATTTTGAAAAGAGCTTATATAAAATTTTGAGGAGAATAATAATGACTATAATAAATACATAGACAGTATTCATCACAGAAATACAATTCACACATTATAAAATACTACAAACCAAGCAAATTTTGAAAAACAGTCAATCAACTAATAAATAAAAGCAAATTAAAACTAAAATGAGGTATTATTTTTCATATACTAAATTAGAAATAAAAAGAATGATATCACCAAAAGTATACGACTGAAGTGAAATTTGTATCGTCCCTTTTTACTGATGACACAGAAATTGGAAAAATCTTTTTGGAAAATAATTTAATAATATGGTCTAAGAATCATGAACATATATTAAGTTTTTGTGCTTTAGAATTCTCCTTCTTGGAATTTAGTCTAAAAAAAAAGTCTAAAGGAAAAAAATATGCTGTGTTGGATGGTTTTCAAAACACTATGCATAAGAACAAAAATTTAGAATCAACTTACAAGTGTCCAACAATAAGGAAATAATTAATCATATAATAATTAATTCTTTAATAAAAAAGTTCCTCAGCAGAATTTTATGTGACTTTCAACATAACTATTATAAAAAATATATATTATACATGTGAAAAAATTGGTATAATACTAATTACAGTTAGAAAGTTCAGAGTTATATACTATGGTGGAAAATGATACATATATATGCATAGGTACATGAAGGTAACTAAAAGAATTATATTTTGATTTGTTAGAGTTCAGATGTATTGATACTTTTTTCTTAATTTTAATTTGATTTCTATTAATGCTGTTATGAAAATATTTGTGCAACTAATGATAATAATTTTTATAACCCTAAAACACAGAGTAGTGTTTTTAAGCAACAAAAACAAAAATTACTTTCAATTGCTAAATTTATAATATATGCCATAAGCACTAATTAAAAAATGACAAAGGGCAGTTGAATACTGTATTATTGTTTATATAAATGTTTCTTAGAGACTTTATAAGGTGATACATCATAAAACACAAACAGATTAACTAAAAATGTATGTGATACATGCAGAGCAGGTGGTATAAACTTTCAAAATTTAGAAAAATATATTTGGACCAAATGTAGTACTTTTTAATATTCCATGTTGATGTTTCATTTTTATTTAAAAAATAATACACAGGCTAAATTATGTGTTCACTAGGTTCACTTAACATTGTTGTGGGATAAGAGATGATTCCTACATTTTATTGGATTGTAATATTAAAAAGAAATTGAACCATGTGATTTAAAAATGAAATACTTAATTTTTGGTGCTGCATTAGCCAAAGTTAAAACAATCATTTTCATTAAGAGCAGTTATATGACTATAAATATGTAAGTATTTAGGACAAAGTAGTCAGGTTCTCTAGTCTAGTTTTCTTGGAGAAAATGCTTCTGTACTTTAGTAATCAGAAAATAGCTTCTCGATATAAGAACATATTTTCAAGTCAACATACTTCTATAAAAAATAGTTCAATTTTAAACGTCCTAGAAATGAGTATTTAACATTTAATCAGTAAATACATTCAGTGAAACTACTAAATGAAATAAAAGGACTAACTGAATATCATGAATTGGCACTCATTAAGCATGACAAACTTTAAAGCATTAGAGTAAACTATATTTATGGCCAATTTAGGGTGACAATCTTAATAAAAAAATTTTTATAAACAGTTCATCAAAAAGAAAGCCTAAAATATGTTAGATTTGACCATTTAAACTATTTTTCTTTGGGGAGCATAACTTCTCATACTGAAAAATGAGTAATGTTATTTAAATTGCTCTCCTGAGAAATAACATTTAGAAAAACCTGACATTTTCAAACCTAAGTTAAATTGCTTTTCACTACTTCCTCATATAGTCATGTCTGCAATTTTTTTCTGTAGTTATAAATAATTTTAAAATCACCTTTTCCCCCAATATATTGTCTCTACCAATTATTGACTCAAAAAAGCTCCTAAAATCCAATTATTCACAGATAAGTCTAGAGTTTCTACATATTTTATGTGTGAGGCAATGATTGTCCTTTGCTCTAAACTATAACTCCAAGGATGCTAGAACAGCAAAGAGCCTTGGAAGACAGAAATGGTGTCCTTCTCCAGAGCACAACGGCAGTCATGGTTATTGTCCATTTCAAAAGATTTAGGTTCCCTAAGCGCAGAGTTTCTCTCTTGTAATGCAACTCACTGTGAGTACAGCACCATCTCGACCTCTCATGTCTCCCTGTGGAAACTGCAGCTTGGGGAACCAATCCGAAAATGTGAATACTCTGGCCACTGTTACTGCTAGGGTAATAAACTGTCCTTTATCTCAGACCCAGGAGGTTTGTGTCTTCTACCAGTATCCATGCAGCTATGAGAGGCTACATTGTAAGTCTGCAAGTGAAGTAAAATCTCAGACCCTTCGCAGTACTAGACATCAGTAAGATCATGCAATTTACTTACAATTTATAAAATATTTGCAGGACTTAGCTGGTTTTGATTGTCTTTAACTAAAGGAAGCCAGGGCCACTCACTGCACATTTTCCAATGTGCAGCTAGCTACCCCTTGCTGTAAGAGACAAAAGAAATAGATGATAAAGAGAAATCAACATAACCCATATTTGAAACACAACATGACCTATATTTGAAAAAATAATAATAAAGCTGCATGAGGCAGAATTTTCCAAAATTACTTGGCTCTAAATATTTTTGTCACCTTCTGTCTTGGTGGTTTATATATCAAGAACAAAAATGGTCCAGGAAACATTTGGACGAAATAATAAAACTTTAGTCAATACATTCTGGCACAAAACAGAAACTGAGGCAGTGAGCCAGAAACTTCAAGTTTTGCTTTTGAGACTTCTTCTCTTCTTTCCATTTAGGTTTGTTTATTTGTTGCCCCAAACAAAAAGAGAGCAGTGGTCAATACTCCAACCACAAATTCTAAAAGAAATTGTCTTAGCTATCAGATTACTCAATTTTTAAAAATTCTGTCTAATTGCTTATGTCTCAAACTGCATATTTCCTCTACAATTCCTACATTATTATGTTGTATTAGTACTGAGTATTTATCTTTCCCCAATAAATGAGGGTCAGGTCTAATTCTGAGTTCTAGGCAGTGCCTAGAAAAACATATGTGTAAACGTTATTGCATGAACAAGAATGATAGTTACAAATATTGTTGGACTTTATCCAGTGTGGTTTTCTGCTTCAAGTGGCAGAAATGAAATGAAAATATCAGGACTGGGAAATCATTTTTTCCCCTGAAAATGGAGAAGAAACTAAGTTGTATTCAGTTAATGTGAAAAGAGAAGATTCCTTAAAGTCTGTTTTTGCAGAAAACAGGAAGTAGGGTATTAATGGGAAGTAAGATAAGAGCTATGGGGTGGAGTAATAAAAAAACGAGGCAGTTAGCCCCTTCTTTCCATGCCTGGCTCAGCAGCTGGTGCTCAAGACCATGAACCTGAGCTAGTCTTGACCAGTACAATTACTCTAGCCTGTGAAGTTAGGAATTGAAACAGGCCTGGTACAGAAACCAAATTTCCCCTGAGGTATACTCTTCCCTATAACCTATTCCACATTTGCCAACCCTGATACAGCCTTTTTTTGTTCTTGTTTCTCCCCAACTAGGCTTTGTAATCCTCTCCTTGAATCTTTTTTAGATTTGGTATCTCATTTCAATTGGATGAATAAAAAATAATTAAGGTACTTCCCTGGTGGCACAGTGGTTAAGAATCTGCCTGCCAATGCAGGGGACAGGGGTTCGAGCCCTGGTCTGGGAAGATCCCACATGCCGCAGAGCAACTAAGCCCATGCGCCACAACTGCTGAGCCTGCACTCTAGAGTCCGTGAGTCACAACTACTGAGCCCACATGCCACAACTACTGAAGCAGGCACGCCTAGAGCCCATGCTCCGCAACAAGAGAAGCCACGGCAATGAGAAGCCCGAGCGCTGCAACGAAGAGTAGCCCCCGTTGGCAGCGACTAGCGAAAGCCAGCATGCAGCAACGAAGACCCAATGCAGCCAAAAATAAAATAAATAAATACATAAATTAAAAAAATAATAATTAAGATGATACCATAGGATGAATCTAAATGTCTCACTACCAGTTGACTCCTGCTGCCTTGCCCACCTGTTAGAACAGATCCTTTTGGATGCCGATGTTCACCTAAACCAAGTAATTTTGGTCCCATGCCTTTGGACATTGTAATCGAGACTTCTAATCAAAACTTTAGAGTCAACCTAGACCGTGTTCCTAATAGTTTCCGGCTTTCTTCCCTTCTCAAACAGCTCTCCTGCTGAGATCTCAGCATACATTGTATCAAGTCCGCTAAGAATTATAAAATATTCTATCATATATGTATCAAAAAGTTCCTTTATTGTATTCATGTCTTCTTTGGCTCCCATAGTTAGTTCTAGAAGAGTAGATACACCCATACTTCATTCTCTCCACAGAAATTCACTTAACATTTGTCATGTTCCAAATGCGAAGCCCATAGTAAAAGGATGTACACAAAGGAAAATAAGACACTTGCAAACAAGAAGTATTTTGTAAACTTCTGCTCTGTCCTGGAAGCTGTTGTAAGTGTTCATACTTTAGTGGGAAAAATGTTCATGTGAGCATTTTTCATATTTGCTTTAAATGCTACACTAGAAGTTTATATAATAAATATGAAAATACAGAAACAGACACACTGAACTCAGCCTGAGTTGGAGCTGAATTCACAGGGAGGTGATTTTAAAGTACATTGATAAGATGGAAAGAGGTTCGCTAAGTGAAGAGGAAGGAAGACAGCTTGTATCTCAGGCAGACAGACCAGTATATGAAATGGAAAGGATGTATGAGACCATGTACTGTCATTTCAACAGGAAGAACTGAAAGTGGAAATTGTTCCTTTTTACTTTCTTTTTTATTATTATTGAGGGGTCAGTTTCAGAGAAGCTGTACAAAAAAAGTTTTGATTTGCATATATTCATGTTTTTAAACTTTCATTTGTATTTATTTTACGCTTAACATATTAACTAGACACCTAAGTTTATCTGAAAGTTGAGCAACAATGGAAAGTTAACCTATTAAGAGAATAAGCAACAGCCTGAGTATGCTGGAATCCTTCATGTTTCCCATGCCTGTATGACTCTAAGTATGACATATATATGGATTGGGTATATGGGGGTCTTCCTGGCTACAAGGAGAGAAACTGACCTCTACAGTAACCTCTGTGCCCTGGTCAATTTCAGCTGGTAGCTGCCCAGGGCCAGGCAACAAGAAAGACAAGTTATTTGTCTCACTGCATCCTTTTTTGGTCTCACCCAAACAGTGATGAAAAATTTAAAACCAAAATGAAATACAACCAATCAAAAAAATTACTTAGTAAAAATTAAAGAAATGTATTTTAATCTCCAAGCTCAGATAGCAGCTGGCCCAGCTATCAGAATTGGATATTCCCTCAAGAGATCCCAGTCCTATTTCTTTACCCTAGGTGTGGGCACTAGCCCTGCTCTGTTGCCTCACTGTCCTAAGTTTGTCTTGTTCTCTGTACTTCAGTCTTAAAACAGGCCACAAAGATTCTATTCCACATATTTAGCTGCTTTAGGCTGCATTAGTGTTTACCTCCCCTCGTTTCCTACTGCTTATGATTTTCAGTGCTAGCACAGTGTGACCTGATATTCACTGAGCCCTCACTGTGACAAGCCCTGTGCTAGGCTGTAGAGATACCACAGAGGACAGGAGAGTTCAGGCTTTCGAATTCTTTCTCTGTGACTGGTTATGGACGTGGAGTGTGTATTCACTAGGTGATACAACTGACTCTCTTGTTGGTGATATCAGCTTTCTTCACCTATTCTTCAAAGCAGGATGCTTTATGCTTGGTGTCAACTGGTCATGGAACATATGGGCGGCTCCATCTTATTTCTTCCATTCCAAATACCTCTCTCTTCAAAATTGCCATATTGCATCCTACTCTTTCACCATGCCGAAAGGGACCTCCCTTTTATTCTATTATTTTAAAAAGGCTTCCTCTTGGCTCCCCTAGCTACCTTTTCCTGTCTAGGAAGTTCCTGTGTGCTCAGTGTATTTGCTCATTGGGAAGGGGTTGAGTTGACGTTTTTTTGTTCATAGTCACTGATGTGAATGAATCACTGGCTTTCCCCCATCCTGTATGAGTACCACTGAGCATGTGACAAGACCTAACAGCACACAAAGCTATAGATAAACATATTACATCCTTTTGGAAGAACGGATGGTGGAAAGCTATTTTCAGATAAACATGGGAACATTATGGAATAAGATGCAAACTTTTAATGTAAAACAGATGTCAAAGAATATTTGTGCTTCCAGTGGGCTGTACCAGATTTCTATGAGAACCAGCCTTTTTTTTTCCTGTGGTTGGGGATATAAAATGTTGAAAATTTTGTATAAATAAAATTTTATTCATAAAACTTTGAGGAGCACTATCCCAGTTATTCCCTAGAGAGTGGTTTTCCATGAAATTATCTTTATATATTTTAACAGAGTAAATAAAACTTAATAATCGTAATATCATGAATGTACCTTTAAGTAAAGGTGAACTGTTTTTTACCAGGGAGTTAACAGAATTTCTTGATAATTTGAAGGTATTTTTATTACAGTGATTTTTCAAGATTTATTTCTCTAAAAGCATCAGTTCACTCTTTTTTACAGTTTTTTTCAAAGCAACATCTAGCCATCTTGTGGAAAAGTAACATCTGTAAGTCCAAGTTGAGAAATAAAAATTAAAACCTATATGCCACCAAGATATAATAACATTCTTTTTTTTTTTTTTTTGATCAATAGAGTGGTAGGTTTCATTATAGTGGTATATTAGCAAGCAAAATTTATTCAACCTCTAATTAAGGTTTCATGGAAACTGACCTTTTATTCATTCTAAATCTTTAAAAATTGTCAGTCTGGGAGTTAGATCTGATCTATAGTCATTTTGGACCATTTGATGTTTTAAAAACCAGGACATTTCACATATAAAATCTTACTTCTGGCTTCTCTTTAAAAACCAGACGATTTAGGAACACAGACCTCTAGTGCCTCATGGTAGCAATTGACCAGGGCTAAGTGGAGACTGCCATTTTTACATAGGGCATCTTCTCAAGGTCACTACATCCCCAACACCCCCAGCCTTTACTTGCTTTATTTCTTTTCATGACTTGCCTAGACATTTGAGTTGGCAAGATTGATTCATTCAACCAGCCTTCCATGCCTCAGATATTTTTAGATATTGTATATGACACACTGTTCTGCAGCTAGCAAGTAATAACTAAGCCCTAGCCCCTGCCCTTGAATATCCAAAAGTCCCATACAGCAGATGCACTGAACTATGGTATTGTAAAAGGAATGAAAGAGATCTGCTCAGAACACGACAAGAGCTCTGAGGTGAAGCAATTCCAGCCTGGGGTGGAGAGGACTGTTCAGGGAAGGAGCCTTTGAAGGGGTGTGCCTGATAAAAAAGGAGATAAGGGTAATTTAGGCAGAGTGAATAGTCTAAAGAAAGGCACAGCAGTCAAAAGTATCAGTACATTTATTGTGACAGCACAAGAATTGGGAAGAAGGTGAGGAGAGATGATGTTGGAGAAGGAGGGAGGAAGTCAGTCTGTAGAAGCCAGTATATCGAGTTGTCCCATAGTAAGGTCTCAGATTGCATTTGATTGGCATCAACAAACTAATCCACATAAGGGAACATTACAGTTTACACCCACGTCTTATAGCATGAACATTTTTGTTAATTATGTTAGATTTAAAATCTTTCTAAAATGCATTGCATACATCTCCCCTTTCTTAAATTATGTTCAGAATGCTCAATTTAAGTTTCTTTTGATGACTCAAGGATAGCATTATAAATGTCAACGATTAAACCATGCTGCCAATAAAATATCAATGCTATAAGTGGGACTTTTCCTCCTACACTAATAATATTCTATTTGAGTAACTCATCTTTTTTGATATAAATCTGTTAGGCAAATTGAAAGTAATTGACAGAAAAGTAAGAAGTCTCAAGTGCTGTCTCCCCCTTCTCATTTGTTGTTTCTGATACACCATAGGCTAAAAGTAAAGGATCAAACTCATTTACAAATACATTCAATATGTCTTTCATTTAGGTTCAGATGAGCACTCATAAATGATATGCATGAGCTTCATGCCAACTCTTTTATTTACTCAGAACGACCACCCCCTTTTTTTTCTTTTAACTTTCATGCAGACTCTTGAGTACATTCGAAATCAGTGGCTCTCACCCCTTTATTCTTCCACTCTACATCTGAGCTGGTGGATATCAAAAGGGAGAGAAGCTTCCTTGGACTGGATATAGATGGTACAGCCTGGGTTATACAGAAGCCTCACTCCTCTCTCTCTTCCACTCAGGAAAACATATGAAAAGGCATGTCAATACCAGGGGGTTCTAGGGATTACCTTAAGTCCCTTAAAATTTAATTAAAAAAAAAAAGCAAATTCCTTTGAGATGTTGGTCCTTTAACTCTCGTTATTACTGAGTTGCTTGGGGCACACCTCACAAATGTCTAAGATATACCATAACACCACAAAAATATGGCCTCAGTTGCCAAGATGAGTGAAGTGAACCTGTGGTGACATAAACATCTTGAGATGTAAAATTCCAAATCTGCTTGGACTATGAGTGGTTCCTAATTCTGATTTCTCTTTCTCCTCTAACCCTCCTGAAAATGGATAGGTCAGGTCATGGAAGAGGAAGAAAAGTAAGAAATTTAAAAATAAAGAACTGAAAAAGGAAAAGGTACAAAGAGGAAGGGAAGAAACCAGGGGAGATCACCCAATTTCAAGGGACTTGTTAGGATGTGAATGAGCCGTCATATATTTAGTAATGGTCATTTTGGGGCACTCCCTAAATTCAAGAAGCTATGACTTCATCCTGAGGCCCAAAATGTTGCCAGGGTAAATCCCTTTGCAAATCATGTGTTTTAAAATTCTTTCTCTGTTCTCTTTCCTTTTTACTCCTTTCATGAAAATGCTTCTTTCTGTACAACCTGAAATTTTAGAATAAGTGGCTTAAATTTTGTCCCAGATATTCCTACCAAAAATTCTAGTTTGCATAATAAAATAATGCAATTCATACCCGTATGTAGGCAGCTACCTACTATTTTGAGTTGAAATGTAGTAAGAAATGTGCCTTTGTCCTTGTTTTTGACTCTTTGGATTATGATATTGGAAGTGGGTATTAAAAATATCTTACTTGAGGGTAGAGAGTAAGAATTTAGAATATAGATTCTGGAGTCAGACTGCTTGGGTTTGAATCCCAGGTCTGACAATTACCTATGTGTGACTTTGGGAAAGTTACTTTAGACATGTCGGCTTATATTTCCTAATCTATACAGGGATAACAGTGGGTGGAGGTGTGGTCTCTGGGAGAGGTAAATTTGGTGCAGTTGGAGCCTTCAAGGTATGCTGTGTGACCATGGGTGTAGCGGGGGAGTAGGTGTGGGTCCTGAAGGAGAGGCAAGGAGAGGATGGGCTGGGATGTGCTGAGCATCTGAGGTGGCTCAGAGGAAAAATAAAAATAGGCTGTGCCTTCTGGGTATTTATGATAAAAGACTCCACTTGAAAAGGTCAAGTGAAAAGGTCACATCGATGTGAAAAGGTCACATCGATAATAACTTCATAAAAAAATCTATGTAAACAAAAAAACCACCTTTTTGTGTATACATTCAGTCTTATGACAACAAAGCAACATGTAAAACTTGCTTAAACCTGAGATTATCTTTCCAAGGAAACAAAAGAAAATTTAAAAATAAATAGGAACAAAATTAAAGAAGGTCAATTCCAAATAAGATCCTACATGTTCTGTTGATTCTCCCACTGAGTGGCACGATTCAAGTCATCATTATGAGGGAATTCTATTTTAAACGTGTCATCCTAGACTGCAAGGATGTCCAATAAACCCTACCTCATAGGGTTATAGTGAGGTTTAAATGAACTAAGAGGTGTAAAATGCTTAAGACAATGCCTCCCCCATAGTATGTTTTTCATTAAAGTGCCCTCAGCCAGGAATCTGGAAAACTAGCCTGTGTAAAGGTGTTGGAACAGCACTGTCCAATATGGTAGCCTCTAGCCGCACGTAGCAATTTAAGTTTTAATTCAAATTAACTAAAATTAAATAAAGCTAAAAATTCAGTTTCTCAGTTGCACTAATCACATTTCAAGACCTCAATACCAGTGGCTGACATATTGGACAGGGCAGATATAGAACTCTTCCACCACTGCAGAAAGTTCTATTCCACAGTGCTGTGTTAGAAACTGATAATAATAATAGTAGTACAACAGAGACTGGAATGGAATAAGAGAATGGAATGGAATAAGGACAAGAACACGTTGAGTCAAGCAGTCGTTAAACATGGAGTGAGGGTTTCATCTGGACCAGATGCTGTATGAAATGCGGAGGATACTATGATGCCTCTGTTCGTCCAAATGTGCCTACAGGAGGGGGCGGATGTATCAGGAAAATTAATTGTAAGGAGAATGGAAGGGTGATTAGACTTTTGGTAGGAAAACATTACAGAATTTTAAAGCTGATAATTGGTTATCTTCATAAGTAAAATCTCAACTCCATAAGCCAACATCATGTATGTCTCGTTCACCTTTTAAATTTCTTGTTCCTAGTACACAGTCCACTGCATAACAGGTGTTCACCATACATTTGTTGAATTAATGAATTTTAAAAGTCAAATATGAATGGAGGGAGGTTGGTGAAGATGAGATATATGGAAATGAAGCTGGAGGGAGGAGGAGAGAGGACAGGATGGGAGGAGAGACAGATTCTGGCATAACTGAGTAAGCGTAAGCGAAGCACAGCCTAGGAGGAGGTGAGCGTGGAGAAGATGGAGAGCGAAGGTGAGAGTAGATCAGGCCTCTTCACGCTTTTGCCTAGGGATGCCCTGCTAGGTTCATATTAAGTATTTACCTTCTTTACTCCACTTTCTACTTGTACATTTAGAGTAAGGAAAAGGTGGCCTGGCCTGAGAATAGAGGGCAAACATAAACTGTTTACTGAATGGAGCTATAGAAATGGAGAATGTCTATCCATGCTCACACTGCCAGGGTCCAAGGAACTCCCCTGCACCCAGCACCCCCATCAGGAATCTAATGTGAGGGAAGTTGAGTGGTTCCACTCTGCTAATACCCTCTGCTGTTAATTTGTTTTCAAACTTGGCAGGCCTACAGGCAGCCTACAATTTCTTCTCAGTAATGTTGCATAATTGTTCAATATTAGAAACAATGTTTCAAACATTCCTGTATGTATATTCTGGGGCACATGGGTAAAATTTTCTGTTCGGTAGTAGCTCTCAAAATATAGCATGTATTAGAATCACCTGCAGAGCTTGTTAAAACACAGGCTACTGCACTTATAAGTGGAATCAAAAAACAAAAACGAAAACCAAATTCATAGCGACAGAGAACAGACGGGTGGTTGCCACTGGAGGGGGGTGAGGGGTGGGCAAATGGGTGAAGTGGATCAAAAGGCACCAACTTCCAGTTCTAAAATAAATAGGTCCTGGGGATGTGATGTACAGCACGGTGACTATAGTCAATAATACTGTATTATATTTTTGAAAGTTGCTAAAAAAAATAGATTTTTAAGAAAAAAAGATTTGTAACTGTAGTGATGGATGTTAACTAGACTTACTGTGATCCTTTTGCAATATATATACTTATCAAATCATGTTGTACACTTGAAACTAATATAATATTATATGTCAATTATAACAATAAAATAAATATTTTTAAAAACAAAAGCTTGAGAAACACTAGGGTTTAAATTTTGCAACTCAACGTAAATTAATAAAATTAAAACAATAATTTTGTAAAAAATTTCCACACATCAAAACTCCTTTCAGGCTTTAGTAAATCTCAGTTGACACATTATTCAATTGTTTATTCGAAACATATTGATTGATTGTCTGCTTTGAGAGAGGTGCCATTCTAGGTACTAGGAATATAGTAGAAAGGGTCTCCAAGTCTCACATTCACTGAGATTATACACTAGTGAAGATACAAGGGGAAAAAAGTCAAACAGCATGAGTTCAGATAATGCAGAGACAAATACTGGTTAATCAGAGACTTCTCTCTTGACTCTAACCCCATATTTCTCACAGCAAAGGATACTGTCCCCTTTCTCACTGTCCAGGAATAGAAGCAGTGGCTATTTCCCTTCTTCCAAGTAAAGACACCACCAAATTCTCAATTCCTACTTGACTCCAATTCCTGACACCAGCCTACAGCTCCTTTCATAATTGGTCAATGAATCCACAAATGTTTATTGAGCATCTACTATTTCCTCAGGATGAGGCTCTTGTCCGGGCAGAAAAGGGAAGAGAAAAGTAAGAACCCAGAGAACATTTAATAAACGAAGCAGCCTAATGTTGATGTGCACTCAGCAAGTCTTTACTCAACACCTCCCACATAACTAAGTACTGAAGGGTGAGAGGAACACAGTGGGGAGGAAGCCACAATTCTTTCCTTCACATAGGACAAACTTTCTGGCAAGGCAAGTCAAGGCAATACTTCATTCAATCAAAGACACCCATTTCTTTTACATTTTAAGATCTTTAAAATTGGACTTTATCTTACAATGGTGATGCTTTCAACTGGGTGAAACCATAACGATAGCACAAAATAGCATCATGCCCTGAGAGCTGTGTAGAGTCTATGGCAATTAGAACAACGGTCCAAAGTCAGGCTGCACATTAAAAAAACAAAAATAAAAACCACACGGGCTGCTGGACTCCACCCTCAGTTTCTGATTCAGTCAGTCTGGAGTAAGGCCTGATGATCTGGATTCCTAACAAGTTGCAGGGTGATGCTGGGCATGCACTTTGAGAAGCCCTGCTCTAGGGTTTCTGTCTTTAAACTGGAGCACCCCTACCCATGGAGCACACAACAACTTTGCAAAAGGTGCAAGGACAGAAATAGTTTTACTGAAATCTATTTTCAAATCCTCCATATCTATATGTACTCTTTTCTAAAACTTCCCTTAGATTTCCCTCGGAATACTCTTGTAGTCAATTAGTCATATTGATTCATCATTCCCACCGCTCATTCCACAATCTCCCCTCTCTCACTTTGCAAAGGAAAAGCACAACTCTCATTCATTCTTGGCATTGCCCTAAGGTGTAAAGGCTTCTTGAACATTAAATAAATGTCCCCAAGTTCAAACTAAGCCTTTTTTAATTAGGGCAACGAAAGAGTCCCCATTCATCTTTTTAGAAGATGCATTTCTAGTCGTTAGTAAAGAAAAAATAAACTGTAATAGTACTGATCAAAATATATGAAGTTTTGATCAAAAAAAAATCTGAAAACTGGAGCCAAAATGTCTAGAATCCAATCCTGAACCCAAGACTTAACTAACTGTGAAATCTTGAGAGAGTTACTTAATCTCTCTGTGCCTCAAATTCCTCATCTGTAAAGTGCAGATGATAAGTTCCTTTTATGATTATTGTAAGCATTAAATGATATACATAAAAACTGTAAATTAAATTAAAATTATATATGTTAATATACGTAAAAAATGTTTAGAATTGTACCTGGCACATAGGAAATGCTGTCTGTGTTAGCTATTATTGTTGTTGTTGTAATTATTAATTGTAATAATAACTCAGAATAACTTTTTTAATTTAAAAATTTTACATAGATTTTCTTTTGTTTCAGGAAACTTTTATAGGATCATCAATAAAAAGCCTTCAAAAAATATGTTGTGACATGATAGTTAAGTTATGTAAAAGTATGATTTCAAGTAAAAGGAAGTAACAATTTTTAATTAAAGAACCTATATATTTTTAAATTGATGGTGACAAGAACATATATATTTTTAAATTAATGGTGATAAAAATACAATTTTAAAAGTAATGGATCCATTTTAATTATAAACATTAATTTCACAATATACTGGCAATTACATATGATGAAAACTTTCAGATGTTAACATTCTTTTAGGGTAACCAACCTGAACAACATTAAGACCACTGCTTTAGGTATATGCCAAAGAGTGAAATTGTTGGGTTATATGGTATTCTCATCTTCACCTTTACTAAGTTTTGCCAAATTCTTTTTCTAACAAGGTTGCTTCCCTTTGATGTATACTCCTACACGCTGGGTATAGGGTTTCATTGATCTACATCATCATAGGTACTTAATATTATCGAGCTCATTTACTTTTTGCCAATTTAGTGGATGTCAAATGGTATCTCTTTGTGATTGTTCTGGCATTTTCCAGATTATTAATATGACTAAGGATGATTATTGGTCATCTGTGTTTCTGCTGCTGTGAGAAAGCTGTGTATGTCTTTGCCCATTTTTTAGAGAATTTATATATTGTCATGTATATTATATGCTGTCAGTAGCTTTTTCCAGTCTGTAATCTTGTCTTCCTTTTCCATTTATGGTATCTTTTGGTAAGCAGAGTTTCTTAATTTTTATAGATTAAATTTATTAATTTTATGATTTATGTTTTGTGATTTTTTTGTGTGCCATAAGAATCTTTTTCTACCCCAAGTCATTAAAATTTTTAGAAGAAAACAAAGACAGATGTTTTGCTTCTAAAAATTCATCTGTAGCGGATTTTTGTTGTAGGACGTGAAGTAGAGATCCAATTTCTGCTTTTTTACCCCCATATGGATATCCAATTTCTCTATCACTATTTAATGAAAAATCAGCTTTCTCCTCATTGATCTGCCCAGCCACCTCTTTCATATAAATTTAATTCAATCAATTAGTCTATTATCACAGCAATGTCATACCAGCTTAATTATTAAAACCTTAATATGTATTCTGATATTTGATAAGTCCCTCCAGATGATTCTTCTTCAGGACATTGGCTATAATTTGGTTATTTGCACATATGTATAAATATTAGAATCAACTTGTCAATCTTCTGGAAAGAAAAAATCTTGCAATTTTCACTTGAAATTACAGTTAATTTATAGATTAATTTGGGAAAAAAGCTGACATCATTAAAATATCAAGTTTTAATATGTGTGAAGATGGTTTAGTATATTTGCATTTACATGAACAACCTTTTATCTTTCAGTATAATTTTAAATTTTATTCCATTAAAGCATACACATTTTTGGCTAGATTTATTACTGATGTCTTAAGTATTGTTTTTTTCAGTGAATAGTAATTTTTGTAATTTCTAACAGCCCATTGCTAATATAAATGAATGTAGTTGATTTTATATGTTGATCTTAGAACAATGTGTTAAACTCTCTTATTATTTGTAATATGTGTCTGCAGAATTTGGGGGCTTTACTATGCAGACAATCTTATGCTAATAATGGCAGGGGTTTTTTGTTGTTGTTATTTCAGCTTTATTGTGGTATAACTGACATATAAAATTATAGGATATTTAAAGTGTACACCGTGATGATTTGATATACATATGTATTGTGAAGGGATTCCCCTCATCTAGTTAATTAACATATCCAATTAACATATCCATATGTGAATATTTACATATTTATCTTTACTTTATTTTGATGAGAATATTTAAATTCTATTTTCTTAGCAAATTTCAATTATACAATACAATGTTATCAACTATAGTCACCATGTTACACTGGATTCTCAGACTCAGACTTTTTTCATCTTATAGCTGAAAGTTTGTACCCTTTAACCAACCTCTGCCTATTTCCCCACCCTCTATCCTCTGGCAACCTCTTTTCTACTCTGTTTCTATAAATTTGATTTTTTTTTTTAGAGTCTACATATAAGTGATACCAGTACAATATTTGTCTTTCCCTGACTTATTTTACTTAGCATAGTGCCCTCAAGGTCCTCTTGTTGCAAATGACAGGATTTCTTTCTTTATCCTGCTAAATAATATTCCATTAAACATATACACCACATCTTCATTATCCATTCATTCATTGATGAACACGTAGGTTGATTTGGCTGTTATAAATAATGCTACAATACTTATATAATAATGGCAGTTTTATTTCTTCCTTTATAAGCCTATCATTTTTATTTCTTTCTCTTTTCTTCTGTGCTTATTAAGGTTCCAGGACACAGTATAGAAGCAGTGATGTGGTTATCAATGTCTTGCTCTTGAATTTTAAAAGAAATGTGTCAGAATATTTTCATGTAAATGTGGGGATATTCCTATTTTATTGAGCTTTGTTATGAATTAATACTGAAATTCATCAAATGCTTTTTCACTTCTCATTGAGATGATCATATATCTTATCTTTTCTCCTTCAATTTATTGATCTGATGAATTAAATAGATTATTTACTTAGAATTAAACCGCTGGGTTTGGTTTACTAATATTTTGTTTAGAAAGTTTTACATTTATGCTGATGAATCAAATTGTCATAACTTTCTTTCCTTATACTCGTTTTGGACTGTGTATCATGGTTACAGTGGTTTCCCTATAAGAGTTTGTGTGAGATTGAAGTGATCTATCCTTAGGAAATTTGTTTTATTTATAAAACTCTCTGAGCGTGTCTTTTATGAGAAGATTTTTATATAATCTTCTTGAGTCAATTTTGATATGTTCTATTATTCTAAAAATTGAACATTGTGCCTTAAATTTTCAAATTGTTGGCATAAATTTGGCCTATTATCATACCTTTTCAACCTCTGATAACTGTTATTATGTTCTATCATTCCATATTATCACTTTTTACAATCTTTCAGGTACCTGTGAATATATCTATTTTTCATGCTTAATATTGTTTATCTGTGAATTCTCTTTTCTGGATAAGTCTCACCAGCCTTTTCTACTTTCTTAGTTTTTGAAAATAATAAACTTCTGGATTTGTTGATCTCCACTATTTTATTGTATTTCAATTTTATTCCATGTCCTTATTTTTCAGGTATCTCTCATATTTAAATGAAAAATAACTAGATTAATTTTATTCATTAGCTAAGTGTTCAATTATGAAAAGAGAGAGCACAGAAGAGAATAAACACACAAAAAAATAACATTATCAAAATAAAAATATTTGCTAGCTTTTGTTTCCTCTAATTTAAACATTTAAGGTTAAGCACCAATCCTACTGCCACTATTACAATTTGCTATTTTCATTGTAGTTTATTTCAAAGTATTTTAAAATTTTTATTATGATTTCTTCTTTGCTCCATGAAGTGTGCATGTATGAGTGTGTGTGTATATATATATATTATATACATATATATATATATTTATATATATACATTTTCAAGTTGATGGCAACAGTTTATTTTTGTTACTCATCTCTAATTCAAATGTATCATGATCAGATAGTCTTTCTATGAGATATATATTCTTTAGTAATATTTATATGTGTCAGACCATAAAGTTATCTCAACAAATTTTAATGTTTCACATGTGCTTGAGAAATAGTGGATATTATTTAAACAGCCAGGTCCCATATATGTCCAATAAATAATATTTGATAATTTTACTTTCAAGTTTTCCTTATTTAAATGTTTTTATTTGCTCAACCTATCAAAAATTGAGATTTCTCACTATGATGACAGATTCGTCAGTGTTGTTCTTACAGTTCCTTTGATTTTCACTTTTATATTTTTAAGGCTACATTATGATGGGTATGCAAATTTTTAACTTCAATACCTGCAAGGTGAATTATATCTTTTATTATTTTGTTGTTGCCTCTATTTCCCTACTAATGATTTTTGTTTTAAAACATTTGTTTCGTTTGATGTTATTATACCTACCAATATTTCTCTTTGTGTTGCCAGATACATCTTTGTTCCTGTCTTGATTCCCAGTGTTCCATGTCCTTATTTTTCAGGTATGTCTCATATTTAAATGAAAAATAACTAGATTAAGAAAAATCTATTCTCTAAATCTCTGGGAATTTTTCCTGGTGAATTTAGTCAGTTTATATTTATTATCTTAACAGATACATATGAACTTGTTTCTACCATCTTACTTTTGCTTTGAATTTATCCTATTTTTCTTTTCTAGGTGGCTTTTTTCTTGTTTTTTTTTTTTTCCAGTTCTCTGTCCATTCATTTTCCTCTTTCTTTTTATTTTCCCTCCCCGATTTGTACCGTTATATACTCTATTTTTATTCTTGTATGGACTTCCTTTGAAATTTTACAATGTAGTTAATTTAAGCCCCACCCCTTCCCAAGCAACATAAGGACTCTAGAATTTTTTAAGTCTGAAAATTCTCTCCCAGTTTACATGAAACTGTTCAGTACTTTAGTTCTGTCCTTTTTTAAAAACACAAATTAGACATAACTATTTTATAGGAGAATGATTATTTAATGTTATCTACGTGTTTATCAATTTCATTGCTCTCATTCCTTTAATATCACAGACCATCCTCCTAGGATAAGTTTCCATCTTTCTGAAGTACGGTATATCCTTTACAAGTTATTTTCATGTAAGTGTGTTGGTAATAAATTCTTCTTATATTTTTTCCCTGAAAATGTCTTTATTTTAAACTCTTTCTTGAAAGGGGCTGTTTCTGAGTACAGAATATTAATATGATTTTGGATATATAATTCTCTTATCTTCTGCTTTCCATTCTTACTGTTGAGATGTTTGCTGGAAGAAAATTCTCTTTCTTTGGTACATAATCTGTATTTTTCTCTCTGGCTGCTTATAAGATCTTTTTAAATAAATTTTTTATAATGTAGTTGCAGTTCCTTGTATCTAGGTGTGAATTTCTTTTTATTTATCTTATTTCATATGTGTTGTGGCTCCTTTCTCTGTAGCTTCATATCTTTCATCAATTCTGCAAAAAACTTAGCCATTATTTTTCTAATTGTTTCTTAAATACATTCCCTTTCTTCTTTGCTTATGGTTCTTTGAATATATGTAAACTGGTCTTTCCAATTCTAGCCTCTATATCTCTTAACCTCTCTCACATTTAACATTTCTTATCTTTCTGTATTACATTTTGAGAAACTTTTTAATATCTATCTCCCAAATTATAAATTCTCTTACTAGCTGCACTTAATCTTCCATGAATAACTCTGGTCCATTGATACTTTTCTTTCAATAGTTTTTTTTTTTTTTTTCCTGAAAGCTGTATTGTTGTCTTGTCATTTTTTTCAATACACTTGCTCAGAGAAAGACAAATATCATATGATATCACTTATATGTGAAATCTAAAAAAAGGTTATAAATAAATTTATCTACAAAACAGAAACAGAGTTACAGATACAGAAAATAAACTTATGGTTACCACGGGGCAAAGGGGGAAGGATACACTGGAAGATTGGGATTGATCAATACACACTATTATATATAAAATAGATTATTAATAAGGACCTACTATATAGCACAGGGAACTCTACTGAATACTCTTTAATGGCCTATATGGGAAAAGAATCTTAAAAAAGTCAATATATGTATACATATAACAGATTCATTTTTCTGTACACCTACTTCAAACTAACACAACACTGTAAATCAACTATATCCCAATAAAATTTTTTTAGAAATATGCTTGCTCATTTTTGATAGTTTTCTTGTGCTTGTTCTCTTTTGGGATTCCATCTTTATGTCTTTATACAGTTCAAACAAAGTAATTTTATGTTCTTAACTTTAATCCTTATATTGAAGTCTTTAATGATTTTATACCTTGCTTGCTATTTCTGTTGACTCCCACTCAGGATGGCTGTTTTCTTGTGTATCTAAGGTAAATTAAATATATACTCACAATTAAAGATTACCAATTTGTAGAGAACCCAGAGGACCAGGATTAATTGAGGATTACCAGGTCCAAGGCAGAGTCTCCTAACCACGATGCTGACATTAGCACCTTATTTATGGAATTCCACCTTTCAAGAGAGTTCACTGCTACTCTGATAGAAGCCTATGACTTGTGCATGTTCGTGTTTGCATACAGGGGTTGGGTTAAGATTTCCCTTGCTTCCTACAAGCACAGAAATATAAATTATATTTTATGCAGAATCTAGTTGTTTTGAAACAGGATGACCATCAAGATTATCTATTCCACTGGAGGCAGAATTTCAAGAAAGTTTTACAAAACCTCATAATATTCAGAAAAAGAAATCCAGTTAAGTGATAATAAGCTTCTTCAATAGCAAAATTTTCACCCTTTTGGAAAATTTTACGCCATAAAATCTTGGATGATTTAAAAAGGACAAACTTCCTCTATATTTTCTGAAAATACAGATAATTCAAATCAGAAAGAAGGTCAACATTAAGATAAAAATAAAATTTAAATAAATTACTTTCTCCTCTAATTTAAATATAAAATTATTGCATCATGTTTTGATTTAAGAAACAAACTGGAAAGGTAGTTTTTCTCATAAAACAACATGTTACTCTCTTGACATCTTATCAAGCATATCTCCTATCTCATCACTTATGCTCCTAAAATATATCAAGAATAGCATCTTGTGTATAGCAGGTATTTGATGAGAATTTGCTGAATTAAAATATACTATTTTTCAATTTATCTGATAATAACTAATCATTGGATCTTAGGTAGAAAAATGAATTTCTTTTTTTTTTGGGGGGGGGGTACGTGGACCTCTCACTGCTGTGGCCTCTCCCGTTGTGGAGCACAGGCTCTGGACGCGCAGGCCCAGTGGCCATGGCTCACGGGACCAGCCGCTCCGCGGCATGCGGGATCCTCCCGGACCGGGGCATGAACCCGCGTCCCCTGCATCAGCAGGTGGACCCTCAACCACTGCGCCACCAGGGAAGCCGGAAAAATGATTTTCAGTCTCACATTTTTGCATGGATGAATACACTGTAATGGTTTTCTTGATTGAAATTAGGTTTAGTTCCTAACTCTGGTTTTCATAGTGAATCTAAAGTAGCTGAAACAATAAGTTTCTAAACCTGACTACATATTAGAATCAACTAGGGAAATTTTTTTAAAAATATTATTCCTAGGCCATAACCCCCAGAAATACTGATTTATTTGAACTCTCGTAATTATTAGGGAATCTATATTTTTAAAAATTATCCAGGTAATTCTAATATATAGCCAGATTCTCAACCCACTGATAAAAACATTTTTTAATCCCCATCATCTGGTGTACATGTTTAGACAAGAGGCTGCTGATTTTTTCTGTGTTTACATCAGTCGATGTGCAACACTATTCCTTTAATAATATCTCACTGCAATTTTCTAGTGAGGGTATATCAAATTCTTGCATGTAAGAAAGTGAGGATAATGCCTAAGTCTGAGCATAAGGTGGATTGCAATACAATTTGAGAATAATTGATCTAATTTCTAGAAGACAGATTACCATGAAAATCAACTAAATGTGTAAGTTTTGCCCTGCACAATGTGATCCAAATCAAAGTTACAATATCATTAACATGTAATTTTAAAATCATTTTTACTTAACCATTCTTTTCTCACTTTCTCAATTTTAAGTTGGATTATTTCATATAAGTATTTAAGACTTCTCGGGATGTAATGAGCTTTGGTCACAGGAAGTTCAGTTTTCACAAACTTTTTCAACTTAATTTAAATAAAAAGACAAGAACCTTTCCTGTTGCCATTTTAGTAAAAACAAAAAAGACTAATCTCCATGAGTGTTCTATCAACACAATATAAAAAAATAAATGGTTTATATTTATATTTTCTTGTTTGCAGGATTATTTAAAAATATTTGACAAGCACAATTTTAGGGATCAAGCAGATATATCACAAAGCTCTTAGAATTCATTAAATGACCTAAGCTGCAAGAATACAAAACTCCAATACTGTAGTATTTCTGAAAAGGCTAAGATGAAAACATGGTATCCTAAAGGCAAAGTCTCACAAAACTGTATGAAGCCCAAAGAGAAAAGAATTTTAGAGATAAGGCCAATCTACTGGCCTTCCACTTTGTATAAGGAAGACATTGTATTCATCCAGCAAACATTTATTGAGTCCCTACCAAATGCTAGTTTATAGACTGTATCCCCGCCCTCAAGGAGCTGCCATTCCAGTGAGGGGAAGAAGTTCAGACAGTGAGGGTCAAATGCAAACAAACAAAACAGTCAAATAGGAGTTTAAGTACAGGCTCAGATTTTTGAGAGCCATAAATTCTTAGACAATTCTTAACCTTTCTGAACTTGCTTCCTCATTTACAAGTAGAAACAATATTACCCATCACACAAGTTTGCTGTGATGATCAAATAAGCTAATATAAATAAGGCAAAAGACTGGCATAGTCTTATCTGTGTCTTAAAGTCAGAGAATAAAGTTCAAATTCCGGACAGATAATAAAGTGTATTGTCTCCCTTGTAATCTTTCATATCTCACCTCCTCTTTCATTTACCCTGACTCTAGCACACCAAACACCAAATTTCATTGATTCTAGGATACATAATTCTCCCACTTTAACTTCTCTGGAATAGAACATGTCTTATCAGTGCTGCCAGTTGGTGTCAGTCATTATCATGACAGTTTACCTTTAGCAGTGCATGTACAAGCATTAAAAGCAATGGCTCCAAAGTTTCAGAATGGATGACAGTGGCTTGAAAATAAATCCTGGAAACAGTAGCTAAGGATTCCTTTCAAGCCTAAGAAACAAATACATGTGTGTATGTGCATATGTGTATTGGGGAGAGTGGATCGTACATGGGGAACGATGGCGAATCAGATTTGTTCAGCAACATTCAGGAACTGCTAAGTCAAAATAGTCTAGCTCTATGTAATTGCAAAGTCAGTTTAACTGCCTAGCACCGAAAGCTTTTGGTCTATCATGGTTCTTTGGATTCTTTAAAGAAATGCTGCATCACCAATGTCTTCTTGGCACAAAGGACAAGACCGTGTGGAGAAACATAGATATCAAATATTTTGAGTTGAAAATGACTCAGGAAAGTTCATCTCTGAATATGAAGAAGCTTTAGGAATACCTTAACTAAATTTATTTTGTTTAGACTTTTTTTTTCCATATGTGTGTAAGAGTTATATGTGACCCAAACCTACACTTAATTAAGTATAAAGATCTATTTCAATAGCTATAATATAAAAATCTAAGGTATAATATAATTGATACAGTACTTTTTTTCTTGTTTTTCAAAGGCATATAAAACATCAGGACAGGTTAAAATTGATACAACCTTGGACTCTATGAAATACAGTAACAGTGATTCCCAAATACGGTGCTAAGCACATCAAAGGAGCTAAACAAATATTTGTTGAAAGAAATTAATGTTTTCTTCAAGACGAAATACAGTGTCTGGCCCTGAATGCCCCTCCAAGAAAAGGGGTCCTGCAGAAAACATTTTACTGGAGAGAAGAGAAGATTCTTACAGTGCCCAGGAATCAGCTTTTCATAGCAACTACTGCCACCCTTCAACCTATTCAATGCAAAATTCTGTTTCAGAGAGTTTAACATAGTAATAATAAAAATAAGTTTTATCTCTAACAGTTTAAACTGCCTAAAAGAATCTTTAAAAGAGTTTTAGAAATCATGTCATTTCCAAATCCTATTATAATTCTCAAGATAATCTTGTTAGTAATTCCCATGAAGAGAACTCTTCCCAGTTTTGTGCAAGGGTTTTGTGCTGACCCATACATGTCAGGACAAAATGTTCTTTGTGCTGCAACCAGAGTTTCTGTAACTGAAACGTGAAATCTGCCTTGAAAAGGCAATCAATCTTAACATAACTATCCATGCTGTAATTGATTTCTAGCAATATATACTTTCAGATATGTAAAATGCTTTACAAAGTACGCAAATCCTGCAATGAAATCCAGTTTCACACTACCATTTGAGTCAGGTCAGTTTTTCTAATACAACCTGTTTCATAGCAAAGAAGCAATTTCATCCACATGATAGAAATCAAGAGTAAAAGAAAGCTTCCTCTTTTGTAATCTTAAAAGAGTCATGATCAGCTTGTGGACCATTGCTAAAATTAGTAAGTACTTTACAGATTACTTAGTTTTGATGCATTCACAGTCTTCCTTTGGTGACAAAGATTGACAGTTTTTCAAAATCTAGTTTCACTGTGTCTAGATAAGTGATAGGATCTTTCTTTCTTTCCTTTCTTTCTTCTCATTTCTGTCAACTACTGGCTGTGTAATCCCTGGCAAATCACTTAACCTCTCTTTGCTGTGGTATATTTTTACTTTTTTCTTTCTTATTAAAACATCAGTAAAACAGAGATTTGCTGGGAGTATTAAATGAGGTACATATAAAGCACTTAGAGGGCCTAGCACATAGAAATCCCTAATAAATCTAGTTGTTATTTTTATTATTATGTGACAAAATCATATAAGTCAACAAAGATGAATGAATAAACAGATTAATGAATTAGTGGAATATAAAGCTTGATCTTCACGGATGACTAAGATTTCAATAGAAAGAAGAGGTAGAAGTGAAACACACATATTACTGCTATTATAACCTTTCTTCCTGTCTTCTTCCCTCACCAGAGAATAACTTAGATAAAAGGAGCACAGCTCAGGAATCTTGGTGCCGTAGATCAGAGCCAACCTGTGGCTTCTCAAGTACCTATGAAAAGATAGAGGAGAAGGAAGTGAGTGTGCTCTCCAAGAGGACACCCATCACGTATCCAGCTGTGCCGGGCACAGGCATGATTATATGGGATGCCTGGAGATTAGGGGACTCTGTGCAACCTGCCAGCCCTTCTGTTTATGCGTTCCAGCCTGCGTTACCTAAAATGTATTGGTTTTTGTCCACTTGACAACAACTTTCCAGCTGTGTAACTTTCTAAATATTGCTCAATGTTTCTAAACTTCAGCATGGTCATTTATAAAATAGACATTAAAAATATCCAGGTGGCTGCTCTGAAGAGCAAATTACATTTGTATGACAACTAGAAGAGGACATGCTACAGAGTAGGTATTCAAAAAATGTTAGTCCCCCAAAATATACACAAATACTTTAGATTAGTCCTCTACAGAAACAGCAACTCGCCCTGACCTGTAAATAACTCTAGTCAATACCCCTGCTCCTCTTTGTTCTGGCTGAGTTACCTGAATTAGGGTGAGAATAGTTAGATTGCAACTAACGTGTTGTTTCGGTATTTGTGACATTCATTTCTATATGCTGCTCCAAAAGGACATTCTATAAGAAATGTGATTCAATCCATTCCAATATCTTAAGGGTCTTAAACAGCATACCAAGTTTTAGATGCCAAAGTTTAATTGAAATTTGACATAGAGATGAGCACTTCATGTCCTGAAAGCCAGCAGAAGCTTCCTAAACAAAGAGCAATCACAAACAGTAATTTTATCCAACTGGTTCCAATTACATTCAGCATTTTTTATGAAAGAGGGAGAAAAACAAGAATGGACTCAAGAAAATGTTTTCCTTTTATGATTTACTCTCTAAGAGGCAAAGATGAATTGCCTTATGAAGTCAACTTACCTCTTGTAACTCAAGGAACATAACTGTCTAGAGAAAAAAAGTTATGCAATGTCTTCCTAGAGGTAAACAAACATTATGTTACGGAATAAATGTGGGCATTTCAGCACATCTGGAAATAACTCCACAACCTACGGTGTTGGACCTCTAAAAAAGATGTTTCATGATAATAAATTGTTATCAGCAGATGTTGATTACTTCAAGCCAGGGGAGGTTTAGAAACAAAATAGATGGTTTCTGTCATGCAGAACACAGAACTTCAAAGTGGTCAATTAAAAGACAGATCAGCTAGGTGGTTTGTGACCACCTAGAGGAGTAGGATAGGGAGGGTGGGTGGGAGGGAGACACAAGAGGGAAGAGATATGGGAACATATGTATATGTATAACTGAGTCACTTTGTTGTAAAGCAGAAACTAACACACCATTGTATAGCAATTATACTCCAATAAAGATGTTAAGAAAAAATATAGATGAATGGATAAAGAATATGTGGTATATAAAAAAAAAAAAAAAGAGACACACCATTAATCCAAATGACAGCTGGAGGAGTTGTTGATTCCTAAATGAAGAAGGGAAAGCGGATCCAAAGGTGATTTTTACACTTGTTTTTCTCCGGCTAGCACAGCAGCTTCCAAACTGCATACCCTTAACCAAGGTCCAAGTCTTTGCTTTATGGTTATAGATGCTATTTCTTTCAAAGGACATAATAGATACTAGGATTCCCTCTGAATTCTAAACCACTACATATGTTTGTGATATCATAAGAAATCATGATATCACACATACTCTATTTGATTGATTTTATTTTTCATTTGATAAATGTGTTCTTATAAGGAAATGAGTCCTTGATTTTACTTGGAAATCCCTTATACTGCTGCTGAGTGGCTGTGTTCTAAGGTAACTGCCCCTATGGGTCAGAGAGTGAAGCCATACCTGTGTGGGTAGGTGGTAGGATCTCTGCTTAAAAGAGTAGACATACCTAATGTCAATGATCCAGGAAAGAAGGAGATCCTAGGAAAAGAAATGGAGTTTGAGAGGCACATCTTACTCTGGATAAAGGGAGGAGGGTGGTATTCCTTTGTCCATCTGGGCTAAGACTGACTTTTTTTTTTTTTAACTTTTTTTAAGATTTTTATTGGAGTATAGTTGATTTATAATGTCGTGCTAGTTTCAGGTGTACAGCAAGGTGAATCAGTTATACATATACATATATCTACTCTTCTTCTTTAAGATTCTTTTCCCATGTAGGCCATTAGAGAGTATTGAGTAGAGTTCCCTGTGCTATACAGCAGATTATTATTAGTTATCTATTTTATATATAGTAGTGTGTATATGTTAGTCCCAATCTCCCAATTTATGGAACACTGACTATTAAGGGCTAGATTGTCTGTGGATGGTCTGAGGAGGAGAGGGAAGAATACTCTCTGCCAGCTGGATAAAACTTGGGGTTAGGCAGGGGTCAGTCCTTAGGAGACTCCACAAATGAGCTGAAAGACAGTTATAGCCAGCCAGGAGTTTTTCTCTGTATGTTAATTATCTTTGGTTATTCCTAAGCATTTGACAAGTACTGATAAAGATACAGCCTCATCTCAGGTGAGCAGAAGGAACTTGAAGGGGAGAGTCTGGGGCTAGAGCTAAAAGGCGAGCAGCATGGTAGTGGCATAGTAATTAGTGACAGATCCCCCAGAAGAAGGTGAATCTAAGTGGACAGGCAGCCGGAATATAAGATCTGGGTATCTCCTTCTATGTGGACATTCACTCTCTGTCTTCCTTAAAGGACTCAGATGTTATTTTATGAAAAGAGCTGGCACCACGTTATTCCTTATTAGAATAAATACTGATGAGAGGATAATGTCTTTGTTGAGGAATAAATTAATTTACACCTTCTCTTTGCTAGATTCTATGCCAAGAGTAGACAAATGAAGGACTAGAGGCATACAGTCTGGTAGAAAGAGATTTGTGAGCAAAAAGTAAAACGGATGTTTGAATAGACATATTTATCAGACATAGGGAGGCAAAAATAATGGAGGGATAACAAGCACATAAAAATGTAATGTGATTCATAGGCTTGAGTCCATACTCTAACGTCAATCCTAAACTTTTTCAAGGGATTCGTGTACTCTATCAGCAGTTAATGTCAGAAAACATTTTCTATCCTGCAGTCTGAATTTTTCATTCCCTTTTAATACATAAATAAATTCAAGCATATTTTATTTTGCCTGGAGAAAAGAAGGCTATGTTGGGGAAATCTATTTATCTGTGGTCTCTGACCTTAGGTTACCTCTCTTAAATCAAGAGTTCAAAGTCTGGGTCCTAGAGCTCATAGATGGGTTTCATCCAAAACCATCCTGAGGTCAATAAAAATTTAAAAAGATCCATGACCCATTAAAACATTTTTTAAAAGGTCACTTTTGTTTCATAATATGAATTAAAGTATACAATTAAGAATCTCTTTGGGTTTCTCCTGAGACCATGATTTAATGACCCTTGGAATCCCTTTTTGTCCATATCCATGTTTAAAGAGATACTACCAGCAATGGAGCACTGACTTTGTATTAAAAACTACATTAATAACTAGAGAGTAAACAATGCTTCATGTAAAAGAAAAACCATAGTTCTTATAAGTTACACATCAAAATACACTGGGTATCAATACACTGGGTATCAAAATACACTATGAGTATGTTTTCTTATTCTAAATTTTAAAACTCACTCATTTGAATCTCTTATATTTTGGTTCATTTTTATATTTCTTATCTTTAGTGTTCTTCAATTTCAATATAATACATTTAAATGGGTTTATTTTTCTGTATCACACTAGTATTCTTGTACTTCATAAACATGAGAATGAATCACTTCTGGAAAATTATCATCCATTATCTATTCAAATGTTGCCTCTCCCTCATTCTCTCTATTTTCTCCTTCTGGAACTCCTACCTTCGTGTTTCTTAGCTCAATAATGTTTATATTTTCCATTTATTTATGTCTCTGCATTCTAGGTATTATCATTGATTATACTATGGCTAATCTGCATTTTTAATCTTTCCATTGAGTTTTC
This sequence comes from Stenella coeruleoalba, assembly GCF_951394435.1. Lineage (NCBI taxonomy): Eukaryota > Metazoa > Chordata > Mammalia > Artiodactyla > Delphinidae > Stenella > Stenella coeruleoalba. Next base: position 76,871,788 of record NC_137154.1, read on the forward strand.
ATTTCAAAATTATATTTTTCACTTACAGGTTTTCTATTTGTTTTTTAAAAATAAGTCATTCTTTGTTAGGGTTTAACTTCTTTTTATACTGTCAACATTTTATACATACCCATTTTATATATTCTCTTTCATGTTGCTATATTATCTCAAGTTATTAAGGATCCAATACTGCTGTTATGTCTCATGTTAACTCTCCCTCATGGACTGTACTGGCTGCTAACTTTTGTTCTTAGTTGATTGTTTCCTTGTGTGTTTCGTTATGTATTATAGTGAGCATATCTTTAGCAGGGATTGCTGTTTTCCTGAAAATCCTTGGCAGTCTAGATAGTTGGTACTACACTTTCAGAATGCCTTTCTGTTTTACTCTTCTAGGAGCCGGAGTATTTTTCAACTTGAAGATTTCTAGGTCAGTTAGGTAGTGTAAAAAACAAAAGCAATAATAGAGTCACATGATGTTCAGGCCCAACGAATGAAATTCTTAGGGGAAGGTTCCTTTTCCTCTTACTAACAAAGTTTCTTGTTCTCACTCCGTGCTGATGGCATATTATGCTAGTCTAACTTTTCACTAAAATAAGGGTCCTGGTTTTATGCAGCGGACAGGGATGTCTCAGTTCCAACACTGCCTCATCTGGAACCAAGGCCTTAGCTTTTCTCCATCTCACATGGACATTAGACTCCAACCTCCTGGTCACCCAGATCCATAATCACTGGGGTAACCACAGCATCGTTTCTCAGGGTATACTCTGTCTTTTAACTTCTTTGCTTTTGGCAAATGGTAATCCCTTTTATTTTTTGCAAAATTGAGTACCACGTTAAAATCATTTAGATTATTTTATCCAGTACTGCTAGGTGTTTGTAACCGTAATTTTTTTTAGAATATCTCAGTCTATTGTTTTGCCAGAGCTTTAGTTTACAGTTTGTTTCATTATTCATAATTAGTCTTTTCCAAGCAGAAATTTCAGTTGGACTATTTCAGATCTTGAGAATTTAGAAACACTTAACATTTTTTATGTCCAGAATTCTTCTCCATGTTCAGAAGGGATGGACTAGAGACATTTTTAAGTTCTAAATGAAGGAACTCTCTAACTCCTGGGATCCTCCTTGGACATGGACATTTCTTGCTAACCATGGTTACAAACTGATCAAAATATATTGTATTAATTGATTTCCAATTAGAAGTTGAAAAAAGGGAGAATTTGAATCTTTTTCTTCTAAGCACCACTTCAAAATGTTACTTCTTACACTTAAGTTCTGAGAATACTTAATTTCTCTCAAACAAGATAATTTGCCAAAATTTTCAGTAGTAAAAGCCTCATAAATATATATATAAATCATTCTACATAAGTGAACTATGACAATATTTTAGCAAGAGTCATAGAACTTATCCCACAGAATTGATAATTTGCAAAAATCTGTTATCTTACAAGGGAAAAAATCTCAGTGATTTGAGATAATGGCAGTACCCATATCTAAAGTATACTAGTAATTGCCACTTTCACAAATATTATGCCTCTCACTCTAGGAAAATATACAAACAATTGTTTAAATTGCAAGTCAAAAGCATATAGAAGCTCCTATTTGTACTCTCTAACAGAGGGAAATAATTTTTTTATTTTTATTTATTTATTTATTTATTTTTTGCGGTACGTGGGCCTCTCACTGATGTGGCCTTTCCCGTTGCAGAGCACAGGCTCCGGACGCGCAGGCTTAGTGGCCATGGCTCATGGGCCTACCCGGACTGGGGCATGAACCCGTGTCCCCTGCATTGGCAGGCAGACTTTCAACCACTGCGCCGCCAGGGAAGCCCAGGAGGGAAATAATTTTCTTTCATTCTTTCTCATACATCACAGGTGTGAAATACTATTGTTTACTGGTTAAAATTTTTCAGTTACTTGATTATTTAACTGGAAAAAATTAAAACCTTGCCAGAGTAAATAGTGATGAAAAGTAACTAAGAACCTTTTGGAAATAATAGACTTGGACAAGACCAAAGTCTTACTTAGAAACATGGCTCACTCTTAAATTTACTATCATACCTCTGACATGACAGGGGGTGCTCAATAAGAATTGAAGCACATTAAAATATTTCTGTTCATCTCTCTACTGCCAAGGCCTATCCATTAAGAGTGATCTAGGATTCCTGAACGAAGGGAGAAAAATACTTATTCTCTAAATAGTAGATGATGTAAAAACTAGATAAATCAATAAGGCAGTAAACCACATTTGAAGAAAGCATTGGGGAAACTTTTCAGGACAACTTGCAATTATTGTTTTATTTAGTCTGTCTCACTACTAACATATAGCCACAAGTGTTTAAAATCAAATTATTTTCCCCACACAGTAACAAGTGACTATAGAATGATTAGGTGATAAAGAGAGAAAAAAAAAAGATTTTGTCTATGGAGCAGTCTAATTTTTAAAAAGCAATATAGCTTTTATAAGTTGCTTAACTTACCCACAGGTAACATTACCAAACATAACCCTCAGGCTTAAGGGTAGATCTTAAGTCTAAGTCAATGAAAAAGTCCATCTATGTTTCAAAGATACCCTTAAAGCAAATTTGAAAGTAGCTGCGTTCAGAATATCCAGAAATTATTTATTTATTTTTATTTTTTCTTGGCATATATCTCCTCGCTACTCAAAGTATGCTCCACAGACCAGCAGCCTCTACATCTTCTCAGAGATTGTTAGAAAGGCAGAAATTTGGGCTGCACTTAGACCCTACTGAATCAGAATCTGCACTTTAACAAGCTCCATAAGTAATTCATATGCCATTAAAATTTGAGAAGTTCTGTAGTAAAAGACACAGAAATATTTTCTAATTTAACGTCAAGTACAAGATTTCTTTTGAGGGTGATGTCCTGGAATAACATAGTGGTGATGGTCCCCAACTCTGTGCATATACTAAACACCACTGAACTGTACAACTTAAATAGATATATTTTATGAAATGTGAAATATATCTTAATTTTTTAAAAAAGAAAAAAGTAAGTAACAGTAAATGCTTTCAAACCATACAGCACGTAGATGAATGGAACCAGTTCCAATTTTTTTTTCTTTTATCTAGGGGAAAAATTAGATGCACCATTTCCCGGGGCTCAGTTCTTATTGGGAAAGGGATCTACAGCAAACCTTGACTCTGGGCAGCCCTGACCAATGATCTGAAGGTGCACCCATCCATCCTGCCCCCCATCCCCCGAGAGTGAGACACACACACACACACACACACACACACACACACACACACACACCCCTCTACAGCTGCTAACAGAACTGCTACTGAGAACTGCTTTCCTCGGGAAACCGCATGCAGATGGATGTGACATGTCAAGAAACCATACTGCCCAATCAACTAAAGGAGCAAAGAGGCAGACACACTATCTGCCAGCTGCACTTGTGGTCCCAGGCGTGTGGGGGAGGGGAGACTTCCTCATTCCGTCCTCTGCTTGCCCCTGCCACCCATCCCCCGCCAAAAAAGAAACTCCAGATTCTTAAATAATATCTCGTAGTCACTCAGGGTCCACAGCAGACGACCTTCTTCAGCTTCTACAATTATCAATTTCCGGCCCGCACCTGTAACAGGCTCGCCTCCCCCGTACGCCCTTGGTAAAAGTTTCGCGCTATGGGTGGGAAAGCCTAGAGGTTCTATTTCTCCTATTTAACTCGGAGAACCGGAGGCTGGGGAGAGGATGCCTGGGGTAAGTGCACCCCCTCCCACGCGCCCCTTTGAACTTTGCTGCCGTCTGGTAGCTGAGGACCTGTGCGCGCCCCCTTAAGGGCAACGGTGGGGAGTGTTTAGAGGGCGGGCGCGCGGGTTCTCGAGTTCCCCTGGCAGAAGCGCCGAGCTGCGCCCAGGACCGAGAGTTCTGGTCATCCCTCCCACAGATGCTAAGAGTCACTGGGGACGCAAATTTGAATCAGTCCCCTGCCCAGACCATGCCTTTGGCGCAGCGACACAGGGTCTCTTTGAGGGCTCCCGATTACTTGGGACTAAAGAAACCGACATACACCTATCACCTGTAGTGGCGTCGGTACCCCACGGTCTCACTCTCTCGGGCAAACCTACCCGTGCGTGCTCGCCCGGAGCAAACCTTAGATCCGCGCGCGCCCTCCTCTCACTCGGGTCTCAGCCCGGCTCGCGCGGCCCTGGGAAGGCAGACGCGTGCGGAGACGCGCGCGGAGCCCCGGGTCTTCTCCGGCGAGCGCACACCTCCCGCCTGCAGCGCCCCCGGCCTGCCCGCAGCGCCCGCACTCACAAGCAAGGGTAGTAGCCGTAGGGAGGCAGGGGGGGCTGCGGCCAGCCGTCGTCTCCCACCTCCGAGTCCATGAGCAGATAGTCTTGGCTCTCGTTGCGCCGCGCGCGGGCCCGGGTAGCCACCCCGGGAGAGCCTCCCCTCCCGGGCCCGAATGCTGAGCTCTGGTTCATGGCGGGAACGCCCGACTGGCCGGGATCCAGCTCCTGGGGGAGGCGCCTCGGCAGTTCCAGCGGGGACCCGGTGCGGAGGGGTCCGCGTCACCTGCCGGACTGGCCCGCGGCAGACTGGTGCTCAGGGGGTGAGGGTGAGGCGAGGAGGGCAGACGCCCTGAGAGATGAGCTCCGCGAGCGGCTCACCCGCTGGCCCGGGGAGAAGTCACCACGCAGCGGGTCGCAAAGGGGACCTTTTCTGGGGTGCGTCCGGGGAGGCGGCTGGGGCTCCCGGACCGAGCGAGCGCAGGCGGGGCGGCGGGTGGCAGCGGAACCTGAGAGCTGAGAGCAAGGGAGAAAGAGCTGAAGAGTTACTATGTCAACCGAGACTCTTCAGCCGTCGGCTCCCGCCTTCTTCCCCCGCATCCTCCGTCATGATTCCACCTTTAAAGGGATCGGAACGACGTTCCAGAAAAAGCCTGTCGTGTAGCCACAACTTTCAGGGCCAAGATGAACCTAAAGTAGGTGGAGCCACACATGCACTTTTTTTGGGGGGGTGGGGCCCTAAGAGTTTGCTTATTTAGAAACCATACAAATTAAGAACTTTCTAGGAAGCTTCTCTTAAGTAAGACTCAAAGAACTCTTTTTTAAAAGAGACAGAAACCTCTCCTTTCTCCTGTCTGCCTTCATTTCTTAGGACATTTTCTCTCCCACTCTCAACCCCCGAAGTTATAACTCTTCACTTTAAAATGAACAACATTCTGTGTTCCCAATGCCAAATGTTCCCAGTTCCTGAGCAAATCAACAAAAATAGGCATTTTCCGATGATACCAATAGAGGCCACCAACCTGCTTACTTCAGAGAAAAACTTTCCTTCCATCATTGCAAATGCCAGAATTATCTCTCTGCCAGATGTTTCCCACATTTCCGAACTGTTTTTAATTTTAAGACAGTTTTAAATTCAGATTTAATCTTCATACATGTGCAAAGTAAAAGAAACTCAACAAGGATGAATCACTATCTGTAGTAGTTCAAGTAGTTGTCATTTAGGAATCCATTCGTTCAACAAATATTTAGTTGATCCCAATTGTGTGCCAAGCACCATTTTAGGATTCAGAGGCAAACTAGCCAGACAAGGTGCCTGTCTGCCTTCCTGGAAGAGAAGGAGACAGAGATTAAACGAGCAAACGAGAAAGTATCAGAGAAAAAGGCTACAATAAAAATAAGACAGGTTGACGTGATAGTAACTGGAGACTGACTACTTAAGATTATTAGGAGGTTAAAAGAGACCTTTCCAGGCAGGTGCTAGTTAAGTGGAGATGGACAGGGCAAGGAGCCAGACATGAAAAGATCAGAAACTGGTTCCAATAGGATTGAAGAAAGCCAGACAGTCTGAAATTCTGTTGACAATGGTACTTTTGCTTCCCATAAATAAGTGGACAATAAAATGGATGTTGGAAGTGTGAAAGCAGTGAACTTGATGGAGGAGAAAAGAGGTCACAAATTTAGTGTTTTTGACTCTGCCAGTACACTAAGAACTAAAGCTCAGAGAGGACAGGAACTGTTGTATTCTGAGGGCCTGGGTCTGTATTTGTCACTGGTATGTGGAATGAGTGAATGAACAGATGGATGGACGCAGTACAGAAAAGATAGGAAAACAGTCTTGGCCACTAAAAGAACATTTACCCTGAAAAACTAATCACCATCATTGTGAAGTACATTATTCGTGATTTAAGAATCTCCTCCTTGGGGCTTCCCTGGTGGCACAGTGGTTGAGAATCTACCTGCCAATGCAGGGGACACGAGTTCGAGCCCTGGTCTGGGAAGATCCCACATGCCGCGGAGCAACTAAGCCCGTGAGCCACAACTACTGAGCCTGCGCTCTGGAGCCTGTGCTCCGCAATGGGAGAGGCCGTGACAGTGAGAGGCCCGCACACCGCGATGAAGAGTGGCCCCAGCCCTCCGCAACTGGAGAAAGCCCTCTCACAGAAACGAAGACCCAACACAGCCAAAAATAAATAAATAAATTTATTTTTTTAAAAAGAGTCTCCTTTGATTTCCCATCATGTGGAGTCATGGTTTAAAATTCTTACTTTTGCCTAATAATTATACATAGTGAAATTTGTCTGTGGCAGTTGCCATCTGTAAGAACTCAGTAGCTTTGATGCTTGAATGAGTTAGTTAATAAATGTTTAATTTAAATAGTGCCAAAGTAATCTGTTTGGGAACATCAAGTATAGTAAACAATTTAGTGGGGAAGGTAATATTCAAATGTTTTTTGACATTTCAAATTCTATGAGTTAAAGAAAAGTTAGAAAAGACCAGTGGTGTTAGTTGAAGTGTTTCATGAAGTGTTTCATTTCAAAAAATGAAGTTTTTCATTCTCAGGTAGCAGCCTTCACACTGAAAAAATTATTACAGTAAACTTATAATGTGATATCAATTTATCACTTTGCAAGATAAGACATGCTTTTCTCTGTTTCTTAAATATAGTTAGTACAGGACCAATAAATCCTAGGGACATTTTCCCAAGAGGGAGAAAGTGGTGTACAAAGGATTAGAGGATTCTGAAAGAGTTTAATGATATGAGGAAGTGGAAACAGCATTAGATTGGAAGGCTGAAAGCCTTGTTCTAACCATTCCCCTAACTGAAGCTGTACGATTTGAGAGAGGACATCTAATCTCTCTATGCCTCCTTTACTAATCAGTAAGCAGATATATAATTACTAAGTACTCCTCAATCTCTAATTTTCTTCATTTTATGCTTATCTATGAAGTTTCATCTCTTCAATTATGTTAAAAAAAAACAGTGAAACAAAGACAACCCAGACAGTTAATATATTTTTTAATCAAGTGAGGCATTGCTGAGTAGATCTGGAGTAATGAAGAAAATTGGTGAATGAAGTTAAAAAAGTAAAAAATAGTTGGATGAGTAAAGAAAGTATAGTTTTCACAAGCTAAAAAAAATTGCCATGAAATTTTGTTATGTTTATGTAGTATGTTTATGTTATTAAGAAAAAAAAAGAACACCAAGTTGTAGGTCCAAGATATGGAGATGAAGGTAGGCTGTGTGTCTCTATGTGGAAAGGGAGGGATGCCATTAAGAGATGACTTTTACCTCATTATACATACCTGCAGTTTGTTTGATTGATTGATTTTGATATAACACAGTATTTTGAAAGTCAAGAAAAAGAATTGCCCTCTAGAAGGTCTCAGGCTAAGAGCCCAAAGGGAAAGAAAATGATATTGCTACTGGCAGCAGGGACAAAAGGTTGAGAAAACATTATTAGTTGCCAAATTACTCAAGAAGAAGGTGTTACGTTGAAGACTTTGGGCAGCTGCAGTTTATGAGGTGCTATTGTTGATGGGAAGGCACTGACACAACAGCTTTTCTGGGAAATGCAGTTTGGGGTTAGTTGGCCAACAGCTACAAACAACAGTTTAGTCAGAAAATCGTGTGGATAATTCAAAGCATGGAGACCCAGAGCCCTGAATTCTAATGCATGTAGAATCCACAGGGAAAAAAACAAAAACACCCTAGAAGCTTCAGAAGGCTTGATCGTCTATAAATAAATGACCTCTGTAAATTCTGGCCTGAGTGAAATAGTTGCAGGTGATATCAGATCTTTGAACCTCAATTGCTTAATTTTTTAAGTAAAGGGGTTTTAATAATTACATTTAAACCTCTACTGCAGATATTAAAATTTTACTATGTTAAATATTAGAAACAGTAAAATTAAAGTAGCAACCTATTTTAATATTTTGTTTGATTTGAGCTTAACATAACTATCCAAAATTCTAACATTATTGTATGGGTATTTTTTTAAGCACTTGTGATTACCATGGTCTCAGAACAAATCATGTTCGACTGAATTAATCTCTCTTTTAATAGAATTATTAGAATACTTTCAGTAAACTATTGGCCAAGGGAATCGTATAATATATTTGTCAGCAAGATTGAAAAATATGGACTGAGTAATGGAGGAATGATTTGTAAGTAGTCAGAAGACTGTTAAGAAGACTGCTGATCTGTGGATTAGTGTCACCCAGGCCTAGTAGATGGAGACATATCAAAAATGGATGGAATTACTTTATAAGTAGTTAGTTTCCTATCACTCAACACATTCAAATGCAGCCTAGACCTCAGTTTTTTACATATGTTATAAAATAAATGAATGTATTTGTGGCAAATTAAATGATCTCTAAGATCCTTTAAGAAAAAGGCTGAAATTCGAAAACTTATTATCATCTCAGTGGATCCAAAATGCACAATTGATAAAACTTAATATCTTTTCCTGATTTATTATTTTTTTCAAAAAAGCTTAGTAAAAAGGCATGTCTTTAACATGGTGACGAAGATCTATTTCACATAAAACCAACATGGAGAAATACCAGAGATGCTTTCATCAATGTAAGGAATAAGATAAAGATGTTACAATCATTACTAATAATTATTAGCTAAGAACTTCTATAATAAGCTAAATAAAACATGATAAATAAGAGGGAAAAGTTTGAAAAAGAACATAAAGCTATTAGTTTACAGGTGATATAATTACCTACTGTAAAAATTTCAAGATTTTTAGCTGAAAATTATTAGAACTGCAGAGTAAGAAATGTGTTTGGAACATTGTTGTATTACAAAGGCAAGCATAGAAATTTCAGTAGTTTTTCCTATCTACTAGCAATAGCCAAGGATCAAGCATCAAGGATTTGATCCTTGATGTTAAGACTGAGATTTATAGGCCTTTGGGGCTCAAATAATTTCACAGTTTTATAGTTTACTGTTTGGGGATGAAAACCAACAGCCTCTTCAACCTTACAGGTCTCTGCATTTCAGGACTCTCTATTCTCTTTCAATTTTGCTTGCAAACTTTCCAATACTATGTAGAGATCATCTCTTTCTTATATTAAATTGCCAAATGCAGCCAACAGCAACCAACATTTGCTATGAACATTAGTTTTTTTCAATTCTTCTTTACAATTAAAACCTCATTAGGTACATTGTCTGTCTTCCAAGTAATTGAAGGTGACAGGTTTTGCCATTTTTTCCTACCACATAACACCAGTAACTCTTGAACTGCCCTCTTTCCTGCATTTGATAACAGATTCCTTGTCTGTCATCACCTGGCATCTGAGAAAATGCCACATATTTTAGTTTAGTTTGTTTGTTTGTCTTGTTTTGTTTACAGAATCACCCCGCTTCTAATTATAATTTTGGTGACAGAAATAAAAAGGGTTACTTCTGTTAGAGGAGGTCATGAAGAGGACATGACTCCCAGTTGACCCTCAAGCTGCACCTGAGCAATCAGAGACTCCTACACCCTCCCCTGTCCTTGCAATGTATGGAAATACTCACAGTGGGACCTGTTTCAAGGACACAGCCTTGAGAGACCATGTGTTGTTGAGATCATCTGGACTGTATACATGACTGGGCCCAGTTAAGATCTATATATAAACTTTTAAGATTCCGGCAGGTGGATGCAGAGATCTACTCATCTCTTGCAGCTGCCCAAGACAAGCCTTGGTTATTAATCCTGCCACATACCAATCTGGAGTGGTCTGCTCTTCCTTCAGTCTCTCCTTGCCTTCTGTGTATGGGGGGCCAGTTTCAGATTTCACTGGAGAAACTCCTGAGTTTTCGAACTTCATAGTGACAAAATATTTAATTTGTTAGAAAATATGGTCATACCACACAAAGCACCCCCCTATTAATAATTTTCCAATTTCCTTCAATACCCAAACTTTATAGAAAGTACCTAGTTCTCAATACATTTTTGGACACTATCTCTAAGTGGTAAATTAATATTTACATATCAAACTAAAAACAACAGTTTTAACAAAATTATGTGCATTTCATTGAGTTATATTTCAAATACAATTGGTGGAACATCGAAAATCACAAATACGTAGAAGTAGGAAGTTTTATTGAGAACCTCCTGCTGTGGGAAGATGGTAGCTTGATGTGTTACTTCTTTCTTTTAAAATTTTCATTTTGAAATAATTTCAAATAAAAACTTACAGAAAAGTTTATAGAAAGTAGAAGGAACTGACATATACCCTTCATCCAAATTCACTAATTGTTATATTTTTATTTATATTCCATACTTGGTATATCATCATCTCTATACACAGATAACATTTTTTCTAACCTATTGGATAGTAAGCTGAAGACCTCATTCCCTTCTATCCCGAAATACCTCAATGTGAATTTTCTAAGAACAAGGATATTCAGGTACAGCTATCAATTTAACATTATACAATTCTCTTATATAATCTCCAGAACTTAATCTGATTTTGCAAATTGTTCCAAGATTGTCCTTTTGGCAGTTTTCTTTTTTTGGTCTAGGGCCCAGTCCAGGTTCATACATTGGATTCACATGCCATGTCTCTTTGGTCTCCTTTCATCTGGAACAGTTTCTCAGCTTGTCTTCACCCTGAAGTTGGTATTTTGAAAGTACAGGTCAGTTATTTTGTGAAATGCCCCCCAATTTCGGTTCATCTGACACTTCTTCATCATTAGATTGATGGGTAGGAATACCACAAAAGTGATATTATGCTCTCCTTGGTGCAGCACATCAGGAAGCATATGATATCATTTTGTCCATTATTGGTGATGTTAACCTTGATCACTTGGTTAAGATGGTATTCTCCTGGATTCTACTGTGAAGTTATTATTTTCCCTTTGTGATTAATAAGTAATTTATAGGGTGATAACATTGGGTCTATGAAAATAAATACCTTGTTCCTTACCAAACTTTATACCCACTAGTTTTAGCATCCATTGATGATTCTTGTCTGAATTAATTATTACTATGATGGTTACAAAATAATGATATCTCTAATACCATCATTCCTTCCATATTCATTTGTTGGCATTCTACTGTAAGAAGGATGTTTTCTTTCCTTACCATTCATTCATTTCCGTAAACTCATGGGTATGTATTTTATTAAAAGTGTTATAATCCATTATTGTCATTATTTATTTTAATCCTCGAATGGCCCTTGATTAGGCCCTTTTTATTTGGCCTCTTTAAAATTACTCCATGTGTTTATAGAGAGTCAGTTTTTTGGTTTTTTTTTAAATAAGCGCACAGTACTCCATTATGTAAATCGGGGTTGACAAACTGCGAACCCCCTGGCAAAATCTGATCCTACCGTCTATCTGTTTTTGTAAATGAAGTTTTATTGACACACAGCCATTCACATTTGCTTATACACTGTTTATGACTTCTACAACCACAGAGGTAAGTAGTTGAAACAGAGACAGTATGAGCCAAAAATTACTATCTGGCCCTTTAAGAAAAATTGGCTCTCACTTGGTGAAAGTTATTCATAATTTGTTCAAATAATATCCAGTGTATTGATATTAAGACTGTATCTGAGATTTGTAATTATTAATGATGCCATAATGAATAACTATACATAAGTATTTTCATATTGTTGGAGGTACATTTTTAGGGTAAATTCCTAGAAGCAGGATCAAAAGCAAACGCAGTTTCTTGAATCGAAAAAACTGTGCCTCACTAAACTTTGATAAAATATAGGCAATTATATGTTTAAATACTTTTTTCTGTCCCATCCTCTCCTCTCCTCTCCTGTGACTCCAAATACACATATGTCCCACTCAATATTGTCCCACAGATCCCTGAAGTTTATTTTCTTTCAATCTTTTTCTTATTCTTCTTCAGATAAGATATATTCTATTGGTCTATCTTTAAGTTCTCTGCTCTTTTCCTCTGTCATCTCAATTCTGCTATTAAAACCATCCAATGATTTTAAAACTTCAGATATTTTGTTATTCTATTGTATTTCCATCAATATTTCTTTTTACTTCACTGCACACAGTTACAGCAGCTCCTTTTAAATCCTTGCCTACTAATTCCAGCATCTGGATCATCTCTATTCATTATCTTTTCCCTTAAAAATGGGTCACATTTTCCTGGTTCATTATTTGTTAATCAATTTTGATTGTATCCTGGAAAGTGCGAATATTATGTTTTGGAGACTCTGGAAAAAGTCTGATATTTTTGTTTTGAAAGCAATTTATTTGATCAAAATTAAATTGCAAACAATTTCTCCTGGCTGGCAACTCAAATCTCAATTCAATTCTTTTATATGTGGTTGTTACTTTGAATCTGCTCCGTGTATGCATAGCTCAAGGGCCAGGCAAAGACTTGGCTAGAGTTCCCTCACATAATTTGAAAATTACCCCACACTGGCTCTCTACTTCAGGGCTCTCCCCTTACTTCCCAGCGGCTGAGATTGCCCTGAATTCTATTCTGTCTTCCACAGTCTTGGAGGTTTACCCACCTTACTTGGTGGCTGTTTTGGCCTTTTCTCAGATAAAAGCTGTACAAGGGGAAAACTTGCTGTGTGTGATCCTCTTCTTTCAAATTTTCACTCTCCTCAAAAAAATCCTGAGTTATTCATTCACTCTGAAGTGCCTTTGTATATTTTTGTATTTTGTCCAGAGTTAATAGTTGTTACATACGGGAGGTTTGAGTCTGATAGGAATTTCATTTGCAGTATAGAAGTAGGCACATCATAGCTTAACTGCTAAAAACCAAAGACGAGGAGACAATCTTGAAAGAAGCCAGTGGAAAATGATATGTTATACACAGGGAAACAACAGTTCAGTTAAACAGTGATTTCTCCCTAGAGGGCCAGAAGGCAGTGGTACAACTTCTTTAAACCTTATCAAATCTGGGATTTGAGACTGTTAGATTGTATGGGTGTAGAGGAAGTTACCCTTTCTAGTACCTGAATGACTTTATTTTTATACTGAAATATCTGGTCCATTTTGGAGTTTATTGTCGTGTATGGTATGAGATATGGATTTACTTTTATATTCTTCCACATGGCTATCCACTTATTGCAGCACCATTTAGTAAAAACTTCACTAGTGTCCCAGTGATTTTAGATACCATCTTTATCATATATCAAATTTTCCTGTGTACTTGGGTCTATTTCCAGACGTGCTATTCTATTCCATTAATGTTTGTTTATTCATATGCAAGTTACAAACTATTTTAACTACAGAGGATTTATAGTATATTTTAATATATCATAAGACTAGTTCATTCTCTTAGCTTTTCTTTTCTTTGTTTTCCTAGCTATTCCTGTATGCTTATTTTTCCATATGAACTTTGGTATCAACTTTTCTGACTCCAGAAAAAAATATTTGTTGATATTTTTATTGGGATCACATTACAATTATAAATTAATTTAAGCAAAACTGACATCTTTATGACTCTAAGTTATATTCAAATACAAGGAAAGCCTTTTTATTTGCTCGTATCTATTTTTGTGTCTTGTAGAATTGTTTTAAAGTTTTCTTCATATAATTTTCACACATTTCTTTCTAAACACAATCCCATTTTAAAATTTTATCAACCTATTTGGAATATGTTTTATCTTCCATTACACTATTTAAACAGTTATTTTTGCTTACATGAAGTCCACTGATTTCTAGGTTAATTTTATATCCTGATACTTTACTGAATTCTTTTATTGTTTCAGTTTATCACTAATTCTTTCACATTTTCTAGGAATATCACCATATCATTTGAACTAGAGATAGATTTTCTATTTTTTTCCAATTTCTATTACTCTAGTTGTTTCCTGTTATCTAATTACATTGGTTAACACCACAAGTACATTGTCAGTAGTAATGTAGATTAAATACAAATACATACAAATGTGTGCTTGTGTGTGTGCATGTGCACATGCTAAAGAAATGTCCACTAATTTCTATTTTCTTGAGTTTTTGCATTTTTTTAAGAAGAGGCTTTCCAAATAACTATGGAGATAATCATATGACTTTTATCCTGAGATGTATTAATGTGGTCCATTTTATTAATGGATATCTTAATACTGAACAATTCTTGCAGTACCAGAATAAATTCCACTTGATCATTATATATTATGTTCTAAATATGGTGCAGAATTTTGCTTGCTAATATTTTATTTAGGATTTTTACACCAATATTCACAAGAGATATTGATCTGTAACATTATTTTTGTGCTATAAAAGTAGATGTTTTGAAAAGCAATCAGAGTGTCAACAAAGACAATGTTTATCTGAGGTATTATTGGTGCTAAAAGAGACTGTTACTTCATACGAAGCAGATATTGGTTAACAAATAAATTAGTTTTTTGGTGATTAGGACGTAGTGTCTTGAACATTTTGTAGCCTAACATGTTAGCTTATAGCCATATAGATAGTTACAAATAAGTTTTTTACTATGTTTTAGTAACATTTTAGGAAATTGGTTGAGAGTTTGCCATTGACATAGATGCGTTATAGTTTTTTTCCATTAAAATAATGATAAATTGGCTCCCATTCATGTTTTTGCATATAATGTCATTTTTCCATGGGCATATTACTGATGTTAAGCAGAAATTGCTTATATAACAATTCTCAACTATAAAGCCTCAAAATGTATAAAGCAAAAACTAATAGACCTACAAATAGAAATAAATCCACAATCTCAGAGATTTTAACATGCCTCTTCTGATGTTTGACGTGGGAAATCTTTCTTTATTGAAAGATATGAGTTGAACACAATTGGCAAACTTGACCTAATAGTCATATATAGAGCAATGAACTGGAGCAGGGGCCAGCAAACTGGGCCAAATTCTGCCTGTGACCTGTTTTTGAATGAAATTTGAGCTAAAAATGGTTTTTGCACTTTAAAAGAATTGTGAAAAAATAAAGAAAAATTTGTTACGAAGACCATATGTGGCCCACAGAGCCTAAAATATTTACTATTTGGCTCTTCAGAGAAAAAAATTGCTAACCCCTGCACAGACTGTAGAACATACCCTTTATAAACATACCTGAAATATTAAAATATTGGTCAAAGAGGAGCTCATAATGGTTTTTTTAATAAATGATAAAATATCCTGCTGCATCTACTTGTGATATATTCACAAAACTCTGTTTCATTTTCCTCTTTCTGAGCATGTAAGAAAGTAACACTTGTCAGATTCTTCTGTACTTAAGGGCCATGTAACTGACTATGAGGGGGTTCTAAACATTTCTATACATTAATTGACACTATTCCAATTGATATATGGGGCCTATGCCCCCTCCCCTTGAATTGGGAAAAACTTTAATGACTCACTTATAACCATTAGACTGCAGCAAAAACAATGATGAGTAACTTCCAAGGCAAGGTAAGAAAAGGCCTTTCTGTTTCCACTTAACTCTCTTGGGTCACTTGCCTTTGGAGTGACCCTACTTGAAGTCCAGATACCTTGAGACCTTCATGCTGTGAAGAACACAGACCACGTAGAAGGGCTAGAGGCAGGTATTCTGGCTGAAAGTCCCAGATGACAACCAGCATCAACACCCAGACATATGCATGGAGACAGCCATGATTTCAGTCCTGAGCCTTGAAGTGACTCCCAGCCATCAAGTTTTACCAACTGAGGCCCCAGACTTTGTGGAACAGAGACAAGCTATTCCTGATGTACCCTGTGGGAATACCTGACCCACAGAATCTGTAAACGTAATAAAATGGTGATTTCATGCTACTAAGTTTTGGGGTAGTTTGTTATGCAGCTTCAGTAACTAGAACACTAACCAATGGAACAGAGGTGGGAATTATGTATGACACTTCAATACCTAACCATAAATCCCTCTTACTCTTAAATTCTCGTCCATAGTGACTCTCTCAGAGCAGGAGTTTTGGTTGGCATATGTTAAGATGGAAGGAGCCTGGGTTTTTCAGTGACTACCTGGAGACTGGCCCATGAGATCTACTTGACCCACATTAGACTCATACATGAGTGAAAAATAAATCTTCACTATGCTGAGACACTGATTTTTGGATTAATAGCCCATCCTATCTTACTAACACAAATACATTTCATAGTTTAAGAGATGAAGCTAAGGCAACATTTAGAGGATAATTCAGCTTTAAATTCATATATGACAAAAGGAGAGTGATGAAAAATTAATGATTGAAGCACCCATCCGAAGGTGTAATAAAAACAGAAGCAAAATGATCCCAAAGAAAGTAGGACATAAATTAGATCAGAAAATAAAGGGAAAAAATTCAATGTAAATATAAAATAAAAAGTCCAATCTTTTTAAAGTTAATAAAATTGATAAACATAATGCAAGACTTATCAAGAAAGGAGAGAAAGGGCAAAAAAAGAAATTCCAGAATTGTAAAAGGGAATATCACTGTACCTCCTACAGACACTAATGGAAAAAAATATTATTAACAAAGTTATAACCATATGAAAGCTACAAAATCCTTGAAAAATACAACTTATCAAAACTAACACAAGGGGCTTCCCTGGTGGCACAGTGGTTGAGAGTCCGCCTGCTGATGCAGGGGACATGGGTTCGTGCCCTGGTCCAGGAAGATGACACATGCCGCGGAGCGGCTGGGCCCATGAGCCATGGCCGCTGAGCCTGCGCGTCCGGAGCCTGTGCTCTGCAACGGGAGAGGCCACAAGAGTGAGAGGCCTGCGTACCGCAGAAAACAAAATGAAACAAAACAAAACAAAAAAAACTAACACAAGAAGAAATAGGAACTCTTACTAGTCCTATAGTATTAAAGAATTGAATCAGCATTTAAAACTGTCCCATAAAGAAAACAGTACCAAATGACTTCATAGGAAAATTCTACCAAACATTTCAAGAAACAATGAGTCCAATCTGAAACCAACTTATACACAGGGTACTTTCCAATTACTTTCATAGGACCAACATAGTCTTAATATCAAAACAAATTGGGCTATGTAAGAAAGAAAATTACAGGCCAATCTCACTTATTATGCATTGTATCTCCAGAAGTCCATCCAGAAGCCCAAACACATATAAGCAAACCAAAAACATAAATACATAAATATCATGTACATCATGAACAAATTGACTTTATCCTAAGAATGTAAGGAGGATTTAATATTAAAAAATCAAACAAGCTATTTGGTGTATTAGTAATTTAAAGGAAAACACTCAAGAGATCATTCATCTCTTAATTCCTGTTTTTTTTTTTTTAACTCTAAATGAATAATTAGGGGTGTGAGTAAAGATTACCTAAGATAATGTCAATTTTTTTTTTTTTTTTTTTGTGGTACGTGGGCCTCTCACTTTTGTGGCCTCTCCCATTGCGGAGCACAGGCTCCGGATGCACAGGCTCAGCGGCCATGGCTCACGGGCCCAGCCGCTCCACAGCATGTGGGATCTTCCCAGACTGGGGCACGAACCCATGTCCCCTGCATCGGCAGGTGGACTCTCAACCACTGCGCTGCCAGGGAAGCCTGATAATGTCAATTTTTCATCCATTTTTCTGTCTATGCCCTTTGCCATGTACCTTTGTGATTTCTCCTGCTAAAGAGGCAGAGTAAATTTTCTCATCCTTTGATTCTGAGGTTGGCTGTATTACTTGCTTTGGCAAGGAAGTATTAGCAGATATGATCACTTCAGAGACTGGCCAATGTGGTTCTGCATTTCCACTTCCTTTCTTGGTTCTTCTTCAAACATGCCAAGAGCACTTCTGCCTTCCAGCCTTTGGCCATCCTGCTCCCTCCATCTGAAATGCTTCTTCTTGTAGATACCTACACAGCTGACTCCTTGCCTTCATTCATGTTTCTGCTTAATTGTTACCTCATCAGAGAAGCCCTCCCTGAATATCGAAGTTAAAAATGTGTATCCAATGAAAAAGAAATTCAGAACATCACTCTCTATCCTGTTTTCCCAATTTTCTTTATAGCTAATGCTAATTTGTTCATTGGCTGTCTCCCTGACTGGATTATGAGATCCTTGAGTACAGGGACTTTTCTACTTTACTGATGAATTCTTAGTGCCCAGATAATAATGCCTGGCATGTTATTAGTACTCAAGGATTATTTGCCACATTAAAAATATGCCTTGGGTCTTATCAATTCAGCCACTTTACCCTTTATTAATTTAGCAAAATATAAGGCACCCTGGAACTTGACACTTGTTGGTGACAAGGGTGATGAAGTGAGGCAAGACTTAGAAGTTGCTGAAAGATGGAATAGTTAACTTAAAACATGGTTAAGAGAGTGCATAACCAGAAAGTACTTAACCATGGAAAGTACACACCTGCCATTAGTCTTTACAGCTATTCTACACACTGAAAGAATCACAAACTGATGTTCATAAAAAGCCATATGAAGAAATAGAGATAGACATATTTTAGATAAATTGAAGAAAATTTCAAGGAAGAATTTGAAAGATATAATGAGTAAGAAACCTAAGCATGGATGAAACATTAATGAATAATGATCACAGTGTGCAAGGAAGAAATGAAGAAAGTATCTTCACTCAAATAAACTTTATATGTGCAGGGAAAAACTACAGAAACATCTAGACACAAATACTCAATATACAGTGACCTATGAAACCCAGAAATTAAAGAAAGGGAAATGTATAAAACTGTTTAATTTTCTTCAGTTACAACCAAAATATTTAGATGTTGAGAATGTACTTGTTTGCATAATTGAATATGTTGTTCAGTAACTAGGCAGATGATAAAGGATTTGTGGTTATAATGTGGTAACAGTGTGTAACAAAATGCAGTTGGAAAGACAAATATAGATGCTCAACAAAAGTTGAATTCTGAGCATTACTTTCAAGGAAGTGACTCAATATGTACAGCAGTCTTGTTCATACCACATAGATGCTTTCATAACATTAATGGAATGACTAAATGTTCAAAAAGGAAAAAAAAAAAGCAGCTATGCACAACAGGATGAATAGCTTGCCTAACAGAACCTAAATTAGTCTAAGTTATTTTTAGTCTGTGATTCTGCCCTAGAAGCCCCCTGGGAATTGGAGGGAAATATGGAGAGAGAAAATTTGTTTTTTCCCAGCTGAATGATACCAAAATATTCCTGAAATACATTTTAAAAGGCTTTATGTTCCAAAGATAACTCAGTTTCTGTCAGTTACTGAGAAAATAAAAAGGTGGAAAGTTTATTTTTATAACACAACATTTCCTCCAGTGGGCCCTCTCCAGGGTGATTACTGCCTCCTGCTATATGTAGTGGAAATAGACAGGGATGTAAACTCTGTGAGTATATTAAACATCTGTAAGTTAGACTAAGAACCTGGTTTTGTTCAGTTTTGGAAAAATTCTTTTAAATTTTATTTGTCTGGATATCCCTGATCACCCTCTCAAATCCAAGATTCAAGCTTCAGGAAAGCCAATCACTGGGAAGCCCCCACACTTTTGTGAATTTTACCTTCTGAAACTCTATCAGGTTCTCACGGTAAATATGGAAGAAACCCCCCCAGTGCTTCCTGCAGAGGAAGTGGAAAGGAAACCATTTTTTAAATATTCCAGAGCATTCTTTTCTTCTTAATAAGGTCTGACCTCAGGAGAAACTAGTTAACCAGAGTTTAATCTGCTGGTGATTTATCAGAGCCTAACTGACCTGGGGGAAGGGAAATACTTGACTCCAGTTGGATCTAGTCTTCCATGTGGAAAAAAGGAAATACTCAACTCCAACCTCCTCTAGCCTCTATATGGGAGATGACTGGAGTGAACTGGAATATGGTATCCCTGTCTCACCTGAGTGGGGGGATGGAAAGCCTAAGAAGTGAGGAGAACTGAGAAGCCTGTGTGAAGTTCACATTCCAGAGGTAAAGGCTCACTAAAAGACTCAGACCTAATGACAGGACTGTAGAACACTTCCCCTCCTCCCCCACATCTCACCACTACATTGCTGACGGCTTACTTACAACCATTCTACTTACCCAGTACACTATGTCCAGCTATGAAGAAAAAAAATTGCAAGACATACTAACAGACAATAAAAAAGTTTAAAGGGACAGAGCAAGCATCAGAACCAGACTCAGATATGACAGGGATATTGGAATTATCAGACCAGGAAATAAATATGCTTACTATGCTAAGGGCTCTAATGGATAAATATAAGGCAATATTGATACTGAACAGGACCATGTGGGGCTCCTGGGTACAAAAGCCTTTCTGTGTCCCCCATTTCTTGATTACAGAAAAGAGTCTTCATTCAGCCTCCATGGCCATCCCTGAGTTCCAAGGAGTAGGTTCAAACCATTGTTAATTAGGAAAGGAAGGGAATGTGGAAACAAGGAAACAGTCAAGGGAAACAATAGTGCAGCCTTGGGGCAAGGTCCTGGTTCCCCATCAAGGGATATACATAACAATATCTTAGAGCTGTTTTGTAGATACTGAAACCCCCATCAGGTGGGTGAAATTAACAGTATGCTCCCCTCAAGCACGATGATGCTGACTCCCATTTACCTCACAACCAGCCAATCAAAATAATATCCACAAGCTGATAGTGCCCTCTTTGAACCATTCCTATAAAACTTTTCACTATCCCCTCCAGGTTGGGACATACAGTTTTGAGGGCATTAGTCTGCTGTGGCCCCCTTTGCCTGGCAAAGCAATAAAATTATTATTTTCTACTTCACCCAAAACTCTTTCTCTGAGATTTAATTCAGTGGTACAGAGGCCAGATTCAGCTTCAATATGGCAACATAAGCAGAGAGATAGAAATTCTAAGAAAGAACCAGAAAGAAATGCTAGAGATCAAAAACACCAGAGTAGAAATTAAGAATGCCTTTGATGGGCTTATTAGTAAACTGAAAACAGCAGAGGAAAGAATCTCTGTGCTTAAACATATCTCAGTAGGAACCTCCAAAAAATGAAAAGCAAAGAGAAAAGAGACTGAAAAAAGTCAGAACAGAATATGCAAGAACTATGGGACAATTACAAAAAGTGTAACATATGTGGTATTGGAATATCAGAAGAAAAAGAAGAAATATCTAAAAGAATAACAACTGAAAGTTTCCCCAAATTAATGTCAGACATCAAACTACATATTCAGGAATTGCAGAGAACAACAAGTAAGATAAATGCAAACAAATAAACAAAAACCCCAACATCTAGTCATATGATTTTTGTATTACAGAAAATCAAAGATAAATTAAAAATACAGAAAGGAGCCAGAGGAAAAACTACCTTATCTATAGAGGAACAAAGATAAAAACTATATCCAGCTCCTCAGAAATCATGCAAGCAAGAAAAGAGTGGAGTGAAATATGGAAAGTATTGAGAGAAGAAAACTACCAATCTAGAATTCTGTACCCTGTGTAATTATCCTTCAAGAGCAAAGGAGAATGAAGAGTTTATATACACAATGGAATTTTACTCAGCCATAAAAGAAATGAAATTGAGCTATTTGTAATGAGGTGGATGGACCTAGAGTCTGTCATACAGAGTGAAGTAAGTCAGAAAGAGAAAGACAAATACCATATGCTAACATATATGGAAGTTAAGGGGAAAAAAATGTCATGAAGAACCTAGGGGTAAGACAGGAATAAAGACACAGACCTACTAGAGAATGGACTTGAGGATATGGGGAGGGGGAAGGGTAAGCTGTGACAAAGTGAGAGAGTGGCATGGACATATGTACACTACCAAATGTAAAATAGATAGCTAGTGGGAAGCAGCTGCATAGCACAAGGAGATCAGCTAGGTGGTTTGTGACCACCTAGAGGGGTGGGATATGTAGGGTGGGAGGGAGGGAGACGCAGAGGGAAAAGATATGGGAACATATGTATGTGTATAACTGATTCACTTTGTTATAAAGCAGAAACTAACACATCATTGTAGAGCAATTATACTCCAATAAAGATGTAAAAAAAAAAAAAAAAGCGAAGGAGAATGAAGAGTTTCTCAAACAAAAATTGAGGGAATTTTTTAGCAGTAGAATTGCCTTGTAAGAAATGTTTAAAAAGAGGGTGTGGATTAGAAATAAACTACAAGAAAATAACTGTAAAACATGGACACATGGAGGCTAAACAATATGTTACTAAACAACCAATGGATCACTGAAGAAATCAAAGAGGAAATCAAAAAATACCTAGAGACAAATGAAAATAAAAGCACACCAATCCAAAACCTATGGGACATAGCAAAAGTAATTCTAAGATGGAAGTTCACAGCAATACAATCTTACCACATAAAACAAGAAAAAATCCCAAATGAGCAACCTAACCTTACACCTAAAGCAACTAGAGAAAGAAGAACAAACAAAACCCGAAGTTAGTAGAAGGAAAGAAATCATAAAGATCAGAACAGAAATAAATGAAATAGAAACAAAGAAAATAATAAAAATGATCAATGAAACTAAAAGCTGTTTCTTTGAAAAGATAAATGAAATTGATAAACCTTTAGCCAAACTCATCAAGAAAAAAAGGGAGAGGGCTCAAATCAATAAAATTAGAAATGAAAAAGAAGTTACAATGGACACCACAGAAATACAAAGGATTATAAGAGACTACTACAGGCAACTATATGGAATAAAATGGACAACCTAGAAGAAATGGACAAATTCTTAGAAAGGTACAATCTCCCAAAACTGAACCAGGAAGAAATAGAAAATATGAACAGACCAATCACAAGCACTGAAATTAAAATTGTGATTTAAAATCTTCCAACAAACAAAAGCCCAGGACCAGATGGCTTCACTGGCAAATTATATCAAATATTTAGAGAAGGGTTTATTGATGAGAAAAACTGGAAGAATAGCATAAAAGATCTTCTACAACTAAAAATATAAAGAACCACAATAAGACAGTAAGAGGGGCAGAGATACATATAGTCAAGACCCATACCCCCTGTGGGCAACCCACAAATGGGAGGATAATTACAATTATAGAGGTTCTGCCCAAGGAGCAAGGGGTCCAACCTGCACACTGGGTTCACCAGCCTAGGGGTCCTGCACCAGAAAGATGAACGTCCAAAACATTTAACATTGAAGCCCATTGGTGCTTCCTTTCAGGAGAGCCAGAGGACTGTGTGGGACAGAGACTCTACTCTTAATGGGCACACACAAAATCTCACATGATCTAGGAAGAAGAAATAATTTGAAAGGAGCCTGGGCCAGACCCACCTACTGATATTGGAGAGTCTCCCAGAGAGTCAAGAGACAACTGGAGCTCACCATGGGGACATTGACACTGATCAACCATTTGGGTGAGCTTGTTCTACCACGTGGACCCTGGTGCTGACAAGTACCATTTTGGAATCTTCCTGATAGCTTATTAGCATTGAGACCCAGCACCATCCACCAGCCTGTCTATTACTTGGATGCCCACCAGTACTGTGACACCACAGTTCAAGCAACTAGCTGGGCAGAGACACGGTCCTACCCACCAACAGGGCTACTGCCTTCAGAACCCATGGACCCACAGCAACCCTGGGACACTGCCCTGTCCACCAGAAGGCCCAGAACCT
Organism: Stenella coeruleoalba; assembly: GCF_951394435.1. Classification (NCBI taxonomy): domain Eukaryota; kingdom Metazoa; phylum Chordata; class Mammalia; order Artiodactyla; family Delphinidae; genus Stenella; species Stenella coeruleoalba. Next base: position 76,895,467 of record NC_137154.1, read on the forward strand.
AGCCCCACACACCAGCACACTGGCACTAGTGCATGAGACCTCCCAGGGCCCTGCAGTCAGAGACCCCCAGACTCTGCTCTGCACAGCAGTGCACTGACACTAGCCTCAGGATCAGCCTCACCCACCAGACAGTATGCACCAGTTTGGGGACACCGCAGACCCTGCAGCCAACTGTGTTAGGGACTGCCCTTTCCCACCAGCAGGTTGAAACTGGATCACCAGGTCCACAACCACCCACTCCATAACCCAGCTTTGTCCCAGTAGGCCAGCACTAGCCCTGAGAACACCCAGGGCCCCACAGCGAGCAACCTCATAACCTGGACCTTCCCATCAGTGGCCAGCAGTCTCTGCACAAGACAAGGCCTGGCAACCAACCAGACTGGGGGCCGGCCATGCCAGCCAGACCACCAACAGTCAGCCTCACAAAACAGGAGGAAATATGCAGCACAAGTAGAGGGCACTCCTAGAGCATATAGCCCTGGTGACCAGAAGGGAGTGCACTGGTGGGACACATAGAATATCTCCTACAAAAGGCCACTTCTCCAAGATCATGAAACATAACAAACTTACCAAATACATAGAAATTACAAACAACAATTTAGGCAAAATGAGGCAAGAGATGAATATGTTCCAAACAAAAGAATAAGACAGCCCCAAAAGAAGAGCTAAGTAGAGTTAAGTGTTTCTACTCCAAAAAGAGTTCGAGGTTAGGATCATAAAGATGTTCAAAGAACTAAAGAGAAGATTAGATGAACAGAGTGAGAAATTAGAAGAACCAAACAGGTGAAGAATACAATAACTGAAATGAAAAATACACTAGAAGGAAATGACAGCTGTCTAAGTGACATACAGACTGAAAGTGAGGGGATAGAAAATGATATTTCATTCAAATGTAAATGACAAGAAAGCATAGGTAGCAATACTCATATCTGACAATGTAAACTTTAAAACAAAGTCTATAACAAAAGACAAAGAAGGGCATTATATAATGATAAAGGAATTAATACAAAAAGATGATATAACATTTGTTAACATATATGCACCTATTATAGGAGCTCCTAAATATATAAAGCAAATATTAACAGACATAAAGGGAGAAACTGACAATAATAAAATAATAGTAGAGGACTTCAACACCCCATTTACATCAATGGGCAGATCATTCAGGCAGAAAATTAATAAGAAAAGAATGGTCTTAAATGACATGTTAGACCAGTTGGACTTAACAGATATCTACAGGACATTCCACCCCAAAACAGGAAAATGCACATTCTTTTCAAGTGCACATAGAACATTCTCCCAGATAGATCACATGCTGGGCTGCAAAACAAGCCTTAACAAATTTAAGAGGACAGAAATTATTTAAACATCTTTTCCAACCACAATGGTATGAAATGGTATGAAACGGTAGAAATTAATTACTGAAAGAAAAATGGGGAAAACACAAATGTGTGGAGACTAAATACCACGCTACTAAAAAAAAAAAATGGGTCAATAAAGAAATCAAAGAGAAAATCAGAAAATACCTCAAAACAAATGAAAATAAAAACATAACTTTCCAAAATCATTGGGATGCACAAAAGCAATTCTAAGAGGGAAGTTCATAGCAATACAAGCCTACGTCAAGAAACAAGGAAAATCTCAAATAAACACTCTATCCTACCATGTAAAGGAATTAGAAAAAGAATAACAAACACAGTCAGCAGAAGTAAGGAAATAATGCATATTGAAGCAGAAATAGATAAAATAGAGCCCCCCCAAAAGAAAGAAAGAAAGAAAGAAAGAAAGAAAGAAAGAAAGAAAGAAAGAAAGAAAGAAAGAAAGAAAGAAAGAAAGAAAAAGAAAGAAAGAAAGAAAGAAAGAAAGATAAAGAAAGAAAGAAAGAAAGAAAGAAAGAAAGAAAGAAAGAAAGAAAGAAAGAAAGAAAGAAAGAAAGAAAGAAAGGGATTAAGGAAACCAAGAACTAGTTTTTAGAAAAGAAAAACAAAATTGATAAGCATCTGTCCAGACTCATCAAGAAAAAAAGAGAGGATTCAAATTAACAAAATAAGAAATGAAATAAAAGAAATTACAACTGATACCACAGAGATACAAAAACTCATGAGAGAATACTAAAAATAGTTATAGGTCAACAAATTGGACAATCTAGAAAAGATGGATAAATTCCTATAAAACTAAAATCTTCAAAACTGAGTCAGGAAAAAATAGATAATATGAACAGACCAATCACCAGTAGTGAAACAAATCAGTAATTTTTAAAATTCCAGCAAGCAAAAGCCCAGGACTGCACAGCTTCAAAGGAGAATTCTACTAAACATACGAAGAAGAGGTAATACCTATTCTTCCCAAACTATTCCAAAAAATTGAAGAGGAGGGAACACTCCCAAATTCATTCTATGAGGCTACAGTTACCCTGATACCAAAAAAACAGACAAAGGCACTACAAAAAAAGAATATTATAAGGGCAATATCTCTGATGAACATAGATGCAAAAATCTTCAATGGATTATTAGCAAATTCTATTCAACAACCTATAGAAAGGATCATACACCATGATCTAGTAAGATTTATTCCAGGGATGCAGAGTAGTTCAATATCTGCAAATGAATAAACGTGATACACCACATTAACAAAGGAGGGATAAAAATCACATGATTATCTCAATAGACACGGAAAAAGCATTTAACAAAATTCAACATCCATTCATGATAAAAAACTATCATCAGAGTGGCTATAAAGGGAACATATGTCAACATAATAAAGGCCATTTATGACAAACCCACAGCCAACTTCATACTCAACAGTGAAAAGTTGAAAGGCTTCCCGATAAATTCAAGAACAAGACAAAGATGCTCACTCTCACCAATTCTGTTTAACATAGTATTGAAAGTTTTAGCCACAGCAATCAGATAATAAAAAGAAATAAAAGACATCCAAATTAGAAGGGAAGAAGTAAAACTATCAGTATTTGCAGATGACATGATACTATATACAGAAAACCCTAAAGTTGCCACTAAAAAATGATTAGAACTAATAAATGAATTTAGTAAACTGCAGGATACAAAATTACTATACAGAAATCTGCTGCTTTTCTATACACTAATAATGAACTATCAGAAAGAGAAAGTAAGAAAAAAATCCCATTTAGAATTACGACAAAAAGAATAAAATACCTAGGAATAAACTTAACCACAGAGTGAAAGACCTATACTCTGAAAATTATAAACATTGATGAAGGAAACCGGAAGCGATGCAAATAAATGGAAAGATATCCTGTGCTCATGGAAGAATTAATATTTTTTAAATGTACATACTGCCCAAATCAATCACAGATTTAATGCATCCCTATCAAAATATTCATGACATTTTTCACAGAACTAGAAGAAATAATTCTAAAATTTATATGGCACCACAAAAGTCCCTGAGTAACCAAAGCAAACTTGAGAAAAAAGAACAAAGCTGGATGTATCTAGCTTCCTGGCTTCAGACTATAAAGCTACGCAATCAAACCCATATGGTACTGACATAGAAACAAACACAAAGGTCACTATATCAGAACAGAGATCCCAGAAATGAATCCATGCACTTATGGTCAAATAAACTATGACAAGAATGCAAAAATATACAATGGGGAAAAACAGTCTCTTCAATAAGTGGTGCTTGGAAAACTTGACAGTTACATGTAAAAAAGTGAAATTAGAACATTTTCTGACACCATATACAAAAGTAAGCTCAAAATGGGTTAAAGACATAAACGTAAGACCAGGAACCATAAAACTCTTAGAAGAAAACATAGGCAGAACACTCTTTGTCATAAGTCATAGCAATATTTTCTGATCTGTCTTCTCAGACAAAGGAAACAAAAGTAAAAATAAACAAAAGGATCATAGTTAAACTTAAATCCTTTTGCACACCAGAGGAAATGATTGATAAAATGAAAAGACAACCTACTGAATGGGAGAAAATTTTTGGAAATGTTATGTCTGATAGGGGTTAATATCCACAATATGTAAAGAGTTCATACAACTCCATTTTCAAAAAAACCAAACAATTTGATTTAAAAATGTGCAGAAAACCACAATAAACATTTTTCAAGAAGTTATACAGATGGCCAACTGCAACATGAAAGCATGTTCAACCTTGATAGACTTGGAGGGCATTATGTGAAATAAGACAGATAAAGACAAATAATGTATGATATCATTTATATGTGGAATCTAAAACATACAACAAACTATCGAATAAACACAAAAGAAGCAGACTCACAGATATAGAGAACAAACATGGTTATCATTAGGGAGAGAGATGGGGGAGGAAAAATATAGGCATAGGGGATTAAGAGGTACAAACTACTAAGTAAAAGTACGCTACGGGGATATACTGTATACCTGGGGGAATATAGCCAATATTTTATAATAACTATAAATAGAGTATAATGTTTAAAAATTGTGAATGTCTATATTGTACACCTATAACTTGCAGAATATTGTACAGCAACTATGAATCAATAAAAAATAATCATCATGAAAAAGATATTCAACCTTGCTAATTATCAGGGAAATGCAAATCAAAACCACAATGAGATATCACCTCATACCTGTCAGAATGGCTATCATCAAAAAGAACAAATAACAAATGTTGGAGAGGATGCTGAGAAAAGTGAACCCTCGTACACTGTTGGTGGGAATGTAAATTGATGCAGCCACTATGGAAAACAGTACGGAGGTTTCTCAAAGAACTAAAAATAGAACTACCATAGAGTTCAGCAATTCCACCCCTTGGTATATATCTGAAGAAAACAAAAACAAAAATTTGAAAAGAAACATGCACCCCAATGTTCATCACAGTGTTATTTACAATGGCCAAGGTAAGGAAGTAACCTAGGTGTCCATCTATAGATAAATGGATAAAGAAGAAATTATATATATATATATATATATATATATATATATATATACACAGATATATACACAGATATATATATGTATGTATATATAAAATTGAATACTACTTAGTCATTTTTTAAAAGATGAAATTTTGTTATTTGCAACAACGTGGATGGACCTAGAGGGTATTAAGCTTAGTGAAATAAGTCAGACGGTGAAAGACAATACTGTATGTTATCACTTTTATGGTATCTAAAAAATATAAGAAAGGAATGAATATAACAAAACAGAAGCAGACTCACAGAGCAAAAACTAGTAGGTACCAGTGGGGAGAGGGATGGGGAGGGGCAAAATAGAGGTAGGGAATTAAAAATACAAAATACTATGTATAAAATAAGATACAAGGATATATTGTACAGCACAGAGTATATAACCAATATTTTATAATAACTTTAAAGAGAGTATATTCTATAAAAACATTGACTCTCTACATTGTACACCGAAACTAATATAATATTGTAAGTCAATTATATTTTAATATAAAAAAGAAAAGAAAAATAAAATGTAAGAGAGAACATCACTGCTGATCCCATGGACATTAAAAGAATAATAAAAAAATACTATGAACTTTTTTTCTGACAGTATTATGTAATTTTTTAGAATGTGTAGATGGAGTATTGCTTGTATGTTACCATACAGCTCACATGTATTTTTGTCTATTCTTTATTATCTTAGTAATTTCATGCTATGTAGGTACTATAACCAAGCTATAGCCTATAAGAAACATGCAACATAATTTATTTACATCCATTATTCCACATTTATATTTTCTATCCAGTTTTATATGTGTCATATAACATTCAAAGGGAATTTTTTTCTTGATTAAGGATAAAAAATGAAAACTCCACAATTTTGTTAACTGAAAAATGCCAATCATTTTGCAGTGTTTTATTATATTGGGTGTCTTGTCTTTCTTGGGCTTTTAGTTAACTAATGTATGAACACATTAGATACTTTTGGGTTTTAGTTGGGATTTTACATAGCTTGCATTTTAAATCTTTGAGTCCTTGTTTTTTTCTATTAACCCATAGCATTATTTTAGTAAATGTTATATTATCAACCTAAAAAAAAAAAAAACTACTGTAAATAACTCTATGCCCATGAATTTGATAATGTAGATAACCTTGAAAGACACAATTTTCCAAAATTCATACGAGAAGAAATAGATAGTATGTATAGGCCTATATCTAATAAAGAAATTTAATAAGTAATAAGTAACCTTCCTAAACAAAATATACAGGCCAAGATAGGTCACTGTTGAATTCTATCAAACACTTCATAAATGAATTATACCAATTCTCTATAATCTCTTTCAGAAGATTGTAGAAAAAACCAAAGATATTTCAAGAAAAAAAAACTACAGAGCAAACTCTCATGAACATAGATACAAAAAAATCCTCAAAATATTACCAACTTGATTTCAACAATATATGAAAAGAATTATACACTAGGACTAAGTGGGATTTATCCAGGGTATCCAAGACTGGTTCAACATTCAAAATCATTAGTGTAATTTCAACACATAAACTGGCTAACAAAGAAATAATTTTTGATCATATTAATAGATGCAGAAGCATTTGAGAAAAACCAATATCCATTCAGGATAAAAACTTTCAGTAAACTAGGAATAGAGGGAAACTTTCTCAACTTGTTAAAGAATATCTACAAAAAAACCTACAGCTAACATCATACTTAATGGTAGAAAAATATTACATCTTTCCCACTAAGATCAGGAACAAGACAATGATATCCCCTCTCACCATGCGTTTCAACATCACTTTGAGGTCCCAGTTAATGCAATAAAACAACAAAAGGAAATAAAATGTATAAAGATGAGAAATAAAACTGTCTTTGTTTGCAGATGACATGGTCATCTATGAAGAAAATCTCAAAGAACTGACCATAAAACTTGTAGTTAATAAACAATTAGAGCAAGGTTACAGGATACAAGGTTAATATACAAAAATCAATTGCTTTCCTGTATACCAGCAATGAACAAGTGAAATTTGAAGTTAAGAAACTAATACCATTTACAATAGCACACCTCAAAAAAATACTTAGATATAAATCTAACAAAATATGTACAAGATTTATATAAGGAAAACTACAAAGCACTGACTAAAGATATCAAAGAACTAAATAAATGGAGAAATACTCCATGCTCATGGATAGGAAGACTCAATAGTGTCAAAATGTCATTTCTTCCCAACTTGATCTATAAATTCAATGCAATCCCAATGAAAAACTCAGCAAGCTATTTTATGGTTATCAACAAACATTCTAAAGTTTATATAGAGAGGCAAAAACTCAGAATAACCAAATCAATATTGAAGGATAAGAACAAAGTTCGAGGACTGATATTATCCAACTTCAAAACTTACTATAAAGCTGTAACAATCAAGACAGTATGGTAATCATGAGAGAATTGACAAATAGATCAATGGAACAGAATAGGGAGTCTAGAAATAGATTTATATTAATGTAGTCAGTTGATCTTTGACAAAGGGGCAAAAGCAATGGAGAAAAGAAGTTCTTCTCAACAGATGCTGCTGGAACAACTAGACATCTGCATGAAAAAAGATAATAAATCTAAACAAAAATTTTCATTCTGCATGAAAATTAAATGAATCACAGACCTAAATATAAAATACAAACCTATAAAACTCATAGAAAATAGCACGAGAAAATCTAGATGACCTTGAGTTTGGTGATGAATTTTTAGATATAACATCAATGTCATGATCTATGATAGAAAAAATTGATATGCTGGACTTCATGAAAATTTAAAATCTCTGCTCTGCAAAAGACATCATCAAAAGAATAAAAAGACAAGCCACAAACTGGGGGAAAATATTTGTAAAAGACATATTTGATAAAGGACTGTTATCCGAAAAACTCGAAGAACTGTTTTTTTTTGTTTTGTTTTTTTAAAATTTTTTGCAGTACGCAGGCCTCTCACAGCTGTGGCGGCATGTGGGATCTTCCCGGACCGGGGCACGAACCCGTGTCCCCTGCATCGGCAGGCGGACTCCCAACCACTGCACCACCAGGGAAGCCCAACTCGAAGAACTTTTAAACAAATAGCCCAATTTAAAAATGACCCTGGGGCTTCCCTGGTGGCGCAGTGGTTGAGAGTCCGCCTGCCGATGCAGGGGACACGGGTTCGTGCCCCGGTCCGGGAAGATCCCACATGCCGCGAAGCGGCTGGGCCCGTGAGCCATGGCCGCTGAGCCTGCGCGTCCGGAGCCTGTGCTCCGCAACGGGAGAGGCCACAGCTGTGAGAGGCCCGCGAGGCCACACAGTGAGAGGCCCGCGTACCACAAAAAAAAAAAAAAAAATGACCCAAAGACCTTAACAGACAGACACCTCACCCAAGAATATATACAAATGGAAAATAAGCATTTGCCTCTGAAAAGGTACTCCACATCATATGTCATCAAGGAAATGCAAATTTAAAAACATTTTACCATGTGATACAGCAATCCTCCTCCTTGGCATTTACCCAAAGAAGTTGAAAAATTATGTTCACACAAAAACCTGTACGTGCATGTTTTTTCATAATTATCAAAACTTAGAAGCAATCAAGATGTACTTCAGTAAGTGAATGGATAAATAAACTGTGGTACCTTCAGACAATAGTATATTATTGTTTCACCTTGCGTTCACTACGGGGACAAAATCAGGGAATCTCCTTATCTCCATTTAGCCAATCTGAGTCTAGTGCTCTCCAAACTGGTCAACATAGCTTGCACTATCCACCTATTTTTTTCTAGTATCTATCCTTGCCGAAGAACGAATTTGATAGTGTCCAGGCATTTCAAATTGGACTCTGCCACCTGATATAGATTTCCTTTGACTTAATCCAATAGCCAGGCAGGCAGATTGCAATTAGTTGATTCTTTATACATTAAGAACAACCTGGCACCATTTTCCTCTGAAGAAGATGGTGTAACCAGGAGGATCTAGGGCCTTCAAGGTGTACCCAGAACGTGGAGTTTAGTAGTAAGGCCACTGAGGTAGGGCAGAGAATACCTGTGTTCTTTGTCATTATCTGGTACACATACTTGGCAGATTATAGGCCATTAAAATAGGAATAAATGAATGGGTTTTATGACTTTGTTTAAGTCTCTTTCATCTTTTGGGGCCTTCTCTCTCTCCACTACAAAATTAAAATGTTGGATTACTTTATTTCTAAGAGGCTTATAACTCTAAAATGGTATGATCTAAGCTAAGAATGTTTTCCAGAAGTCATTCTTACCTTTATATTGCCCTTTTGAGCAAAATGAAATTGATAATTAAACCAACTACCAAACAAAAATGTTTAATACCTAATTTTCCTTTACATATACACTGTAAGAGGAAATTCAGTGGTCTAACCTACCTTAACAACAGCCTCAAATTCCCATTTTACTAATACAGAAATGTCACAGAAATTTTCCAACAAATTTTCATTTTGTAGTCCTCTAGCTTAGGTTTTTCTTATCCATTCTTTTCATAACTAAATCTTAGCATGATGATATATGTTAAGATTTGAGATGGAAAAGATTTAAGGATGGCCCTGAGTGGCTCATAGGCAGGGATGAGTGTCTGGTGAGGTGACTCCTCTATCAGTAGCAGAAGATGATGGAGAAGATGCTGTAATGGTACTTTCAAGTCACCAGGGGGAACCATCCAGGGTAGATCTAAGCACATCACAAATGCTTTCTAATCCCATCTTACCTTTCTGCATCACCCACAACTACCTTGAGGGCTTAACATTCACTTGTTTCCAGTGCAGTGTTCTAAGCTGCTCACAGTTCTGTGTTCCTCTTCTAGTTGTAGTCCCTCACTTCCATTCTTACCAGGTTTGACCTAGGATCCCACTGTTTACCCAAATGACCTAGAGTTCCAGGAGAGTAAAGGTCATAAGTATGAGCTATCTCAGTTCAGCTAATTATCTGATCTAAGTGATTGTCTCTCTTTGCCTTCACTCCAGCTCTTTCTCCTAAGACTTGTTTTTCACACTTTGCAACTTTTCTCCTGGGTGAGGGAATGACCCACCAGTATTTCTCTCATATTCCAGTCTTCACTGTCAGTCACTTTGATAATGTATGGGACACATACATTTAAAGAAACATACTATTATGTAAATATCTCAGGTTAGATATTGGACAAATCAGTACTCTATTAGATAAAGCTTCTTGACTCTAAAATATAGATTTAAAATAGCAATTTGCCTATGTTTTCCTCTAAGAGTTTTACAGTGTCTGGCCTGACATTTAGGTCCTTAATCCATTTTGAGTTATTTTTGTGTATGGTGTTAGGGAGTGTTCTAATTTCGTTCTTTTACATGTAGCTGTCCAGTTTTCCCAGCACCACTTATTGAAGAGGCTGTCTTTGCTCCACTGTATATTCTGGCTTCCTTTGTCATAGATTAGGTGACCATAGATGCATGGGTTTATCTCTGGGCTTTCTATCCTATTCCATTGATCTATATTTCTGTTTTTGTGCCAGTACCATACTGTCTTGATTACTGCAGCCCTGTAGTACAGTCTGAAGTCAGGGACCCTGATTCCGCCAGCTCCGTTGTTTTTTTTTTGTCTTTTTTTTTTTTTCTAAAGATTGCTTTTGCTGCAGAAACTAACACACCATTGTAAAGCAATTATACCCCAATAAAGATGTTAAAAAAAAAAAGATTGCTTTTGCTATTCGAGGTCTTTTTTGTTTCCATACAAATTGTAACATTTCTTTTTTTTTTTTTTACATCTTTATTGGAGTATAATTGCTTTACAATGGTGAGTTAGTTCCTGCTTTATAACAAAGTGAATCAGTTATACATATACATATGTCCCCATATCTCTTCTCTCTTTCGTCTCCCTCCCTCCCACCTTCCCTATCCCACCCCTCTAGGTGGTCACAAAGCACCGAGTTGATATCCCTGTGCTATGCCGCTGCTTCCCACTGGCTATCTATTTTACGTTTGGTACGGTATATATGTCCATGCCACTCTCTCACTTTGTCACAGCTTACACTTCCCCCTCCCCATATCCTCAAGTCCATTCTCTTGTAGGTCTGTGTCTTTATTCCTGTCTTACCCCTAGGTTCTTCATGACATTTTTATTTTTCTTAGATTCCATATATATGTGTGTTAGCATACGGTATTTGTCTTTCTCTTTCTGACTTACTTCACTCTGTATGAGAGACTCTAGGTCCATCACCTCACTATAAATAACTCAATTTCATTTCCTTTTATGGCTAAGTAATATTCCATTGTATATATGTGCCACATCTTATTTATCCATTCATCCGATGATGGACACTTGGGTTGTTTCCATCTTCTGGCTATTGTAAATAGAGCTGCAACGAACATTTTGGTACATGACTCATTTTGAATTACGGTTTTCTCAGGGTATATGCCCAGTAATGGGACTGCTGGGTCATATGGTAGTTCTATTTTTGTTTTTTAAGGAACCTCCATACTGTTCTCCATAGTGGCTGTACCAATTCACATTCCCACCAGCAGTGCAAGAGTGTTCCCTTTTCTGCACACCCTCTCTAGCATTTATTGTTTCTACATTTTTTGATGATGTTCATTCCGACCGGTGTGAGATGATATCTCATTGTAGTTTTGATTTGCATTTCTCTAATGATTAATGATGTTGAACATTCTTTCGTGTGTTTGTTGGCAGTCTGTATATCTTCTTTGGAGAAATGTCTATTTAGGTCTTCTGTCCATTTTTGGATTGGGTTGTTTGTTTTTCTTATTATTGAGTTACATGAGCTGCTTGTAAATTTTGGAGATTAATCCTTTGTCAGTTGCTTCATTTCCAAATATTTTTCCCCTTTCTGACGGTTGTCTTTTCGTCTTGTTTATGGTTTCCTTTGCTGTGCAGAAGCTTTTAAGTTTCATTAGGTCCCATTTGTTTATTTTTGTTTTTATTTCCATTTCTCTAGGAGGTGGGTCAGAAAGGATCTTGCTCTGATTTATGTCATAGAGTGTTATGCCTATGTTTTCCTCTAAGAGTTTGATAGTTTCTGGCCTTACATTTAGGTCTTTAATCCATTTTGAGCTTATTTTTGTGTATGGGTCTTATTTTTGTGAGGGTTCTAATCTCGTACTTTTAAATGTACCTGTCCAGTTTTCCCAGCACCACTTAATGAAGAGGCTGTTCTTTCTCCACTGTACATTCCTGCCTCCTTTATCAAAGATAAGGGGACCATATGTCTGTGGGTTTATCTCTGGGCTTTCTATCCTGTTCCTTTGATCTATATTTCTGTTTTTGTGCCAGTACCATACTGTCTTGATTACTATAGCTTGTAGTATTGTCTGAAGTCAGGGAGCCTGATTCCTCCAGCTCCGTTTTTCGTTCTCAAGACTGCTTTGGCAATTTGGGGTCTTTTGAGTTTCCATAAAAATGGTGAAATTTTTTGTTCTACTTCTGTGAAAAATGCCAGTGGTAGTTTGATAGGAATTGCATTGAATCTGTAGATTGCTTTGCGTAGTAGAGTCATTTTCACAATGTTGATTCTTCCTATCCAAGAACATGGTATATCTCTCCACCTACTTGTATCATCTTTAATTTCTTTCATCAGTGTCTTATAATTTTCTGCATACAGGTCTTTTGTCTCCTTAGGTAGGTTTATTCCCAGATATTTTATTATTTTTGTTGCAATGGTAAATGGAAATGTTTTCTTGATTTCAATTTCAGATTTTTCATCATTAGTGTATAGGAATGCCAGATATTTCTGTGCATTAATTTTGTATCCTGCTACTTTAACAAATTCATTGATTAGCTCTAGTAGTTTTCTGGTAGCATCTTTAGGATTCTCTATGTATAGTATCATGTCATCTGCAAACAGTGACAGCTTTACTACTTCTTTTCCGATTTGGATTCCTTTTATTTCTTTTTCTTCTCTGACTGCTGTGGCTAAAATTTCCAAAACTATGTTGAATAAGAGTGGTGAGAGTGGGCAACCTTGTCTTGTTCCTGATCTTTGTGGAAATGCTTTCAGTTTTTCACCATTGAGGACGATGTTGGCTGTGGGTGTGTCATATATGGCCTTTATTATGTTGAGGAAATTTCCCTCTATGCCTACTTTCTGCAGGGTTTTTATCATAAATGGGTGCTGAATTTTGTCAAAGCTTTCTCTGCATCTATTGAGATGATCATATGGTTTTTCTCCTTCATTTTGTTAATATGATGTATCACATTCATTGGTTTGCATATATTGAAGAATCCTTGCATTCCTGGAATAAACCCCACCTGATCATGGTGTATGATCCTTTTAATGTGCTGTTGGACTCCGTTTGCTAGTATTTTGTTGAGGATTTTTGCATCTATGCTCATCAGTGATATTGGCCTGTGTTTTCTTTCTTTGTGACATCCTTGTCTGGTATTGGTATCAGGGTGATGGTGGCCTCGTAGAATGATATTGGGAGTGTTCCTCCCTCTGCCAAATTTTGGAATAGTTTGAGAACGATAGGTGTTAGCTCTTCTCTAAATGTTTGATAGAATTTGCCTGTGAAGCCATCTGGTCCTGGGCTTTTGTCTGTTGCAAGATTTTTAATCACAGTGTCAATTTCAGTGCTTGTGATTGGTCTGTTCATATTTTCATTTCTTCCTGATTCAGTCTTGGCACGTTGTGCATTTCTAAGAATTTGTCCATTTCTTCCAGATTGTCCATTTTATTGGCATAGAGTTGCTTGTAGTAATCTCTCATAATCTTTTGTATTTCTGCAGTGTCAGTTGTTACTTCTCCTTTTTTGTTTCTAATTCTATTGATTTGAGTCTTCTCCCTATTTTTCATGGTGAGTCTGGCTAATGGTTTATCAATTTTGTTTATCTTCTCAAAGAACCAGCTTTTAGTTTTATTTATCTTTGCTATCGTTTCCTGCATTTCTTTTTCATTTATTTCTGATCTGATCTTTATGATTTCTTTTCTTCTGCTAACTTTGGGGTTTCTTTTTGTTCTTCTTTCTCTAATTGCCTTAGGTGCAAGGTTAGGTTGTTTATTCGAGATGTTTCCTGTTCCTTAAGGTAGGATTGTATTGCTATAAACTTCCCCCTTAGAACTGCTTTTGCTGCATTCCATAGGTTTTGGGTCATTGTTTCTCCATTGTCATTTGTGTCTAGGTATTTTTTGATTTCCACTTTAATTTCTTCAGTGATCACTTCGTTATTAAGTAGTATATTGTTTAGACTCCATGTGTTTGTATTTTTTACAGATCTTTTCCTGTAATTGATATGTATTCTCATAGCATTGTGGTCAGAAAAGATACTTGATACAATTTCAATTTTCTTAAATTTACCAAGGCTTGATTTGTGACCCAAGATATGATCTATCCTGGAGAATGTTGCATGAGCACTTGAGAAAACTGTGTATTCTGTTGTTTTTGGATGGAATATCCTGTAAATATCAACTAAGTCCTTCTTGTTTAATGTATCATTTAAAGCTTGTGTTTCCTTATTTATTTTCATTTTGGATGATCTGTCCATTGGTGAAAGTGGGGTGTTAAAGTTCCCTACTATAAATGTGTTACTGTCGATTTCCCCTTTCATGGCTGTTAGTATTTGCCTTATGTACTGAGGTGCCCCTAAGTTGGGTGCATAAATATTTACAATTGTTATAGATTCTTATTGGATCAATCCCTTGATCATTATGTAGTATCCTTCTTTGTCTCTTCTAATAGTCTTTATTTTAAAGTCTTTTTTGTCTGATATGAGAATTGCTACTCCAGTTTTCTTTTGGTTTCCATTTGCATGGAATATCTTTTTCCATCCCCTCAGTTTCAGTCTGTATGTGTCTCTAGGTCTGAAGTGGGTATCTTGTAGACAGCATATATATGGGTCTTGTTTTTGTATCCATTCAGCCAGTCTGTGTCTTTTGGTGGGAGCATTTAATCCATTTACATTTAAGGTAATTATCTCTATGTATGTTCCTATTCCCATTTTCTTAATTCTTTTGGGTTTGTTATTGTAGTTCTTTTCCTTCTCTTGTGTTTCTTGCCTAGAGAAGGTCCTTTAGCATTTGTTCTAAAGCTAGTTTGCTGGTGCTGAACTCTCTCAGCTTTTGTTTGTCTGTAAATGTTTTAATTTCTCCATCAAATCCGAATGAGATCCTTGCTGGGTAGAGTAATCTTGCTTGTAGGTTTTTCTCTTTCATCACTTTAAATATGTCCTGCCAGTCCCTTCTGGCTTGCAGAGTTTCTGCTGAAAGATCAGCTGTTGACCTTATGGGGATTCCCTTGTGTGTTATTTGTTGTTTTTCCCTTGCTGCTTTTAATATGCTTTCTTTATATTTAATTTTTGATCATTTGATTAATATGTTTCTTGGCGTGTTTCTCATTGGATTTACTCTGTATTGGACTCTTTGTGCTTCCTGGACTTCATTAACTATTTCCTTTCCCATATTAGGGAAGTTTTCAACTATAATCTCTTCAAATATTTTCTCAGTCCCTTTCTTTTTGTCTTCTTCTTCTGGAAACCCTATGATTCGAATGTTGGTAAGTTTAATGTTGCCCCAGAGGTCTCTGAGACTGTCCTCAGTTCTTTTCATTATTTTTTTTTTATTCTGCTCTGCAGTAGTTATTTCCACTATTTTATCTTCCAGGTCACTTATCCATTCTTCTGCCTCAGTTATTCTGCTATTGATCCCTTCTAGAGTATTTTTAATTTCATTTATTGTGTGGTTCATCGTTGCTTGTTTCATCTTTAGTTCTTCTAGGTCCTTGTTAAATGTTTCTTGCATTTTGTCTATTCTATTTCCAAGGTTTTAGATCATCTTTACTATCATTATTCTGAATTCTTTTTCAGGTAGCCTGCCTATTTCCTCTTCATTTGTTAGGTCTGGTGGGTTTTTATCTTGCTCATTCATCTGCTGTGTGTTTTTCTGTCTTCTCATTTTGCTTATCTTACTGTGCTTGGGGTCTCCTTTTTGAAGGCTGCAGGTTCATAGTTCCCATTGTTTTTGGTGTCTGTCCCCAGTGGCTAAAGTTGGTTCAGTGGGTTGTGTAGGCTTCCTGGTTGAGGGGACTAGTACCTGTGTTCTGGTGGATGAGGCTGGATCTTGTCTTTCTGGTGGGCAGGTCCAGGTATGGTGGTGTGTTTCGGGGTGTCTGTGGACTTATTATGATTTTTAGGCAGCCTCTCTGCTAATGGGTGGGGTTGTGTTCCTGTCTTGTTAGTTGTTTGGCATAGAGTGTCCAGCACTGTAGCTTGCTGATCGTTGAGTGAAGCCGGTTGTTGGTGTTGAGATGGAGATCCCTGGGAGACTTTCGCCGTTTGATATTATGTGAAGTTGGGAGGTCTCTTGTGGACCAGTGTCCTGAAGTGTCTCTCCCACCTCAGAGGCACAGCACCGACTCCTGGCTGGAGCACCAAGAGCGTTTCACCCACACGGCTCACAATAAAAGGGAGAAAAAAGAGAAAGAAAGAAAGAAAGAAAGAAAGAAAGAAAGAAAGAAAGAAAGAAAGAAAGAAAGAAAGAAAGAAAGAAAGAAAGAAAGGAAGAGGATAAAAGGAAATAAAATAAAGTAAGATAAAATAAAATAAAGTTATTAAAATAAAAAATCATTATTAAGAAAAAGAAATTTTTTAATTAAAAAAAGAAAAAAAACAGACAGATAGAACCCTAGGACAAATGGTGAAAGCAAAGCTATACAGACAAAATCTCACACAGAAGCATACACATACACACTCACAAAAAGAAGAAAAGGGGGAAAAAATAATAAATCTTGCTCTCAAAGTCCACCTCCTCAATTTGGAATGATTCGTTGTCTATTCAGGTATTCCACAGATGCAGGGTACATCAAGTTGATTGTGGAGCTTTAATCCGCTGCTCCTGAGGCTGCTGGGAGAGATTTCCCTTTGTCTTCTTTGTTCTCACAGCTCCTGGGGCTCAGCTTTGGATTTGGCCCCGCCTCTGCGTGTAGGTCGCTGGAGGGCATCTGTTCTTCGCTAAGACAGGACGGGGTTAAAGGAGCCGCTGCTCCGGGGACTCTGGCTCACTCAGGCCGGGGTGGAGGGAGGGGCACGGAGTGCGGGGCGGGCCTGCGACAGCAGAAGCCGGTGTGACGTTGCACCAGCGTGAGGCGCGCTGTGCATTCTCCCAGGGAAGTTGTCCCTGGATCCTGGGACCCTGGCAGTGGCGGGCTGCACAGACTCCCCGGAAGGGGGGTGTGGATAGTGACCTGTGCTCGCACACAGGCTTCTTGGTGGTGGCAGCAGCAGCCTTAGTGTCTCATGACCGCCTCTGGGGTCCGCGCTTTTAGCCGTGGCTCATGCCCGTCTCTGGAGCTCCTTTAAGCAGCGCTCTTAATCCCCTCTCCTCGCGCACCAGGAGACAAAGAGGGAAGAAAAAGTCTCTTGCCTCTCCAAATTGTAAAATTTCTTGTTCTAGTTCTGTGAAAAATACCATTGGTAATTTGATAGGGATTGCATTGAATCTGTAGATTGCTTTGGGTAGTATAGACATTTTCACAATGTTGATTCTTCAAATTCAAGAACATGGTATATCTCTCCATCTGTTTGTGTAATCTTTGATTTCTTTCATCAGTATTTTATAGTTTTCTGCATACAGGAAAACATAGGCAGAACACTCTTTGACATAAATCACAGCAAGATCTTTTTTGACACACCTCGTAGAGTAATGAGAATAAAAACATAAATAAATAAATGGGACCTAATTAAACTTAAAATCTTTTGCACAGCAAACGCAACCATAAGCAAGACAAAAAGACAACCCTCAGAATGGGAGAAAATATTTACAAACAAAGCAACTGACAAGGAATTAATCTCCAAAATATACAAACAGTTCGTACTCAATATTAAAACAACACACAACCCAATCAAAAAATGGGCAGAAAATCTAAATAGACATTTCTCCAAAGAAGACATACAGATAGCCAACAAACACATGAAAAAATGCTCAATATCACTAATTATTAGATAAATGCAAATCAAAACTACAATGAGATATCACCTCACACTGGTCAGAATGGCTATCATCAAAAAATCTACAAACAGGGGACCTTGAAGATGGCGGAAGAGTAAGACGGGGAGATCACCTTCCTCCCCACAGATACACCTAAAATACATCTACACGTGGAACAACTACAGAACACCTACTGAAGGCTGGCAGAAGACCTCAGACCTCCCAAAAGGCAAGAAACTCCCCACGTACCTCGGTAGGGCAAAAGAAAAAAAAAAAAAAAAAACAGAGACAAAAGAATAGGGATGGCACCTGCACCAGTGGGAAAGAGCTGTGACGGAGGAAAAGTTTCCACACTCTAGGAAGCCCCTTCTCGGGCGGAGACTACGGGAGGCGGAGGGGGGAGATTTAGAGCCGCGGAGGAGTGCACAGCAACGGGTGCAGAGGGCAAAGCGGGGAGATTCCCGCACAGAGGATCGATGCCGACTGGCAGGGCTGCGAGCTGAGGCTCGGGTTTCGGTTTCAGTTGGAGCGCAGGGAGAGGACTGGGGTTGGCGCCTTGAACATAGCCTGAAGGGGTTAGTGCACCACGGCTAGCCGGGAGGGAGTCCGGGGAAAAGTCTGCACCTGCCAAAGAGGCAAGAGACTTTTTCTTCCCTCTTTGTTTCCTGGTGCGCGAGGAGAGGGGTTTAAGAGCGCTGCTTAAAGGAACAGCAGAGACGGGCGCGAGCCGCGGCTAAAATCGCAGACCCCAGAGACGGGCGCGAGCCGCGGCTAAAAGCACGGACCCCAGAGACGGGCGGGAGACGCTAAGGCTGCTGCTGCCGCCACCAAGGGGACTGTGTGCGAGCACAGGTCACTCTCCACACCCCTGTTCCGCGGAGCCTGTGCAGCCCGCCACTGCCAGGTTCCCGGGATCCAGGGACAACTTCCCTGGGAGAATGCATGGCGGGCCTCAGGCTGGTGCAACGTCACGCCGGCCTCTGCCGCCTCAGGCCCGCCCCGCACGCAGTGCCCCTCCCTCCCCGCCGGCCTGAGTGCGCCAGAGCCCCCGAGTCAGCGGCTCCTTTAACCCCGTCCTGTCTGAGCAAAAAACAGACGCCCTCCAGCGACCTACACGCAGAGGCAGGGCCAAATCCAAAGCTGAGCCCCTGTGAGCTGTGAGAACAAAGAAGACAAAGGGAAATCTCTCCCAGCAGCCTCAGAAGCCGCGGATTAAAGCTCCACAATCAACTTGATGTACCCTGCATCTGTGGAATACCTAAATAGACAAGGAATCATCCCAAATTGAGGAGGTGGGCTTCGAGGGCAAGATCTATGATTTTTTTCCCTTTTCTTCTTTTTGTGAATGTGTATGTGTATGCTTCTATGTGAGATCTTGTCTGTAATAGTCTTGCTTCCACCGTTTGTCCTAGGGTTCTATCCGTCCATGGTTTTTCTAAAAATTTTTTTTCTTACTAATTAATTTTAATTTTAATAACTTTATTATACTTTACCTTCCTTCTTTCTTTCTTTCTTTCCTTCCTTCCTTCCCTCCCTCTTTTAGACAATGAATCATCCCAAATTGAGGAGGTGGTCTCTGAGAGCAAGATTTATGATTTTTCCCCCTTTACCTCTTTTCGTGAGGGTGTATGTGTATGCTTCTGTGTAAGATTTTGTCTGTATAGCTTTGCTTCCAACATTTGTCCTAAGGTTCTATCCGTCCCTTTTTTTTTTTCCTAAATATTTTTAATTCAATAACTTTATTATACTTTATTTTATTTTTACTGTATCTTTTCTGTCTTTTTTCCTTCTTTCCTCCTTCCTTCCTTCCTCCCTCCCTCCCTCCCTCCTTTCTTTCCTTATTGCCTTCTTTCCTTCTTTGCTTCCTTCTTTCTTTCTTTCTCCCTTCCTCCCTCTCTCCCTTCCTTCCTTCCTTCCTTCCTGCCTTCCTGCCCTCCTTTCCTTCTTTCTTTCCTCATACTTCTACTAATTCTCTCTAATTTTTCTCCCTTTTATTCTGAGCCATGTGGATGAAAGGCTCTTGATGCCCCAGCCAGGAGTCAGGGCTCTGCCACTGAGGTAGGAGAGCCAACTTCAGGACACTGGTCAACAAGAGACCTCTCAGCTCCACGTAATATCAAACGGCAAAAATCTCCCAGAGTCCTCCATCTTAACACCAGCACCCAGCTTCACACAAAGACCAGCAAGCCACAGTGCTGGACAACCTATGCCAAACAACTAGCAAAACAGGAACACAACCCCACCCATTAGCAGAGAGGCTTCCTAAAATCATAATAAGGCCACAGACACCCCGAAACACACCACCAGACATGAACCTGCCCACGAGAGAGACAAGATCCAGCCTCATCCACCACAACACAGGCACTAGTCCCCTCCACCAAGAAGCCTACACAACCCACTGAACCAACTTTAGCCACTGGGGACAGACGTCAAAAACAGCAGGAACTACGAACCTGCAGCCTGCAAAAAGGAGACCCCAAACACAGTAAGATAAGCAAAATGAGAAGACAGAAAAACACACAGCAGATAAAGGAGCAAGATAAAAATGCACCAGACCTAACAAATGAAGAGGAAATAGGCAGTCTACCTGAAAAAGAATTCAGAATAATGATAGTAAGGATGATACGAAATCTTGGAAATAGAATGGGCAAAATGAAACAAACAGTTAACAAGGACCTAGAAGAAATAAAGATGAAACAAGCAACGATGAACAACACAATAAATGAAATTAAAAGTACTCTAGATGGGATCAATAGCCGAATAACTGAGGCAGAAGAACGGATAAGTGACCTGGAAGATAAAATAGTGGAAATAACTACTGCAGAGCAGAATAAAGAAAAAGGAATGAAAGGAACTGAGGACAGTCTCAGAGACCTCTGGGACAACATTAAACCCACCAACATTCGAATTATAGGGGTTCCAGAAGAAGAAGAGAAAAAGAAAGAGACTGAGAAAATATTTGAAGAGATTATAGTTGAAAACTTCCCTAATATGGGAAAGGAAATAGTTAATCAAGTCCAGGAAGCACAGAGAGTCCCATACAGGATAAATCCAAGGAGAAATACACCAAGACTCATATTAATCATACTGTCAAAAATTAAATACAAAGAAAGCATATTAAAAGCAGCAAGGGAAAAACAACAAATAACGCACAAGGGAATCCCCATAAGGTTAACAGCTCATCTCTCAGCAGAAACCCTACAAGCCAGAAGAGAGTGGCAGGACATACTGAAAGTGATGAAGGAGAAAAACCTGCAACCAAGACTACTCTACCCAGCAAGGATCTCATTCAGATTTGATGGAGAAATTAAAACCTTTACAGACAAGCAAAAGCTGAGAGAGTTCAGCACCACCAAACCAGCTTTACAACAAATGCTAAAGGATCTTCTCTTGACAAGAAACACAAGAGAAGGAAAAGACCTATAATAACGAACCCAAAACAATTTAGAAAATGGGAATAGGAACATACATATCGATAATTACCTTAAATGTAAATGGACTAAATGCTCCCATCAAAAGACACAGATTGGCCAAAAGGATACAAAAACAAGACCCTTATATATGCTATCTACGAGAGACCCACTTCAGACCTAGAGACACATACAGACGGAAAGTAAGAGGATGGAAAAAGATATTCCATGCAAATGGAAACCAAAAGAAAGCTGGAGTAGCAATTCTCATATCAGACAAAATAGACTTTAAAATAAAGACTATTAGAAGAGACAAAGAAGGACACTACATAATGATCAAGGGATCGATCCAAGAAGAAGATATAACGATTGTAAATATTTATGCACCCAACATAGGAGCACCTCAATACATAAGGCAAATACTAACAGCCATAAAAGGGGAAATTGACAGTAATACATTCATAGTAGGGAACTTTAACACCCCACTTTCACCAATGGATCATCCAAAATGAAAATAAATAATGAAACACAAGCTTTAAATGATACATTAAACAAGATGGACTTAATTAATATTTATAGGACACTCCATCCAAAAACAACAAAATACACAGTTTTCTCAAGTGCTCATGGAATATTCTCCAGGATAGATCATATCTTGGGTCACAAATCAAGCCTTGGTAAATTTAAGAAAATTGAAACTGTATCAAGTATCTTTTCTGACTGCAATGCCATGAGACTAGATATCAATTACAGGAAAAGATCTGTAAAAAATACAAATACATGGAGGCTAAACAATGCACTACTTAATAATGAAGTGATCACTGAAGAAATCAAAGAGAAAATAAAAACATACCTAGAAACAAATGACAGTGGAGACACAACGACCCAAAACCTATGGGATGCAGAAAAGCAGTTCTAAGGGGGAAGTTTATAGCAATACAAGCCCACCTTAAGAAGCAGGAAACATCTCAAATGAACAACCTAACTTTGCACCTCAAGCAATTAGAGAAAGAAGAACAAAAGAACCCCAAAGCTAGCAGAAGGAAAGAAATCATAAAGATCAGATCAGAAATAAATGAAAAAGAAATGAAGGAAACAATAGCAAAGATCAATAAAACTAAAAGCTGGTTCTTTGAGAAGATAAACAAAATAGATAAACCACTAGCCAGACTCATCAAGAAAAAAAAAGGGAGAAGACTCAAGTCAATAGAATTAGAAACAAAAAAGGAGAAGTAACAACTGACACTGCAGAAATACAAAAGATCATGAGAGATTACTACAAGCAACTCTATGCCAATAAAATGGACAATCAGGAAGAAATGGACAAATTCTTAGAAATGCACAACGTGCCAAGACTGAATCAGGAAGAAGTAGAAAATATGAACAGACCAATCACAAGAACTGAAATTGAAACTGCAATTAAAACTCTTCCAACAAACAAAAGCCCAGGATCAGATGGCTTCACAGGCGAATTCTATCAAACATTTAGAGAAGAGCTAACACCTATCCTTCTCAAACTCTTCCAAAATATAGCAGAGGGAGGAACACTCCCAAATTCCTTCTACGACGCCACCATCACCTTGATACCAAAACCAGACAAGGATGTCACAAAGAAAGAAAACTACAGGCCAATATCACTGATGAACATAGATGCAAAAATCCTCAACAAAATACTAGCAAACAGAATCCAACAGCACCTTAAAAGGATCATACACCATGATCAAGCGGGGTTTATTCCAGGAATGCAAGGATTCTTCAATATACGCAAATCTATCAATGTGATAAACCATATTAACAAATTGAAGGAGAAAAACCATATGATCATCTCAATAGATGCAGAGAAAGCTTTTGACAAAATTCAACACCCATTTATGATAAAAACCCTGCAGAAAGTAGGCATAGAGGGAACTTTCCTCAACATAATAAAGGCCATATATGACAAGCCCACAGCCAACATCATCCTCAATGGTGAAAAACTGAAAGCATTTCCACTAACATCAGGAACAAGACAAGGTTGCCCACTCTCACCACTGTTATTCAACATAGTTTTGGAAGTTTTAGCCACAGCAATCAGAGAAGAAAAGGAAATAAAAGGAATCCAAATCGGAAAAGAAGAAGTAAAGCTGTCACTGTTTGCAGATGACATGATACTATACATAGAGAATCCTAAAGATGCTACCAGAAAACTACTAGAGCTAATCAATGAATTTGGTAAAGTAGCAGGATACAAAATTAATGCACAGAAATATCTGGCATTCCTATATACTAATGATGAAAAATCTGAAATTGAAATCAAGAAAACACTCCCATTTACCATTGCAACAAAAAGAATAAAATATCTAGGAATAAACCTACCTAAGGAGACAAAAGACCTGTATGCAGAAAATTATAAGACACTGATGAAAGAAATTAAAGATGATACAAATAGATGGAGAGATATACCATGTTTTTGGATTGGAAGAATCAACATTGTGATAATGACTCTACTACGCAAAGCAATCTACAGATTCAATGCAATCCCTATCAAACTACCACTGGCCTTTTTCACAGAACTAGAACAAACAATTTTGCAATTTGTATGGAAACACAAAAGACCCCGAATAGCCAAAGCAATCTTGAGGACTCAGGCTCCCTGACTTCAGACTATACTACAAAGCTACAGTAATCAAGACAGTATGGTGCTGGCACAAAAACAGAAAGATAGATCAATGGATAGATCAATGGAACAGGATAGAAAGCCCAGAGATAAACCCATGCACATATGGACACCTTATCTTTGATAAAGGTGGCAGGAATGTACAGTGGAGAAAGGACAGCCTCTTCAATAAGTGGTGCTGGGAAAACTGGACAGGTATATGTAAAAGTATGAGATTAGATCACTCCCTAACAACATACACAAAAATAATCTCAAAGTGGATTAAAGACCTAAATGTAAGGCCAGAAACTATCAAATTCTTAGCGGAAAACATAGGCAGAACACTCTGTGACATAAATCACAGCAAGGTCCTTTCTGACCCACCTCCTAGAGTAATGGAAATAAAAACAAAAATAAACAAATGGGACCTAATGAAACTTCAAAGTTTTTGCACAGCAAAGGTAACCATAAACAAGACCAAAAGACAACCCTCAGAATGGGAGAAAATATTTGCAAATGAAGCAACTGACAAAGGATTAATCTCCAGAATTTACAAGCAGCTCATGCAGCTCAATAACAAAAAAACAAACAACCTAATCCAAAAATGGGCAGAAGACCTAAATAGACATTTCTCCAAAGAAGATATATAGATTGCCAACAAACACGTGAAAGAATGCTCAACATCATTAATCATTAGAGAAATGCAAATCAAAACTACAATGAGATATCATCTCACACCAGTCAGAATGGCCATCATCAAAAAATCTAGAAACAATAAATGCTGGAGAGGGTGTGGAGAAAAGGGAACACTCTTGCACTGCTGGTGGGAATGTGAATTGGTTCAGCCACTATGGAGAACAGTATGGAGTTTCCTTAAAAAACTACAAATAGAACTACCATATGACCCAGCAATCCCACTACTGGGCATATACCCTGAGAAAACCAAAATTCAAAAAGAGTCATGTACCAAAATGTTCATTGCAGCACTATTTACAATAGCCCGGAGATGGAAACAACCTAAATACCCATCATCGGATGAATGGATAAAGAAGATGTGGCACATATATACAATGGAATATTACTCAGCCATAAAAAGAAACGAAATTGAGCTATTTGTAATGAGGTGGATAGACCTAGAGTCTCTCATACAGAGTGAAGTAAGTCAGAAAGAAAAAGACAAATACTGTATGCTAACACATATATATGGAATTTAAGAAAAAAAAATGTCATGAAGAACCAAGGGGTAAGACAGGAATAAAGACACAGACCTACTAGAGAATGGACTTGAGGATATGGGGAGGGGGAAGTGTAAGCTGTGACAAAGTGAGAGAGTGGCATGGACATATACACACTAACAAACGTAGTAAGGTAGATAGCTAGTGGGAAGCAGCCGCATGGCACAGGGATATTGGCTCGGTGCTTTGTGACCGCCTGGAGGGGTGGGATAGGGAGGGTGGGAGGGAGAGAGATGCAAGAGGGAAGACATATGGGAACATATGTATATGTATAACTGATTCACTTTGTTATAAAGCAGAAACTAACACACCATTGTAAAGCAATTATACCCCAATAAAGATGTTAAAAAAAAAGTCTACAAACAATAAATGCTTGAGAGGGTGGGGAGAAAAGGGAACCCTCTTGCACTGTTGGTGGGAATGCAAATTGATACAGCCACTATGGAGAACAGTATGGAGGTTCCTTTAAAAACTAAAAATAGAACTACCATATGACCCAGCAATCCCACTACTGGGCATATACCCTGAGAAAACCGTAATTTAAAAAGACACATGGGTGCTTTCCTGGTGGCACAGTGTTTGAGAGTCCGCCTGCCGATGCAGGGGACACGGGTTTGTGCTCCGGTCCAGGAGGATCCCACATGCCACGGAGCGGCTGGGCCCGTGAGCCATGGCCGCTGAGCCTGTGTGTCCGGAGCCTGTGCTCTGCAGCGGGAGATGCCACAGCAGTGAGAGGCCTGCGTACCGAAAAAATAAAAAGACACATGCACCCCAGTGTTCATTGCAGCACTCTTTACAATAGCCAGGACATGGAAACAACTTAAATGTCCATCAACAGAGGAATAGATAAAGAAGATGTGGCACGTATATACAATGGAGTATTACTCAGCCATAAAAAGAAACGAAATTGGGTATTTGTAGAGACATGGATGGTCTTAGAGACTGTCATACAGAGTGAAGTAAGTCAGAAAGAGAAAACCAAATATCGTATATTAACGCATATATATGGAATCTGAAAAAATTGGTATAGACCACCTTATTTACAAAGCAGAAATAGAGACACAGATGTAGAGAACAATAGTATGGATACCAAGGGGGAAAGGGGGGAGTGGGATGAATTGGGAGATTGGGATTGACATATATACACTATTGATACTATGTATAAAATAGATAACTAGCGAGAACCTACTGTATAGCAGAGGGCACTCTACTCAGTGCTCTGTGGTGACCTAAATGGGAAGGAAATCCAAAAGAGAGGGGATATATGTATAGGTATAGATGATTCACTTTGCTGTACAATAGAAACTAACACAAAATTGTAAAGCAACTATATTCCAATAAAACTTTTTAAAATAAAATAAAATAGAAATTTGGTGCTATGTTTCAATGTAATGTTTGCTTTCTTAGATTTTGTTTTAAAAGTCCACATATTCACAGATTTTTCGGGAAGAGAGTTAAACTAACTTTCATAAGGTGCCAGCTCAGGATGTACCTTGTTTTATGACATTTACAGGTGATATTTACATATTCAAGGACATAAACCCTGCATCTCAGCTCTCTTAAATTTGGTTTGTTTTCCACAGCATCTTTGTGGTTCCGTGCCCTCTGCTTTCTCAGTGTGTGTTTTCAACACTTTGCACAGATGGACTCTATTTAGAATGCAGTGGAACTAAAAAAGTCCAGCAGTCAGATAACCCAGACAGTCTCAACTTCATTCTGTTTTAATCCCTTGAATATATTTAAGTCTGCCTCTTCTCTCCCTGAAACAGCAAAAATAAGCAAGGGTGACCTTTACTATTCTGCTTAAGCAGCACCTCTTTCCTTTGAGCCTCCCTCTGAGGATTTATTGGACGTTCCCCCAGCAGTCCTGTGATCCTTATTTCCTGGATTTGTCTGCTCCCATCCTCCTTGATTTGCCATATATATATATATATATATATATATATATATATATATATATATATATATATATATATATATATATATGGAATTAACAGTTAAGGGCGAATTTTAGGTTAATTTTTGTTTCTCTGAAATAATGTGACATATTCCATTAATAAGTCAGAGCTCTTGTGACAACTAACATAGATGTTAGGAAAAATCAGAACTCATTCTCTGCATATTGGTGAGAGGAAATACAGTTTCTGCTCTATACAAAATAGACAAAGTAACAACAAAATGGCTCAAGAGAAAGAAAATAAAGAAGGTGACTCAGAATCTTTAATTATTTTTGTTCATGACTAAGCACCTACAAACAGCTTTGAAACAATATTTTCACCTTTTTGATTCCTGTTCTCATGTCCTAAAATAGTTATAATATGAGCTACAAATTATTGAGCAGTTTTGATATATCAAGAACCATGTGTACTAGGCATTTTTACCCTGATATTTTAAGAAACTTTCCTGTCATACAGTTAAGCTGTAGACCTGAGATTTCTAACACAGAGTTACTCGAATCTAAAGTTCATGATCTGGGATACGTGGCCTTTCCATCTTTGTTTACCCCAGTCTAAGTGATGAGCGAGGCAGGGTGTATGTGATCAGGGATAATGATGGATGGAAATCTTCCAGGGAGTGAGTGGCACAATGGGACAGTCACTTAGGTTAGAGAGGTGGGGAGGAAATAGGAAGGGAAAAAGACTAGTTCAATGGAGTTTATGGGAGAAATTATTCCCTTTCTTTATCCTGCCTTCCCAGCCCCCAAATTCCTCGACTATTTACTAGAGTTGGTTTTAGAGATTGCCTTTGGTTCAAAACACTTGTTAAAGGACACGTATATTTTAGTGTTTTTGAATACTGGTCTATGGTAAATTTTTTAATGATCTCAGTCAGGAGAGAAAAATATGAGCACTAATGCATTTTATATCAAACAAAAACTACCAAATTGATGTAATATCCTATATTCTGAAAGATGTCTATACTGTTATTTTCAAAATCATTGTATTAAAATGTTAAATAAAAAAGTAAAGGGCTTCCCTGGTGGCGCAGTGGTTGAGAGTCCGCCTGCTGATGCAGGGGACATGGGTTCGTGCCCCGGTCCGGGAGGATCCCACATGCCGCGGAGTGGCTGGGCCCGTGAGCCATGGCCGCTGAGCCTGCGCGTCCGGAGCCTGTGCTCTGCAACGGGAGAGGCCACAACAGTGAGAAGCCCACGTACCACACAAAAAAAGGGAAAACTTGTTTTTAGCTTTTATTTTGTTCTATTTTTGAGACTGCTTGGAAACACTCTTGGAAATCCTACACTTTATAACCACAATTCTAATCAAAGTAAGATTTACAGCAGATTATTCAGAAAGATAAATCTAGCAGGCATGTATGGAAATGGAAGGACAGAAATATAGATGTTGAAGAGATAATGAAATTATTGCAGTAATACAGCATGGGGTTGAGAGCCTATGGTAGCAAAGGGAATAGATAGAAGGGATGAAATGTAAGGCATATTTCAGAGGAAGAACCAGTAGGACTTTGTGCCATGGCAAATAAATAGAAGAAAAGAATTGTTGAATGCATGTGGTGCTCATATACTTAGCTCAACAGCTATAGTACACCTAGCCAACTTCCTTGAAGTTAACTCTGTAGCTTCAAATTCAGTGAGGCTTCCATATCACCTGGAAAGCAGTCCAAAGTTTTACCCCACTGGGAATAAGTTCGTGTTCTAGCAGATTAATGGCTGACAGTGCCAGGCTCATAGTAAGTGCTTAATCATCATTGTTCGCTTCCAGCTATGTGATTTTCTTTCACCTTCACAGCTCTCTGAATGTAGCTATGGGGAGGTCACAAATGTGAATGCTGAAGTCAGAGAAGCTAATTTCGCATGAGTAGAGACTAGTTTTACATGGTACGGAGGAAATCTGAATACAGATCAGAGGGCATGAGAGGGGAAAATGAGTCCACCCTTTGTCAGAAGCACTACTTCAAGTCCCATTTGGACAATTCCTTAGAGAAACAGAAGAGACAGAAACAGTACCCTCTTGCGACCTCATTGGTAAGAATATTCTGCAGTTGATTAAATGAGAGCAAATTGTCAAACGTGCACTTGGACCCTACTATGTGCCAGACATTGCACTAAGTCCTGGGCATCAGAAAATAAGATACATCTTGCCCCAGAGGAGCTCAGCGCCCAGTGGGCAAGCAAGATAAATGGGAAGGAAACAACATTGTAGAGTAGTCCAGAAACTCTTTAGTATGAACCTCACCGCTACCAATTTACTGTCTGGGAAGAAACACACAGGTTTTTCTGCTTCATGATCCATCATTTGAGATAGCCAGATTTATATTACATAGAGACAACTAAGAAAATTCATTAGAAATAGAGCTGAATTTTATGATACTATAAATTTTCAACGCAGCCATGTAAAAATTTCTGTAAATAATCATTTAATCCTGTCTTATATTTACCGAGTAAATTCAGGTATATTTTAATTATGACTAAATCAGGAACACTCTTGAGAGAGTCTCCTTTGCATTCCTAAACTATTGCCATGAAAAGCATGAGGTTTTGAACTTAAACTGCTCTACAAAATCAGAATCCTTTTTTTAAAAAGTATGGGTTTCCATTTCTTACTACCCAGATAGACCTGCAGGTAGATTATTGAGACTAGCCACCACTTAAATTTTAAGTACTAAACCTATTTGGCTCTAAATGTCACCAGTGTTTGCAAGGCCCTGGCTTGGACACTACATCACACATCTTGTCTCTGCTCTCGCTCAGTAATCAGCAATGACTCCCTATTGCCATCACTTCAATCTGGTTTTCTTAAATATGATCACTGGCTACTGTCCTAGACTTACTCTTCCTAGGGCCCCCACATGCACTTCTGTCCCCCACCAGTGTCACCTCTGTCTCCAGCACATATACACTACACATCCCTAACCCTACTCCCCACCCCACCCAACACACTACACCTACAGCAAGTGCTTGTGCCAATGTCATGCTTGCCCTTAAATCTTTTTCCCTGGCTTTATTGAAGGGAGAGTGAGGGAATGGAGGATAAACTTTTCCACCTTCACTTCCCAGTTCTGAGTAAACTGGCTTCCAGCAGGATTCAGCTAATGGGAGACATTCCCTGAAGATTGGGGGACAGAATGAAGGGAGAAACCAGGGTATTTTTTTCCCTCTCTCTGTGTCAAGGGCTCCTTCTCCAGTGGTAAGGGCAGCTTCTCTGGGGCTCCAATTCCTGCTCCATGTATTTATATTCATATACTATAGGAAAGACAAGTGCTTTATCTATTTAAGTCTCAAAGTCACACCGTTAGTGACAGAGTTCAGGTTGGAACTAAGGTTTAATTACTTGTTTATACATCTGTTCAATT
This sequence comes from Stenella coeruleoalba, assembly GCF_951394435.1. Lineage (NCBI taxonomy): Eukaryota > Metazoa > Chordata > Mammalia > Artiodactyla > Delphinidae > Stenella > Stenella coeruleoalba. The sequence goes on from NC_137154.1 coordinate 76,925,918, forward strand.
AGATCATAAACTCTTTAGAGTCTGGGTCTATGGGTATCCTTCCTATGTCTCCTTCCTAGATATTTGGCACAGTTGGGAACAGTGTGAGTAGAGACTCGATAATAATTATTGAGTAATTATATAAGCAGTTTCAAGCCACAGAAAACCTGTCTTCTAAGAGCATGCTTTAAATATTTCAGTTGCTTGCTCCCATCCATGTTCTCTCTTCCAAGGAAGACATATGAGGGAGGAAAGAATTAGCAGAAGTGAGGAGACACCACCAGGGTTAGAAATTTTTGACCCTAGGAAAAGGTGACTACCAGGATTCTCATCAAGTAGCAAAGCCTCAAGTTCAAGAAACAAAGGAAAGTTTTGATTTTAGGAAGGGCAGAGCAGAGAAAAACATAGCAACCAGATGGCAGAGACATGCCCTGGATAATGTCTTTCTGAGATGAACCATTGAATACTCATAACAGAGCTGAGCCCAAAGAAACAAAGCTCAGCAGGAATGAGAAAAGAATGCAAGTCCCAGCCAGCTGGCTTAAGTACAGTACAAGATGACTGGCCGAGTCCAGTGACCTAGCAGAGAGGAAGAAATTCTGCAACCCAAAAGATTGGACAGACTATCTTCCATGGGAGTGGCCAATTGTTAGTGTTACTAAAACTCACACCAAAGAACTTAATTCCTCCCAATATTTTAGCCATTTGACATAATGCTATACAAGACTCGATAATACTGATTGAGTAATTGAGTAATTTACAACCACTGCTAGGGGTGACATTACACCCAGCTCAGCTTCATCGCATTATGAGCACAGCTTGCATATGGTATCTGATTTGTAGCTGGGCCTGAGGCTAGGGGCTGACAGCATCCACTCTACTGGGAACTATATGACCTTTTATTAGATTTTCTTTCTTTTTCAAGGGAAATGTGGCATATTTCCAAGGAATCTCATAGTTACTAGCATCCATTTAGTTGGAACAAAATAGAAGATTTGCCCTGAGAGATTACTGAAGTTGTTGGGACCTACCTTCCGACTTCTTTCCAAGAAAGAAAGTCCATTATTTTCCCCACTTGGCTTTGCCTTCCTCTTCTTGTCTCCTTCCTATCAAGATAATAAATTTATCCTTTGCCCATTTCAGAAGAAAGAGGAAAACTTAGAGGAACTGGCTTCACAGCTACAAGTAAAGAGAGAATATGAAGGAGAGAGAGGCCAATAAAAGCAAATTCAGCAGCAAAATTATTTTTCTCCTGGCTTATTGAAATATAATTGACATATAATATTGTGTAAGGTGTACAATGTGATGATTTAACACACACACACATATATAGCAGAATATTTAGCACAAAAGTTTGTTAACACATTCTTTATCTTACATATTACCATTTTGTCACTGTTGCTTTTATTATGATGAGAACATTTAAGCTTTAGTCTCATAGCAACTTTCAAATATACAATACAGTATTATTAACTATAGTCACCAGGCTGTATCTTTTATCCCAGGAACTTATTCATCTTATAACTGAAAGTTTGTGCTGTTTGACCTAAATCTCTTCATTTCCCTCACCCCTCAGTCCCTAGAAATCACCATTTTACTCTGTTTCTACATGTGCAGCTTTTTTTAGATTCCACATAACAGTGAGATCATACAGTATTTGTCTTTCTCTGTATGACTTATTTTACTTATTATAATGCCCTCAGGGTCCATACATTTTGTTGCAAATGACAGGATTTCCTTCTTTCTCATGGCAAAATAATATTCTATTGTATACATATATGACCTCTTCTTTATACATTTATCTATGATGGACACTTAGGTTGTTTCCATGTCTTGACTATTATGAATAATGCTGCAATGAACATGGGGGTACAGATATCCCTTTGAAATGGTGATTCCATATAATTGCAGATATATACGCAGTAGTGGAATTGCTGGCTCATATTGGTAGTTCTATTTTTAATTTTGCAGGGAACCTGCATACTGTTTTCCATGATGGCTGTACCAATTTACATTCCCACCAACAGTGCACAAAAGTTCTCTTTTCTTCACACTTGTTATCTCTTGTCTTTTTTACTATACCCTTTCTAACAAGCATGAGGTGATAGTTCATTGTGGTTTTGATTTGCATTTCCCTGATGAGTACTGATGTTGAGCAACTTTTCATGTACTTATTGGACATTTGTATGTCTTCTCTGGAAAAGAGCCTATTCAGGTCCTTTGCCCATAGACTCTTTGCCAATTCAGATCTGTAATAGAATTAATTATTTTTCTTTTGTTATTATATTGAGTTGTGTGAACTTCTAATATGTGTTAGGCATTAATCTCTTTTCAGATACATGGTTAGTGGATACCTTGTCCCATAGATGGCCTTTCAGTTTGTTGTTTCTTTTGCTGTGTAAAAGCTTTTTAGTTTGATGCGGTCCAACTTGTTTATTTTTATTTTCTGAAGCTATTTCTGAGTTTATTATTTCTTTGAATTTATAAATTTATGTACAGGTGCTTGACACTATGTTGAGTGTTTCTCAAAGTGGAATCCAAGGACCATCTGAAAAACAATCCAGAGAAAAGCTTACTAAAAATGCATATTCCTGGACTTCAGCATGTTTCATTCACAAATACTGAATGAGAATTCTCAGAATGAGAATATTTGCATTTTAATAAACTTTCATGGTTGTATTTCTGCACACTACATTTTGAGAATCATAAATGTAGAGACGGTTGGGGGGGCGGTGCTATTCCCGTGTTCCTGCCAAGATCAATAAAGAAATAATTTATGTTTTCTTTGCCACATGAAGAAAGTTAGAATAAGCATTCTAGAACATTCCATAACCTTTACTTTCAGGAAGTTAGGAGGAAGTATGTCTTTTCTTGTGAAATGAGGGAAAGTCCAAAAAGTCCATTGACAAAGGCAGAATCACCACATTAAAATGAAATAAGCATAAAAATGTCTCTTATGTTCCTTTTTCTTTAACCATTACTATCTAGAGGAGAACGATTTTTTTCTCCTCCTCTTTCAACATTCACTAGTAAACTGACTGAGACAGGAACTCTCCCTCAATGGGGAGGTTTGCAATCTCCAGTGAAATCGTATTTATTTATTTATTTTATTTTTTAACCTCTTTATTGGAGTATAACTGCTTTACAATGTTGTGTTAGTTTCTGCTGTATAACAAAGTGAATCAGCTATACATAAACATATATTCCCATATCCTCTCTCCCTTGCATCTCCCTCCCACCCTCCCTATCCCACCCCTCTAGGTGGTCACAAAGCACCGAGCTTATCTCCCTGTGCTATGCAGCTGTTTCCCACTAGCAATCTATTTTACATTTGGTAACGTATATTTGTCAATGCAACTCTCTCACTTCGTCCCAGCTTACACTTTCCCTCCCTGTGTCCTCAAGTCCATTCTCTAAGTCTGTATCTTTATTCCTGTCTTAACTCTGTTCATCAGAACCATTTTTTTTTTAGATTCCATATATATGTGTTAGCACACAGTATTTGTTTTTCTCTTTCTGACTTACTTCACTCTGTATGACAGACTCTAGGTCCATCCACCTCACTACAAATAACTCAATTTCATTTCTTTTTATGGCTGAGTAATATTCCATTGTATATATGTGCCACATATTCTTTATCCATTCATCTGTTGATGGACACTTAGGTTGTTTCCATGTCCTGGCTATTGTAAATACTGCTGCAATGAACATTGTGGTACATGACTCTTTTTGAATTATGGTTTGCTCAGCGTATATGCCCAGTAGTGGGATTGCTGGGTCATATGGTAGATCTATTTTTAGTTTCTTAAGGAACCTCCATACTGTTCCCATAGTGGCTGTATCAATTTACATTCCCACCAACAGTGCAAGGGAGTTCCCTTTTCTCCACACCCTCTCCAGCATTTATTGTTTCTAGATTTTTTTGATGATGGCCATTCTGACCGGTGTGAGGGGATATCTCATGGTTGTTTTGATTTGCATTTCTCTAATGATTAACGATGTTGAGCATCCTTTCATGTGTTTGTTGGCAATCTGTATATCTTCTTTGGAGAAATTTCTGTTTAGGTCTTCTTCCCATTTTTGGATTGAGTTGTTTGGTTTTTTGATATTGAGCTGCATGAGCTGCTTGTATATTTTGGAGATTAATCCTTTGTCAGTTGCTTCATTTGCAAATATTTTCTCCCATTCTGAGGGTTGTCTTTTCATCTTGTTTATGGTTTCCTTTGCTGTGCAAAAGCTTTTAAGTTTCAATAGGTTCCCTTTGTTTATTTTTGTCTTTATTTCTATTTCCCTAGGAGGTGGGTCAAAAAGAATCTTGCTGTGATTTATGTCACAGAGTGTTCTGCCTATGTTTTCCTCTAAGAGTCTTATATTGTCTGGCCTTACATTTAGATCTTTAACCCATTTTGAGCTTATTTTTGTGTATTGTGTTAGGAAGTATTCTAATTTCATTCTTTTACATGTAGCTGTCCAGTTTTCACAGCCCCACTTATTGATGAGGCTGTCTTTTCTCCATTGTATATTCTTGCCCCCTTTATCAAAGATAAGGTGACCATATGTGTATGGGTTTATCTCTGGGCTTTCTCTCCTGTTCCATTGATCTATATTTCTGTTTTTGTGCCAGTACCATATTGTCTTGATTACTGTAGCTTTGTAGTATAGTCTGAAGTCTGGGACCCTGATTCCTCCAGCTCCGTTTTTCTTTCTCAAGATTGCGTTAGCAATTTGAGGTCTTTTGTGTTTCCACACAAATTGTGAAATTTTTTGTTCTAGTTCTGTGAAAAATGCCATTGGTAATATAAGGATTGCATTGAATCTGTAGATTTCTTTGGGCGGTATAGTCATTTTCACAATATTGATTCTTCCAATACAAGAGCATAGTATATCTCTCCATCTGTTTGTATCATCTTAAATTTCTTTCACCAGTGTCTTATAGTTTTCTGCATACAGGTCTTTTGTCTCCCTAGGTAGGTTTCTTCCTAGGTATTTCATTCTTTTTGTTGCAATAGTAAATGGGAGTGTTTCCTTAATTTCTCTCAGATTTTTCATCCTTAGTGTATAGGAATGCAAGAGATTCCTGTGATTAGCTCTAATTCATTGATTAGCTCTAGTAGTTTTCTGATGGCATCTTTAAGATTCTCTATGTATAGTATCATGTCATCTGCAAACAGTGACAGTTTTACTTCTTTTCCAATTTGGATTCCTTTTATTTCTTTTTCTTCTCTGATTGCTGTGGCTAAAACTTCTAAAACCACATTTGAATAATAGCAGTGAGAGTGGGCAACCTTGTCTTGTTCCTAATCTTACAGGAAATGGTTTCAGTGTTTCACCATTGAGAGTGATGTTGGCTGTGGGTTTGTCATATATGCCTTTATTATGTTGAGGTAAGCTCCCTCTATGCCTAATTTCTGGAGAGTTTTTATCATAAATGGATGTTGAGAGCTTTTCCTGCATCTATTGAGATGATCATATGGTTTTTATCCTTCAGTTTGTTAATATGGTGTATCACATTGATTGATTTGCATATATTGAATAATCCTTGCATTCCTGGGACAAACCCCACTTGATCATGGTGTATGATTCTTTTAATGTGCTGTTGGATTCTGTTTACTAGTATTTTGTTGAGGATTTTTGCATCTATGTTCATCAGTGATATTGGCTTGTAGTTTTTTTGTGTGTGTGTGTGACATCATTGTCTGGTTTTGGTATCAGGATGAACGTGGCCTCATAGAATGAGTTTGGGAGTGTTCCTCCCTCTGCTATATGTTAGAATAGTTTGAGAAGGATGGATGTTAGCTCTTCTCTAAATATTTCTTAGAACTCGCCTGTGAATCCACCTGCTCTTGAGCTTTTATTTGTTGGAAGATTTTTAATCACAGTTTCAATTTCAGTGCTTGCAATTGGTCTGTTTATATTTTCTATTTATTCCTGGTTCAGTCTTGGAAGGTTTTTCTTTTCTAAGAATTTGTCTATTTCTTCTAGGTTTTCCATTTTATTGGCATATAGTTGCTTGTAGTAATCTCTCCTGATCCTTTGTATTTCTGCCTTGTCTGTTGTTATTTCTCTTTTTTCATTTCTAATTCTGTTTTTTGAGTCTTCTCCCTTTTTTTCTTTGTTAGTCTGGCTAATGGCTTATCAATTTTGTTTAGCTTCTCTAAGAACCAGCTCTTAGTTTTATTGATCTTTGCTATCTTCTTGTTTATTTTTGCTTTAGGGTTATATCTGAAGTGTCATTGCCACAACCAAAGTCAGGAAACTTCTTCCAGGGAATCCCTGGTGGTCCAGTGGTTAGGACTGCATGCTCCCACTGCAGGGGGCCTCTGATCGCTGGTCAGGGAAGTAAGATCCCACAAACCACGTGGCACAGCAAAAAAAAAAAAAAAAAAAGATAGAATCTGAGTAATAAAATATTGTGTTCCCTAAAAAAAGAAAGAAAGAAAGAATCTTCTTCCCTACATTTTCTTCTAGGAGTTTTACAGTTTCAGGTCTTACATTTAAGTCTTTAATCCATTTAGAATTCAATTTTGTGGTGAAAGATATAGGGGTCCAGTTCCATTCTTTTGCATGTGAATATCCAGTTTCCCAATACCATTTATTAAAAAGAGTCTTTTTAATATTGAGTATTCTTGGCTCCCTTGTCAAACATTAGTTCACCATGTATGGATGGATTTATTTCTGATCTCCCAATACTGTTCTTTTGGTTATGTATCTATTTTTATGCCAGTACCATATTGTTTTGATCATTATAGCTTTGCACTGTAGTTTGAGATCAGGAAGTGTGATGATTCCAGCTTTGTTCTTCTTTCTCAGGATAGCTTTGGCTATTTGGGATCCTCTGTATTTCCATATGAATTTTATGATTTTTAAAATATCTGTGAAAACTGCCATTTTGTTCACTATTAGATTGGATCTGTAGATCACTTTGGGTAGTATGGACTTTTTAACAATATTAATTCTTCTAATCCAGGAACCTGGGCTATCTTTCCATTTATTTGTGTATTCTTCAATTTTTTCATCAGTATATTACAGATAAGATTGTACAGATCTTTTATTTCCTTGGTTACATTTATTCCTGAGTATTTTATTCTTTTGATGCTATTATAAATGGAATCATTTTCTTCATTTCTTCTTCAGGTTGTTTGTGGTTAGTGTACAGAAATGAAACTGATTTTTGTATGTTCACTTTGTATTCTGCAAGTTCACTGAATTTGCTTAACATTTCTGGTTCTAAAATTTTTCTGGTGGAATATTTAGGGTTTTCTATATACAAGATCAGGTCATCTGCAAACAAGGACAATTTTACTTCTTCCTTTCCTATTTGGATACCTTTTATTTTTTTTTAACCTAATTGTATGTATGTATTTATTTGCTTAATTTCTCTGTCTAGGACTTCCATACTAGGTTGAATAGTTGTGGTGAAAGTGCACACCCTTGTCTTGTTTCTGATCTTGGAGGAAGAGCTTTTAATTTTTTCACTATTGAATATGATATTAGCTGTGGGATCATCATATATGACCTTTATTACATTGAGGTGTGTTCCTTGTACACCAAATTTGTTGAGAGTTTTTATCATGAAAAGGTATTGCTTTCTGTCAAACAGTTTTTTCTGTGCCTATTGAGAGAACCTATTATTTTCATCCTTCATTCTATTAATGTTGGGTATCACATTTATTGATTTGTGTTAGTGAACCATCCTTTCATCCCAGGGATAAATTCGTCTTGGTTATAGTGAATGACCCTTTTAATGTGCTGTCAAATTCAGTTTCTTAGTATTTTCTTAGGAATTTTTGCATCTGTATTCATCAGAGTTATAGGTTTGTAACTTGCATCTGTATTCATCAGGGTTACAAGACTTTTGTTCTTGTTGTTTTTACTGTAGTGTCCTTATCTTTGCTTTTATATCATGGTAATCTGGTCTTATAATAATTAATTTGGAAGTGTTCCATCCTCTTTAATTTTTTTGGAAGAATTGAGAAGGATTTCAGTTAATTCTTCTTTAAATATCTGTTAGAATTCACCAGCGAAACCATCAGATACTGGCTTTTATTTTGGGGGAGGGTTTTGATTACTGATTCAATCTCCTTACTCTATTAATCTGTTTAGATTTTCTGTTTATTCATGATTCAGACTTGGTATGCTGTATATTTCTAGGAATTTATTCATTTCTTCTGTCCAATTTGTTGGCATATAATTGTTCAGTGTAGCCTCCTATGAGCCTTTGATTTTTGTGTGTCAAATGTAATGTCTCCTTTTTCTTTATTACTTTTATCTGAGTCCTTTCTCTTTTTTTTCTTGGGTAGTTTAGCTAAGATTTTGTCAATTTTGTTGATCTTAAAAAAAAAAGCTTAATTTGATTTTTTCTTATTCTTTCACTATTTTCTATTTCACTGATTTCTGCTCTACTCTTTATTATTTCTTTCCTTCTGCTAAGTGTGGGCTTACTTTGTTCTTTTTTAATTCCATGAGGCATAAAGTTAAGCTGTTTATTTCATATCTTTCTTTTTCTTAATATAGGCATTTGTCATTATAAATTTCCCTCTCAGAACTACTTTTGCTGCATATCATAAGTTTTGATATGTTTTATTTTGTTTTGTTTTGTTGTCCGTCTCAGGGTACTTTCAGATTCCCCTTTTGATTTCTTCTTTGACACACTGGCTTTTCAGGAACATGTTGTTCAATTTCCATGTGTTTGTGAATTTTCTAGTTTTCCCCGTTATTGACTTCTAGTTTCATTCCACTGTGATCAGAAAAGATACAATATGATTTCAATCTTCTTAATTCGCTAAGACTTGTTTTGAAACTCTACATGTGGTCTATCCTGGAGAATGTTCTGTGTGTACTTGAGAAGAATGTGTATTTTGGCGCTGTTGAATGGAATGTTTGTTTATGTCTGTTAGACCCATTTTGTCTATAGTGTTGCTCAAATCCACTGTTTCCTTAGGGTTTTCTGTCTGGATGATCTATCTAATGTAATGGAGTATTGAAGTCCCCTACTATTATTGTATTTTTGTTTACTTTTCCTTTCAGTTCTGTTAGTATTTGCTTTGTATGTTTAAGTTATCTGATGTTGTGTGTATAAATATTTACAGTCTTGGCTGAAAAGAAAAAGTGAGAGAGAGAGAGGTGGGAGAATGGGGGAGAGAAGGGTGTTAGAGGAGGATCCATGAATTAATAGATGAAATATATTATGGCAATACAGCATCTGAGTGCAGTTAGATTTATGAAACTTGGATTAAGTAAGGACAGCTTTTCTTTAAGAAAGGAAGTAAAAGAGTAAGGATGGGTGTGATGAAGAAGAGCATGGTAGAGTGATGAAGGACAATGGAAAAAGTTAATGTCTATGTCCCCTCTAAATGCTTTTCACAAAATTTATGCCTTATTAGCCTCCTCTTAGCACAAATGCAGATTATCAAAATAGCATTAATGCAGGTCAACACTCCATTTTCTCTTAGATTAACTTCCTACCTTTTCCTTCCTGTACTCTGTGCTATGGGGAGCTACATTTCCTAGCACCTCTTCCCTCTGGTTTCATGGTAATTTTGACTAGTTGGTGTCATTGGTAGAAGAAAGGATGACAGAAGGAAGGGATAAGCCAGGGTGTTGTTTTCCCTCCCTCTCTCTCTTCTTCTTATGGTATTTGGCAACAGATAGATCTTCACTAGAGTTCAAGATCTTAAAAAGCTGTGTTTTCTGCCTCAACCAGTAACTCCTATCTTCTTCTGGCAATTTCCAAACAGCCCTTGCTTTTAGAGTCTGGAATCATTTCTCTGTTATCTTCCTGCTGTTGCTAATCTCTAAGTTGCCTCAGCACCTCCTATTGGCTTTTTTTAAAAAATCACTTCTACTCCTGTATAACCAATTTCTTGTATTAAATGTAATCTATTTGAAAGCGATAAAGTGTTTCTCTTTTCCCAGTTGGATGCTGACTTATCAAGCATCCATCCCATTTAAACCATTTATATGACCACATGTAAGGTGTGATCCCAGTGCCAAAATAGATTAACCTTAATCAAATGTCTTCTGTCTGAGAAACATTCTCAAATACAGTACAGCTAAATTTTTTTCCAAAACATAGACTAACAACTATTGTAATTTTTTCTTTTCAGAATCACTATTGATAATTGATTATGACATTGTGTACTAGATATTTAAATAATTTTTCAATTATTGATTATAATTAACCAGTTATTCCACAGAAGAGTATAGAGTACTATTTCTAGATAGATCTCTAATCTATAAATAATAGAAGTCTGTGGTTTATCTTTATTTTTAATTGTCCTAAATATTAAAAAAAAACACTTCCTCACTCTATAGCATAATGTTACTGCACAATCACATGACAATAAGAATATTCTTCATATTGTTACATAATAAATAATAATGCAATTTGTCCCTTAGGACCTAGTATAAGAATCTCTCACACAGCAAGGCCAATCTGCTTATAAGTTCTTGAGGTGAGACAAAGAAATCCTCCAAAAGGGCTGGAATATTTCAAATTCCCAAGGGAAAATCTGAAAGGAAGGAAACAAGCATCAGTGAGGTGTCAGTGATGCTACTTGAAGAAAAGAGAGAAAACACTCCCTTTCCTCTAGTCCCAGGATCCCTGGCTAAGAAAGAACTTGAAAAAAGTCTTTCTTTCTTTCAGTTGTCTTTTCTTCTAAATTGTTGACTGTGGGATTTGTAAGGTACACCTCTTCTGTATCCTCTAGGGAGTCTTCAAAAAGTTGTATTTTACTCATGTTTTTACGCGAGTAAATTCAAAGTGAATTTTACACAAGTGAACTCAAGCCGATAGAAGAAAACTAATAAGTGAGGGACAGTGTTTAAGAGAAAAATGTGTCTAACTGAGCTTCCATGAGTATGCTGTCTACTTTGTGCTCATCTGAATTTGAACTTATGAAATGCTCCATAAACAGAAGACTTCACTAATTCGTCCAGACGGTCATCTCCTGTCCTGAGATGTAGCATGGACATGTGTGCATTGAGTGTGTTCAGTGTTCACTTACTTCTAGAGTTGGAAAATTATTAAGTCAGACTAAAATATTCAGGTGAATTTTGAATTTATGCTATGAAGTTGTCTTGCAACACTGGGATTCAGTCAGGTTTACACAGATCTGAGGAATCAAGAAGCAGGAACAAGGTCACAGGAGGGATGATGGGAAGTACTGACATAGGTCACCTTTCCCATGGCCTGCCTAGGGCCACAAAATGGATTTCTTTTAAGAGTACATTTTCTTATAAATTTCTGGGCATTTACATGCTAACCTTAGGGTCCAAGAAGTTCTCCAAGTACATTTATTTCTCCTGTCCAAAATGTGCATGCTCTCTGTGTAAGAGTAGGCTAATGTGTGGGGGGAAGCTGCACCTTCTGAGAAAATACCTCTGCTTCATAGGCCCAGAGAAAATGTTTCGTCAGTGCCTCAAGGTGGTCAAGCCCTGAGAACCTGACTCATGCTGGGCAAAATACACAAGAGGCTAGCGTTACCCAGTGGAAAACAGCTGCCACAGTGACAGCAGATGTAGGACAAACACATTCTTTTCCTGTGGTAAGCAGCATGGGAAACTATTGAAAAATTGTGAAGAGTCTCTGTGTTAGAGATAGAAAATACCTGAACACTTTATTGTCAATGCACTTTTCCCCCTTAGGCAGATCTAAATGTGAATTGTGATGTTCCTTTGTTAACTCTGACTCAGAACAAGGGGAGTGAGTGCTATTCTAGTATTGTTTGAAGGCTCCTTCTCAAAAGGCTCTCTCTTCTGCACTCCACTCTGTGAGGCGGCAGTAAGGGCATGCCAGAATGATTTGGGTTAGTAAGTACCAATATATTAATGAAGCAGAAAAAAAAATGATACACACACACACACACACACACATACAAAAACAAGGAATATTTTCAGGTAATGCTTCATCCTAACAGATTGGACACATTTCATTTGTGAGGGTTATTAAGTAACCAGTATTTCTATGTATTGTTCCCATTCCTCGGATTACAATTTGTATGGGTTTCCCCCTTCATGTTGGCTCTTCTACCTTTCATGAACCAAGTTCCAGTTCAAGATGGATATTTGGATTATAAGGTGGGCCACACCAATGAACAATTATTTTAATGACGTATACCTGGTGAAGGTTTGCAGACATGCCCTGACCTTCTAGTTATTTTCTTGCAAATCTTCTGGCTTATGAGTCACTCTTTGTACTATCAAGTTAATGAAGTCATTAATGTACAGTCATTCTTAATTTATAGACAGTGAAAAATGAGGTATAGAATGCTAACTTTCTAAAGCCACAAGATAGTAAAGCTGATTTCTAGTCCATTTGTGTGTGGAACAAAGTCAGGGCTCTTTCCAGTGCCTAACACTGCCTCCATCAATGTCTGAGCCCCCATTGCTCTGGGCATGTATGTGAAGTTTTCCTCTACTGCCTTAGCAGTGGACCTATATCCTTCCAGGGTGAGTTATGTTGGGATAATCATAACTGCCCACAGCTCCTGTTAATTCAGAGGTAAGAAGCTTCAGTATGAATTCTTGAGAAAATTCCCAAATACTTGCTGAGAGTATTAAACATTCTGTCACATGATACAATTAACTTCTACTGCCATGTCATGTCTCTACTGGCAAACTACTTTGTAAAGTGCCTTTACGTCCCAAGTTACTCTACCACTTAATAGCTCTGTTACCTTGAGAAAGTGATTTAAACTCGCTAAGCTTTAATTTCTTCATCTGTAAATACTGGATAATAAAGGTCATTATATCAAAGGTTTTGTGAGCTTTAAATGAAATCATGTGGAGAAAGCTCTTGGCATGGTTATAGAAATATGAGTACTAGGTATAGAAGGAGTGGTAGAAGTTATGGTAATATTAGTGGAAAACACTAAAATATTATTATTGCAAATACTCTTATACAAGTCATCTCATTGTATCTTTATAATAGCTACATTATCTCCATCTTACAACTAAGGAAGCAGAAACTTGCAGAACTTAAATGACCTGCTCAAGACCAGGTTAATAAGTGCCAGAGATATTTGATTTTCCTGCAATAGATACATACAGAAGTTATACTGTAAATAATTTAACATAATAATATATATCTGTGTAGTAATACCTATGTTCCTAGCACTGTGCTAAGTGCTTTATATGTTACCTTAACTCTCAAAATCATGCTCTAAGAGAGATATTTATTATCATTATTTACATGTTAAAAAACTGGGGATTGGAGAGAGTAAATAGTTTGCCTCAGATAATATCTGGGAAATGGTTAAGGCCAATGCTTGAACTCAAAGCTTGTGCCCTTTTCAGGGTGTCTCACTATTTCTAATTAATGTAGGTAGCCCCCATTTTCCATGTCTATAAATTTTAGGGAATGCCTACATTGTAGTACTATGTGAGGATGAGATGAGATGAGATAACATAAAATAAATTAGAAGAAGGTCAGGTACATAATAGACAACAAAATGTTAGTTCTCTTCCCCTTTATTTGAGAGAACAGTTGTCCAGAGAGAGGAGAGTAAGACAGGTGCAGAGCCATTGGTCTTATCTCTGAGTGACATCTGCAGGCAGCTCAGTGACATTAGAATCAGATTGTTCTTTTGTCAAAAGGACCACCACCCTGTGAGCTCTGTACCTAGATCAGTTATGGAGCAAGGCAGTGACGTATCAGGTGAGAACTGCAACATAAACTTCCAGATTTAAATGATGCAATTCTAAACTTCTTCAAACTTTTGTACTACGTTGTTACTCCTATACTCTTACTTATTCTTAAAAATGCTAAACAACTCTTCAATAGGTGAAACTTAACTTTTAAAGACCAACTATTTATCACCATTTCTAAATAGCAAAATGCTCTATCAATGGTGAAAACAATGTTTCATCTCCATTGAGGATAGATGTGAGAGCAACACCAAGAGAGAAGAAATGCAGAGAGTGAGGCTGAGCCCTGTTGGATTTCACAGATAATTTCTCTGTAATTGCAAAACTTAGCACAAAGCTTTGGAATTTAAAGATAATTCCCTTTTAAAAAACTCTTTCCAAGCTTCCAGGTTGGTGAACCAGTGGAGGTGCTGGGAGAGTGGCATATTAGGGAAAGGCATGGAAGCTCCACACACTTTCCCCATACCTTGTCCTAATGCATCTCTTCCACATGGCTGTTCCTGAGTTATATTTGTTTATAATGGACCCGTAATCTAGTTTCTGTATATGGTACTCCACACAAGGTAAATCAGGCAGACTATGCACTGGATACCCAGTGCATAAAACAAAACAAAACAAAAACAAAAACAAAATAAAACTTTCCTTGAAGTATAATAACTTTGTCAGTCCAGTGCTATCATCACTGATGTTAATATTGAGATACTTTCTCAGGAATTGCATGTGATGTATCACTGTTTAAGAAATCACAAATAAAAGGATTAACACAGCATCAAGAGTCTGAATACTGGTATAGGTTACTAAAAATTGGTATATTAATCAGTTTTATTAAATTCTTACAAAAAGAATGGGTGTCTGGGGCTTCCCTGGTGGTGCAGTGGTTGAGAGTCCACCTGCCGATGCAGGGGACACGGGTTCGTGCCCTGGTCTGGGAGGATCCCACATGCCACAGAGCGACTAGGCCCATGAGCCATGGCCGCTGAGCCTGTGCATCCGGAGCCTGTGCTCCGCAACGGGAGAGGCCACAACAGTGAGAGGCCCGCATACCGCAAAAAAAAAAAAAAAAAAAAAAAAAAAAAGAAAAGAAAAAGAAACTGAGTATATCTTTCAAGTGTTTATTAAGGAATTACTTAATAAACTATAAGTCACTATGCAAGGTTACATGCATACAGACATTAAACAAAAATACAATCCCAGGCTTCAAGAGCCTGATCATTTAGTTGTATGGGAGACCAGAAAATAAACTAATCATCACTTTGCAGGATGTGAGGAGTTGTGCAGAGCTGGGAAGGAGCATAGGGGGAGACACATAATTAAAAAATAAACTTAGGGATGAGGGGACTTGGAGGGCTTCCTGGAAAAGCTGATATGGAACAGCTTTTGTCAGGCAAAAAAATATATATAGAAAAAAGTATATACTAGACAGAGGGAGGAGCATGTGCAAGGAGGTAGGAGGCAGTAGCTTGGAAGGGCATCAATGAATTAATAAAATGATTAAACCTGGGAACAGAATGAGATAAGAAGAATCATATAGCTTGGGGGAAGATAGGGAATTTAAGTTATTGGAAGTAATGAGGTGCCAGTAGATATATTGTGTGAATAAGCTTCATAATAAACTTCATGAAACGTCCATGGGGTGAGTGGATGAAATGAAGTGGCCAGGAATGCAATTGGAATAGAGAGGGTCAAGGAACGTTGATGATGGAGTATTCTATGGGCTAGCATGTGCACACTGATGTCCTCCACGATGTTACAAGTTCTTAGTGGTGCAGATAAAGACTGTGATCCTGGTGTCAATGCTAAATGTTCACCTCCTCGGCTTCTAGGAGCCAATGTTTTACAGCTAAATTAATTGCAAATAGTGAAAATCTGTGATCTTGAACCTCAGCTATTTCTGCTCAGGGAGCTTCCTGTGATTTCTAGGTAGAGCTCACTCTCAGCCCCTTTACAACTATTTCCAACCTTCAAAATCCAACTCCAGTCTTTTACTGTGTAAGCTTCCTCCTCATTCTCAGCAGATTTCCTTGGCTTCTGCTTTCTAGGACCAAAGTGAGGTCTACAAGCAATAAATACCTTGATATCTTTCTCCCAACTAAAAACTCATCTGCATCTACACTCTCCTCTTTGTGTCTCACTTTCCTCAGCTATAAAAATGGAGTAATAATTATACACATCTGACAATGCTTTGAGGGAAAGAGTAAATAATATGTAATACTGAGGCAGGTGTGTCATGCAGTGATCGATACTTAATAGTCACCATCATTGTTATTATTACCGTTGTTGTCCAAACCTGATCCCAACACTTGTCCTCAAAGTCCTATCCCAGGTGGCCTCCTGGGGGATCTCACTTCATCATTTATCTTGTCTCTCTCCTGTATTTTCCAAATTTTCCTCTCTAATAGCTCTTTCCTCTCAGCATAGATCAGTTCTCTCACATCTGAAAAAATCTTCTTCCTCTACATTGATTCCTCTCCCCAAGTCACCCCCAGCATTTTCCTTTGCTTTACACCAAGTTCTCTGAAAGCTATTCAGAACCTGCTATGTTCACTTTCTTCCTTAATATGAAACCACTACACTCTGGCCTCTTCACTGCAGAAACCAATTTTCAAAAGTTACTTATAATGAGCCAGGTATCAAATCTAATGGGTGCTTTTTGGTTCTTACTGTATTTGAACCCTCAGAAACATTGAAACTGTCAAAAATTACTTCTTTTTAGACATTCTCTCTTTTTTCCTCCTTCCTCATCTCCTTCCTCCTCCCTCTCTTCTTAGCTGATTTTATTCTTTCATAAACTTAAATCCCCCTGTTTAGCATGGTATTTGGTACATGTTTAGTACTCAGTAAATATTTTTGAAATTAATAAACATGGCCTTGATGATAACATCTTGAGCAAAAATGAATTTCTTTTGGGTATTAAGTATATTTTAAGAACTATTATGTCTGAGGTATGGACATACTCAGGGTAGAAAGCTGCCTCTACCAGTGTAGAAATTATGCTATCCTCTGAACTATCTTTCCTTAATAGGATAAAAAGCCAGTTAGCTGGTGCCCAACTAAAATATTTAAAATTAGTCAGGTTTTATTTACTCTCGACCTTTAGTAGGAAGAAACACATTACAACAGAACAAGCTCATTTACTGTAAATTCTGTTTATCATCTTGCTTTATTTTTAACTAGATAATAAAATAAAAGTGTTGATTTAAAAAAAAATCCTGGATGCTTCACACTTACAAATATTTGGATCTGGTTAGGTGATGCTTCAGTGTACCTTTTTATAAAGCTTGTGACTTAATTGGGAAAAAAGGCCATTTCAGGTTTCCCAGCTGGCAGTGGACTGTGATAAGATGCACCTATTTAGGGTATCTCAAATCCCTGATTAGCATTCATGGGACTTGCAATTGTAGCATAGTAAATATCTCATTGAAAATGTTCTGCACTGCTTTACTCATCACAGTTTTTGTATATACAAGTACAGCAGGATCAGATTCGAGAACAAAGACAGCCAGTCAGCTTCTCTGTGTCTTAGTACTATATCCCTCCAAACAGTAGAATCTGTATTTCTGGTCCCACTCTATCCATGGAACTATAAATGAACTTGCCACATCTGTTTCACATGTTGATTTATTCACTCATTATGTTTTTACATATACTTTGGATGGCCTAGGCTGAATCATTTTTGCAGTCACATATATTTGGTCCTAGTGAATCCTAATTACAGAATCCCCAGTGATGTCTACATGATAGCAAAACCATTCAATGGATGAGCTGACTTCTTTATGTCTGACCTTTCTATTCCAAATGACACTAATTTATGTCTTTATTGCCTGTCATCCAGACTAGTAGTGTAATCATATCCTGAGTAATGTCACAGATTGTTTTCCCTGGACAACAGGCTCTGAGATGGAGTTTAGGATACAGGATATTTATTAAGAATTTTCCTTGGGATCAATACCTGTGGAAGGGACAAGAAGGAAGCAGGAGTGGACAGAGAGAGAAGTAAAGCAACAGTCAGGTCCAAGAACAGCCTGAGCTCAGCACCTACCCCTTGGGAAGCTCAGAAGCCAAGATGACTCTTCTGAGTTGTACCAAGTTGGGACAAGATATGCAAGCCTTTATAGTCCTGCATAAGTAGTTATTGGATAGGAGTTGATCCTGCTAGCGGCCTGACCTTGGCCAAGGTAGCTGAGCTAATCCATGGCAAGCTGGACAACTGAAGGCTGTCTATGAACAACACTCCCAGCAGCATTTCCCCAATTTTGGGGCACATCCCATTGTTTACCATGACTAGCTTCCCCCTTCACCCTCTCCACATTGTAGTTCACCACACATATTATCCCAGATTCCCCAGATTAATCTCCGGACAGGCCAGGCTTAGTCATGACACTCCACTGTTCAAAAAAACCTTCATCTAGCTAACAAATACAATAAAATTAAATTTGGCTAGTTCTCCTTTATTTTCCCCCAAACTACCTTGCCCAAGTTTCATCCACAGTACTCATACATGCATCCTCAATTTAGCCAAACCACTATCCCTAAGCCAGTGAAAACCTCTTTTGTGGCCAGATTAAGAGCGTATGTGAAGGAATAGTGGTGGACAATCCGGAAAGGTGTTTTCATGAAAGATCATTGTTCATGTCCCACTCCCTATTCTTACCTTTGTTTCTAGCATTTCCTCTAGAGAAGGGAATGCCCTTCTCCCCAGTTTTTAAATGTATAAATCCTATTGTTCTTCAAGTACTAGCTCATTACACTATTTTTTCCACATGATTCCTCACATAGGGAATGCCCGAGTGACTTTTATGAACCATAATGTTAAATATTAAATTTTATGTGATTTGGTATGCTGCAGTGTGCCACTCCCTTACACTCAAAACTGCTGACAACTTTGTGTGGGTGATGCTTCAGAAACATCAAAGACGAGGAACTATGCTCCATCTCTTGAACATCTCAGAGACAGAGGACTGAATGATTGCAGAAAGAAAGACTTGAATAAGACCAAGCATTCTTAAAAACATAGGAGTGGAATGGACCCATAAAAATTTAAATCTCTGACAAATTGTATACATTTGGCAAGACACACTAGTCCTTCAATACAAGGAATGAGGACTTGTAGCCATTTAAATTTTAACATTAAACTAAAGAGCCCATGAATTCAGAAGACATGGGAACTGCAGACATCATTTAGAGTTGGGTTTAATGTATAAAATGAGCAGGATGGACTAGGTGGTTTCCAAGGGTCCTTCAGGAGCTACAGTTGACCTAGCTCATGTGAATAACACTTCATATTCACATGGTCACTTTGTTGCTATTCACATTTGTGAACTCTTTGAGGGCTTGGCCTTGTTCATCTTTCTATCACTGAAAGAACAGTATCTGACACATAGAGGATATTCAGTGAATGTTCAGTAAATGTTAATTGAAAGCAAACCCTCATCACAAGTCAGTTCACTGTGAAGAAAATTCAACTAGGGATACTGTTTCAGGGATGAATTTAATTAGAGAAATAAAATATTTCCAGTGAGTAAGCTTTAGAGACATCTTGGGATATCTCAGTATGTACCTTTTCATATTCTTAACCTCTTGACAGTTGTCAACTGAAAGGGCCAAACATTACAGCATAGAGTTATATACTCATATTCAGTAAAATCCCCACAGTCTGGAGTGAGCTTTCTTTACTTTTTTTGTTCAGGGGGTGTGTGTGGGGGGGGGAAATGTAGTCATAATTAAATGGCATAATGAATGTAAAGCAGTTATCCCAATATATGGTAATCATTAGATAATCCTAGATATTATTTACTATTTCCATGATATTTGTGTTCAGGGATTTGACCTTAAATGACATATTTCAAACCCAACTACTTATAAAAGCTCAAGCTGCAAGACAGACAAAAGGGGAGCTGCTCATGCAAATTTCAACATTGCAAGGGATGTTGAAATCTTATATGCTCAGCTCCTCCATTAGTTCCACAGCCTAGGATCCGACCTGCTTCCAATTAATATGGTTGAAAAATCGTATTTTATTAGATGATAGCTGAAGTCCCTTCTGGTTCTGATTTCATGGCTCTGTGATTCAAATCTCCAGTGAACCTGGAGCCCAAAGCTGCAAGCTAGGTAAATCTCATTTTTAAAAACAGGCTAGGGCTTCCCTGGTGGCTCAGTGGTTGAGAGTCCACCTGCCGATGCAGGGGATGCAGGTTCGTGCCCCTGTCCGGATCCCACATGCCGCGGAGCCATGGCCGCTGAGCCTGTGCGTCCGGAGCCTGTGCTCCGCAACGGGGGAAAAGAAAAAAGGCTAGACAGAGTTCCATGAGGCTGCCAGGCTGCTGCTGCACTCTATACACATCTTCTAGAAATGCAATAGAGATAAATTATTTTAAAACTTAGGAAAACAACTCATGTTTTCTGAGATGGTCACATATTCAAGTCTCATTTTCTTTTGTTTTACATTAAACAGATTAATCACGGTCTTGGGAGATAGCACACCAAAAGAAAGGAAAGAGACTTTTATGAAAAAATGATTTAAGAGTCTTAGGCAAGTCCTGGAACTCATAAGGAGTGGTGAAGAATCCTGGGACTAGAAATCACAGGATGCTTCTACCCTCCTTTGGCTTGAAGGGGTAAGGAGAGGTAGCTTTTAAAAGAACTCAGCAAAATTTATAGTTGTGGGAGAGGCGTCATATGACAATAACCATGGCCTTAGATAAAGGAATGCAGTCACTATAATACCCCCAGAACAAATACCCCCATTTCTCTCTATTCCTGTTTACTAATATATGGCCAAAAAAAGTCACCTGCAAAATCCAACCAGAATCTAGAGAGTTGAAGGAATATGAGTGATACAGTTAAAGTAGTCAGTCTCCTAAGGCACAGAGCCCAGTGGCAAAGCTGGAGAGCAGACATGGAAAAGCAAACAGAAATATCCAGAACATTAGGTAACCCTGTATTTATACCATATCTTAAGACAGTAGGTACATATTAAACACAGAATACTATACAAATCCAGAAAGGCTGAGTGAAAGGCACCAGTAAAAAATGCAGTAGGAAGTCATTATCTTGAATTGTAAAGGGGATTATGAGAAAAATGATGGAGAAAAGAGTTGGGACAAAAATATTATGAAGGCTTAAAGGAGGACACCTGATGAAGATGGAGAATAAAGTGGGAAATTGGTTTAAATATCATGGGTCATAATATGCTTAGTTGGGCCCCGCAGAAGCCCCTAAATCTGTGGATGCCATTATTAAAAGTAAAATCAAATAATAATTGGAGAAAGTGTCATCATGCTTCTTTATTATATCATCTTCACTCTCCCTGAGAAATGTTCAAGGTCTTGAATGATGGTGTAACTCTTAAGAATTAAAAAGTAGGGGGTCAGTATGAGAGGTACAGAGAGAAGGAAAATGACAGAATTTGAAAACCATAAAAGGAAATATGTGAAATGTACAAAACATGGTTTATAAATATGTCCCATTTTTGCTGCTAAGTATTTGTGTAACTTATTAGGATGTTAAGCTGTTTATCTCATAGAACCAGAGGGAAGGTCACCTTGCTGTTATTATAGGTTCATAACTGCTGTCCACAGTATGGTGTAGTCTATTTGCAACAGTCTGACATTAGGACAATTTCTGTTGTTTGTAGGGTAGAAATCATGGCTTCCTTCTTCCTTCAGTTAAAAAGAGTTTAAAATTTTGGCTCAAAATTCTGAATATAAATGATGTTGCTTTAGCATATGTCATTACTTTAAAGCAACATGCAGCAATAATAAGTGCTTAAAATCAACTGAGATGTGGTTCCAAAGGAAAAATATATTACAGCCTTTGTTGAGCACTTTTTATGTAGTAAACAATTTCCTTTTTCTCAATTCAATACATATTTTCTCTTTTTTATTTAGTCTAATTATTAATGAACTATAATTTACATGCAGTAAAACGCACAACTCTTAATTGTATAGTTCAATGAATTTTTCTTATGTAGGCATTCATGAAACCACCACTCCAATTTAAAAATATATATATATATATGTAGAATATTTTCATCACTGCCTATGTACCTTCCCAATCAATCCTAACAGATCATTTTTGTCTGTTCTTGACTCTCGTACAAAAGAAATCACATACTATGTACTCTTTTGACTTCTTTCACTCAACAAAATGTTTTAACATTCTTCTATGATGTGGCATATGTCAACTGTTTATAGTGTATTCACACCATTATCCATTCTCCATTTCGGATTGTTTCCAGTTTGGGCTATTATTTTTATAAAAAGCTTTCTATCTGCTCAAAATTCTTGGAAGTACACTTCGTATTGTCAGCCATTTAAATTTTAGTCCTTTGGGAGAATGTGTGGTGGTATATTACAGTTTTAATTTACATTTCTCTGATGATGAATTATGCTGATCACCTTTTTATACATTTACCAGCTTTGGAGATATTTTATTTTGCTTGTGTTTAAAAAATAGGGTTGTCTTTATTTTTCCTTATATAGTTTTGATACAAGATCTTGTCAGATTTATGAATTATGAATATCTACTCCCAGCCTATGTCTTACCTTTTCACTTTCTTTCTTTTTTTTTTAATTAATTAATTTATTTATGGCTGCATTGGGTCTTCGTTGCTGTGCATGGGCTTTCTCTGGTTGCGGCGAGTGGGGGCTGCTCTTCAAGGCAGTGTGTAGGTTTCTCATTCCAGTGGCTTCTCTTGTTGCTGAGCATGGGCTCTAGGCATGCAGGCTTCAGTAGTTGTGGCGCATGGGCTTAGTTGCTCCGCGGCATGTGCAATCTTCCCGGACCAGTGCTTGAACACGTGTCCCCAGAATTGGCAGGCGGATTCTTAACCACTGTGCCACCAGGGAAGTACGCCTTTTCACTTTCTTAATGATGTTTTTTGATTAGCAGATTTTTAATTTTGATAGTGTCTAATTTATTATTTTTCTCTTATGCCTAGTGTCTTAGTTTTCTGTTTAGGAAATCTTTGTATACCCCAAGTCTTAAAGCTATTCTCTTGTTTTCCTCAAGGAATTCTACAGCTTGTTTTCACATTAAAGTTTATGTCCCATCTAAAATAAATTTTTATGTATGGTGTAAGTTAGAGGGTAAAGGATCACTTTTTTCCATATGAATTTACCATTTCTCCAGTACCATTAATTGACAAAACATTCATTTTGTTTCTCATTACATAAAAATTTTTGAAATTGTCTGCATTCTTGTGCTCTATATTTCTGTTTACCTATCCTTGCATGAATACTATACCATCTTAATTAATGAATCTTTAAAATAATTTTATTCAAAAAATATGTATTAAGCACCTAGCATCTGTTATAAGAAACCAGTGTAAGCCACTTAGCCCCTATAGGAGCAGAACAAACGAGACCTGGGGGACAAGATCTATAACCTATGATCAGCATGAAGACACTCCTACCACCTGTATTCATTACACAAATATATATGAAGTGCCAAACCACGTTCCAGGTTTAAACTCAGTGAATATAGCAGTGAAAAATAAGGCAAGGACGCTGCCTTCTTGGGATAAGAGTGGCAGCATGCAACTACACATTCTATAAAGTAAATGAATAAATAACATTATTTCAGGTAATGATAAAGTTCTGTGCTCAAGCATGGTAGAGAGCAATTTTAGACAGGGTGATTCATGATGGATGTACAACGCTGCACCAGCCTGTGCACTGCTCAACTCCAGTGCCATTGCGCAGACCATGATGTGAATAATGTCCCCTTGAACTGTACTGTATAGCCCTGGCTGGTCAAGGAAGGGACTTTTTGATGAGATGACATTTGAGTGGAGTCCTGGATAACAGGAGGTATCATCCGTGTGACCCTCTTGAGTAGAAGTGTTCAGGCAAAAAGAACAAAAGACGCAGGAGGGAAGAGATATGGGAACATATGTATATGTATAACTGATTCACTTTGTTATAAAGCAGAAACTAACACACCATTGTAGAGCAATTATACCCCAATAAAGATGTTAAAAAAAAAAAAGAACAAAAAATTCCAAGACAGGTAGGAGTTTGGTGTGTTTGAGAACAGAAAGATGACCATGATAGGTGGGACACAGTAAAAGATGAAGACAGTGTTAGAAGAGAATACATGGTATGTAGGGGCCAGATCATGTGAGGCCTTGTTGATTACGGTAAGGTGTTTGAGTTTTATTCTAAGTGTCCTGAAAAGCTTTCAAAAGGCTTTAATTAGAAAAGTGATCTGATCTGATCCATGATTTGAAAACATTATTTTGGCTGTTCTGCAGAAGACTGGTAGAGAATCCTGCTTTGGCATATGGTAGATTATCAGACTAATCTTAAAGATAAGAACAACTAACAAAGGTGGATAAAATATATGTTTGAGGGCATAAGAATGCTAATAAAACAATCAACACTGAGTGGCCGAGGTATCAAAGACCAATGTAGCAAGGAGAGGTAAACCAAACCTTCATACTGATGGTCTCCTCTAGGTATTTTGCCAGTTCTCAAGTGGCAGCATAGAGATAAACAAGCATTGCTTAAGCTCTCAATGGTCTGACTGTGAAGGGAAAAAAAATCAATGGAGTTCAGGGCTTGTCAAGGTAGGGAGTTGCTGCTGAACACTTTTGGCTTAGAGGAGACACATAAAGAACTATGTACCACAGGAGTAAGAGTACACTGGATATAATCTGAGCCCTCACGGAGCCAAAATTCTAGCCTCAAATCAGCTTAATCCCTGATTGAATTAAAGTGGTCTGCCATTAATGTAACAGACTGCTAGAAGAAAAAGTAAATCCTTTCTGGGTGAATACACCATTACCAGAGCCTCAAATGTTTTCTTGATATTTTTACACACAGAGGCTGTCATTCAATCAAAACCATACAGGCGTTAAAAGATAAGAATGGACTGACATTCGAGAAAAACATAGATAATAAGAAAAACTCATGACTTAAGCTACAGCTGTGCTTAGAGGAAATTTTATAGCCTTAAGTGCAACTTATCAGACAAGAAGAAACTCTTAGCATGCATGATCTAAATATTCATCTCATGAAGATAGAAGGAAAACTATAACATTCAAAGAAATTAGAAAGAAGAAAATGATAAAATAAGAATTGAATGAAATAGAAGACAAATGAACATCAATAAAGCCAAAAGTTTTTTCCTTTAAGAAGACTAGTAAAATTTATAAAGCCCTAAGGGACAAAAAAGAATGTTTTTATGACCTTGGGGATAGGCAAATATTTCTTAGAGATGACAGAAAAAGAATTAACTTTAAAAGAAATTTTGATATATTCTATTAAGTTAAATTTTAATAGCTTGAGCTCATGAAAAGACAATATTAAGAAAGTGAAGATACATATATAGTCAAGAGTGATCTTATTTGTGCAAGGGATGATCATCCCTCACCCAACATCACTGAAGACCAACCCAGGAACACACAGATTCCCCATGTTAATCAGAGGCTAGAGAGAACACAGCCCTGAAGCATTACAGTTGTGTTTAAGCCAAAGAGAAGGGGCCAGCAAATAAGTCTGAGAAAGATTCATTACAGAAGGTATAGGACACCAAGGCTAGACCTTGTCTATTCTCACTCACTGGTCTCCTCCACTGAATGACCCAACTTGCTATCTGGCAATGACATGCGCAGTACTCCACACATACTTCTAATGCCATAACTTGCCCCATTCAGCACCCCAGGCTTGGATGTCCATGACCAATCAAGAAATAAGTTGAATTTGTGATGACTTATTTGAGCTTGATTTCTTTCTTTCTTTTTTTTTAAAAAACATCTTTATTGGAGTATAATTTTCTTTACAATGGTGTGTTAGTTTCTGCTGTATAACAAAGTGAATCAACTATACATATATCCCCATATCCCCTCCCTCTTGTGTCTCCCTCCTACCCTCCTTATCCCACCGCACCAGGTGGACACAAATGGGCTTGATTTCTGATTGTTCCCGCCCTGTCGACTTCTCCTTATTTACTCCAAATTTTATCATTGTACTGTGAACTTCTAGCATATCTCATTGCTTATGTAATCTAATCCTTCACTAAAAGTATTCCCAGACATTGAATATGAAATTAATAGGGCATGAGTATTTATTTTAGTGGCTTTATTTAAGACCTAAGATGCTGACACTGAATATCTATTAAGTACTGACTAAGCTGATACTAGCTTAGAAAGTTGATTTCTTTGAGAAAAAAATTGAATTAGCATTTTCTTTATTAATATCTAATATTAGGATAAGGAATGTGAGTTATGTACATATTCAAAATATTCTATTTTAATTTGTTTATTTTCCAAGAAGTATTTTCACAGCTCCTGTTTGTAAACATATAGTCAGGCGATTTTTAAAAATAATCCCTGTATGCATTCTAAAGCCTTTGAAGATCTATTTCAGTATAAGAATTTAGATAGTACAAGTTAGTTTTGGGCTCAAATTTGATTATGCCCATGATTTAAATGTGTTTCCAAATTTATAATAACACTTGAACTGTAATGACTCTATAGTGATGTATATTATAAGGTTTGTTTCAGAGGTGGCACTTAATCAGCATTACTGACATCTTTAACGATGACACAAATTTGTGTGCATTATTCGCCTCACTGCCCAGAACTCAGGGCTACCTGCCACCTAAAGATTAAGGCCGACTACTGAGTGAAATGATGAGTATTGTGGGCAACTTCTAAAATGGCCTCTAATTATCCCCACCTCTTGGTATTCATGCCCTTGTGTGATCCCCTCCCCTTATGTTTGGGCAGGGCTTTGTGAATTGTTTCTAATGAATAGAATATAACAGAAGTGATGGTATATCAGTTCTGGGATTCGGTTACAAAAAGCCTCTGACTCTCATCTTGGGAATTCTTTTGTGCACTCTTGCTGTCTCTTGGATTGCTCGCTCTGGGGGAAGCTAGGTAACACTTGTGAGGACACTCAAGCAGCCTGAGAGGTTCATGTGACAAGGAACTTGCCAACAGCCGATGAGGAACTGAGGCTTACCAACAACCCCATCAGTGATTTAGAGGTGAATCCTTCAGCTCCAGTCAAGTCCTGAAATGACTGTAACCCTGGTCAACAGCCTAACTATAACTTCATGACAGAACTTGAGCCAGAGACATCCAGTTAAGTCATACCAATATTTCTGCCAACAGAAACTATGAGATAACCTAATATCTATCTGATGCTGAATGTTTTTTAATCAAAATTCCCAACAAAGAAAAAAACTATAGGCCTAGATGTTTCAAATGTATCAAACACCTAAGAAAGAGTATTAATATTATACAAATTATTTCAGACAACAGGATGAGGCCACATTGTTCAACTGGTTTTAGGGTGCTAGTATGACACTGATAACAAAACTTGCCAGATACATGACAACAGAAGAAAAGTACAGAACAATATCTACCATGAACAATGAATACGGATGCAAAAATCCTTAACCAAACATTATCAAATAAAACCCATTAATATTAAAAAAAAAGCCATTGTGACTGAGTATGGTTATTCCCTAGGAATGCAAGTTGGCTTAACATTAAAATCTTAATAAATGTTATTAACCACATGAAACAATACAAAGGAGAATTATTTTGATGATCTTGTCAATAGATTCAGAAAAGGCATTAAACAAAATTCAGCACTATCCTCTCCTTGTTTTTATGATTTTATACTCTAGGTTTTCTTCATATCTGCTGATTATTTTTTCTTTATCTCTTTTATAGACTCCTCCCCTGTTATCTCTAAGCGTTGTTCACAGGTCTCCAGCCTAAGCCATCTTCTCTATTCCACTACCTCTTTAGGTAATATATTGTTTCCGTGGCTTTAATTTCCACTCATGTTTACAATTCTCACTCAACCCTCTCCTCTGTATTCCAAACTTATATATACAATTGCCTATTTGTATATTTTTTGGGAAATCTCACACTTAATATGTTCAAAGCTGAACTCATATCATACATGCTCCTACTTCCCTAGAAAATCAATTTCTCCTCTAGTCTCTTCCTTCACAATAAATGTCATTATAATCTACACAACTGCTTGAGTCAATGGCTCTGGTATCCTGTTTGATTCCTCCTTCTTACTCACTACTCTCTCCTTCCAATTTGTCAAGTACCATAATTTATACCTCCACAATATAGTTCATATTTTCTGTTTCATATTGTGTCTATTTTGAAAAGTTTTTTTTCCCAAGAAATTCTTCTAATTCAATAAAGTATCCAATTTATTGTCAAAGTTATAGTGATTTATGCTAGTCTCTCCATTACCTTTTTAGGTCTGTGACATTGGTAGTTAAGTTGTTAATACCAGGAATTAAAGAGGAGATATATGTTTTTCTCTCTCTTTTCTTTCTTTCTTGATATAACTAAACTAGGTTTTTAAAATATGTATTAATCCCTTCAAAGAATGGACATTAGGTTTTGCTAATTTTATGTATGTGTGTATCTGTTTTCTACTGATTGATTGGTTTTTAATTTGCACATCTTTTGAAGCTTTTCAATTTGGAAGGTTAAAAAAGCAAGTTTAAAATGACTGATATAAGCATTTAAAGTTATAAAATTCACTCAATGCAATTTTAGCTGCATCTAACAATTTTTATATATTGCTTTTATTATCTTTAAGTTGGAATATTTTTAATTTCTCCTAGTGTTTCTTTTTCTTTGACCCATAGGATATTTCAAAATTTATTGCTAATTTCTCCATAATTGACCTTTTCCATAATTTAATTTTTATTGATTTCTAATTTAATTTTACTTTTCTCAAAGAACATCCTCTGTAAGATTCAATAAATTTTAGCTAATTGAGAACTTTTTTATGGTCCAACATATAATCTATCCTGATGTACATTTTATGTGTACCTGAAAGTATGTGTATTGTTCAGTTATTCTATAACTATCAGTTGGTCTAAAAATGTCAGTTGGTCAAGATGGTTGATTATGTTGTTAAATACATTCTACATTCTTACTGTTCTATTATCCAGTTCTCCTATTAATTAGAGGGGGGTGGTACAATACCCCACTTTGATTTTGGATTTGTCTATACCCCCTTTTAGTTCTGTCAGTTTTGCTTCATGTATTTTGAAACTCTTCTTTTTATATGTGTGTTTCTGTGTGTGTTTATGTATATGATGTCTGCCTGTTGACATCATATATGTAATCATATATGTTTTTCTTTTATCATTATGAAATGCACTTTGTTAATATTCCTTGTGTTAAAGTCTGCTTTGCTGATATTTAGATAGTCACACCAACTTTCATATACTTACTTTTTGAATGGTATATTTTCCCAACCCATTTAGTCTACATGCTTGTGTCTTTACATTTACTACAAGTCAGATATTACTTTTTTTTGAAGATAAGCAATCTGCAGTCTGATAACTTCTGCCTTTTAACTGGAGTGCTTAGTTAATTTACAGTTAATATAATTGTTTACATGGTTGTGCTTGTCTACCTTTTTACAATATTTGCCTCTCTGCTTTCTCCCCTTCCATTCCTTATTTAAGATTAATTTACTAGTTGTATTATTGCATTTTAATTCCTTCTGACTATTTAGGTATACCTCTCTCTTCTCTTAAAATTGTACCTCTAGGGATTACACTAGGCAATTTTAACTTGTCACATTAACTTAGAATTAAAATTGTACTGCTTTTTTTTAAATGTAAGAATGTTGAAACATTGTAATTCTGTTCACTATCTCCTTTGTGTTATTGTTTTCATATATCTTATATCTGCATGTATTATAAATTTTGTTTTATTTTACTTGATTGTATGTACTTTACAAAAATTAAGAGAAAAATCAGTTTCTATTGCATTTACCCACATATTTAAAATTTCTAGTGCTCTTCATTCCCAACTGTAAACATGATTTTCCATGCAGCATAACTTTCTTCTAAAGAAATTTCTTTAGTACTCCTTGTAGTGCTGGGCTGCTGGTGAAGAATTTTCAGTTTTGTTTTGTTTTTTTCCTAAGAAAATTCTTATCTGTTTCGACTTATCTTTATATATTTTTGAAGTATATTTTACTGAAGGAATTCAGAGCTGACTTTTTTTTCTTTTTTCAGTACTTTAAAGATGTTTCCTGTGTTCTGGTCTTCATTAGTTCTGATGAGAGGACAGCAGCCATTCACATTACTGGTACTCTTTATATAATTATCATTTTTCTTTGTCTGATTTCAAGAGCTTCTATAATTAAATTTCAGCAATTTGACAATGATATGCTTAAGAATGATATCATATATATTTAACTACTTTAGAGTTTGCTGAACTCCTTGAATCTATAGATTTATATGCTTTCCCAAATTGGGAACTTTTCAGCCATTATTTTTTTTTAATATTTTTCTGTCCAATTTTCCCTTTCTCCTCTCTTTCTGAGACTACAATTATATGTATATTATATTTTTGTGACAGTATTCCACAGGTCCCTAAAGCTCTGTCACTTTTTTTTTCATTCTCTGTTTTTTAAGTACATCAGAGAAATATATAGACATTATTCAATTTTTAAATTCAGACATTATTTTGTCATGTTCAATCTGTTAATAAGTCCATGCCATAAATTTTTATTATAGATATTTTATACATTAATTATTTATTATAGCTATTTTATATTTTAGTCAGTTAATTTTTTTAGTTCTAGAAACTCTACTGAGATATCCTATTCATTTTGAACATATTTTTAGGCAATTTTGTGTGGACTTTGAATATATTTTGTAGTTCAGGGTCCAGTCGGGAGGTAGAAAACACACCAATAATTTGAATAGGAAAAATATAATAAAAAGAATTATTAACTAGTTCCAGGGAATTAACTACTGAGAGATAAAGAGAATTCTAAAGAATATATAAATAACCTACATAGGGAGCAGCCACTGCCGCTAAGGCTGAGGCACAAATAGGGAATAAGTCACTTTCATCTACAAAACCGAGATTCATACATCATTAGATTGAGTGTGTCTTTGGACCACTGAATGGCAGGAAAGTTCATGATGTATTTCAGGCAAGCAAGAAATTACCTGCTGGGATGCCGGCCCAGTGGAGAGACAAGTGGGAAGCTCCCTGCTGAGGTGCTGCTAAAACTCATGGGAAAGCCACCTTCTGGGTGTCACACATTCTACTGGCTGCCTCATGCAGCAGGAACCAGAATTTTAAAAAAGTTAAAAGCATACCATAACCAGGAAAAGAAGCCTCTTCCTCCTGCAGTGACCCATTCAGTACCTTTTCTTAACAAAGCTTTTCATTGTGCCAGCTGGCAAAAGAGAAATGTTTACAGACTCTAGCTCCAATATCACAAAGCAGGGCAAAGAAAGGTAGAATTGGGACTGAGAAACAATAAATAGATAACTTCTAGTTTGCATAGTTATAAGAGCCACTTTAAAATTCTTGTCTGCTAGTTTAAACATCTATGTCATCGGGTTGGTTTCTTTTGGCTCATTTTCCTCTTGACCAATGCATCACATTTTCCTGTTTCTTTGCATACCTACTAATTTTTAATATGTACTAGGCATTGTGGGTGATACAGACTCTAGATTCTGTTATCATCCTCTGGATGGTGTTTATTTTTGTTCTAACAGGCAGTTACATTACTGGCTGATTACATCAAGCTTGTGGAGGCTTTGTTTTATACTTTTGGGAGTGGGTCTCATGGTTTATGCTCAGACCTAGGGTGAACTCTTTAGATCTGGCACATAGTCTTTACTCCAATGTCATGAAACTTGTGGGGTTTCCATGAATAGCCTGAGTTTACCAAGCCCTCCAACATGGCCAGACTCAAATTCTAAACTCTGTTTCCACAGTGGAGGGCAGCAACTGACATTTCTTTCAACCTTTCCACTGTTGCTTTTTGTAGGGCACCTGAGCATCTCCCCTATGTTAGGGGATTTGAGGGGAATTTATACACAGATTTTGAGGCTCTTCCTTCTGTGGTTTGTTTCTTACCAGGATTCCCTCACTCAGTTCCCAGCCCCTCTGTCAGCCCTCAACTCTATCCTCGGGTATCTCTAGTCAGTAACAAAATAGCCTTCTGCTTATTTCCAGCTGCTTTGTGCCTTTCAGACTAGAGACTTCCCTCAGAGAAAAAGCCTTATTAAAGTACATCCCATCCAGTGAAGTTTTCCTGCTTTAAGAATTATATACTTTACAGGGTTTTTTTCCTGCTTTTTGATATTCTCAAATTCCCGAGATAAGCGCCTCTGCCACTACTGGAACAAGATGATTTCTAAGGTACATTCTTACTCTAAGGGCTTTGGATCCAACTTCAAGAAGTAAGTAGCTTGTAACACATATAGAAATGAATCTCTCTGTTTATTGAAAAAATTATAAATTGTTATTTTAGTACAATGTGTATTGTATTTCAGTACATACTGACTGCAGTTCTAGGAAGAATATTAATTATCCAGAAGTATAATAAAATGGAAAAATGTGATAAATGTACTCATATAATAATTTGCCTGGTTCCCTCTTTCAGAATCAGCAAGGAGTATTATGTCTTCATAATAAATAACTATTTAGTAAATTGAGCATACTTATAATATATGCATGTATATAAAAAGGAGATCAGCACAATATAAGAATTCATTTTTCTCTTGAACTTGCATAATCCTCCTCTTTGGAAACATACAACTGCTTTTTGCATGGGTGAATTGTTGTTCCACCACAATCCATTGAACATGGAAAGTCTCATGAGCAAAGCACTGGGTCACCTAGCACAGCTGGCAAAAGAGAAGTAACTGGGGAAGGAATTTTTATCTCAGTGACAAGCAGACATCTTCAGTGGCCTGTTACTTTCTTCTCACATTAGCTGGTCTGAAGTGTCTTTTTCCTGAAACTATAAACTGCACATGGCTCCATCTTGTTCAGATGGACTGCTAATAAATCTAGTCTTAGGTAGTACTTAATCTAGATGCCTCAAAATAAGTGTAAGAGCAGCTCCTCCCTGTGATGGTGAAGGTCATCAGCATTTATCTGCAGAAAGGAAATGCTTAGAAGCAGCCTGTCTGTATTCCTTTTTCTCTATTTTATGATGTACTTGTATTGCTTTTATTTTCTTATTGTAGGAAACATCTTACACAGTGCAAGAAAAAAGCCAGAAAACACATGAAGAGCAAATTTTTAAAGATGACCCTTAACCTCACCACCTAGAGGCTGTGATTATAAACATTTTGCTGTATAAACTTGTACGTACATTCAAACACACATACAGTTTTCTCTTTGTCTTAAAATCTTATAATTTATTCATTTTATAAATGAAAGTTTATAAACTGTGGCCAGCCTCTCCCTATTTCAACCACACCCTCAAACCCTAGCAACCTCCATTCTGTTCTGTTTCTATGAGTTTGACTTTTTTAAAAGATAAATTCCACATATACATGAAACCATACAGTATTTGTCTTTCTCTGTCTGCTCATTTCACTTAGCATAATGCCCTCCAGTTTCTTCCATGTTGTTAAAATGGGCAAGATTTCTTTCTTTTTAAGCCTGAATATTATTTCATTGTATATATACCACATTTTTTTAATCCATTCATCTGTTAACAGACAGATTGTTTCTATATCTTCTCTATTGTAAATAATTACTGGTATATATTTTATTTTCTTTTACATCTTTATTGGAGTATAATTACTTTACAATGGTGTGTTAGTTTCTGATTTATAACAAAGTGAATCAACTATACATATTATATCCCCATATCTCCTCCCTATTGTTTCTCCCTCCGAACCTCCCTAAACCACCCCTCTAAGTGGTCACAAATCACCGAGCTGATCTCCCTGGGCAATGTGGCTGCTTCCCACTAGCTATCTATTTTATATTTGGTAGTGTATATATGTCCATGCCACTCTCACTTCATCTCAGCTTCCCCTTCCCCTTCCCCATGTCCTCAAGTCCATTCTCTACGTCTGCATCTTTATTCCTGTCCAGCCCCTACGTTCTTCAGAACGATTTTTTTTTTTTTAGATTCCATATATATGTGTTAGCATACAGTATTTGTTTTTCTCTTTCTGACTTACTTCACTCTGTATGACAGACTCTAGATCCATCCACCTCACTACAAAAAACTCAATTTCATTTCTTTTTATGGCTGAGTAATATTCCATTGTATATATGTGCCACATCTTCTTTATCCATTCATCTGTTGATGGACACTTAGGTTGCTTCCATGTCCTGGCTATTGTAAATACTGCTGCAATGAACATTGTGGTACATGACTCTTTTTGAATTATGGTTTTCTCAGGATATATGCCCAGTAGTGGGATTGCTGGGTTGTATGGTAGTTCTATTGTAAATTTTTTAAGGAAACTCCATATTGTTCTCCAGAGTGGCTGTATCAATTTATATTCCCAACGGTGCAAGAGGGTTTCCTTTTCTCCACACCCTCTCCAGCATTTATTGTTTGTAGAATTTTTGATGATGACCATTCTGACTGGTGTGAGGTGACACCTTGTTGAGTTTTGAGTTGCATTTCTCTAATGATTAGTGATGTTGTGCATCCTTTCATGTGTTTGTTGGGAATCTGTGTATCTTCTTTGGAGAAATGTCAATTTAGGTCTTCTGCCCATTTTTGGATTGGGTTGTTTGTTTTTTTGATATTGAGCTGCTTGTATATTTTGGAGATTAATCCTTTGTCAGTTGTTTCACTTGCAGATATTTTCTCCCATTCTGAGGGTTGTCTTTTCATCTTGTTTATGGTTTCCTTTACTGTGCAAAAGCTTTGAAGTTTCATTAGGTCCATGTCATAGGGTGTTCTGCTTATGTTTTCCTCTAAGAGTTTTATAGTGTCTGGCCTTACATTTAGGTCTTTAATCCATTTTGAGTTTCTTTTTGTATATGATGTTAGGGAATGTTCTAACTTCATTCTTTTACATGTAGTTGTCTAATTTTCCCAGCCCCACTTATTGAAGAAGCTGTCTTTTCCCCATTGTATATTCTTGCCTCCTTTATCAAAAATAAGGTGACCATATGTGCATGGATTTATCTCTGGGCTTTCTATCCTGTTCCATTCATCTATATTTCTGTTTTTGTGCCAGTACCATACTGTCTTGATTACTACAGCTTTGTAGTATAGCCTGATGTCCAGGAGCCTGATTCCTCCAGCTCCATTTTCCATTCTCAAGATTTTTTTAGCTCTTCAGGATCTTTTGTGTTTCCATACAAATTATGAAATATTTTGTTCTAGCTCTGTGGAAAATGCCATTGGTAGTTTGATAGAGATGGCACTGAATCAGTAGATTGCTTTGGGTAGTATAGTCATTTTCACAATGTTGATTCTTCCAATCCAAGAACATGGTATATCTCTCCATCTATTTGTATCATCTTTAATTTCTTTCATCAGTGTCTTATAATTTTCTGCATACAGGTCTTTTGTCACCTTAGGTAGGTTTATTCCTAGATATTATATTCTTTTTCTTGCAATGATAAATGGGAGTATTTCCTTAATTTCTCTTTCAGATTTTTCATCCTTAGTGTATAGGAATGCAAGAGATTTCTGTGCATTAATTTTGTATCCTGCTACTTTAACAAATTCATTGATTAGCTCTAGTAGTTTTCTGGTAGCATCTTTAGGATTCTCTATGTATAGTATCATATCATCTGCAAAAAGTGACAGCTTTACTTCTTCTTTTCTGATTCGGATTCCTTTTATTTTTTTTTCTTCTCTGATTGCTGTGGCTAAAACTTCCAAAACTATGTTGAATAAGAGTGGTGAGAGTGGGCAACCTTGTCTTGTTACTAATCTTGGAGGAAATGGTTTCAGTTTTTAACCATTGAAAACGATGTTGGCTGTAGGTTTGTCATATATGGCCTTTATCATGTTGAGGAAAGTTCCTTCTATGCCTATTTGTGGAGGGTTTTTATCATAAATGGGTTTTGAATGTTCTCAAAAGCTTTTCTGCATCTATTGAGATAATCATATGGATTTTCTCCTTCAATTTGTTAATATGATTTATCACATTGATTGATTTGTGTACATTGAAGAATCCTTGCATTCCTGGGATAAACCTCACTTGATCATGGTGTATGATCCTTTTAATGTGCTGTTGGATTCTGTTTGTTAGCATTTTGTTGAGGAACTTTGCATCTATGTTCATCAGTGATATTGGCCTATAGATTTATTTCTTTGTGACATCTTTGTCTGTTTTGGTATCAAGGTGATGGTGGCCTCATAGAATGAGTTTGGGAGTGTTCCTCCCTCTGCTATATTTTGGAATAGTTTGAGAAGGTTACGTGTTAGCTCTTCTCTAAACGTTTGATAGAATTTGCCTGCGAAGCCATCTGGTCCTGGGTTTTTGTTTGTTGGAAGATTTTTAATCACAGTTTCAATTTCAGTGCTTCTGATTGGTCTGTTTATATTTTCTATTTCTTCCTGGTCCAATCTTGGAAGATTGTGCTTTTCTAAGAATTTGTGCATTTCTTCCAGGTTGTCCATTTTACTGGCATATAGTTGCTTGTGGTAATCTCTCCTGATCCTCTGTATTTCTGCCTTGTCAGTTGTTACTTCTCCTTTTTCATTTCTAAATCTATTAATTTGATGAGTCTAGCTAATTCTTTTTTCTTGATGAGTCTGGCTAATGGTTTATGAATTTTATTTATCTTCTCAAAGAACCAGCTTTTTGTTTTATTGAACTTTGCTATCGTTTCCTTCATTTCTTTTTCATTTATTTCTGATCTGATCTTTATTATTTCTTTCCTTCTGCTAACTTTTGGGGATCTTTTTGTTGTTCTTCTTTCTCTAATTGCTTTAGGTGTAAGGTTAGGTTGCTTTTCCAAGGTGTTTCTTGAGGTAGGATTATTTTGCTATAATCTTCTCTCTTAGAAATGCTTTTGCTGCATCCCATAGGTTTTGGGTTGTCATGTTGTCATTGTCGTTTGTTTCTAGGCATTTTTTGATTTCCTCTTTCATTTCTTCAGTGACCTCTTTGTTATTTAGTAGTGTATTGTTTAGCCTCCATGTGTTTGTATTTTTTACAGATTTTTTTCCTGTAATTGATATCTAGTCTCACAGCATTGTGATCGGAAAAGAGACTTGATACAATTTCAGTTTTCTTAAATTTACCAAGGCTTGATTTGTGACTCAAGGTGTGATCTATCCAGCAGAATGTTCCATGAGCACTTGTGAAGAAATTGTATTCTGTTGTTTTTTGATGGAATGTCCTATAAATATCAATTAACTCCATCTTGTTTAATGTATCACTTAAAGCTTGTGTTTCCTTATTTTTTCTCATTCTGGATGATCTCTCCATTGGTGAAAGTGGGGTGTTAAAGTCCCCAACTATGTTAGTAATACTGTTGATTTCCCCTTTTATGGATGTTAGCATTTGCCTTATGAATTGAGGTGTTCCTATGTGGGATGCATAAATATTTACAACTGTTATATCTTCTTGGATTGATCCCTTGATCATTATGTAGCGTACTTCTTTGTCTCTTGTAATAGTCTTTATTTTAAAGTCTTTTTTGTCTGATATGAGAATTGCTACTCCAGTTTTCTTTTGATTTCCATTTGCATGGAGTATCTTTTTCCATCCCCTCACTTTCAGTCTGTATGCGTCCCTAGGTCTGAAGTGGGTCTCTTGTAGACCACATATATACAGTCTTATTTTTGTATCCATTTAGCCAGTCTATGTCTTTTGGTGGGAGCATTTAATCCATTTACATTTAAGGTAGTTATCAATATGTATGTTCCTATTACCATTTTCTTAATTGTTTTGGGTTTGTTATTGGAAGTCTTTTCCTTTTCTTGTGTTTCCTTTCTAGAGAAGTTCCTTTAGCATTTGTTGTAAAGCTGGTTTGGTAGTGCTGTATTCTCTTAGCTTTTGCTTGCCTGTAAATCTTTTAATTTCTCTGTCTAATCTGAATGAGATCCTTGCTGGGTAGTGTAATGTTGATTGTAGGTTTTTCCCTTTCATCACTTTAAATATGTCCTGCCAGTCCCTTCTGGCTTGCAGAGTTTCTGCTGAAAGATCAGCTGTTGACCTTATGGGGATTCCCTTGTATGTTATTTGTTGCTTTTCCCTTGCTGCTTTTAATATTTTTTTCTTTGTGATTAATTGTTGATGGTTTGATTGAAATGTGTCTTGGCTTATTTCTCCTTGGATTTATCCTGTGTGGAACTCTCTGCTCTTCCTGGACTTGATTGACTATTTCCTTTCCCATATTTGGGAAGTTTTCAACTATAATCTCTTCAAAGTATTTCTCAGTCACTTTCTTTTTCTCTTCTTCTTCTGGGACCCCTTTAATTCGAATGTTGGTGCATTTAATGTTGTCCCAGAGGTCTCTGAGACTGTCCTCAGTTCATTCTTTTTTCTTTATTCTCCTCTACAGTAATTATTTCCACTATTTTATCTTCCAGGTCACTTATACATTCTTTTTTCTCAGTTATTCTGCTATTGATTCCTTCTAGAGAATTTTTAACTTCATTTATTGTGTTGTTTATCATAGTTTGTTTGCTCTTTAGTTCTTCTAGGTCCTTGTTAAATGTTTTTTTTATATTTTCTCCATTCTATTTCCAAGATTTTGGATCATCTTTACTTTCATTACTCTGAATTCTTTTTCAGGTAGACTGCCTATTTCCTCCTCATTTGTTTGGTCTGGTGGGTTTTTACCTTGCTTCTTCATCTGCTGTCTGTTTCTCTTTCTTCTCATTTTGCTTAACATACTGTGTTTGTGGTCTCCTTTTTGCAGGCTGCATGTTTGTAGTTCTCGTTGTTTTTGGTGTCTGCCCCCAGTGGCTAAGTTTGATTCAGTGGGTTGTGTAGGCTTCCTGGTAGAGGGGACTGGTGCCTGTGTTGTGTTGGATTAGGCTGGATCTAGTCTTTCTGGTGGGCAGAACTGCGTCCAGTGGTGTGTTTTGGGGTGTCTGTGACCTTATTAAGATTATAGGCAGCCTCTCTGCTAATGGGTGGGGTTGTGTTCCTGTCTTGTTAGCTGTTTGGCATGGGGTGTCCAGCACTGTAGCTTGCTGGTCGTTGAGTGGGGCTGGGTCTTAGCATTGAGATGGAGATCTCTGGGAGAGCTTTTGCCTTTCTATATTACATGGAGCCAGGAGGTCTCTGGTGGACCAATGTCCCTAACTCAGCTCTCTCACCTCAGAGGCACAGGTCTGACACCCGGCCTGAGCACCAAGATCCTGTCAGCCAGATGGCTCAGAAGAAAAGGGAGAAAGAAAAAGAAAGAAAGAAAGAAAGAAAGAAAGAAAGAAAGAAAGAAAGAAAAAAGAAAGTTATTAAAGTAAGAAAAAATTATTAAAAATTAAAAAGTTATTAAAAAAAAAAGGAAAATAAAGGGCTTCCCTGGTGGCGCAGTGGTTGAGAGTCCGCCTGCTGATGCAGAGGACACGGGTTCGTGCCCTGATCTGGGAAGATGCCACATGCTGCGGAGTGGCTGGGTCCGTGAGCCATGGCCGCTGAGCCTGCACGTCCAGAACCTGTGCTCCACAACAGCAGAGGCCACAAAAGTGAGAGGTCTGTGTACTGCAAAAAAAAAAAAAAAAAAAAAAAAGGAAAAAAATAAGACAGAAAGAAAGAAGAGAGCAACAAAACCAAAAAACAAATCCACCAATGATAACAAGCACTAAAAACTATACTATAAAAAAAAAAGACAGACAGAATCCTAGGACAAATGGTAAAAGCAAAGCTATACAGGCAAAATCACCCAAAGAAGCACACACTCACAAAAAGAGCAAAAGGAAAAAAATATATATATATTTTGGGAAGTCTGAGGTCTTCTGCCAGTGTTCAGTAGGTGTTCTGTAGGAGTTGTTCCTCATGTAGATGTATTTCTGATTTATTTGTGGGGAGGAAGGTGATCTCCCCATCTTACTCCTCTGTCATCTTGAAGGTCTCTCCCAACATACATTTTAATTTTTCAGAGGTCTTTCTTAACTATTTAAACCTAAGTCACTCACTAATACAATAGCTTATTTTAATTCCCTGCAATGCATTTATCATTACGTGATGTTTTCCTGTCTGTCCATTCATTTCCCTGTTCATTGTTTCTGTCTTTCTCTAGATCATAAATGACTTGAGATTAAGACATTCTTTCATTCAGCCTTGTCTCCCAAACCCCAAGAACAGTGTCCTATACAAGGCAAGGTTTCATAAATATTTGTAGTGTGAATTAAAACTGAGACTGTGATGTCCTAACTGTTTTGAGTGGAGAGGGTGAGATTTTTTGCCACTATACTTGCAATTTCATACTAGAAACCTATGGGTCAATGTGGGTCAGACATTGGGGCAGGGAGATGAACTTGGAGAGTGGGATAAACTAAGGCAATCATATAACAGAGTGAAATTCGACGGGCGTAAAACATTTGTAGGATCTCCAGTAACAGTGGTAGAAGAGTAAGAAGAAAGGAGATTTGAGGCGACAATGGGAAATGAAAA
Organism: Stenella coeruleoalba; assembly: GCF_951394435.1. Lineage (NCBI taxonomy): Eukaryota > Metazoa > Chordata > Mammalia > Artiodactyla > Delphinidae > Stenella > Stenella coeruleoalba. Next base: position 76,965,869 of record NC_137154.1, read on the forward strand.
GGTTGGGCAGCAGACCCAGGCAGCTCAACAGAATTCTGATTTCCCTTCCCTTTGTCCTGACAATCACAACCTCAGCAGCCATATTCCTGGGGACTCAAAGCGCTAAACACTACCACCTCCAATACTTCACCACTCATTGAGATTCCCACCCAAATTATTTGGGGAATTGACAAAGTTAGGTCCCAAGACCATTGACTGAGACCTAAATGGTTTTAGACTTGTACTGGAATATTCTTGGAGAAGAAAAAAGCATAACCTGAGTTTGTGAGGGAAGCTGGCATTAGTAAGATCAAAGAATCTTCTCCTAAAATGTAGTACTCATTAAACCCATTTCAAATATTTACCAAGTACCTACCGCACACCTAGGCTAGTACTGCCAGCTGTTCAACCTCTGGCATGGCATGGATTATTGCTGTAGGAGTGGCAGGCTGAGGCTGCAGGTAGATAAACTGTGAACTATACCCAGACAATGAGACATGGCAGACACTCGGGTGAGTCCCAGCTGTAACTGACAGAATAGCATGGTAACCAAGAGCATGGGAATGGAGAACATGACTCACCCAAACAAGGACCTGGCACAAAAGGAAGTGATCTGTGTCCTGAAATGAAGCCAGTGCACAGTGATGCAGATTCCAGAGCAGACAATAAATCACACAGTAGAAAGGAGGCAGGCACTAGGCCAGGATTCCAACTCAAGAGCTTTGGGATCCAAGGGTTGAAGATGAAGGATGGAATTAGTCAAAACAAAGCACAGCCCAAGCACTATTGATTGATTCACTGCACATGTTACCAATGCAGGAACTCTGGCAAGGATGGGAGAGTCAATGTATGGAACATTCCATGGTGAAGACACCTGGACTAGCACAGGAAGAGATCAACATAGTTTCTCTGTCTAGTGGCGGCTGAATGCAGACCCAGGTGCATGGTTTCCATAACAGGTTAGTACTGGACAGTGAGGTTCAACATTTTGTCAGGGCAAGCTTATAAGGAGCTTTCAATGCCAGCATGGCAGAAATAGCAAGTTACTACCTGATAACTATGCTTATTTTATTCTTTAGTAAAAGAACCCTGATTTAATTGGGGCAACAGTAGCTTCATTTAAAGACTACATTTTTCAACCTCCCTTTCGGCTTTGTGTAACTAAGCTATATGTAACCCTCAGCTATATGTAAGGTTTGTCCAAATTGATGGACTATTTTGTGGACTATACAGGAAGGCTATGGGAATTGTTTCAGCTGGTTGAACATTTTTTCCATCTACTTTTACTCCTTTATGCTGGTGATGACTATAAGTATCAATAACCATACTGAACCATGAGGTGACCTTAAGACTAGAAGCTGTGACTGAAAGATATATTAAAAATTGCACAGGACAAAGAGAGAGTATAGGCCCGAGATGAACAGGAGGGACTGCCATATCAGTCATGACATGCCTTCTTCTGGATTTATCTTCCTCTTTTTACACATGAGAGAAAAATAAAGTTCTATTTTGCTTTAGTAACTATTAACTTAGCTTTCCCACTATCTGCAGCTTTCCCTAATCTCAGTCAATATAGGCAGGTTAAAGAGTAGTGTGAGCAGACTCTACAGTGGTCCTTATAATCCCCACCTCCTCATGCTCATGGCCTTGTGCAATTGTCTTCCATTGAGTGTGGGAAAAGCCTTCCACTTGCTTCTACCTAGTAGAAAATGGCAAAGGTGAAGGGATGTCACTCCTATGTTTGTATTACATTTATAAGACTGTGCCTTGTTAGTAGATTCACTCCAGAGTCTGTTTCCTAACTAACTTTGAAGAAGTGGCCATATTGGAAGGCCCACCTGGCAAGGAGCTGAGAGTGGTCTCTAGGTTCTGGAAGTGATCTCCATCCAACAGCCAGCAACTAGCCAGGGTCCTCAGTCCTACAACCAAAAGGAAATGAAATCTTTTGACAACATGAGTAAGCTTGGAAGTGAATTTATCCCCTGTCAGCCTCCAGATGTGAACATAGCCCAGCTAACACTTTGGTTGAAGTTTTTTGAGATACTAAGCAGAGAACTCAGTTAAGTTGTCCCAAAACTTTGTACCCACAGATGTTATAAGATAATAAATGTGTGTTGTTTGAAGCCTCTGCATTTGTGGTAATTTTTTATGCAACAATAGGTTGCTAACACAAGGAATCTAGCCTTAATCTGTAGTTCTCAAAGTTCTGCATGACTGTAGTTCATCTTAGCCTACAAATTTATCATTCCATTATCCTGTAGAATGTGTATATTTGGAGTTCACAGTGACTTTGGTTATACCTATGATGTGAAAAATAAAAGAAGGTAAAAGCATGATCTTTACCTCCAAGAAGCCTATGAAATGCTTTTGCATGCTTACTAATGACTCCAGTTGCACCTTCACCAAATACAAGCAGGATAGTAATTAGGGCCCATTCAGGCTCCCTGAGAACAACAGCTGAGTGAGATCCTCTTTTTATTTGCACAATGTACCACACAAATGAATTACTGGACAAAATGTGGGGACTTTGAATTAATGCACTATTTGTATTTAAAAAGAAAAAAGTAGAAAAGAAAACATCACAGAATCACATCTCCCCAAAGATATGATGAACATTAAGTAAACACTGAGATTCTCAGACAAAAAGGTGCCACAGAACTGCAAAACATTGTTATTAATTAACATAGTTGTAAAATTTCAGCTTCCAAAGAGAGAAAAATCTTGGAAGCAATTATGAAAGTCATTGGATAACATTTAGATTAAATAAACATGTCTCTTAAGAAAAATTAAACATTAAATATATCCTTTGATTCTCCAAATATGAGTAATCCAATTTGCTAGCCCTCACCTATCACTTAGTGGTATTGAAAAAATTGCAGATGACTTAATAAACATAGATAGCACCTAACAATGTCACCCCAATCAAATGCATTATATAATATGAACATAGTTGCTTTTTATGTCATAATAACTAGATAACATAAATGTCATAGAAAAAGTCAGAGGCAATGGGGATGCACTCACTTCCTTTTGAGTTAATAAACAGTGAGTAAATTCTAGATAATAAAGCAGCTTGTGAGTCAATGTTTTCCCACAAGTTATATTTGGGGGGGCATGAATGATAACAATGAGCATTATGTCTCTAATTTTTTAAGAAGTACAAGTTCTAAGTATATCAATTACCCCCACTATGTCCCAGACGAAGACAAAATATGTGAACTAGTTGTCATTTTAATATTTACAACTAAAATAAACTTTTTGACATGAAACTTAATTATCTGAATTTAAAATATTTTTTTCAACTAGAAATTGTGTCAACTACAAGCTTGTCTCAAACACATTGTAACGTGGCAGTCTTTGCCTCTTCCTCCATCTTTCCACCCTACCAAAAGCAACAAATAACTAGAAAAACTGGTATGTTAATCCTTAAATATTCTGTATGTGATTCTTTGGAAATAAACTATTTGAAAGGAAAAATACTTTGGTCAGCAATTGTAACTCTTAATTCTGACCTCTAAGCCTTGTGGTTAGTAGGAAATTGCTCCATATTTTGGAACTGGGTTAACCATCAATCTTAGTTGTAAGTGATGGTATAAATTGTTAATGTTTTGTGTCTTTGAAGTACATTATGTAGTGAGGAGTGGAGGGGGAATAGCTTGGCAGACTGAATCAGATATTGTTTGCCTCGTACCAACATTCCAATGGGATACAAGATTTAATATTACAAAAATTAAACCTCCACATGCTTCTGAATTTCTAACAAATTAGAATCCCATATATTTTGTGAGAGATTACTTCTATTTCCTGAGCTTAAGTATGTGATCACTTTTGAGTATGATTTTTTTATATTAAATAATTGTCTATATTAATGATAATAGTTAATTGTTAAGTCTTAATTGATAAAGGGTTTTTTTAAAAGAAGATCTTACTGACTCTTCCAGGAGAAGTAGAATGGCTCAGGAGTTCTAAAGTGGAAAAAACAAAAACAGAAGTAAAAACACCTCAGAAAAGAACCCAGGAATGTAGTTTAAAAAATGTGTCCTTATGGGTTTCCCTGGTGGTGCAGTGGTTGAGAGTCCACCTGACAATGCAGGGGACACAGGTTCGTGCCCCGGTCTGGGAAGATCCCACATGCCACGGAGCGGCTAGGCCCGTGAGCCATGGCCGCTGAGCCTGCGCGTCCAGAGCCTGTGCTCTGCAACAGGAGAGGTGCCGACAGAGGCCTGCGTACTGCAAAAAAAAAATAATGTGTCCTTATGAGAGAGAGAGAAAGTTTAGCTAAGTAGAAGCCAGGGACCAAAAGAGATATTCAGATTGCTTGCCTATTACACAGATTATCGTGAAAGTTTTGCTGAAAATACAGATAACTTTGATGTGTGTATTACTTGGTAATTTATAAAGGGTTTCACATGCATTATCTTCAATTTAACCTTATTATGAGCCTGTAAAGCTGATATTAATCATTGTCATCAGAGAGGTATTTGTGCTCACTTATAAGTGGCTCCAAAAGGACTTAAATCCAAGTGTTCTTTTTTAAAAATGGTTGCATTTTATTGTATATAAATGGTATCTTAGTAGAATTGATTTTAAAATGCAAGATCCATGGAGTATTTTTAATGTCATCTTTTTTATTGTTCCTCTAACATTGCATTTATTTATTTATTCATATGTCTGGTAGATCTTTTCTCCACAAGACTTCTTCCCTGGGTCAAGAGACTATGTTATTTACCTTTTCATCTCCCATAACATCTAATGCAAAAAACATGGTAATTATGGATACTGCATACTACTGCTTTTAGCAGTGGGCCTAAGAGCCCAGAAAAAATATATATCTCTCTGTGTGTGTATGTGCACATGCTTGTATACACATAATAAAGTCATTGTGAAAGCAAAATATAGTGTAAACAAAATTCAACAAAGCCACCCCTGCATTACTACCAACCTCTTTAGTATGTCGATACTCATGATCATTTGGAAACATGCACCCCTATGTTCATAGCAGCACTATTCACAATATCCAAGACATGGAAATAACCTAAATGTCTATCAACAGATGAATGGATAAAGAAGATGTGGTACATATATATTGTACCATGGAATACTACTCAGCTATAAAAAAGAATGAAATACTGCCGTTTGCAGCAACATGGATACAACTAGAGATTATCATATTAAGGGAAGTAAGTCAGAAAGAGAAAGACAAATACCATATGATATCACTTATATGTGGAATCTAAAAAATGACACAAATGAACCTATCTATGAAACAGAAACAGACTCACAGACATATGGTTGCCAACAAGGAGGGGGTTGGGGGAGGGATGGAGTGGGAGATTGGGGTTAGCAGATGTAAACTATTATATATAGAAAGGATAAACAACAAGGTCCTATTGTGTAGCACAGGGAACTATATTCAATATCCTGTGATAAACCATAATGGAAAAGAATATTAAAAAAAGAATGTATATATAGATATAACTGAATCACTTTACTATACATCAGAAATTAACACAACATTGTAAATCAACTATACTTGAGTAAAAATTTTAAAAAATTAAAAATTTAAAAAAAGAAAATTCAGGGTTTCACAGTTTGGAAGAAAATATATTATAGACTAAACATGTAAGTAATAATCCAATTGTTCTTGAGCAGTGCTTTTCCAAGCTTAATTGAAGATTTGTTAAGATGCAGATTCTAATTTGGTAAGTATAGGTTGGGTTCTGAGAGTCTGCATTTCTAACAAGCTCCTGGTAGCACTGGCATTGCTGATCCATGTGGATCATTCTTTCATTAACAAAGTTTTAGGCTAGATAGTGTGCTCCTTCCGTTACATTACACTCTTCTCACTCATCTTCCATAGCCACTGACAAGAGTACCAAATATTTTATGACTTAAATTATGTCATATTTTGTGTTTTCTCATATAAATATATTACTCTTCAATAAAACATCTGGCAAAGTTGTGTTGAATAAATAGACAAACTACATTGTAAGAATCTGAAGGGCATAGTCCGTGTCTTAAGAGACTTTGATTTCCCAAACAGCTAGGAACATAGAATATATTGAATCTGAAAATTGAAAGAAAAAATTTTAATACAATAAAATAAAAATTGAGTCAATTGTTTTGGCTATCCAGAGAATACAACTGGTACCTGCCCTGCACCACAGTGGAAAAGTAAAATGGAATTCAGGGAAATAGGAAGAGAGTCATGGACTGAGAAGAAGCTGGGGTTTGAAGCAGAGTCAAAAAGAACCTCTAAGTCAAACTCAAGATTCAAGGAGAACATGAAGCTGAAACTCTCTACCTCTCATTACCCACCTGCTCTAGTTTGTCACCTTTATCAGTCCTGACAGCTGTGGTGAAGCAGTGAAACAGGATGTTAACATTAACGTTTTCACCAAGACACAACAGCACAAAAGAAGCTGCATGCCCATGTGAGGTGCCAGAGAATAACACACAGTTTTCTGACGCCAGAACTCTTCACCCAGGGTTACTGACACTACCTCAAGGTTCCAGAAGAGTATTGGGCCTGCCTGAGACAAAGATTTCATCCAGGCACAAGGACAAAATTTACCCGCTGTTTATTCAGCAGATTAAATTGTTTAAGATGCAAGATACACTTTATGTAGTCTGGTAGTTTGGGTTGAATTTAAGAGAGCTGTCTTGAAAGCGTGTTGAACTAATCACAATGAGAACAAACAAGAGATGAAGGATGGAACTGTGAGGTCATGGTCACAGGTACAGGAAGAGGCTTCATGTCTTAGTGAAATCAGGTAACCAGGTCACACTGTCATCATGTCACACCACAGGGTGTGGAGAACAGAAGCCCATAGCTCTTACCTCTTGGTCCACTGAACTAATGCTAAACAGAAGTTTGATTTTTAAAAATGTTCTGTTAGCTAATAATTTTTAAATTTATGATCCAGTATTTCTACCTAGAGTGGAAACCTTACCGGGTTAAAATGAATGTACTCTTCAGCTTATAAGATAAATTAGCCTTAGAAAGATAGGTTGCCTAAAATGGAAAAATGCTAAAAATGTTTACATTGTATGCTTGTGTAATGTATTAGGTGCATTGTACAGAATGATGTTTTCTTTCTCTTAGGACAGAAAAAGAAACATCTTGAAAGCAAAGCAATGATAAATAATTTTGGACAAGACAATGTTGAAAAAATAAATAACTAAGTTAATTATTTCAGATGTTTTTGGACAAACGCAACTATTCCTTTCAGTGGTTCCAAGTTACACCTGAAATATGTGTCTGTTTATCAACTTGGATCTAGAATTAAATCCAAGTTGATAAATTTCCTTTTAAGCTTCTATTTTCATAAAAATATATGAAAAATGTAAATGTTCAAAGTATTGCTTTCCTACAGTGGACATTTCCCATACATTTACGGTATCAGCAAGATGATTAAATATTACTTGACTAAATTTTCTCATTTTAAGAGGAAGTATGGCCATTCAAGTCACTAGTTTCTTTATCACTATGAAGTACAATAACTATTCCGCACATTGTAACTTATTATGAAGAGAATATACCACTTTGGAGGAAAAGAACATTTTGCTTAAGTTTCTTAGCCTGACAGCAATGCTGACCATATCCAAAACATATTTCAAGAAAATATATTGATGAAAATTCAAGAAAAAATAATACAAAATTAGACTTAAGTAGATTTAAATTATCAATATTTTTATGGGGAAAAGAAATCTGAAAAAGAATGGCTATATGTATATGTATAACTGATTCACTTTGCTGTATACCTGAAACTAATACAACATTGTAAATCAACTATACTTCAATAAAATATTTTTAAAAATAGATTCATAAAAGGTATTTGATATAGTCCAATACCTTATCATGATAAAAAAAAACTCTTAGCAGCTAGGAATAGAAGGAAACTTCCTCAATTTGATAAAAGATACCAACAAAACCCCTAGCAAACATCCCATTTAATGGTTAACTATTGAAAGCTGCCCTTTGAGATGAATGAGATAAGAATGTCACTATCACCACCACTATTCATCATTTTTCTGGGGATCTTGGCCAGTGCATTGGGGTTAAATAAATAGGAAAAGTATTGGAATAGAAGGAAAAAATTGTCATTGTTTGTGTATGATATAATTTAGGAAAATTAGTAAAATTAATTGGTAATTTCAGCAATGTTTGTGTACACAATATTAAAATAAACATCAAATTTATTTCTAAATATAAGCAAAATTTGGAAAATAAAAACTGTATACTTATAACTTTTAAATTGCTTTAAAATACATCAAATACCCAGAATAAATTTAACACGAGATATGCAAACTCTCTACAAACAAAACTACTAGACATGAGAGAAATTAGAGAAGACTTAATAAATGGAAAGAAGTACCATATCCAAGGTTTGTAAGATTCAGTATTGTAACAATATGAAATATACCTTCCTTGATCTATACATTTTAAAAAAATATTTTTATTAAAGAACTGTAGGGAAAATTAACTAAGAATCACACCTTTTCTAAGTTCTAATTATTTGAAAGAGCAATATTAGTTTAAAGAGATTTCACTGTATGCAGCATTCTATGAAGAAGATGAGATGGTTGAAGACAACTCTTGTGGATAGCTTTATTTGAAATCATCTCCTTATATAAGAAAGAGAATAAAGTAGGAGATTTTATTTGATTTTTTCTTAAAGAAAGTTATCCGTTTGATAAAATTTTCAAGGTATTTTAATTAAAATGGGTACTTCTGAATTTCTTTATGCAATTATTCTGCTAAATACTATCAGGAATTCATTTTAAAAAGTATTTGACATGTCACTGATAGCAAGATAAATATCCAGAAGGGAAATAAGATTACCACAGTAAACTACAAGCAAAATGATGAAATCTATAAAGTAGATTCAATAATTAATATGGAAAACAAGAAAGGAGAGATACTAGTGGGGGCTGGTTTAATCAAAAATAGCTTCCTTATAGATTAGTACCCAAATCACTAAATTTTTCTACCTCTGATCTGTTCTTTTTATAGATATGAATAATATATTAAGCCTACTTTAAGTTAATTTTATCTTTCAGAACTAAAGCTGTTCTACCTTAATCAAAGATCATCAAACAGCAGAGAGGTAATCTTTTATAAAGTCTCTACTTAGCTAATCATCTGATAAATATGCCGTACTGCTTTAGAGATCTTAAACTTATGAAACTACAGATGCCTCTACAGCTGTTACTTTTCTAATTTATTAACTCAAGCTTCAATATGACAAAGGAAATTCTGTACTTAGCCAACTATTTTAACTTAGTGAATTCTCTTACTTTTGACTTGCTGCTGGGAAAAGCAATAAAAGAAGAGTCTATGGAAAAAACTTACATCCTCTTGGGTACCACACTTGACATAGGGCATCTTCAGTCGGCTGACTCAACTCCCACCTGTACCTTAATTGATATTCTTACATTATATTACCTTCTTTCCTTCCTTTTTTCTTCCTTCATTTCCCTCTCTTCTTCTTTCCTTCCTTCCTTTCTTCACTCTTTCCTTTCTTCTTTTCTCTCCTTCCTCCCTTCACTCTTCTTTTCACTCCTTCCCTACCTTACTTTCTTTCTTTCTTCCTTCCTTCCTTTCACTCAAGTCAAATACTAGCACTTTCAGAAACCTGGCCTTTGGAATTGGAGAAGCAGTAAAAATCTTGGAAAAAGCACTAGATTTGAAAATTGCAAGTAGATGTGGTTGAAATTCTATTATTTACTAGCTGTGTGACTCTGGCCTGGTCCTTTGTTTCCTCATCTATAAATTATAATGAATTAGTTTTTATAAGCTTGATATAAATATCAAATGATAAATCATACCTGAAAACATTCATGAAACTTCAAAATCTTATATAAGTTAAGAAATTATTATAAATTGTATATTCCCCCAAAGCAGATATTAATTGGCCCTAGATGACTATGATTTTTTTTAGGGTGCCACATTTGCCTAGTAAAATATCTGGAGTTGTCACTCAAAGTTTATTTTTAAGTGAAAGTTGGAGAAGAAAATACCTCTTTAGAATCATAACTAAACTTAAAATTTTTAGCAATGTTGTGTAAGAAGGGCAGCCTATTCATTTACTCACATATTAGGAATGGTTTGTTATCAATTAAGAATAAATATGGAAACAGGTAAGTGTAGATGGAAGGGTGGTAAGGATGGAAAATATAAGAGAAAGAAAGTAAACCAAGGAGAGAAGTCTGAGCACCATGAAGAGACTTAAGATTAAGAAAAGCTAGGAAGGAAAGGAAGGATCCCAAAGTCTCAGGCTTTGATTACATTCTACCTCCCACAATATGTGGGCATTTCTTGTCCATTTATCTGTCTCTCTAATTAAAATGTAAGCAGCTTGCTTGCAAAAATTATATTTTCTAACCTTGTGTTACTGTATATAATTGGTAAGGAACAATAGAGTAGATCAATGAAAAGTCTGATTCAATTTTCTTGAGACCAGGTCCAGATCAAGGTGGCACAGTAAGAAGATCCTGAGCTCATTTCTTCCCGTGGACACATCAAAACTACAACTACATATAGATCAAATATCTCTGAGAATGACTTGAAGATTAGCAGAACAGATTTTATACAACTAAAGATATAAAGAGAAGGCCAGATCAAGAGATGTAAGAGGGGCAAAGATGTGGTCTAGTCAGAACCCACACCCTTGATGCAGCAACTCACAAGTGGGAATGATTTCACAACCATGGAGGTCCCCCCAGAGGAGTTAATGGTTCAAGTCCCACATTGGGTTCCCAAGACAAGGGAATTTATACTAGGAAAATGAACTCCTGTAATGTCTGGCTCTGAAAATCAGCAGACTTACATCCAGGAGACCCAGAAGGCTGTGGGAAACCAAGATTCCCACTCTTGAAGGGAGTGAGTCTGTACAAACTCACTCACTCTGAGTCCCAGAAAAGAGGCAGCAGCTTGAAAAGCACCTGGGCCATTCAAAAAGAAGATTCATTGACTAATATTAGGGCATGAGCCAGAGGGACAGGGATCTGTTGGAATTTTTCTCCAGGGTAGGAAATGCTGGTGGGCACCAATTTTCTTAAATTTTCCTTCCACCTAGCTGGCCCAGTGCAGATACTATTTCTGTCACTCTCAATCAACCTACCTAACACCATGTGACCTGCCCAGCCAGCTCTTCCAAAATAGTTTCCACCCCACCCTACCCAGCAGGCAAATCCAGCTGACACTGGCACCGCTCTGGAGCTCCTAGGGGTCCAACTCGGCCTCACATGGCAAGTGGTGTTTGCCAGCACTACTCACCTCCAAAGTGGTTCCCACTCCAAGGGGCCAGCCCCACACACCAGCACACCCACAGCAACCATGGCTGACCTCATACACAGCTGGACCAGGAACCAGCCCCACCCAGCAGAGTGTTCATAGCAGTTGCAATTGGGCCTTGCAGCCAGCCAGCCTGGGAGCCAATGTTTCCCAAAAGCACACTCACAGCAATTGCAACACAACTACAATAGGAGTGTGCATGCAGCCCACACTGGGGATACCCCTGGAGCACCTGACGCTGGTGAACAGGGTGGGAATTTTGCCTCTGGGCTTCACAGACACCTTCTACCTGAGGCCACTCTTTTAAAACTGGGAGACATAGCTGATATACTCATTACATAGAAACAAACACAGTTACACAATATTAGGAGACAAAGGGATACCTTCCAAATGAAAGAAAAGGACAAACATCCTAAAAAGAACTAAATGTAACAAATATAAGCAAGTTATTAGAAAAAAATTCAAATTAATAGTCTTAAATATGCTCGCCAAACTCAGAAGAATGGATGAACCCAGTAAGAACTTCAACAAAGAGAGAGAAAATATAAAAAGTCAATCATAAATGAAAATACAATAACTGAAATAAAAAAATACACCAGAGAGGAGGCAGATTAACAGTTCAGCTATCTAGAAGAGAGAGTAGTGAAAACCGCACAATCAGAACAGCAAAAGAGAAAAACAGTCAAGAAAATCATGAAAGTTTCAGTGCCCTCTGGAACATCAAGCATACTAACATTTGAATTATAGGGGCATCCCAGAAGAAGAGAGAGAGAAGAGACAGAGAATCTATTTGAAGAAATAATGACTAAAAATTCTCCAGTCTGCCAAGGGAAACAGATATTCAAGTACAGGAAGCACAGAGAGTCCCAAACAAGATGAAAACAAAGAGACACACAACAAGACACATTGTAATTAATATGTCAAAAGTTAAAGAGACAGACTTCAAAGCAGCAAGAAAAAAAATTTAGTTACATATGAAGAAACCCCTATAAGACTATCAGCTGATGTTTCAATAGAAACTTTATAGGCCATAAGGAATTGCACAATACTTTCAAAGTGCTGAATGAAAAAAAAATTACAAACAATAATACTCTGTCTGGCAAGGCTATCATTCAGAATTGAAAGAGAGATAAAAAGCAAAAGTTGAAAGAAATTTGGCACCTTACAAGGCATGTTAAAGAGATTTCTTTAAACAGAGGTTTTTTAAAACAAGAAAATTATGAAAGAAAAAAATCTCACTGGTTAAGGCAAACATATAGTAAAGATCAACTACCTATAAAGCTAGTATGAAGGTCAAAAGACAAAAGTAGTAAAATTATGTATATGTAAAATAATTAAGTGATACAAAAAGTAAAAAGACATAAAATATGATGTCAAAACATAAAACATGGTGCAGGGAAATAAAAATGTAGTGTTTTTAGAATGCATTTGAATGTAAGTGAACTTTAACTTAAAATAGACTGCTATATAAATAAGTTTTTATATATTAACCCATGGTAACCACAACACATTAGATCAGATAAGTTTAATAGATATATATAGAACATTCAATCCAAAAGCAGCAGAATACACATTATTTTCAAGTGCACATGAAACATTCTCCAGGATAAATCACATGCTAAGCCACAAAACAAGTCTCAATAAATTTTACAAGATAGAAATCTTGTCAAGCATCTTTTCCCACCACAACAGTATGAGACTAGAAATCAACTACATGAAAAATTTTGGAAAAAGCAAAACATGAGGAGTATTGGAAGTCATAACCACAGCAATTAGACAAGAAAAAGAGATAAAGGCATGTATATAAATTGGAAAGGAAGAAGTAAAACTGTCATTATTTGCAGATGACATGATACTATTTATAGAAAACCCTAAAGAGTTCAAAATCTATTAGAACACATTAATAAATGTATTCAAGTCACAGCGTACAAAATCAATATAACAGAAATCTGATGCATATCTACACATTAATAAACTATCAGAAAAAGAAACTAACAACTCCATTTACAATTGCATTAAAAGAATAAAATACTATGAATAAATTTAACCAAGGAGATGAAAGACCTATACACTGAAAACTATTCATCGTTGATGAAATAAATTGAAGATGACCAAACAAATGGAAAGATATATAATGCTCATGGATTAGAAGAATTAATACTGTTAAAGTGACCATACTAACCAAGGTAATCTATGGAACAACGCAATCCATATCAAAATGCCAATGGCATTTTCACAGGACTAGAACAAATAATTCTAAAATTTGGGTGGAAAAACAAAATACCCCAAACAGCTAAAGCAATTTTGAGAAAGAAGAACAAAGCTGGAGGTACCACACTCCTTGATTTAAAATTACACTGCTGAGCAACAGTAATCAAAACTGTAAAGTATTGACACAAAAACATAGATCAATAGAACAGAATAGAGAGCCCAAAAATAAACTTATACTTACATGGTCAATTAATTTACAACAAAGGAGTCAAGAATATACAATGGGGAAAATATAGTCTCTTCAATAAATGGGGTTAGGAAAACTGGACAGCTACATGCAAAAGAATGAAACTGGACTTTCTTACACCATATACAAAAGTAAACTCAAAATGGATTAAAGATGCAAATGTAAGACCTGAAAGCATAAGAATTCTAGTATAGGTGGTATACTCTTTGACAACAGACTTAGCTATGTGTTTTTGGTTCTGTCTTCCCCAGGCAAGGGTAACAAATGAGTCTACATCAAACTAAAAAGTTTTTGCCAAAAAAGGAAACTCTCAACAAAACAAAAAGGCAGCCTACTGAATGGGAGAGAAGATATTTTCAAATGATAAATCTAATAAGGGGTTAATATCCAATATATATAAAGAATTCACACAACTCAAATTCAAAAAAAAAAACAAAACTTGATTTAAAAATAGGCAGAGGGCTTCCCTGGTGGCACAGTGGCTGAGAGTCCGCCTGCCGATGCAGGGGACATGGATTCGTGCCCCCGTCTGGGAAGAACCCACATGCCATGGAGTGGCTGGGCCTGTGAGCCATGGCCGCTGAGCCTGCGCGTCCGGAGCCTGTGCTCCGCAACAGGAGAGGCCGCAGCAGTGAGAGGCCCGTGTACCGCAAAACAAACAAACAAAACAAAACAAACAAACAAAAAAAAATAGGCAGAGAAAATTAATAAATATTTTTCTGAAGGAGACATACAGATGGCCAACCAGCACATGAAAAGATGCTCGACATTACTAATCATCAGGGAAATGTAAAACAAACCCTCATGAGCTATCACCTCACACCTCTCAGAATGGCTATAATCAAAAAGGCCACAAATAAAAAGTGTTGGCAAGGATGTGGAGAAAAGGGAAACTTTATGCACTGTTGGTGGGAATGTAAATTGGTGCAGCTACTATGGAAAGCATATGGAGATTCCTCAAAAAAAAGAGAACTATCATATGATCAAGCAATTCCACTCCTGTGTTTTTAGCTGAAGAAAATTAAAATCACTAATTCAAAAGCATATATGCACCCCTATGTTTATTGCAGCATTATTTACAATAGTCATGAAATGGAAGTGCCCCTATATTTATTGCAGCATTATTTAGAATAGCCAAGAAATGGAAGCAACCTAAGTGTTCATTGATAGATTAATGGATAAAGAAGATGTGGTATATGTATAAAATGGAACATTACTCAGGCATTAAAAAATAGAATTAAATCTTGCCATTTGCAACATCAATGGATCTGAAGGGTATTGTGTTAAGTGAAATAAGTCAGACAGAAAAAGATAAATACCATATAATTTTACTTTTATGTGGAATCTAAAAATCCAAACAAACACACAAAACAAAATAGAAACAGATTCATAGATACAGAGAACAAACTGGTGCTTGCCAGAGGGAAGCATGGAAGTGGGTTGGGCGAAATAGATAGGAAGATCAAGAGTACAAACTTCCAGTTATGAAATAAATAAGTCATGAGGATGCAATGCACTGTATAGACAATATAGTCAACAATACTATACTTTGTAATAATTTTGTATGGTGACAGATGGTTACTAGACTTGTCATGATGATCAATTTGTAATTTATGTAATCCTCAAATCACTTTTATGCTACTGAAACATGTAATATTGTATGTCAACTATACTTCAATTAAAAAATTTAAAGGAAACAATTAATAAGAGTAAAGTGTTTTTTAAAATTATCCTGACACCTGTCCTTCCATCCATCTGTCCACTGTTTCATCCGTCTGCCCTTGTCACCTGCAAACCTTCAGGAACTAATTGAATAAATACCTAGGGGAAGCACTGTAATGCTGTCAATTTAAGGGGAAAGAAAAGGAAGTCCTGTATAAATTGGAAACTTACAAATATAAGATGGCACCATTTTATTTAAATTTTATAAATTACTAATATGGAGTTCATTGAAGAATTATCCCTGGGCAAAACTGAAGCTGTTATACAAAAGATGATTTGCTCCAATAAGTAAAATAATTGTAAATAAGTATTAAAGATGGTTTGAAAGACTGGCAGTTTTTCTTTTCCAGTTAATAGTTTCAATAGCATTCATCTCAGGGATTTCTGAAAACTTCCAGTCTATAATGGTCAAGGTTAGATTGCTTTATGAGGCCTTTACTTACTTGGTAGAAGGGAGAGTTGATAGGTTTGGCTGCTTAGTGTAAGCTCTTTGGATGGTTATTTGTTAAGTGTGGTCATCAGGCCTTCACAGTGAAATTTATTTCCAGTGACTATGATGCATAGGGGGAAAAAAAAAAATGCCTGAATCTTGGACAAATGCCAACAGTATGTCTTTCCTGAGGACAGCAATCAATGACTCTGGCCCTGAGTCAGATTAACTGGTATGCCTGGGAAGATGCTAGAGCAAATCCTGATAAAAGTCAATTTGCAAATGCTTCTAAAAGACCATGGCTCTGTGAAGAACAAAGCCTAGAAAATTAATCTCATATACCAGAGTTCAGAGTGACATGAGCTTGATAGATTAAGAAGATATGTTGGAGTTTAATTTTATAAGATTTTGATCCTTCCTGCATGAAACCACCAACCCAATGGAAAAATAATGATGGTGAGCCGAGGAAGCATAGGTGTGTTTTCCTATGCAGGGATCCATGAAATCATGCTGTAAACTCAGCTAAAACCACATGTGGGACATCTGGCAATAGGGACAATCATTCCTGATCAGCCCTAACTCTGTTGTTACATAGGATGCACCAAACTAGAAAGCAGCCATCTTAAGTTTAAAAATTCTCCCTTGACTCCACTTGCTCCTCTGGCTCCATTTTTCTGACCTCATTTCCATAAAATTCCTTGACAGATTTATCTATAACCACTGTTTCCAATTCTTTTTCATCCATTGCAGGATCAGCTACATAATTTGCTGTGTTCAGTGCAAAATGAAAATGTGAGGACCCCTTTTTCAAAATTAAGAATTACCAGACAGTGACAGTAGAACATTAATCCAAATGTGAGACTCATCTAAGAGTGGGACCTTAAGGGACTGTACAGATCTTATACCCACGAAGCTGGGCCTGCTCCATCTTCTGATTCTACTCCAGTCAGGCTTTCGTCCTCCACATTTCCACTAATGTAGTTCTTGTCAGTGTCAGCAATGATTTCCATTAGGTTAAATCTAAAAGTCGATTCTCATCTGCATTTTCCTGGATCAATGAGTGCATATAACAGAGTGATCATTCCTTTCTCCTTGAAGAACTGTCTTCACCTCATTCCAGAACACATTTCTCTGTTCTCTGTCTACCTCACAAGATGATGCTTCCTTTGACTTTATCTTCTGGTTCCTACTTGTGGGAAGTTGAATATTGGTTCCTCAAAGGTAACCATGTCCTAATAGTGGGAACCTATGACTATGTTACCATACATGGTTAAAAGGGTTTTGTTGATGTGATTGAGTTAAGGATCTTGAGGCAGAGAGATTATCCTGGATTATCCAAGTGGGTCCAATGTAATCACAAGTGTTCTTATAAGAGAAACAGGAGGATCAGAGTCAGTAGTAAGTGATGTGATGATGGAAGCAAAAGGTTGGAGTAATGCAAGGAAGGGGCATGAGCCAAGAAAAGCAGATGACCTTTAGAAAATAAAAAAAAAAAGCCAAGGAAACAGACTCTCCCCTGCAGCCTCCAAAAGGAATGCCATTTGAAGCCCTGATGAAACCTTGATTTTACATTTCAGATCTCCAGAACTATAAAAGAATAAATTAGTGTTTTTTAAGCCACTAAATTTGTGGTAATTTGTTTCATCAGTAATAGTAAAACAGTATACTCATCAATCCAACCTTTATGTATTGACCTGGCCCAGGGCTCATCCCTAGGGCCTCTTGACTTCTCTACCTATACCCATCCCCTTATAGTTTTAAAATAACCAGTTTAAAGGCTTTTAAAATACCAACTATCAAAAATGAAAATCAAAACCACAACGAGATACCACCTCACACCTGTTAGAATGACTGTAATCAACACTTAAGAGGTAAGTGTTGAGAAAGTTGTGGGGAAAAGGGAACCCTTGTACACTGCTGTTGGAAATGTAAATATCAGCCACTATGGAAAACAGAATGGAGGTTCCTCAAAAAATCAAAAATGGAACTACCATAAGATCTAACAATCCCACTTCTGGGTGTTTAGCTAAAGAAAACAAAATCCCTATCTCAAAGAGATATCTGCACTCCCATGTTCATTGCAGCATTATTAACAATAACCAAGACATGGAAACAACCTAAGTGCCTACTGATGGATGAATAAGGATGTAGTATATACACACAACAGAATATTGTTCAGGCATTAAAAAAGTAAATATTGTAATATTTGACAACATGTATAGACATTGAGGGCATTATTCTAAGTGAAATAATTCAGACAAATACTGTATGCTCTCATGTATATGTGGAACCTATAAAAACCAAACTCATAGGAACAGAGAACAGATTAGCTGTTGCCAGAGATGGGAGTTGGGGTGGTGATGATGGGAGAAATGAGTGAAGGTAGTCAAAATGTACAAACTTCCAGTTGTAAGATAAGTTCTGGACATGTAATATACAGCATGATGACTTTAATTAACAATCCTGTATTGTACATTTGAAAGTTGCTAAGAGAGTAGATTTTTAAAGTTGTCATCATAAGAAAAAAAATGTAACTATGGGGCTTCCCTGGTGGCACAGTGGTTGAGAGTCTGCCTGCCGATGCAGGGGACATGGGTTCGTGCCCAGGTCTGGAAGATCCCACATGCCACGGAGCAGCTAGGCCCGTGAGCCATGGCCACTGAGCCTGTGCGTCTGGAGCCTGTGCTCCACAACGGAAGAGGCCACAAGAGTGAGAGGTCCGCGTACTGCAAAAAAAAAAAAAAAAAAAAAAAAAGTAACTATGTGAGGTGATAGATGTTAACTAAACTTATTGTGGTGATCATTTTGCAATATATGTATATATATCAAATAATTACGTTATACACAAACGAATACATTTTATGTCAATTATAACTCAATAAAACTGGAAAATAAATAATAAAATATCAGCTAAACATTGATGACTCTCAAATTTACCTCTCTGGATCAGACTTCTTTTCTAAATTCCAAATTATTGTAACCAGTGGCTCATGACATTTTCACATAAATTCCTAAAAGGCATCTCAAATTTAACCTGTCTCCAAATGCATGATCATTCTGCCATCTTCCCTACATCAGTAAATGATAGCTCCAGCTCAATTCTTCCCATTTCACAGGCTAAAATTCTCAGTTATCCTTGACTCCTCTCCTTTTTTCATACCCCACATCTTGACAAGAAATCCTTTTTGCTGGGTTTCTAAAAAAACTCCAAAATCCAACACTTCTTACCATCCTCCTTGCTTCCACTGTGGTCAGAGTCACCATCATGACTCACCTGGAATATTACAACAGTCTCCTAACTGGTCTTTCAGCTTCTCACCTTGTTCCCATACAGTCTAGGCTCAACCTAGCCAACGAAATGATTCTTTTACAATATTTGTAGTGTCTCACTGAAAACTTTCAAATGGCTTTCCACTTCACTCAAAGGAAAAATCCTTACAGTGACCTAGAGGCTGTTTGAGATCTAGCCCCTCTGCTACTCCTCTAACCACCTTTGCCACTCTCTGACTCATTTTGCTTCTTCTACACCAATCTCATTGCTCTTCCTAGAATACACTCAAGCAAGCTTTGCCTCAAGGTCTTTGCAATTATTTGTCCTTCTACTTGAAATGGAAACACATTACATTACTCATTTTCTTATTTCTTTCAGGTCCTCTGCTCAGCTGTCATTTTACTATTCTCACTATCCCTGAACACTTTCCCTACTCCTTGTCTTTCTTATCCTGTTTTATCTCCATAGTTCTATGACCATCTAACACACTGTATGTTTGTTTGCTTGTCTATTTATTGTTTTATTCCTCTACCAGAATGTGAGCTCTATTAAGGCAAGAGCATTAATTTGTTCTTTAATACATTCCCAATGCTAGAACAGTGACTAGCTGATAGAAGTTACTTTTATTAACACTTATTAAATTATATGGATGAATAATGGCACAAAACTAGGAGTGCTGATTCACCATTTGCCAATTTCTAACTAACATATTAATGAAGATTCATGAATAAACCAAAGCCCAAGCCCACATTTTGAAATGAAAATGAGAAGACTGCTAATAAATTCTTGAATCCCCACTAATTTTATCAAGACAGTGTGTGAAAACTGTGATCCAGGAGCTGCCTTCATCAGAAAACTAGCTAGCCATTTTTTCCCCTAAATATACATTTCATGATAGAACTAACTCCTAAATCAGGAACTTTCAACTGGAGGTGATTTTGCCCCCGAGAGAATATTTGACAAAGCCTGGAGACATTTTTGCTTGTTATAACTGAGGGAAATGTACTGTTAGCATTCAGTGGGTAAAGGGCAAGGATGCTGAGAAACATACTACAATTCATAAGACAGCCATCCACAAGTAATTATCCAGTATACTGGATACTATTCAGTATCCTGCTGTTACTGGTTAGCATGTTTCTAAAATGTCAATTAGGTCACACTGATCAGTAGTGTTGTTCAAAGCCTCTGTTCATTTACTGAATTTCTTTTTATTTGTACTATTTGTTGAGATATGGGTGTTGATTCTTCAGCTACATTTGGAATCTATTTCTCCTTTCAGTTAGAACATTGTTGCTTTATGTATTTTAAAAGTTTGTTATTAACATAGAAACAATTAAGACTGCTATGTCCCCTGGATGAAGTTACCCTTTAATCATTTTCAATAGACCTTATTTATTGTTAGTAAGATTCTGAAATTGACTTTGTTATAAATATAGCCAGTCCAGCTTTCCTTTTGCTTAGTGTTAGGATGGTTTATCTTTTTCTATTCTTTTACTTTTGATCTATTCGTGTGTTTATATTTTAAATGGGTTTGTTATAGACAGCACATAGCCTGCCAGTTTCTTTATCCAACCTAAAAGTCTCTGCCATTTAATTTTGGTGTTTAGACCATTTAAATTTAATATGATTATTAAATCATATTATTCAATTTAAATCTACCATCTTGCTCTTTGCTTTACATTTGTCCCAACTCTTCTGTGTTCACTTTTTCCTTTTTCTGCCCTCTTTAATATTTGTTGAGTCTTCTTTTTTTTTTTTTTTTTTGTGGTGCATGGACCTCTCACTGTTGTGGCTTCTCCCATTGCAGAGCACAGGCTCCAGATGCACAGGCTCAGCGGCCATGGCTCACGGGCCCAGCCACTCCGCAGCATGTGGGATCTTCACAGACCGGGTCACGAACCCATGTCCCCTGCATCAGCAGGCGGACTCTCAACCACTGCACCACCAGGGAAGCCCAAAAGTTAACCATGTACTTTTTTTTTTGAGTCTTCTTTATTGTTCCATGTGGCAGGCACAATTCTAAGATGTCTTCCAAGATTGTTATCCCTGGTTTATACACCCTGTCTATTCCTCTACCCTTGAATTGGACAGGACTTGTGAATATGATGGAATTTTACTCCCATTATTAGGTTACATTATATGGCAAAGATGAAGAAATTTTTCTGTAATTAAGTCCCCTGATCAGTTGACTTTGAGCTAGTCTAAAAGGATATTATCCTTGGTGAACCTTTTAAAAAGAGTCCAGTCCTTCCTTGAAAAGGGAGATTAGAAGTCAGAGATTCTCCTGCTGACCTTGATGACTTAAGTTCCCATGATATGGGATGGCTAGTGAGGACAACATAGCAAAGACCTGAGGGCAGCCCTAGGAGTTGAGAGTAGTCCCTGACTGATTACTAGCAACAACAACAATAAAAAAAGACCTCAGTCATGCAAACACAATAAAATTAATTCTGCTTATAGCCTGCATGAGCTTGGAAACAGATCTTCCCTACTCATACCTCCAGACTAGAATGAATCCAAGACAAACCCTTGAATTTCAGCCACATGAGATCCTCAGCAAAGGACCAAGCTAAGCCATGCCTGGAGTCCTGACCCACAGAAGCTGAGATAATAAATACATGTTGTTTAACCTGTTGAATTTGTGATAATTGTTACACATAATAGAAAATTAATATATTACATTTTAGTTTCTTTATTACCTTGTTAGATACTCCTCTTTTTTTTTAAGTGGTCTCTGTAGGGGTAATAGTATACACCTTCAAATTATCAGTCTACTATCAAGTGATATTATTCTACTTTAACTATAGTATAGATATCTTGTAGCAGTTTACTTCCATTTCACCAGTTCTGACCTTTGTGCTACTGTCATTCTACTTCTATATGTGTTATAAATCTACAATATGTTGTTACAATTTTGCTTTAAACAGTTAAAATATCTTTAAAGTTATTTTTTAAATAATGAAAAGTCTCTTTTATTTACTCATATATTTACCATTATCAGCACTCTGCAGTTCTGTGTGTAGATTCAGATTACCATCTGGCATCATTTCACTTTGCCTGAAGGATATTCTTATAGTGCAGGTCTGCTGGTGTTAAATTGTTGTACTTTTTGTATTTCTGAAAAAGGCTTTATTTCACCCTCATTTTTTAAAGGTTATTTTTGCTGAGGATAGAATACTAAGTTGACAGATTAATTCTCCTCACATCTTTAAAGATATTGATCCAATGTGTGACAGTTTAATTCCCCTCACACCTTTAAAGATATTGATCAAATGTGTTCTTGATGGCCTGGTTTCTGATGAGAAGTCAGCTGTCTTTTTATCTTTTTTCGTTCTTTTATAATGTGTCTTTTTTCTTCTGGCTGTTTTTAAGAGTTTCTTTTTATTACCAGCTTTAATCAATTTATTATGATGTATCTTGGTGTTTTTTCTTCATGTTTCCTATGTTTGTGGTTTGCTGAGTTTTGAGGATCTATGTGTTTATAGTTTACACAAATTTTGAAAAATTTCAGCCACTATCTCTTCTGTTGTTTTTTATTGTCGCTCCCCAAATTCTTCTCTCCTGGAATTCCCTAGTTACACATATCTTAGGCAGCTTAATGTTATCCCACAGTTTCCTGTTGCTCTTCTTCATTTATTTTTAGTCTTTTTTCTTTCTCTGTTTAATCTGAGATGATTTCTATCACTATGACTTGAAATTCACTAGCTTTTTCTTCTGAATTGTCTAATCTGCTATTAATATTGCCCAGTATATTTTTCTTCTTAACTATTGTATGTGTCTTGCCAGAAGGGATATTTTTTTGTCATTTGGAGGGGTGTATCTTCTATGCCTTTCATTAACATGCTATGCTTTGCTCTACCTTTTTTGATATAGTGTTTTGTAATAGGTGCTTTAATGTCATTATCTAATAATTCTACTGTCTGTATCATTTCTGGGTCTATTTTTATTGAGCTCATTTTCTTCTCATTATGAATTCTATTTTCCTGCTTCTCTGCATAACAAATATTTGTTTTTACTGAATGGCAGACCCTATGAGTTGTATATTTTTAGGTGTGAAATTTTTTTATTTCTTGAAATATTTTTAGTATTCTTCTGGAACCCAGTAAAATTATTTGGAAACAAACAAATGTCAACATTGCTATTAAGGTTTGTTAGGTGGAACCAAAGGAATCTTAAGTCTAAGGACTATTTGGATCTTACTGAGGTAAAAATGCTTAATGAGCATTTAACCCAATGCCAGATACATTATGAGTTTTCTTCAGTCTGGCTATTGGGAACATGAATTTATTCTGTGTAAACTTCAGAAATTCTTCACCTTCTTTTTTACAGTCATTCTTATCCTGGCCTTAGATAATTTCTGAATTCAGAATTCAGAGTAATGATGATAAAGATGATCCAAAATCTTGCAAATAGAATGGAAAATATAAGAAATGTTAAACAAGGACCTAGAAGAATGAAAGAGAAAACAATGGTGAAAAACACAATAAATAAAATTAAAATTTTTCTAGAAGGAATCAATAGCAGAATAACAGAGACAGAAGAACGGATAAGTGACCTGGAAGATAAAATAGTGGAAATAACTACTGCAGAGCAGAATAAAGAAAAAAGAATGAAAAGAACTGAGGACAGTCTCAGAGATCTCTGGAACAACATTAAATGTACCAATGTTCAAACTATAGGGGTCCCAGAAGAGGAAGAGAAAAAAAAAAAACAACTGAGAAATATTTTTAAGGGATTATAGTTGAAAATTTCCCTAATATAGGAAAGGAAACAGTCAATCAAGTCCAGAAAGCACAGAGAGTCCCATACAGGATAAATCCATGGAGAAACATGCCAAGATACATATTAATCAAACTATCAAAAATTAAATACAAAGAAAGCATATTAAAAGCAACAAGGGAAAAGCAACAAATATACAAGGGAATCTCCATAAGGTTAACAGCTGATCTTTCAGCAGAAACTCTGCAAGCCAGAAGGGAGTGGCAGGACATATTGAAAGTGAAGAAAGGCAAAAACCTACAACCGAGATTACTCTATCCAGCAAGGATCTCATTCAGATTAGACAGAAAATTAAAATCTTTCCAAACAAACAAAAGCTAAGAGAATACAGCACCACCAAACCAGCTTTACAACAAATGCTAAAGGAACTACTCTATGCAGGAAACAAGAGAAGGAAAAGACTTATGATAATAAACCCCAAACAATTAAGAAAATGGTAATAGGAATATACCTATTAATAACTATATTAAATGTAAATGGACTAAATGCTCCCACCAAAAGACATTGATTGGCTGAATGGATACAAAAACAAGACCTGTATATATGTGGTCTACAAGAGACCCACTTCAGACATAGGGACACATACAGACTGAAAGTGAGGGGATGGAAAAATATACTCCATGCAAATTGGAAATCAAAAGAAAGCTGGAGTAGCAATTCTCATATCAGACAAAAAAGACTTTAAAATAAAGACTAATACAAGAGACAAAGAAGGACACTACATAATGATCAAGGGATCAATCCAAGAAGAAGATATAAAAATTGTAAATATTTATGCACCCAACATAGGAGCACCTCAATTCATAAAGCAAATGCTAACAGCCATAAAAGGGAAAATTGACAGTAACACAATCATAGTAGGGGACTTTAACACCCCACATTCACCAATGGAGATATCATCCAGAATGAGAATAAATAAGGAAACAGAAGCTTTAAGTGGTACATTAAACAAGATGGACTTAATTGATATTTATAGGACATTCCATCAAAAACAACAGAATACATTTTCTTCTCAAGTGCTCATGGAACATTCTCCAGGAGAGATCAAACCTTGGGTCACAAATCAAGGTTTGGTAAATATAAGAAAACTGAAATCGTATCAAGTCTCTTTTCTGAGCACTACAGTATGAGACTAGATAACAATTACAGGAAAAAAGTCTGTAAAAAATACAAACACATGGAGGCTAAACAATACACTACTAAATAACCAAGAGGTCACTGAAGAAATGAAAGAGGAAATCAGAAAATGCCTAGAAACAAACGACAATGACAACATGACAACCCAAAACCTATAGGATGCAGCAAAAGCAGTTCTAAGAGAGAAGATTATAGCAAAACAATCCTACCTCAAGAAACAAGAAACACCTCGAATAAACAACCTAAACTTACACCTAAAGCAATTAGAGAAAGAAGAACAAAAAAACCGCCAAAAGTTAGCAGAAGGAAAGAAATAATAAAGATCAGATCAGAAATAAATGAAAAAGAAATGAAGGAAACGATAGCAAAGTTCAATAAAACAAAAAGCTGGTTCTTTGAGAAGATAAATAAAATTCATAAACCGTTAGCCAGACTCATCAAGAAAAAAAGAATTAGCCAGACTCATCAAATCAATAGAATTAGAGATGAAAAAGAAGTAACAACTGACAAGGCAGAAATACAAAGGATCAGGAGAAATTACTACAAGCAACTATATGCCGATGAAACGGACAACCTGGAAGAAATGCACAAATTCTTAGAAAAGCACAATCTTCCAAGACTGAACCAGGAAGAAATAGAAAATATAAACAGACCAATCAGAAGCACTGAAATTGAAACTGTGATTAAAAATCTTCCAACAAACAAAATCCCAGGACCAGATGGCTTCACAGCCTTCTTCACATTTTAAATCTTCAAACATTTAGAGAAGAGCTAACACCTAAACTTCTCAAACTCTTCCAAAATATAGCAGAGGGAGAAACAGCTTTTTCTTCATCTATTGTGATGATCATATGGTTTTTATTCTTCAGTTTGTTAATATGATGTATCACATTGATTGATATGCAAATATTGAAGGATCCTTGCATCCCTGGGATAAATCCCACTTGATCCATTTAATGGTGTATGATCCATTTAATGTGTTGTTGCATTTGGTTTGCTAGTATTTTGTGGAGACTTTCTTTGGTTTCTCTGGTTTTGGTATCAGAGTGATGGTGTCCTCATAAAATGAGTTTAGGTGTGTTCCTTCCTATGCAATCTTTGGAAGAGTTTGAGAAGGATGGGAGTTAGCTCTTCTCTAAATGTTTGATAGAATTCACCTGTGAAGCCATCTGGTCCTGGACCTTTGTTTGTTGGAAGATTTTGAATCACAGTTTCAATTTCAGTGCTTGTGATTGGTCTGTTCATATTTTCTATTTCTTTCTTGTTCAGTCTGGGAAGGTTGTACCTTTCTAAGAATTTGTCCATTTCTTCCAGGTTGTCCGTTTCATTGGCATATAGTTGCTTGTAGTAGTCTCTTATGACCCTTTCTATTTCTGTGGCATCTGTTGTAACTTCTCCTTCTTCATTCCTAATTTCATGGATTTGAGTGCTCTCCCTCCTTTTCTTGATGAGTCTGGCTAAAGATTTATCAATTTTGTTTATCTTCTCAAAGAACCAGCTATGAGTTTTATTGATCTTTGCTATTGTTTTCTTTGTTTCTATTTCATTTATTTCTGCTCTGATCTTTATGATTTTTTTTCTTCTACTAACTTTTTGGGGGTTTTGTTGTTGTTGTTTTTGGTCTTCTTTCTCTAGTTCCTTTAGGTATAAGTTTAGATTGTTTATTTGAGATGTTTCTTGAGGTAGAATTGTATTGCTATAAACTTCCCTTTTAGAACTGCTTTTGCTGCATCCCATAGGTTTTGGGTCATCGTGTATTCATTTTCACTTATCTCTAGGTATTTTTAGATTTCCTCTTTCATTTCTTTAGTGATCTCTTGGGTACTTAGTAGCATATTGTTTAGCCTCCCTGTGTTTGTGGTTTTTACAGTTTTTTTTCATGTAATTTATTTCTAATCTCATATCATTGTGGTTGGAAAAATGCTTGATATAATTTCAATTTTCTTAAATTTACCAAGGCTTGATTTGTGACCCAAGAAGTGATCTATCCTGCAGAATGTTCCATGTGCACTTGAGAAGAAATTGTAATCTGTTGTTTTTGGATTGAATGTCCTATAAATATCAATTAAATCTATCTGGCCTATTGTGTCATTTAAAGCTTGTGTTTCCTTATTAATTTTCTGTCTGGATAATCTGTCCATTGGTGTAAGTGAGGTGTTAAAGTTTCCCACTATTATTGTGTTACTGTTGATTTCCCATTTTATAGCTCTTAGCATCTGCCTTATGCATTGAAGTTGTCCTATGTTGGGTGCATATATGTTTATAATTTTTCTATCTTCTTCTTGGATTGATCTCTTGACCATTGCATAGCATCCTTCTTTGTCTCTTGTCATATTCTTTATTTTAAAGTCTATTTTATCTGATATGAGTATTGCTACTCCAGCTTTCTTCTGATTTCCATTTGCATGGAATATCTTTTTCCATTCCCAAACTTTCAGTCTGTATGTGTCTCTAGGTCTGAAGTGGGTCTCTTGTAGATCGCATATGTACAGGTCTTTTTTATCCATTCAGCCAGTCTGTGTCTTTGGTTGGAGCATTTAATCCATTCACATTGAAGGTAATTATCTCTATGTATGTTCCTACTACCATTTTCTTAATTGTTTTGTGTTTGTTTTTGTACGTCTTTTTCTTCTCTTGTGTTTCCTGCTTAAAGAAGTTCATTTCTCATTGGTTGTAGAGCTGGTTTGGTGGTGCTGAATTGTCTTAGCTTTTGCTTATCTGTAAAGCTTTGATTTCTCCAGCAAATCTGAATGACGTCCTTGCTAGGTAGAGTAACCTTGTTTGTAGGTTTTTCCCTTTCATCAGTTTAAATATATCCTGCCATTCCCTTCTGGCCTGCAAAATTTCTTCAGAAAAGTCAGCTAATAACCTTATGGGGATTCCCTTGTATGTTATTTGTTGCTTTTAATATTTTTCTTTGTATTTAGTTTTTGATAGTTTGATTAATATGTGTTTTGGCATGTTTTTCCTTGGGTTTATCCTGTATGGGACTCTGTGTGCTTCCTGGACTTGATTGACTATTTCCTTTCCCATGTTAGGGAAGTTTTCAACTATAATCTCTTCAAATATTTTATGTCACTTTTTTTTCTCTTCTTCTGGGACCCCTATAATTCGAACAGTGTGTTTAATGTTGTCCCAGAAGTCTCTGAGACTGTCCTCAATTCTTTTCATTCTTTTTTCTTTATTCTGCTCTACAGCAGTTTTTTCCACCATTCTATCTTCCAGGTCACTTATCCATTCTTCTCCCTCAGTTATTCTGCTATTGATTCCTTATAGAGTATTTTTAATTTGATATATTGTGTTGTTCATCACTGCTTGTTTTCTCTTTAGTTCTTCCAGGTCCTTGTTTAATGTTTCTTGTGTTTCTTCATTCTATTTCCAAGATTTTTGATCATCTTTACTATCATTACTCTGAATTCATTTTCTGGTAGACTGCCTATTTCCTCTTCATTTTTCAGTCTTGTGGGTTTTACCTTGCTTCTTCATCTGCAGCATATTTCACTGTCTGTTCACTTTGTTTAACTTACTATGTTTGGGGTCTCCTTTCCACAGGCTGCAGGGTCATAGTTCCTCTTGCTTTTGGTGTCTGCCCCCAGTGAGTGAGATTGGTCCAGTTACTTGTGTAATCTTCCTGGTGTGATGGACTGGTGCCTGCATTCTGGTGGGTGGAGCTGGACCTGTCCCTCTGATGGGCAGGGTCTGCATCCAGTTATGTGTTTTAGGGTGTCTGTGAGCTTAGTATGACTTTAGACAGCATGTCTTCTAATGAATGAGGTTGTGCTCCTGTCTTGCTAGTTTTTTGGCATGAGGCATCCATCAGTGGATCTTGCTGGCCAGTGGGGGGAGCCAGGCCTTAGGGTTGAGATGGAGATCTATGGGAGAGCTCTCACTGATTAATATTCACAAAGGCTGGGCGTCCTCTGGTGGTACAATGTCCTGGACTGGGCTTTTCCACCTCAGGGTCTCAGGCCCGACCCCTCTCTGAGCCCCAAGACCCTGCAAGCCACACGGCATGGAAGAAAAGAAAAAAAAAGAACAGTTAAACAAAAACCCTAGAGAAATGGTAAAAGCAAAACCAAATAGACAAGAACAAACAAAGAAACACACACACAAACAGAAAAAGAAAAAAAAGAGAGAAAACATAAAAGAAGAGTTCAACCAAACAAATAAATGAACCCCAAAATGAAAACAAACACTAAATCTAAAAACTAACATGAACAAAAAACCAAAGACAAATCAAAATCAGAAAACCAACTAAAAAGGCAAAAAAAGCATAAAACACACAAAAATGATTTTTTAAAAAAGTATAAACTTTTTTATATAAGTATATAAAAGTATAAAAGTATAAAAGAAAGATTAAAACAAAAGGGAAAAACCCAAAACAACAAAAAAGTAAAGTAGAAAACATAAAATAAAAAATATAGTAAAATAAAATCATAAAAAGAAAAAGTAAATAAAAAATAAAAGTTAAAAGAATAATAAAAAATAATAAAAAATAATATAAATAAATAATAAAAATAATAATAAAAAAGTAATAAAAAACAACAGAACAAAATGAAAACAATAATAGTAATAATAATATTTTCCTGTGGCCTCAGCTGTCGGTGTCCCTGCCCCCACAGTGAGCCAAAGCCAATCCCTGCCTACGCAGGAAGTCCTCCAATACTTCTAGGTAGGTCTCTTGACCTGCTGTGGGCACTGTGGGGCCAGCTTAGACTCTGATCTGGCCTTATTCCCATGTGTACTTGCCCCCAAAGTCCACAGCCTCAATTGTGGGGATACTCATTGTCTATTCAGACATTCCACAGATGCAGGGTTTACCAAGCTGATTGCAGGGATTTAATTTGCTGCTCCTGTGGCTGCTCTGAGAGATACCCTTTCTTTTCTTTTTTCCCACTGCCCCTGAAGTTCAGCTTTGGTTTTGGCCCTGACTCTGCATGTGGGCCACCCTCAGGCATCTGTTCCATGCCCAGGCAATTGGGGGCAAAATTAGTGGCTGATTAGGGCTCACTTGCTCACTCAGGCCAGGTAGACGGAGGGATACAGCTGTCACAGTTGGGATGTGCGGGGAGTGCTGGTGGCAGCAGAGGCCATCAGGAAGTTTCAACAGCCTGAGGTACACCGTGTACTCTCCCGGGGAAGTTGGCCCTGGATAGCAGGACTCTCAGCAGTGGCGGGCTGCTCAAGCTCCCAGGAAGTTGTGGACAGTGATCTGCACTTGCTCACTGGACCCTTGGTGGCAGCAGTGGCAGTGGTAGCCATTGCACCCACCTGTGGCATCACAGATAACAACCGTGGCTCACTCCTGTCCCTGGAGCTCATGTAGGTGGCACCCTGCCATCTGTGAGAGCATGGAGCAAGAAGATCCTATGGAGGGCCTCGTGCACCTCACTACAATGATCCCTTGCCTCTCTGGTGGGCCCAGGCTACTTCCCAGACTCCCTCAGTTCTTGCACACTAGCCCCCTCAGGCTGTCTTCATGCAGCCAACCCCAGTCCTCTTCCTGGGGTCTGAACTTTGAAGCCTGAACGTCAGCACCCAGCCCCCACCAGCCCCAGCATACAGATAAGTGTCTCAGGCTGAGGAGTGCCTGTTGGCACCACTCCTCTGTGTGGGATTCTCTCTGCTTTGCCCTCCATACACCTGTTGCTGCACTGTCCTCTGAGAATCTGAATCTGCCTCCCATCCCCACCAGTGAAGGGGTTTCCTAGTGTGTGGAAACTTTTCCTCATTCACAGCTCCTTCCCAGAAGTGCAGGGCCCTTCCCTATTCCTTTGTCTCTCTTTTTTTTCTTTTGCCCTACCCAGTTATGTGGAGATTTTCTTGCCTTTTTGGAAGTCTGAGGTCTTCTGCCAGCATTCAGTAGGTGTTCTGTAGGAGTTGTTCCACATGTAGATGTATTTTTGATGTATTTGTAGGGAGGAAGGTGATCGCCACATCTTACTCCTCTACCACCTTGAAGGTTCCCCTTTTCTGCCTATTTTTTGATTGGGTTATTTGGGTTGTTTTGATATTAAGCCGTGTGAGCTGTTTGTTGTATATTTTGGAAATTAAGCCCTTATTGGTTGTTCAGTTGCAAATATCTTCTCCCAGTCCATAGGTTATCTTTTCATTTCATTGATGGTTTCTTTTGATGTGCAAATGCTTGTAAGTTTGATTAGGTCCAATTTGTTTATTTTTGCTTTTACTTCTTTTGCCTTGGGAAACTGACCTAAGAAAATAAGAAAACATTTGTATGATTTATGTCAGAGAATATTTTGCCTATGTTCTCATTTAGGAGTTTTATGTTGTCATGTCTTATATTAAATTCTTTAAGCCATTTTGAGTTTATTTTTGTGTATGTTGTGAGGGAGTGTTCTAAATTCATTGTTTTACATGCAGCTGTCCAGCTTTCCCAACATCACTTGCTGAAAACTGTCTTTTCCATTGAATGTTCTTGACTCCTTTGTTGAAGATTAACTGACTGTAGGTGTGTGGGTTTATTTCTGGGCTCTCTATTCTGCTCCATTGATCCATATGTCTGTTTCTATGCCAATATCATGCTGTTTTGATTACTGTAGCTTTGTAGTATTGTCTGAAATCTGTAAGGATTATGCCTCCAACTTTGTTCTTTTTCCTCAGGATTGCTTTGGCAATTCTGGGTCTTTTTTGTTTCCATATAAATTTTAAGATTATTTGTTCTAGTTCTGTTAAAAATGTCTGGGTAATTTGATAGGGATTGCATTAAATCTAGGTTGCTTTCAATAGTACGGCCATAACAATATTAATTCTTCCAATCCAAAAGTGCAAAAAGATATATGCACCCCAATGTTCATAGCAGCACAATTTACACTAGCTAAGACATGGAAGCAACCCAAGTATTCACCAGCAGATGAATAGATTAAGAAGATATGATATATATACACAATGGGATATTACACAGCCATACAAAAGAATGAAATTCTACCATTTGCATCAAATAGACCTAAAGAATATTATGCTTAATGAAATAACTCAGACAAATATTGTATGATATCACTTATATGTGGAATCTAAAAAGTAATACAAATGAATGCATATGAAAAACACAAACAGACTCACAGATATAGAAAACAAACTTGTGGTTACCAAAGCGGAGTGGGAAAGGGAGAGGGACAAACTAAGTGTATGAGATTAACAGATACAAACTCCTATGTATAAAATAGATAAGCAACAGAGATATACTGTATAACACAGGGAATTATAATCATTATCTTGTAATAACCTATAATGGAGTGTAATCTGCAAAAATACTGAATCATTATGCTGTACACCTGAAACTCGTATGATATTGTTAATCAACTACACTTCAATAAGAAAAATTAATAAGAAGAAAAATAAAAAAGAGAATATAAATACACAAATAGTCATGCTTAAATATTTAAGACCACTCCCTCAAAAGAAAGCTAACTGATACTACCCTAACACAAGAAGCCAAATATCTTGTTAAATACATCAATATGAAATTGAGTAAAAGTATGAACTGATAAAAAAAAATTAATTAAACAATGGGCAGAGGACCTGAATAGACATTTTTCTGAAGAAGACATACATATGGCCAACAGGCACATGAAAAGATGCTCAACATCACCAATCATCAGGGAAATGCAAATCAAAACCAACCATATTGAGATATCACCTTACACCTGTCAGAATGGTTGTTATCAAAAAGACAACAAATAACCAGTGTTGGCAAGGATGTGGAGAAAATGAAACCCTTGCTCACTGTTGGTGGTGATGTGAATTGTTGTAGTCACTATAGAAAATACTATAAAGGTTTCTCAAAAAATTAAAAGTAGAACTTCCATACAGTCCAGAAATTCCACCTCTGGGTATTTATCTGAAGAAAACAAAAACATTAATTTGAGAGACATTAAGAGGTACAAGCTTCGAGTTACAAAATAAATGAGTCATGGGGAAGAAATATTCAGCATGGGAAATATAGTCAATAATATTTTAGTAAGTTTGTATGGTGGCTGGTGGTGACTAGACTTATCAGTGTGATCATTTTGTAATGTACAGAAATATCAAATCATTATGTTGTGCACTTGGAACCAATGTAGTGTTGTAGATCAATTATACTTCAACTAAAAATAGATAATAGGCAATGGAGCTAGGTCATGGTTTTAGGGCTGTCCTCTGGGCAATCTGGTGGAACATGGTGAGGCGGTATCTTTGCACTCCAGCTCAAAGTTAAGGCAGTACCTGAGATCTGAGATTGAATTGGGATGATCATTAAGAGAAGCTGAGATAGAAATTCAGGCGCAAAAGCTGGAGAAATCAGACAAGAGTGGAGGTTCTAATCACAGCTTGTAAGGCCAAGGCAGGAGGACATGTAAGGCCTTGAGAACATGGCTTTTTATCACAGGCAGTGAG
The DNA here is from genome assembly GCF_951394435.1 of Stenella coeruleoalba. Lineage (NCBI taxonomy): Eukaryota > Metazoa > Chordata > Mammalia > Artiodactyla > Delphinidae > Stenella > Stenella coeruleoalba. The sequence continues at coordinate 76,999,338 of NC_137154.1, forward strand.
GAGGTAGTTGTCAAGGACCAGCTAGAGCTCAGATAAGCTGCTCCCCCACACAGGAGCCCTTAAGGAAAATAATTTCTCTTCAGAGTCTTGAGACTCTCACATTCCCAAGCAGGAAAAGTAGAAAGTCAGATTTTTTTTTCTGTGTTTGGCTATCCTAGAGTGAAAAAGTAAAAATTATAGCCTGAGAAAGGATGGGACGTATTACTATCAAGATACGTTTACTAGAAGGGTTTAAGTGAATAGTTAGTGAGCTCACCAACACAAGTTATACAGCTCTTAAACTTGGGTTTCCTGGCTGAAATCTACCTTAATAACTTGTCACATATCCTTTCATCTAAAGAACCTTAGCTCATAAGAATGAATTCAAATATTTTAAAGAGAACCATCAAATTTATTTTCAATTTGAAATTAGAATGGGATTTTATTGCATGGCTACCACTCAATTCCAATTTGGGTATTATTGGCCTAAGTCTAACTTTAATTCAAAACACTATTTGAAACTAGCTCAGATGAGACTTCATGGTGGTGGAGTTGGTCTCTACCTATCTTTTCCAGGTTTTGTGACAAATTGGCACACATTTTATGTCTAATGTATCTGACTGTCACCCTTCTGCATAATTTACAGTTTCCCAAGTCAGAAAAACATGGCACTGTCTTTGTGCTAGACAGGTTATATAAACATTAACATTTCATTTTATAAATAAAAATTTTGCTAATTCTCCAACACAGTAAACATTTCCATGCTCAGTAGAAAGGAAACAAAATGCCATGCTATATAATAGAATTGGAAGAGCTTTGCTACTGTTTCTCAAGCAAAATCTTTGCCAGCCAAGCAATTAATAAAATTTGTAGAATTTGAAGTGATTTTGCTCATGATGGGGAGTTTATAGGTTTAAGCAAGTAGAGGAGTAAAAACTAAACTGAGAACTTACAAAGGCCAGAATTCTGTAAACATTTTTTGTTTTACAGTTGTTGTAGCTATTCTTATTTAACAATTTCAATAACCCTAAAACATAGTTATACTTATATCTACATTAAAGATGAAAACAAGCCCTGAACCTCATAAAAGTTAAGTAATTTGATCAAGGCCACTTGTCCATCCAAGATTTACTAAGGGCTTGAACCCAGATCTGCCTGACTCCACAGCCCTGGCTTGGTCCATGAATAAGAAAGTGATGCATAGTGACATGGCAGGCACTACTGGTTGCCTATGCAGCATCCATTCTCTCTTCTTCCTTCTTAATAAAACCCAAATGTTCTTAAGGTATCCACTCTCCCCACATCACCATGTAGGTCAGAAGGAGACTCCATCCCCCACTCAAGGGGTGCTTGATCATAGCATTTCCCTTGCAATGATTAGTGTAGGGTGGAATACACTACTGGCCAATAACATATTAGGGGAAATCTAGTGGAAGGGCAGGGGATGGGAAATGCCTTGGGGGAAAAAAAGTTTCCTCTTTCTTTAGAGTGAACAAAACAAGAAACAATTCTCTCACCTTTGGGATATGGAATTGTCTGAAAGTGATGCCTACCAACAGCTTTATACCAGCCTGAAGAAAAGCCTCTGCCAAAGAGGGCAGAGAAGAAGAATGAAAGAACCTTGGAACTGATCAATTGAGTAACCCTAGATTCTGCTCTACCCATGGACTTCCCCTTATGAGATAACACGTTTGTGTTTTTTCTGGTTTCTGTTAATTGGAGCTGAAGGCATCCTAATGATATAAGTGGATGCCAAGACTACATGCAGCAAGACTTCACTAACTATTCCTTGTCAATTTTAAGTATGACAGAAGGTACCAAACTGAAGTAAAGTCATCCAGGTAGGGCAGCTGAATGGACGAAATGGCCACGACTTGTCACCAGGACTTCTATAGCAGAAAGTTTAGGAAATCAGGGACCAGCTGGCACAAGGACAGGAGCATTTGCAGGAATGAAACCTGGGACTCATAGCAATGCAACCTGTTTGGTTTAATTAGCTGAAGTTAGGCCCTGTAACAGACACAAAGAACAGGTGGTCCAATCCTATCAAGCTGAGGTCATTTACAAGAAAATAGAAAGGAACTGCCTGGCAAGAGGCAAGTTAATTAAATTCATCTCCTAAGAATTTCTTCTGGGCCATTATTTTTTCATCTAAAAGAAAAATTTTTTAATTAATTATTCTCACTCTCAATTCATTGGCTTAAGGATTTAAATTTAAAGGTCTGGGTGGACCTTGAAGATGGCGGATGAGTAAGACGCGGAGATCACCTTCCTCCCCACAGATACACCTGAAATACATCTACACGTGGAACAACTCCTACAGAACACCTACTGAAGGCTGGCAGAAGATCTCAGACCTCCCAAAAGGCAAGAAACTCCCCACGTACCTGGGTAGGGCAAAAGAAAAAAAGAAAAAACAGAGACAAAAGAATAGGGACGGCACCTGCACCAGTGGGAGGGAGCTGTGAAGGAGGAAAAGTTTCCACACACTAGGAAGCCCCTTCGCTGGCGGAGACTGCGGGAGGCGGAGAGGGGAGCTTCGGCGCCGCGGAGGAGTGCACAGCAACGGGTGCGGAGGGCAAAGCGGGGAGATTCCCGCACAGAGGATCGGTGCCGACGGGCACTCACCAGCCCAAGAGGCTTGTCTGCTCACCCGCCGGGGCGGGCGGGGCTGCGAGCTGAGGCTCGGGTTTCGGTTTCGGTCGGAGCACAGGGAGAGGACTGGGGCTGGCAGCTTGAACATAGCCTGAAGGGGTTAGTGCACCACGGCTGGCCGGGAGGGAGTCCGGGGAAAAGTCTAGACCTGCCGAAGAGGCAAGAGACTTTTTCTTCCCTCTTTGTTTCCTGGTGTGCGAGGAGAGGGGTTTAAGAGCGCTGCTTAAAGGAACTCCAGAGACGGACGCGAGCCGCGACTAAAAGCGCGAACCCCAGAGACGGCCGCGGGAGCCGCGGCTAAAAGCACGGATCCCAGGGACGGGTGGGAGACGCTAAGGATGCTGCTGCCATCACCAAGGGGCCTGTATGCAAGCACAGGTCACTATCCACACCCCTGTTCCGCGGAGCCTGTGCAGCCTGCCACTGCCAGGTTCCCGGGATCCAGGGACAACTTCCCCGGGAGAACGCACGGCGGGCCTCAGGCTCGTGCAACGTCACGCCGGCCTCTGCCGCCACAGGCCCGCCCCGCACTCCGTGCCCCACCCTTCCCCCCAGCCTGAGTGCGCCAGAGCCCCCGAATCAGCGGCTCCTTTAACCCCGTCCTGTCTGAGCAAAAAACAGACGCCCTCCAGCGACCTACACGCAGAGGCAGGGCCAAATCCAAAGCTGAGCCCCTGTGAGCTGTGAGAACAAAGAAGACAAAGGGAAATCTCTCCCAGCAGCCTCAGAAACAGCGGATTAAAGCTCCACAATCAACTTGATGTACTCTGCATCTGTGGAATACATGAATAGACAGCCAGTCATCCCAAATTGAGGAGGTGGGCTTCGAGAGCAAGATCTATGATTTTTTCCCCTTTTCCTCTTTTTGTGAATGTGTATGTGTATGCTTCTGTGTGAGATCTTGTCTGTACAGTTTTGCTTCCACCATTTGTCCTAGGGTTCTATCCGTCCATGTTTATTTTTAAATTCTTTTTCTTAATAATTAATTTTAATAACTTTATTATACTTTACTTTCTTTCTTTCTTTCTTTCTTTCTTTCTTTCTTTCTTTCTTTCTTTCTTTCTTTCTTTCCTTCCTTCCTTCCTTCCTTCCTTCCTTCCCTCCTTTAGACAACGAATCATCCCAAATTGAGGAGGTGGTCTCTGAGAGCAAGATTTATGATTTTTTCCCCTTTACCTCTTTTCGTGAAGGTGTATGTGTATGCTTCTGTGTAAGATTTTGTCTGTATAGCTTTGCTTCCAACATTTGTCCTAAGGTTCTATCCATCCCTTTTTTTTAAATAAATAAGTATTTTTTAATTCAATAACTTTATTATACTTTATTTTATTTTACTGTATCTTCTTTCTTTCTGTCTTTTTTCCTTCTTTCCTCCTTCCTTCCTCCCTCCCTCCCTCCTTTCTTTCCTTCTTGCCTTCTTTCCTTCTTTGCTTCTTTCTTTCTTTCTTTCTTTCTTTCTTTCTTCCTTCCTTCCTTCCTTCCTTCCTTCCTTCCTTCCTTCCTTCCCTCCTTTCCTTCTTTCTTTCCTCATACTTCTACTAATGCTCTCTACTTTTTCTCCCTTTTATTCTGAGCCGTGTGGATGAAAGGCTCTTGGTGCTCCAGCCAGGAGTCAGGACTCTGCCTCTGAGGTAGGAGAGCCAACTTCAGGACACTGGTCAACAAGACACCTCCCAGCTCCACATTATATCAAATGGTGAAAATCTCCCAGAGACCTCCATCTTAACACCAGCACCCAGCTTCACTCAACGACCAGCAAGCCACAGTGCTGGACAACCTATGCCAAACAACTAGCAAAACAGGAACACAACCCCACCCATTAGCAGAGAGGCTTCCTAAAATCATTATAAGGCCACAGACACCCCAAAACACACCACCAGACGTGAACTTGCCCACTAGAGAGACAGGGTCCAGCCTCATCCACCACAACACAAGCACTAGTCCCCTCCACCAGGAAGCCTACACAACCCACTGAACCAAACTTAGCCACTGGAGACAGACATCAAAAACAGCGGGAACTACGAACCTGCAGCCTGCAAAAAGGAGACCCCAAGCACAGTAAGAAAAGCAAAATGAGAAGACAGAAAAACACAGCAGATAAAGGAGGAAGATAAAAATGCACCAGACCTACCAAATGAAGAGGAAATAGGCAGTCTACCTGAAAAAGAATTCAGAATAATGATAGTAAGGATGATACGAAATCTTGGAAATAGAATGGACAAAATGCAAGAAACAGTTAACAAGGACCTAGAAGAAATAAAGATGAAACAAACAACGATGAACAACACAATAAATGAAATTAAAAGTACTCTAGATGGGATCAATAGCAGAATAACTGAGGCAGGAGAACAGATAAGTGACCTGGAAGATAAAATAGTGGAAATAACTACTGCAGAGCAGAATAAAGAATGAAAAGAACTGAGGACAGTCTCAGAGACCATTGGAACAACATTAAACGCACCAACATTCGAATTATAGGGGTTCCAGAAGAAGAAGAGAAAAAGAAAGGGACTGAGAAAATATTTGAAGAGATTATAGTTGAAAACTTCCGTAATATGGGAAAGGAAATAGTTAATCAAGTCCAGGAAGCACAGAGAGTCCCATACAGGATAAATCCAAGGAGAAATACGCCAAGACACATAATCAAACTGTCAAAAATTAAATACAAAGAAAGCATATTAAAAGCAGCAAGGGAAAAACAACAAATAACACACAAGGGAATCCCCATAAGGTTAACAGCTGATCTCTCAGTAGAAACTCTGCAAGCCAGAAGGGAGTGGCAGGACATACTGAAAGTGATGAAGGAGAAAAACCTGCAACCATGACTACTCTACCCAGCAAGGATCTCATTCAGATTTGATGGAGAAATTAAAACCTTTACAGACAAGCAAAAGCTGAGAGAGTTCAGCACCACCAAACCAGCTTTACAACAAATGCTAAAGGAACTTCTCTTGACAAGAAACACAAGAGAAAGAACAGACCTATAATAACGAACCCAAAACAATTTAGAAAATGGGAATAGGAACATACATATCGATAATTACCTTAAATGTAAATGGACTAAATGCTCCCACCAAAAGACACAGACTGGCTGAATGGATACAAAAACAAGACCCATATATATGCTGTCTACAAGAGACCCACTTCAGACCTAGAGACACATACAGACTGAAAGTGAGGGGATGGAAAAAGATATTCCATGCAAATGGAAACCAAAAGAAAGCTGTAGTAGCAATTCTCATATCAGAAAAAATAGACTTTAAAATAAGGACTATTAGAAGAGACAAAGAAGGACACTACATAATGATCAAGGGATCGATCCAAGAAGAAGATATAACAATTGTAAATATTTATGCACCCAAAATAGGAGCACCTCAATACATAAGGCAAATACTAACAGCCATAAAAGGGGAAATCGACAGTAACACATTCATAGTAGGGGACTTTAACACCACACTTTCACCAATGGACAGATCATCCAAAATGAAAATAAATAAGGAAACACAAGCTTTAAATAATACATTAAACAAGATGGACTTAATTGATATTTACAGGACACCCCATCCAAAAACAACAGAATACACATTTTTCTCAAGTGCTCATGCAACATTCTCCAAGATAGATCATATCTTGGGTCACAAATCAAGCCTTGGTAAATTTGAGAAAATTGAAACTGTATCAAGTATCTTTTCTGACCACAACGCTATGAGACTAGATATCCATTACAGGAAAAGATCTGTAAAAAATACAAATACATGGAGGCTAAACAATACACTACTTAATAATGAAGTGATCACTGAAGAAATCAAAGAGAAAATTAAAAAATACCTAGAAACAAATGACAATGGAGACACAACGACCCAAAACCTATGGGATGCAGCAAAGGGGGAAGTTTATAGCAATACAAGCCCACCTTAAGAAGCAGGAAACATCTCGAATAAACAACCTAACCTTGCACCTCAAGCAATTAGAGAAAGAAGAACGAAAAATCCCCAAAGCTAGCAGAAGGAAAGAAATCATAAAAATCAGATCAGAAATAAATGAAAAAGAAATGAAGGAAACAATAGCAAAGATCAAGAAAACTAAAAGCTGGTTCTTTGAGAAGATAAACAAAATAGATAAACCACTAGCCAGACTCATCAAGAAAAAAAGGGAGAAGACTCAAATCAATAGAATTAGAAATGAAAAAGGAGAGGTAACAACTGACACTGAAGAAATACAAAAGATTATGAGAGATTACTACAAGCAACTCTATGCCAATAAAATGGACAATCTGGAAGAAATGGACAAATTCTTAGAAATGCACAACCTGCCAAGACTGAATCAGAAAGAAATAGAAAATATGAACAGACCAATCACAAGCACTGAAATTGAAACTGTAATTAAAAATCTTCCAACAAACAAAAGCCCAGGACCAGTTGGCTTCACAGGCGAATTCTATCAAACATTTAGAGAAGAGCTAACACATATCCTTCTCAAACTCTTCCAAAATATAGCAGAGGAAGGAAAACTCCCAAATTCCTTCTACGAGGCCACCATCACCTTGATACCAAAACCAGACAAGGATGTCACAAAGAAAGAAAACAGAGGCCAATATCACTGATGAACATAGATTCAAAAATCCTCAACAAAATACTAGCAAACAGAATCCAACAGCACATTAAAAGGATCATACACCATGATCAAGTAGCGTTTATTCCAGGAATGCAAGCATTCTTCAATATACGCAAATCTATCAATGTGATAAACATATTAACAAATTGAAGGAGAAAAACCATATGATCATCTCAATAGATGCAGAGAAAGCTTTTGACAAAATTCAACACCCATTTATGATAAAAACCCTGCAGAAAGTAGGCATAGAGGGAACTTTCCTCAACATAATAAAGGCCATATATGACAAGCCCACAGCAAACATCATCCTCAATGGTGAAAAAATTGAAAGCATTTCCACTAAGATCCGGAACAAGACAAGGTTGCCCACTCTCACCACTCTTATTCAACATAGTTTTGGAAGTTTTAGCCACAGCAATCAGAGAAGAAAAGGAAATAAAAGGAATCCAAATCGGAAAAGAAGAAGTAAAGCTGTCACTGTTTGCAGATGACATGATACTATACACAGAGAATCCTAAAGATGCTACCAGAAAACTACTAGAGCTAATCAATGAATTTGGTAAAGTAGCAGGATACAAAATCAATGCACAGAAATCTCTGGCATTCCTATATACTAATGATGAAAAATCTGAAAGTGAAATCAAGAAAACACTCCCATTTACCATTGCAACATAAAGAATAAAATATCTAGGAATAAACCTACCTAAGGTGACAAAAGACCTGTATGCAGAAAATTATAAGACACTGATGAAAGAAATTAAAGATGATACAAATAGGTGGAGAGATATACCATGTTCTTGGATTGGAAGAATCAACATTGTGAAAATGACTCTACTACCCAAAGCAATCTACAGATTCAATGCAATCCCTATCAAACTACCACTGGCATTTTCCACAGAAGTAGAACAAAAAAATTTGCAATTTGTATGGAAACACAAAAGACCCCGAATAACCAAAGCAATCTTGAGAACAAAAAACAGAGCTGGAGGAATCAGGCTCCCTGACTTCAGACTATACTACAAAGCTACAGTAATCAAGACAGTATGGTACTGGCACAGAAACAGAAAGATAGATCAATGGAACAGGATAGAAAGCCCAGAGATCAACCCAGACACATATGGACACCTTATCTTTGATAAAGGTGGCAGGAATGTACAGTGGAGAAAGGACAGCCTCTTCAATAAGTGGTGCTGGGAAAACTGGACAGACACATGTATTAGTATGAGATTAGATCACTCCCTAACACCATACACAAAAATAAGCTCAAAATGGATTAAAGACCTAAATGTAAGACCAGAAACTATCAAACTCTTAGGGGAAAACATAGGTAGAACACTCTATGACATAAATCAGAGCAAGATCCTTTCTGACCCACCTCCTAGAGAAATGGAAATAAAAAGAAAAATAAACAAATGGGACCTAATGAAACTTCAAAGCTTTTCCACAGCAAAGGAAACCATAAACAAGACCAAAAGACAACCCTCAGAATGGGAGAAAATATTTGCAAATGAAGCAACTAACAAAGGATTAATCTCCAAAATTTACAAGCAGCTCATGCAGCTCAATAACAAAAAAACAAACAACCCAATCCAAAAATGGGCAGAAGACCTAAATAGACATTTCTCCAAAGAAGATATACAGACTGCCAACAAACACATGAAAGAATGCTCAACATCATTAATCATTAGAGAAATGCAAATCAAAACTACAATGAGATATCATCTCACACCAGTCAGAATGGCCATCGTCAAAAAATCTAGAAACAATAAATGCTGGAGAGGATGTGGAGAAAAGGGAACACCCTTGCACTGCTGGTGGGAATGTGAATTGGTTCAGCCACTTTGGAGAACAGTATGGAGGTTCCTTAAAAAACTACAAATAGAACTACCATATGACCCAGCAATCCCACTACTGGGCATATACCCTGAGAAAACCAAAATTCAAAAAGAGTCATGTACCAAAATGTTCATTGCAACTCTATTTACAATAGCCCGGAGATGGAAACAACCTAAGTGCCCATCATTGCATGAATGGATAAAGAAGATGTGGCACATATATACAATGGAATATTACTCAGCCATAAAAAGAAAGGAAATTGAGCTATTTGTAATGAGGTGGATAGACCTAGAGTCTGTAATACAGAGTAAAGTAAGTCAGAAAGAAAAAGACAAATACCGTATGCTAACACATATATATGGAATTTAAGAAGAAAAAAAAATGTCATGAAGAACTAAGGGTAAGACAGGAATAAAGACACAGACCTACCGGAGAACGTACTTGAGGATACGGGGAGTGGGATGGGTGAGCTGTGACAGGGCGAGAGAGATTCATGGACATGCACACACTAACAAACGTAGTAAGGTAGATAGCTAGTGGGAAGCAGACGCTTGGCACAGGGATATTGGCTTGGTGCTTTGTGACAGCCTGGAGAGGTGGGATAGGGAGGGTGGGAGGGAGAGAGATGCAAGAGGGAAGCCATATGGGAACATATGTATATGTATAACTGATTCACTTTGTTATAAAGCAGAAACTAACACACCACTGTAAAGCAATTATACCCCAATAATGATGTTAAAAAAAATAAAAATAAATTTAAAGGGCTAAAATGTTTATGTTTAAAATTAAAACTTAATTAATTAGCAGCAGTTTTAATATATATAATATCTCAATGAAGATTTTACATATATAAGCTATTTAAGTTATTAACACAATATTTGTATTTATCAGAGAAAGGAGGGAGAGAGAGAGATTGAAAGAAGAGAGAAAAATGGTAAGAAATTCCATATCTCAGTCATAGTTCTTGCCGTTTGTCATATTCCTTGTTTTCTCCTATTACACAGGACAGTGAAACACATTTGCAGCATCTTATGATTCATTGCATATTATTTGTTAGAAATAATGAAAATGCCGCCAAAGAACCATATGTACAAAAGTACTAAAATAGCTTCCCTGATAAATTGAAGAAAGTCGCCACTTAAATGTAGAATTACACAAACAAATGAACACCAAATTACCAATTATCTTCTTCTACATTGTGAGTTTTTTTTCAGTGGGGTTAACTATGAAAACAAGCCACCTTCAAAGTAGACCTAAGAGGAATGGGAGGAGGTTGCACCCTGACTTCAGAAAGTCATCTGACCAAATGTGATTCTTTTTATTTTTAAAGACATAAAAGACATATGAATAAACATATTTTACTTAAACATTATATTTATATTTCATCAGGTAATAGAAACTGCAGAGGTAGTGGGTGTGTCATCTGATAATGAAGATACAATAAGGAAGTTTTACCTATGCTCTTCTAGTAATCACTGATGAAATCAACAATAAAATTTCTGGTTAAAAGAGGAGAAAAGATAAACTTTTTTTAATAAATAAAAGGGTGGTGGTGGAAACAACAGCTCTAAGGATAAGATAACACAGTTATACCAACCATTGTGCTGGATATTGTTTTCAACCTATATGTTACCAAAAATTAGAATTCCTTTTAATAAGACATTTTGACTCAGGCAATGGAAGGTGCTGTGACTCTGTAGTGTATCAAGTTAGCTAAGCTGGAACCATGTTTCCCAGAATTTTTTTCTTTGTATCGTTCCAGGTCAAGATGGGCTTCAAGAGAAATTTGCATGAGATTTGAAAGGCAGACATGAAATACCAGTTATTCTATGCTCTGAAAGTTGCTCTAGGACAAGGCACGTTGCAGCTCAGACGTGTGCTGCTCACTGACTAGCTCACCTTGTTGGCACAGGGCAGAAACTGGGAGCACAGCTCCTCCAGATCCCACTAGATTTTCTTTTTCAGCTTAGAGGATACAGTCTACCAAAGCAATAAGGAATGCACTAGTGAGAAGCTCTGTGGTGACTCTGCTGTATAGGCTGAGGCTAATGGTAGAAAAGGCCAATGGAAATCTGAGCTTACTAATAGTAAAGGGAATCATAGGAAGAAAGACAACAATAGCCAAAAGATGACCTAATAATCATGGCATTTAATAATCATAAGACAATAATAATCATAATTGTGACTGCAATTATCCTAATGAGTGACAAAGATGGAGGTGGCATGGGTGCCTGAACTATAGAGAGATGTGGATAATAAAATATAGTATTCCTATGAACAAAATAAGCAGCTAGGAAGGGTAATCATCTATCTGTAGAATCAGGATAAATTATCTGAATGCTGAAGGAAGTTGTCACAATGAAATGTTGTGATTCCTTAAATGACTTCTACACCTGAGCCATTTTTCAGACCCAGAAGCTATTGGTTGAAAGAGAGGCTGCATCTCTTTGAGGGAGGACCCATTAATACCATAACAAGTGTAGAGTTATGTTCCTAACAGATCTTCTCCAGGGTTTCTACAGTCATTTACTTGCATAACTGTACTTTTTAAAATTAATTTTTATTGGAATATAGTTGATTTACTATGTTGTATTAGTTTCTGCTGTACAGCAAAGTGAATCAGTTATACATATACATATATTCACTCTTTTTTAGATTATTTTTCCATATAGGTCATTACAGAGTATTGAGTAGAGTTCCCTGTGCTATACAGTAGATTCCTATTTGTTATCTATTTTATATATAGTAGTGTGTGGGTAACTGTATTTTGAGAAGACTATTGGAAATAGGGCTCCAGTTGGCATTGATACCCACTGTTAGAGTAGCAGAATAAGGAGACCAGATAATAAAACAGAATCCTCTGGGTCTATGGACCCATGTGGTAATCATTGTCCTGGTCATCAAATATATAATTAATTATAGTCATACTTGGTAACTGGCACAAACCCAACATTGGCTCCTTGACCTATGGTGTGAAAACTCTCATACAGGGAAAAAACAACTGGCAGCTTCTAAAACTACTACCCCCTCCTAAGCCAAGGTAATAAACCATACTGGAAGGTAAGCAATGACATCTTTAGGTGTTATCTTTAAAGACTTAAAAGATGCAGGGGAGCTGATCTCCCGTATATCTTTGCTTGGCATGCCTACAAGCTTGGAAGTACAGGACAGTTTATACCTCCAATGATGAGTGGAAGCTTAAATCATTAATGTTAGCATTCTCTTCTTTCTAATAGATACACTTAAGCTATAAATTTCCTTCTAAGGTAGATCAAGTATTCAAACTTAGGATAGCTCTAATACCATAGGTGAAACATGTGTCATAAGGAATATTGATTTAAGTCACTATTATGTTAAGAAGACAAAAATTACATGACACTCCATTTTCAGGATCCATTTCTATAAATGTTTACTGATTGCTTACCATGTATCAGCATTATGGTAGATACTAGGTATAAAATGATAAACTACTTAAACCCGATTAAACTTTCAATCCAGGGGAAAACACAGAAAAGTGGTAAGGAATTCAACCAGAAAGCATAGAGTTATAATCCAGCAGAATGTGCTATGGTGGAGATCCCAGGAAACACTTGACCTGAAACCTAGTCTCCCTAAAACCGAGTTCGTCTGCTGAGTGTATGATTAACCACTGTATCCAAAACTTTACTCCCTTTCTTTTCTTTAACCTGTTCCCCTCAAGATTGAGGAGTGTCAAAGAAAAGGGGGAACTGAAACTTTACACCAGCCCCTGTGTCCCTGTCCTTTGAAATAAAAGGCTTTTGCTTTAGCCTCCCAGTTCTCCCTTGAGTCTCAAAAGGCTGACTCAAGTGTTAATGATTAGGAAATGTGAAGGTGTGGAAACAAAGAAGAGCTGTTGGGCTGGGGAACTGGTAACAATTTAGACTATAAATCATCCACATAGCAGAATCACAGAACTCACAGTTCCCTGAAAGATATAAAGGCCTGACATACTAAGTTGTTTTTACAGGAAGCAGGCCCCCAACAGATGAAAACTGCTGACTGCAAGAACATAGTCCCTAGACTGGTTGAAACCAGAAGGTTGATGATGCTTGAAATTTCTCCTTGATGCCAACCAATCCAAGAACTGTGCACAAGAGGCATGCTGCAACACCCTCCTTCACACTGTCCATAAAACCCCTTCCCTGAAAGCCATTGGGGAGTTTGGGTCTTTTGAGCATAAGCTGCCCATTCTCCTTGCTTGGTGCCCTGCAATTAATGCTGCACTTTCCTTCACAACCCAGTGTCAGTGAGATTGAATTTACTGTGCATGGGCAAGTGGACCCAAGTTTGGTTTGGTAACAGACCCAGGGTTGGATGGAGTAAGGAATTAATGGTAAGGGATCAGAGGAAATTTAAGTAGTAGATGTTACAGGAAAGAAGGCAGAAAATATTTTCAGGCAGAAATACGTCTTTACATAGGTAAAGAAACAATGTGGTGAATGTCAGGAACAATTAGAGGTAACTATTCTCCTGTTCTCAAGTTACCAAGAGTAACTTTCTACTAGAGGAGCACTTCTGTGATTTTTTTATGTTTCACTTAGGGGAAGAAGAGAGGTTTATCCCATGAGTGACTTTAGGAGAAGAGAATGAACTTGCAAATCTCTGTTCTATCTCTCTCTCCTTCTCTTTGTATATCATCCTTCTTTCATGAAGAGGTGGTCCGCCTTACCTCTGTGGTAAACAGATTAGAGCTCAGGCCGGCTATTTAGAAGTAAATTCAAAGCCCTGTCTCTCTCTAGAAAGTGTACCAGTTGTGCTGGCTCAACTACCCCTCAGGCTGGTTGTCCCTGAAGATCAATACTTCCTGGGAGAAGGTTTTAAAAGGCTAACTGAGGCTTTGAAGACACAGTATCTAACCTAGTTTTTCCAAAATTAAAGCAAATACTTTAATCTCTCTATCTCACACCTTTGTGTATTTTTTCAACTGAGCCTTAACAAAGGTAAAAGAGGGTTGAAACTTGATTAATCATTACTTCTCCAAACCCCTTCAGGTATTAATATTGGTAGATTGTAAACTCTGAGGGAGAGGGTTTTGAGAAATGGCGTCAAAGTCAGAGAGAAACTTGCCTGCAAAGTGCTAAGAGCACTACTGTTGTACACCAAGAGGAATATCTTTAGTCACGGAGTCCTGGCCCTTTGTGATATCATATCTCTGTTTCACTGACATTTAAATTATCAAATCCTCAAATGCCAATTGATGCTAACTACTGGTGCAGTTTTTTCAAGATTCCCATCCCAGCCCCTTGCACAACTCTTTTCAGCATCCTCAAGTTGTCTTTACTTTGAGCAATAGATAGTGTATTTAAACCAGTCAATAACAAATTATGACCAAAATAGTAATGCAGGAGACCCCAGCCTCATCCCTCCACAAAGATCAACAAATAGAAAGCTATCTATGAAAAAAAGCAGCTCTGGGAGAGCTCTGAAGCACATTTAAGAAACTTCAGAAACACAATGGAACAAAAAAGCCTGAGAATACAAAAAGAAGAAAAGGAAGATAACTGCATTTTACTTGCATTGTCCCATCCCCCAAGCTGGCATAGCTCATTTCAAAGAGGGAACTCTCCAGAAAGAGTTCCCCTCATCAGGGAAGGAAGAGTGGGATGAGTTACTAGCTTCCCCAGAATTTCAGGGCACTGAAAAACTGTCTTTTTTCAGTTTCATCGCAGATAAGCAAAGGTGAAAAATATATAGAAAGCTAGGCGCAAGGAAGAAAGCAGGGGCTACCAATAGCAACCACACAGCAGGAGCAATTGTGATTCACAGTGACTTGGACTGCAGACAAACCTAGCAGCTTTTGCCTCTGAAAAAAACAATGGACAGAACAACCTCCACAGACTCATAGTACTAGAAGTCCTAATTAGATCAATAAGACAAGAAATAGAGATAAAGGGTATCTAAATAGAAAAGAAAGAAGTAAAATGACCCCTGTTTGCAGATGACCTGATTTTAATTGGGTTGGCCAAAAACTTCATTCAACAAATTCAATAAAGTTGCAAGGTACAAAAGCAACGTACAGAATCAGTTACATTTCTATATGTTAACAATGAAATATCTGAAAAAGAAATAAATAAAATCATCCCATTCACACTAGCATCAAAAGTAATAAAATACATAGGAATAATTGTAACTGAGGAAGTGAAAGATGTCTACAATGAAAACTACAAGACTTTGATGAAAGAAATTGAAAATACACAAAAAAAGGGAAAGTTATTCCATGTTCAGGCATCAGAAGAATTAACATTGTTAAAACGTCCATACTTCCTAAAGCGTTGTATAGATTCAATGCAATCCCTATTAAAATTCCAATGGCATTTTTCACAGAAATAGAACAAATAATCCTAGAAGTTGTGTGGAACCACAAAGACTGAATAGCAAAAGCAATCCTATGAAAAATAGAGCAAAACTTAAGGTATCACACTTCCTGATTTCAAACTATACTACAAAGCTATAGTAATCAAAACAGTATTGTATTGGTTTAAAACAATAACAACAACAGACAAATAGCCCAATGGAATGGAATTGAGAGCCCAGAAATAAATCCTTGTGTATATAGTCAACAAATATTTGACAAGGGAGCCAAGAATACTCAATGGGAAAAGAATAGTCTCTTTAATAAATGGTATTGAGAAAATTGGAAAACCACATGCTCAAAAATAAAATTGGACTCCTACCTGACACCACTCACAAAAATTAACTCAGAATGAATAAAAGATGAACATAAGACCTTAAACTATAAAACTTCTAGAAGAAAACATAGGGGGAAAGCTCCTAGATGTTGGTCTTGAAGATGATGTTTTGTATATAACATCAAAAGCACAAACAACAAAAGAAAATATCAACAAGTGAGACTATATCAAACTAAAAAACTTCTACACAGCAAAAGAAACAAAATGAACAGGGAACCTACATAATGAAAGAAAATATTTGCAAATCATCTATCTGATAAGTGATTAACATCCAAGATATAGAAAGAACTCATATAACTCAATAATAACACAACAAAAAATCTGATCAGATAATGGGCAGAGGAACTAAATAGACAATTTTAAAAAGGAGACATCCAAGTAGCCAACTGGTACATGTAAATGTACTGGACATCACTGATCATCAGGGAAATATAAATAAAACCACAATAAGATATCACCTTATTCCTGTTAGAATGGGTATCATAAAGAAGACAAGAGATAATAAGTGCTGTCAAAGATGTGGAAAAGATGGAAGCCTTGTGCACTATTGCACAAGGTATATAATTTTTTACAGAAACTATTTTCCAAACAGTATGGAGGTTCTTCAAAAAATTTAAAATAGAACTACCATATGACCCAACAATCCCACCTCTGGGTATATATTCAAGGAAACTGAAAACAGGATCTCAAAGAAATATCTACTCCCATGTTCATTGTAGCATTGTTCACAATAGCCAAGATATGGAAACAACCTAAATATCTGTCAATGAATACATGGATAAAGAAGTTGTGATATATTTATACAATGTTATATTATTCAGCCATAAAATAGTAAATCCTGCAATATGCTACAATATGGATTGACCTTGAGAGCGTTATGCTAAGTGAAATAAGTCAGACAGAGAAAGATAAATACCGTATGACATCATTTATACATGGAATCTAAAAATGCCAAAGTCATAGAAACAAAGAGTAGAGTGGTGGTTACCAGGGGCTGGGGGTGGCAGAAATGGGAAGATGTTGGTCAAAAGGTACAAGCTCGCATTATAAGATGAGGAAGTTTCAGGGATTTAATGTACAGCAAGATGATTAAGGTAATTATAGTTAATAATACTGTATTATATACTTCAAAGTTGCTAAGACAGTGGATCTTAAATGTTCTTGCCAGCAAAAAAAAAAGAAAGAAAAGATAATTATGTGATGTGATGGGGGGGGGTGTTAGCTAACACTATGGTGGGAATCATTTTGCAATTTATAAGTGTAACAAATCAACATGTGTATACCTTAAAATTATACAATGTTATATGTCAATCATATCTCAATAAAGCTGGAAAAAATAAATAAACAAATCAGTAACTATTATGAAGTATTTATTCCCATGGTCTGCTCAGCTTCTGTGAGTTTCAAGAGTTATTTGCCTGTATGTAATAACAGCATATGTAAAAGAAGTCTATTAGAAACTATTCTCTTAATTTATATGAGACACAATGAAATAATCTCACTTCCTGGGAAATTTAATAGGTAAACATTTTTTATTTTGTTTGGTCAAGACTGAGAAATTTACCAAAAACTGGTTTCATCTTGTTGCCAGCTAAGTTACTTTTGAAGAATTACTTCAGTTTATTGTGCCTTAGCTTCTTCATGGATAAGATTAGAATAATATTACTTTCCTTCAGTGTTTTCTAAAGATTAAATAAAAATGTATGTGGAACGTCCAGCACAGTACCTGGCAAACAATAGTTCATATTTACTGAGCATCTTTATTGCTAAGACCCTAAGATTAATGTCAAAGAAAACAAAACAGATATGAAAGAGTTCCAATAGGATTTACTAATTAAATGGATGTAAATTGAGTTCAAAACTTTCATATAATTTGTAGGTTTTGGGTTTGGGTGACTGCACAGATGGTGGGATAATTCACCAAGTAGAAGAGAACTAGGTTTTCAAGACATGTGATCTGAATATTCCTCAGTCATCTAGGTGAATATTCCATAAACAGAGGAGTCTGAGCTGGAAATGCAGATGCAGGAGTCCTCAGTGTGTAGGTGACTAGTGAAGCCACGTGTGTAGAGGAGTGAGGGCTGAGGACTGAAGAGAGAGGCTTGGAGAACATGATATTTAGAAGGTGAAAGAAGAAAGAGCAGCTTGAAATGCAGGCTCCTCCTTTGTCCTCTTGCCCTGGACAGAATAATACCTATTCCGCTGGAGAAAAGTTCTGCCATTTCACATAGTGGGAAGGGCTAAGAAGTAAGATTTTGAACCTTACTTATAGAAAACGGAGAAAGAGCTCAGATCTAAAAAATGCTTTGGGATAAAACCACCTATTTGCCTGACTTTCTGTAAACTGAACAAAAACCTTAATCAGGTCAACAGAACATACCATGTTCCAGAGAGGCAAAAAAAAAAAAAAAAAAAAAGCTAGAAAGCACTGAATACTAACTCACTTCCTTCTGTTACATACTTGGGCTTTGTTCTACACCTGGGTACTTCAAGCAGGTAGATATGAGTTCACTCTATGGAAAGACTTTCTAAAGGTAAAATTCTATAAACAGTGAATGGACTGACTTTGAAGGTAGTGAGCCCCTAGTACCTGGAGAATTAATTAGAAACTGAGACTCCTTTCTCAGGTAGATTTGTGAAGGCACTGTGTGATGGTTACGTTTACATCAACTTGACTGAGCTAAGAGATAACTGGTAAAACCTTATCTCTGGGTGTGTCTGTGAGAGTGTTTCCAGAAGAGCTTGGCATCTGAATCAATAGACTTAGTAGAGAAGATCTGCCCTCACCAATATGGGTGGGTATCAACCAGTTGTCTGAGGGCTCAAACAGAACAAAGATGTGGCAGAGGAAGGGCGAATTCACTCTCTCTTCTAAGCGGGAACACCTATCTTCTTCACATTGGCATTCCCAGTTCTCGTGCCTTTGGACTCAGACTGGGACTTACACCATTGGTCCCCTTGGTTTTCAGGCCTTCAGGCTGGGATTAGGTTTACACCACCAGCTTTCCTGGTTCTCCAGCTTGGGGACAGCAGATCATAGGGCTAAGCCTCCATAACCACGTGAACTATATGTATATAGGCTGGTTCTGTCTCTCTGGAGAACCTTAACTAATGATGCTGTGTTCACTTATTAGGAGTTAGATTGTGTGATTGAGAGAGACTTTAGAAATCTTTTCTGTTGCCATACTTAAATTTGCAACCAGATGGAATAAGTTATTTGTGTAAATTCAATTTTTCTCAATGATTTTGAAAGTGTTGTGATAATATTACTGCAGCCTAATGATTCTCCATGGGAATTATGCTGCCTCCTAGGGGTGGTGTTTTGTGAATGTGTATGTGATTTTGGACATCATAAAGACTGGAGACTGTTGATTTTTAGTGATCAGATGCCAAGAATGTGAGAAGTCCTACACTGAAGATGAGCTCAATTGGCTGCAAAGTGGGATAAACACCATAATTCTGTAGAAAAACTAATCATATCAGCTTCATGAGAGGTTATCAGTACAATGATGGAAAAAATTTTAATGATACGTCTATTCTATGCCATTGAACAAAGGTGAAAACATTTCAAGAAAGAAAATCAATGATGTAGTAAAAGTTGCCAAAAAGCAACTGAAAGTGAGTTTCAGTCAATTGAGTTTTCATTACAATAGGATGAACATATTCAGTGTAATAGTAAAGCTTTATCACAGGTATTAGTTTTTATAAGGAATGAAGAACTTGCAAGGTAATGTTATTTTCAAAACTGCTAGAAATGGATACAAAAGAATCATCAAAAAGTACATGCTTGAAATCTTTACAATTGCTTCATAGAAAAATATTCTTTTCCTAATTCTATATTAGAAAAATAGATGGAGCACCAGCAATATTTAACAATGTGGATGTATAGCCAATCTTTGAAAAGCAGCACTAAGTATTTTAGAAATTCACTGCATTGTTCATTGACCACTATTAGTCACCAAGAAAGTTAATGGAAGGCTTCACAAATCAGTGAGTGCTATTCAGTGTTATTAATACCATTACGAGTAATCTTTTAGACTGTGCAATGATAATAAAGAAGAGTTTGAATGTCTTCTCCTAAAACTGAAAGTAAGGTGCTTCCCTAAAAGAAATTATTTTTAAAGATTTTATATGCTATTTGATGCTATTATTTATATTTTCATTCAAACAATGAAAAAAATATTAAGAATTGCATTAGTATGACATAATATACATCTTTCATATACATTTGGAAAGTTAATGAGGCTCTTATTAAAATGAAAGAATCAAATCACTTCCAATAAAATGATAACAATCATTAAGGGATTGAACCACAGACATCATTTATTTCTTACTTTAGTCACAGAGCATTGTCAAGTTTCATCTTTGCAGCAGTTAGATAAAAATAAGCTTAAAGGAACTTATTCATGTATATGTATAACTGATTCACTTTGCTGTACAGCAGAGCTAAACACAACATTGTAAATCAATTATACTCCAATAAAAATTAATTAAAAGAAAGAAACTTACTTAAAAATATATTGCTCTCATTTGGATGTTACTTTAAAAGACCAACATTTAGTCCCTGTCACCTAATGACAGATATAGTTTCTCTTGCAAGTCCCCAACCAGTACAAATAGATGGCACACTCAAATTGAGTAATTAAGGAACATTCAATAAATTATTTCCTGTGACATTGTTAGGGAATAGAAAAATCACAAATGATAGTGTACAAGGGTGGATACTGACACTAGTAAAACTAAGGCGCCAGGTAACTAGTTCCACAATCACTGTCATCATACTTGTTGACTTAGTAATTGTGAGGTAATGGAAAAAGATATACATATATATATATTGGTCTCTGCTTCCACTTCCTGATACAGAGTTCCTACATCCCTTCGAGTTTCCTGGGTGATAGGATTGTCTTTTGTTCTAATGAGACAACTCTTGTTGATCTACTTGAAAGTCTCAGGATAGGGGCTGGTTATCAGAAAGACCAAGCAATGATCAGAAGTTTGGAGTTTTCAGTCCCACCCCCATCCTCTGGGAAGGGGAGAGGGGCTAGAGATTGAGTTACTAATCTCCATGAAAATCACAAAAGTATGGGGTTTGGAGAACTTGCAGACTGGTTTACACATCCACATACCAAGAAGATGATATCCCCCAACTCCGCAGGGAAAAAAGTTCCTGTGCTTTGGACCCTTCCAGACCTCACCCTAGGTATCTCTCATCTGGTTGTTCATCTGTCTCCATTATCATATGCTTTATTACTGGTAAATGTAAGAAAGTGTTTCCCTGAATTCTGTGAGCTGTTATAGCAAATGATCAAATCAAAGGAAGGGGGTTATGGGAACTTCCAATTTGTAGCCAATTCGGACAGAAATTGTGGATAACTTGGGGACCTACTACTTGCAATTGGCATCCAAAGTGGAAGGCAGTCTCCTGAGACTGAGCCTGTACCTTGTGGGATCAGACACTATCTCTAAGGCAGATAGTGTCAGAATTAAGTTAACTGTAGAACACCCAGCTGATATCATGGTGTATTACTTGATGTGGGGGTGGGGGGGGAAGCCACACATCTGGTGTCAGAAATGTTGAGTGTGGTAGCAGCATGAGAAACACAAGAGAAGCACCTTTCTAACTCAGTGACTAAATACTAGTCATTTGACTACGAAGGCCTTGCCTTCCATCTCAGGCCACCACCAATGACAAAAGATGTAAGCAGGATATCGCCACATACTATTATCTGTGCCTTATTCCCTCTGTCAGAGGGTTTTCCTTGTGCATCTTAAATAAATGAGTAAACCACTCCCGGGATCCCATTTTTAGAGTTTGTTTAATGGAGCCATTTTGAATACCAATTACTATATTATTTAGTGTCCCAGTGAGAAACAAATGGCACACTCAAACTGGGTAAATTGTAGGAGAATTTAAAGGGACTATTCATAATGGTGTGAGAAAGACACAGGAAAACTAGAAGGGATAGAGCAGTACTTAGGAACTTGTAACTTGCACCCTATGCATGAAATGAGAAGGGAGAGAAGGCCAAGCTCACTTATGAGACTAACAGACTTCCTTATGTTTTTCACTTTGAAATCTGTAATTAGTTTCTGCCTATTATTTCCTTTTTTATTTTTCTCTTATGTACAAATTAATCTGGTCAATTGTTGATTCTAATGTTTATTCTCTTCTCCTCCTGCATCTATGCTCTTTCATTTCCCTGAGTTTCTTTGGTATAACTTCTGATCTTCTCATTCTCTTAAATTCACATTTATTTTTCATACGTAGGTGAAAGGATCTATTTTCTTATAGATCAGATCTGTCTAAATATTGAAATAGATCATTTAAACTTAGATATTTTAAAATATATTACTATATGTATATGATTTCATTTCAGGGCTAAAGATTTATTTATTATAAAATAGACATTATTAATCTGACCATGTTGAAATTCAGTGTTATGATCTACCAATAATCAGGTACAATGTGACTAAGAGATTATGAGGTTATTATGAAAATATATACAACTTTCAATCAACTGGGAAAACAGACTCAGTACAGGCAGGAGTGTCTTTATTAAACTTGCCTGATTTGGACATTTCTTTCTTCTGTTTTTGGACTTTTTTATTAGTCCACATTTGACTATTAAAATGACCAGTTGTGTTAAATAGGCCTTTTAAAAAACCCAACAAACTAACTAAGAAGCTCTTAAAAACTAAAAATAGAGTTCAAAAGCTTACAATTTAGCAAATTAGAGCATAACAATAAAGAACAATTCTCTTTACAATAATCACAAAATATTAACACCCAGAAATAAAATTAAAAGAAATATGCATCACTTATATGAAAGAAACTACAGAACTCAATGAAGAGACCTAAAACAAAATCTAAATAGATGGAAAGATAACATATGTTCCTTGATGACAAGACTCAATATTATCTCCTGTCAAATTTGTTTATAAGAATAATACAAATCCAATCACTACCCAAAATGTGTATATACACACACATACATACACAGCCCCAAAAGTTTCTTTAAAACATAAGAATGAGGATTTGCACTGATAGATATATGTCAGTAATACTTTTAGGCACTTACTCTGTGTGCTATATTCTATAATTAGCAGATACTGATAATAAAGTTCATGTTTTTATTTATTCTAGTACACTACTTCTCCTTAAAAGTGAAGAAAAGGCTTAAGGATAATTAAAAATATAATAATATGCAATCAAGTAAATAATTTTAGTGAATTCATAATATGAAATCCTGTGAAATTATTAAAAGGGTACACCTTGAAAAAATATTTAATGTGGGAAATACCCATAGTGTAAATCAATGAAAGAAGCAATTTTTTTAACATCTTTTTTGGAGTATAATTTCTTTACATTGTTGTGTTAGTTGCTGCTGTATAACAAAGTGAATCAGCTATACATATATCCCCATATCTCCTCCCTTTTGCATCTCCTTCCCACCCCTCAAGGTGGTCACAAAGCACTGAGCTGATTTCTGTGTGCTATGCAGCTGCTTCCCACTAGCTATCTATTTTACATTTGGTAGTGTATATATGTCAATGCCACCTTCAGCTTACCCTTACCCCTCCCCATGTCCTTAACTCCATTCTCTACATCTACATCTTTATTCTTGTCCTGCCCCTAGGTTCTTCAGAACCTTTTTTTTTTTTTAGATTCTATATATATGTTAGCATATGGTATTTGTTTTTCTCTTTCTGACTTATTTGACTCTTTATGACAGACTCTAGGTCCATCCACCTCACTACAAATAACTCAATTTCATTTCTTCTTATGGCTGAGTAATATTCCATTGTATATATGTGCCACATCTGAAAGAAGAAATTTTCATCACTACTTAGGCTCTAAAATTATCATGTTTAGTAAAACTCCTGATAGACTCTCCATTCCCTTGCTCTCTCAACATCCTGATCCTTGCACACACTGAGCACTCACAGTTAACATAATGCTCTCCAGGACACTCCAGGATTAGTGGTCCCAACAGTTAAGTAATGTTTACAAGGGTCCATTAATGTTGCTCAAGCCTGTGCATGCTGGTTGCACTTATTATTGTTACTTTGTAATTTAATTAACTAGTATGTAAATAGATGAAATAGCAGCAAGGAAACAAAGGGATCTATTGTTTCTAAGAACAAAGTTGAAGGTTTGGAAAAGATTCCATAAAGTCCAGTCAATTGAAAAGAAAGAAAGAAAGAAAGAAAAGAAAGAAAGAAAGAAAGAAAGAAAGAAAGAAAGAAAGAAAGAAAGAAAGAAAGAAAGAAAGAAAGAAAGAAAGAAAGGGAAAGAAGGAAGGAAGGAAGGAAGGAAGGAAGGAAGGAGGAAGGGAGGGAGGGAGGGAGGGAGAGAGGGAGGGAGGAAGGAAAGAAAGAAGGGAGAAAGAGAACTTGCCTAAATGTGTGGGGCTAACAATTTGAGAGAATGGGGAGAGAGAATGATGAAAATCTGGATTCAGATTCATATTACTTTGCAAGTGTATTTAAGTTTTCTAACCTAAAGAAGTTGACAATGGAAAGAGTCAATTCTATACCATTGCTGTGACTCATGGAAGAAAAACCATGAATAACTCAATCAATGGGCCCATACCAAGAGATATGACCTGGATCCTTTATCAAGACTGGTGAAAAATGCACATTTAGGGTTTTAATTTAAAATAATGTTTAAAAGCTAAACTCCACCCACATATTTCACCAATACTGATAGAGTAATAAGACTGCAACCATGTTGTGTTGCGGAAGTTTTAAGTTTAATCTGCATTATGGTAGAGTGGAAAGAACATAGAATGGGGTCTTGTGATCTAGGTTATAATCCTAATTCTGCCGCCAACTAGCTATGAACTTTTGAACAGTGAGCACGTCTCTTAACTTCTCAACCTTAATTTCCTTATTCATAAATGAAAAGTTTTGGCTAGAAAATGGAATCAAAAGTCATTTGCACTTTTCATACCAATATTATTATTTGTAAATAAACATTTATAAAGTAACCGCTAAGCTTAAAACAGTAGAAAAACGATATATTTCCATGATTTATAGTATATGATATCCAATTAAAACTAGCCCTTTTTTAGGAGACTATAGGAAAGAAGGGGTATAAATTTAGCTATATCACAATTTTTTTACAAAAGAGATTAAAAAATCACACTTATAAATTTGTATAAATACAATAAATTCATATATCCAGTATAATCATTGTTAAGATTTTGGGAAGTGTATCTCCTTCTCCAAGTTAAATTTGGTGTGAAGTTATTTTTTTGTTAAAGAATTTAACATAACTGAACTCTGAATACAGATCTGTTACTGAATTGCTTTGGTACCCTAGAAAAGTCTTTCCAATCATAACTTGCTAAGAAAACATCTATTTTTTATTTTACCCCCCACCCAACACTGCCCTACAGTGTACGAAAAATTAAAGAGTTTGCAAGAACATGTTCCATAAATTAAAAATGAATCATTATAAACCTGGTGAGGAAGCCATAATGCCTGTAGTGACCTCCCTGTTCACAGGTCCACTGACCACAAGTCACCCAGAGGACTGCAATTAAAATTCTTAATTTGTTTTAAAGGCCTCTACATCCTGCTGAATTGCATACTCACAACAATAGAGGATAAAAAACATTCACCCTCAATTAGTTCAAATGTCCTGGGAAAAAATGTCCCAAATATCTCCATCACCAACTCACTTTTTATGTAAAAAGCAATCAAAAGGAAGTCAGTCAACCAAATGATTAGTAACTCTATTGAGCTAAGTTTATACTTAAAACTGAAGTGGCACAAAAAAACACATTGCAAGTAAAATCAATTCCAAACTTTTTTGGTAAGTTCAGCTTATCCAAATTCTTAAAGTAGGAACCAGTGAAAGTACTGCATGCAAGGAAGCACAAAATGACATATATTTCATTTTAGCTTTGCACTTTTGTTTCTCATACAACATACATCTCTTTAATCATCTTTCTACTCTGTATCTTAAGAGATGGCAGCTATAATGGAAAGAATTTGGGAACCCAAAGTTAGAGTTTAACTCAAGTTCCTTATTGAAAAATAACTGAAAAGTTGTGTTACTTTGGATAAGTGACTTAACCTATCAGAATTCCAATTGCTTATCAAGAAAATTGGTATTATAGTATATAGTTTGCCTGCATTATAGCATGATTAGAGAAATCATATGAGATAATATATGGAAAAATGCTTTGCAAACTTTTAATTCTACCCACAGGTTTTTGTACTTAAATATTAACAAGTATTCAGCTAGGTATAATATACACTGCTTATTTCCTCTAAAAGATTGTAACCTCCAAAACATCTTACATACCTTACAATTTTTCAGGGAAAAAATGTGGTTTCTTTTTATGTATTCATTTGCTTGTTTGCTTATTTATTTATGTTCTTTATTAATATAATGAATACCATGAATTCACCATCCAATGGGAGGTCTGGATTATAAACAATCATTCCATCTGCCTCCTCCCCATCCCATCTCTCTGCCTTTCCCTACTCAAGCTTAACACTTTCCTGAAACAGGTAATACTCATTCTTTCTTTTTATTCTTAATATAATTTTATTATGTATATATTTCTCAGAAGAATATTGTTTAAGTTACTTTTAATTTTTGAAAAGTATATTCTGCTACATGCAATGTTCTGGAACTTGCTCAAAAATCTACAGGACTTATTTTGAAGCTATGATAATTACAACAGAGAAATTGACCAATAGGGTGGAATAGAAAGTTTTCATCACATCTATGTAAAACTAAAATTTAGTTTTTTCACTGTAAAGTAAGAATTTTTAACTTGATGATCTCTGAGCTCCCAACAAATGAAACAATTACCCAAGGTTACACAAATATTGAATAAACCATTCATGAGATTCATGCAACTTTTTTTGTTTTAAAAATGTATCTGTCTTTCAAAGTCTATTTTGTTTTGGTGGTAATGGTTGTTTTAATGTCTTTATTGAGGTACACTTCACATATTATAAAATTCACCCTTTGCAAATGTACAGTTCAATAATTTTTTAGTAAATTCTTAGAATTGTGCAATCCACCACAGTGCCATTTTAGAATATTTATCACCCCTCCTCGCCACAACCAAAATTCCTTTTGGCCACTTTGTGGTCAATCCCCACTCCCACTCTTATGTAACGACTGATTTGCTATCTCTCATTGATGTGACCTTTCTGGAAATATAAGTCAAATCATACAACATATAGTCTTTTGTGTCTGGCTTTTTCACTTGGCATAATATTTTTGAGGTTCTTCCATATGGCAGCACATATAGGTAGTTTGTTCCTTTTTATTGCTAAAAACCTATGTCATTGTATAGATATACCACATTCCATTCACCAGTTGATGGACACTTGGATGTTTACAGTTTGGGGCTCTGCTGAATAACACTGCCATAGAAATTGGCATATAAGGATTTTGGTGGATGTATGTTTTCATTTCTTTTGAGCAGATAGCCAGGAGTAGAATTGCTAAATCATATAGTAAAGTTATGTTACCTTTTTAAAAAAACTGCCAAATTGTTTTCAAAAGTAGATGTACCATTACATTCTCCTAGAATTGTACAAGGGCTCCAGTTGTCAGTTTTGATTGCAGTCATTCTAGTCAATATGCAGTTGTACCTTATTGTGATCATAACTTCATTTGCCCAGTGACTAATGATGTTGGACTTCTTACCATGAACATATTTGGTCTTTCATATGTCTTTATTGCAAAATGTTCAAATCTCTTGCCAATTAAAGAAAATCTGATTGATTTAACTGGGTTGTTTGTCTTACTATTCAGTTGCAATAGTTCTTTATATATTATAGATACAACTCTTTATCAACTACATATTTGCAAACATATTCACCCAGATTTTAGCTTGTCTTTTCCTTAATGGTATCTCTTAAAGAGCAAAAGCTTTTCATTTGATGAGATCCTATTTATCAATTGTTTGCTTTTATGGATCATGTTTTTGGAGTCATATCTAAGAAATCTTCGCTTATCCCAAGGTCACAAAGAGCTTCTTCTATGTTTTCTTCTAGAAGTTTTATTGTTTTCACTTTTACATTTGGGTGTATGATCAATTTTGATTTAATTTTTGTATATGGTGTGAGGTAAGGGTCAAAGCTAGCTTTTTCTTTTTTTAACATATGGATATCCAATTCTTCAAGCAACATTTGTTGAAAAGACTATCTTCTCACCATTGAGTTTCCCTAACAGCTTTGCTGAAAATCAATTGGCCGTAAATGTAAATGCTTATTCCTGGGCTTTTTATTCCATAAATGTCAATATCACAAGTCTTGATGACTGTAGTTGCACAGTAAATGTAAATTGTCCAACTTTTAATTTTTTTGTATTGTTTTGGCTAATTTGGGTTCTTTGAATGTTCATATAACTTTTAGGATCAGCTTGTCAATTTCTATCCAAAAAATCCTATTTCTTTAGATCTGTCTTAATTTCTTTCAGCCACACTTTGTAGTTTTCAGTATACTTTTTTTCACTTTTTTGTTAAATTTATTCCTGAATAATTTATTCTTTTTGATGCTTCTGTGTATGAAATTGTTTTCTTAATTTCCTTTTTGTTTTGTTCATTACTAGTATATAGAAATGCAATTTATTTTTTTATATTTATCATATGTCTCCAAAGTCTGTTTTGATGCATTACTTGGTTCTATTCAAATTAATTAAATTCAGTTTTATCTCATCATTTTCTTATTTATTTCATAGCCATTCATTTTTGCTTCATATTTGTATAATACACCTCACTTCATTTTATTAGAAACAACTAAGTTAATATAATCTCATACAATTGTACAATATTATAATATGTTGTAATTTTAGACAAATGTGTGATTCTTACAGATTTTTTACCTGGATGTTCTCCAAGATATTCATTTATAAAAATTTTAATTTATGGACATTGAAATTATGTGAGAAAAGGCATAAAATTTTATTTCTGTTCTTTGATATCATTACAAAATACATATGTACTTGTTATATTGTCAAAACACAAGATTCTCATTTAATAAAATGTGCATTTGTTTTGAGAATCTACCTGTTTTCCCTCTAGTGCTTAAAATAAATTGATGTACAACTTAGATTGATTTAGAGGTTATATTCAGACATGCCCCAGTCAGTCAACACATGTATAAATTTGACACGATATACTAAATAATATTCTAGTTCAGCATTTTCCAAACTGTGTTTGATAAGATGTCTTTTGTTATGAGTGAAAAACCCCTTAAACAAATAAGCTTGGAAAAGTACAGGAAGCAAAGTTAAATGGCTTTTGTTTCTAAGGGACTTCCCAAAGCATTTAATTTGCTAATATGCACCATGATTCTCAAGAAGAAAATTATCATATTTCCTCCTGCCACAAATAATTTCAAAATTCAGCAAAGTTTTAAGCAAAAAGCAACCATGCTTTAGAGGCCACAATCTTCAATTTTGTATCTTCAGCTCCATAAAATCACTAAAATATTTATTAATTTCTCTGCACCTAGTATCAATCCTCTTCCGAGATGAAGTTCAGATTCTTGGTCTCTTGCCCTGTACCCTAAATCAATACAAACCCCTAGGATAAATCATCTCCAGAACATCAACTCAGCTAACTGTGGTTCCCCCTGCAGCTGAATTTTGTCCCTTCCAGATCTCATTGCTTCAGCAGCAATCTAGTGTTGTAATATTTTTAATTCAATTCATTTTTCTCAATTGTTTTCATCACAGAGATTGGAATATCACAAGCTGTTGCATACTAAGTTTGTCTTTGAATTTTTACAAAATAAAGATGTGAAGAAAGTAAAATAGGACCTGTAAATATTGAAAAGTAGAAGAAACTACTTAATTTCTGAAAATATTATTACTTTGAAAAAATCAATAGATTTAACTGAAAAAGAATAATAAAAGTGTTCAGTAAGTTAGCCAGCTAGAAAATATATAAGCAAACACTGCTTTTCACATATTGTCAACAGCTACTTACAAACTGTAAAGAAACTGAGTTTATTAATAATAGCAAAAAAACAGTGAAAATTACATATATCTGTGCATATGTATGTAGTGACTAGAAACAAATCTTACATATAGAACTTTTATAAAGAAAATGATAATGCTTCGCTAAAACAGTTAAAGTAAATGAGCAAGAAAAGTTAACACACCTTCGAATAGAGAGGTTTATAAGAGGCAAATTGCCTTATCAGATGTTAAAATGCATTTAAATATAATGTGATTTAAACAGATATTACTAAGCCACATTCAGAATTTAGTATATTTATTTATTTAAATATAACTAAGACAGAAGCATACCTAAATACATATGTGAGTTAGATATGTGAAAAAGGTGGTAAAATGAAGAGAGTAAAAATAGATTCTTCATAAACATTGTTGGACCTCTCTATTTTGACCTTTATACTTCAAAATCCAAGTTGGGGGAGACATGAACAGGTGTTTCACATGAGAGAAAAATACTTTTATAAAAAAGTGTACAGTGAAATATTTTCACTAGTTATCAAAACTTATAAATTAAATTAATGATACCATTTATCACCTATCAATTTAGTAAAAGTAAATACACACATATAATACTGTACATGCATGAGTGAGTGTGTGTGCATGTAAAATGCTGGTCAGAATTTGAGGAAATTACAGATTATTATACACTCAGCAACTGTGTAAATTTTTACAACCTATTTGAAAAGTAATTTATATATCAAAGGTCATGTAAAGAATACCCTCCTTACTAATTATCATAGGAAGCAGGCTAATTTTTATGAAAACTGCGTGCCGTGTTTTATACATATATGTATCACATATTAGAAAATAATATCTAAAGGTCTTTTAGTTTCTGATATTAACAAACTGCTTAGTTCAGTGCTATATCATCAGTGCCTACTGCCTGGCACATTATAAAGGCTTAGTAAATATTTTTGAATGAATCGAGTAAATGATTCACATCCTTTCAATAAAATATTACACAGATATTTAGGATAATAATTGAAAAACTTAAATAACAAAATGAATGTATATTGTAGTAAGTAAAGAAGATATAAACTTTTACGTAGATTTTATGTATATTATGGTTAAACTAAATTTAAAAATATATATGTATACACATATAACAATAATGGAAGAAACAATATTAAGATAAGCCCAATAGTGAAAGGACAATGGTAAGTTATTAAACATGAAATACTGGGGAAGTCACAACCAAAATGGACCTCAGTTTCCTTATCTGTTACGTGTGTATGATGTTATAGCAGATAAAGTCATATAGGGAGAGGTGGGTGAAATAATATATATGAAAACCATTTTACAAATCACAAAGACTTTCACAAGTGTTAAGTAGAATTTTCATTATTCACAATAAGTTATGACCTCTACTGATTACTGGTATTTATACGCTATGAATGATTGACTATTTCCTCTTTGGCTTAATGATTTCCCTGGAAAAATATGAACAAATATTTGTAAGAAAATAGATGATAGATAGATAGATAGATAGACTCATTTTTTAGTTTACCACCTTCTATTTTGCTCTTTTAAAAAGTTCAGAATAAATTAGGCATGGCTGTATGTAACAATGAATTTCAAATCTGAGTCAAAGTTTAATCATAACCTTGTTCCAAGTAGACATAGTGCTCAAGGGTAACCCAACAACTACTCAAGTGACACAATCCAGTGTCTCATAATCTGCATGTCACTAAATCTTCATTTCCAATATTATTTTAGAGGCCATAGTTCACAGTAAAATAGCTGAGCATTGCTATGGTGAAGATATTACCAGAGAAATTAGACTCTATCAGCTAAACTCTTTGGTTATTACATAAGCGATGTTTTCAGACATTAGTTGAGTTTTTCCCATTTATTTCTGGCCACTAGATAGTGAACACCACTAAGTTGGTTTAATATATTTTATATTCATTTTTATAGTTATTATTTTAAATGGTGATAGTTCATGGAATTAATGTTAGTTGAGCAGTTACTATGTGCTAAACACTTTTATAAGCAATAAGGATAAGGTGTGAACCAAACTTTATCTTAAAAAAAGTTTCTAGTAATTACAAATCTACATCTGAATAGATTTAGTATTAGCAAATCTAGCTATTCAAAACATGAAACTACAAAATGAAAGAAGCTTTTGATCTATTTGTATTTATAGATACAGACAGAAATAAGTTGTTCAATGGATGGATCACTCCCTCAAATTATTACAGTTTTCACTTAGCATGTGATTTCTACACTACAGAGTTTATTGTTTATTACAATATAAAATTCATCTTCTGCTCCACAGGGCAGAGTCAAGCTTCATCCTCTTCTGCTAGCTCCCATAGTGCCTGGTGCAGAAGATGGCACATTGGTGTGTGCTCAATAACATTATTTTGAAGAATAGATCAATTACCATTTATTTAGCCCTCTAACCTATCCCAAATTTTGAGAATATGAAATTTAAAGACAAATTTCAAACAAAAGTCCAATGATTTGATCAATTCAATAGCATAGACACAACACTCGAGAGAATGATCTGCATGCAAGCAGAACACCTATAGTTTCTTACATCATAGGTCTGTTTTCTGGTAACATGGTTGCACCATGTTGCTCTTTGTCTGAATCTGAACAGTATAGTAAATTAAAGAATCTGGATTAAAATTGGAATCCGAAGGGAAGTAATCTGCCAAATGGATCAGAATACTTGTAGGTCAGATGAAAACTTCCTTAAAATACGTGGATTCTCCTCAGTTAAAATTCCCAATATGTAGCAGATGTATCAAGATGCCTGATAAAGATATGACCATATGTATATAGTTAACTATAATAATACTTTTTCTTAGACGTACGTGGATAAATACTCTTTTAGAAACCAATTACACTAAACTGAGATTTATTTTATATTTTTTACAATATAATGATAGATCAGCCTACAATCTTGAAAAGGATAAATTATGAAAAGAAAAAAAAAACCTGGAAACAACTGACTAGCTCAGTTCATCCTGTATTGAACTATTCTGCACATCAACAAGATGGAGTAGAAATACTGTTGTCATTTTATTTTCTCAGAATACTTCTCTGCATTCAAGGGGATTTAGATGAAGAGAAGCTCTTGGAATTACAAAGTCTTCAGGACAATTCCAATTATAACATTCTATATTTTTGCCACCAACACAGAGTTTAGACTTTTAGTTTACAGAAACATCACTCAAAGGTGTTATTTAATAAATATCCTTTGTATATCACATACTGTCAGCAGGAACACTCAATTCTACATCTTAAGGTGTAGTCTTTATTAGAATTTGCTCCTTAACAAGATATACAGTGTCTGGGTCATAACATTAAATAGAAAACAAGGTAAGTAATTTGAATTAGATTAACTTTGGATTCTCAGCTCTGGTTCACCCAAGGAAATAAGGTGATTGCCTTCTTAAACCATTTGTCGTTAACTTGTAATGTTGAACAATTGCATACACTTTGCCCCAGTAATACTAATTATAGGTATATGCTTGAAGGAAATTCTAACACATGGGCAAAAAGACATGTCCAAGAATGTTGACAGCATCACTTTTCTTACCAGCAAAAGGTTAAAAAATCAAGCCCCAAAAGTCCATTGACAGGAGAAGAAATCAATAAATTGTGGTTTATTTGCACAGTGGAATATTATACAGTAGTAAAAATGAATAAACTACTATTGTATGCGAAAACATAGATGAATCTTAGGAGCATAATGTTGAGTGAAAAATAGCACATTTCTGCAGAATTCATATAGTCTGATACCATATTTTATAAAGCTCAAAAGCAAGTACAGCTAAACAGTACACTATTTAGACACATATATGTATTCAATAAAAATATAAAGAATAAAAATAATGGAATGATAAACCAAAATTTCAGAACAGTCTTTACTTATGCTGAGGGAAACAGAAACTAAATGAGGGGAGGAACATAAAAATAGGTAAGAGTTATTGGTAATGATCTAGGATCTAATTTGGATTGTGGGTTGTGATTAGTCATATCATACTTTATTTTGTGTATATATTCTAGAATATATAAAATATTACATTAAAAAGGAAGATAAATATGATTTTTAAATATGGTCAAACTTGACTAAATCCTATGAATGATCCAGTAAATATTATTCTCTAACATTTTAAGTAAAGAAGTAGTCTTCTCTTTCACTTATTCATTACTCTTCACTTACTGAGGAAATAGAACAAGTCAAGCACTATGCTAGTTACTAGGAATACAGAGACAAATAAAACAGTCAATATCCTTGAAGAACTTACAATATGGTGGAAGAGTTTTAACATGATAGCAATTCTCCATGAATAGGAAGGATAAGTAAATCGTTATATTAAAAATTCTTAGCATATAGTAAGTGCTTAAAACTATTAACTATAATTTTTATTATTACTATTACTATTGTTATTTGAACTGGGAAAAATAGCCTTGAGGACAGACACTGAGCACTTGATTTGATTCAAGAGGTTATTTTCTTTCTTACTAACCTAATGTGTACACAATAATGGATGTTTCTGTTTCATATGGCGCCTCTGAGTAAGCAGAATTTGAAAGGTAAGAGAACAAGCTCTACACCACACTGCCTGTTCTTTTAATAGTTACTCTCTTTATAAATGTTTGCCCTTCACTTTAGTTTAATAATTCTAAGAATGCAGTTTCCTCACAGAGTTGTACTTATCTTTAGAAAGTCAACAAGGAATAGTTTATGGACCAAATAGGAGAACTAAAGGGCAGCACATAGTATACAAGATTTTTTCCTGTGGTTAATGAGTCAACTGGCTTTGAAACCCAAAAGCCCACATCTTACAGCATTTGGGTAAATTGAAATTCCTTGTCAGATGAAGTGGCTCATATACACCTCAACTGATGATGCTTCAGTATGCAATTAAAATCGGAAGTATATAAAATCTACTAACTACAGAGTATTAAAGTGAAAAGGAAATTAAATGTATCAGACAAAGCTATACATTTTTGTACAGAGGAAAATCACTATCATTGTATAGGCAAATTTGAAAGCAACTTATAAGACCTTCATTCATGTCCAAAATTATTTTATTCAGGTATCAGTGGACAATACACAAAACCATATTAAACCAACAGCTTAGATGCTAGATGTGCTACATAAGCCACATAGATTTCAAATCAAATCCTCAACCTAGTAACTCTTACTACTGGAAATTCCAAAAATATCTCCACCAAAAGGGGAATTAGAAAAGAGAAAACAAACACAGCCCTTCGCATAATTTTCTCCCATAAACAGAACCCTGTGGGCATGCTCCACACCAGGCCATCTGCTGTTTCATGATGGTGAGCTAATAGAAAGTAGAAACAAGTGACTAATTCCATTATAGAGAGCAAATTGTTGTTCAAAGCTCCCTCACAAAGTAAAGTTCTAATCCAGCTTTGTGTGCTCTGTCCTCTGTTTTACTGGAGTCAGAGGTAAGAAAGGGCTCTTATTTAATCATTCTTATCTTTTGGCTTTACTGTCTACCGGGAGCCAAAGCAAAGGGGAAATAATCCCTCTAGTGGTAAAGTAGATCAATAGCAAAGCACAGGCCCAAGTGGTCAGGCTACAGTTGCCTGATTTTGATTTGGAAAAAGAAGAAAACATTCAGAAATATGAGGCAAACAGGTAGGAGAATCATGCTAGTAATTGTAGTTGCTAGATAAAATATAGACATCCAGTTAAATATGAAACACTGAATTTTGGGGGGATAAGTAGGACCCATAAATATTTGGGATATACTTAATACTAAAATATTATTTACTTATCTGATACTCAAATTTAACTAGGCATCTTGTATTTTATGTACTAACTCTGGTATCCCTACTAGAAATGGATTCCATTAACTACCGTCTAACAGGGCTCAAAATAGAAATCCTGTGATCACCACACAGTGAATGACAACATACTCATTCAAGAATGGTACAAAACACAGTATGCAGGTTCCCTGGTGGTGCAGTGGTTGAGAGTCCGCCTGCCGATGCAGGGGACAGGGGTTCGTGCCCCAGTCCGGGAAGATCCCACATGCCACGGAGCGGCTGGGCCCGTGAGCCATGGCTGCTGAGCCTGCGCGTCCGGAGCCTGTGCTCCGCAACGGGAGAGGCCACAACAGGGAGAGGCCCGCGTACCGCAAAAAACAAAACAAAACAAAACAAAACAAAAACAGTATGCAATGAATATGGGCATGCTGACATAATCAAAATTCATGGAATATTAGAATTAATTCAGTTAGAAAATATGCTAAAACTTTGAAGCTTATACAGCATAGGCTTGCATATTGAAATGTCTCATCATTTCTACTGCAAACACATTCAGATGACTTTCCCTTTTTCTGTTTAAAAATTTTATTTCGCAAAATTAACAGAGAAATACATGTGCAGGGCTTCCCTGGTGGCGCAGTGGTTGAGAGTCCGCCTGCCGATGCAGGGGACGCGGGTTCGTGCCCAGGTCTGGGAAGATCCTGCAAGCCGCAGAGTAGCTGGGCCCGTGAGCCATGGCTGCTGAGCCTGCGCGTCCAGAGCCTGTGCTCCGCAACGAGAGAGGCCACAACAGTGAGAGGCCCGCGTACCACAAAAAAAAAAAAAAAAAAAAAAAAAAATACATGTGCATTATTTTTTAAAGCTAGAAAATACAGACAAGCTAGAAAATAAAAAGATGGAGAATACCCATATTCCCACCAACTTAGAGAAGTATTGATAATATCAGGTAACTTTTCAACATATAGCTATAAACAAATGCCATTAATTACTTGCTTTTTCATTAATGTATTCATTCTTTTATGCTCTATGCCAGGTACTTTTTTTAAAGCATTGGGAATAGAGCAGTGAACAAAAGGCTACGTACATAAGCTTACCTTCCAGTCAAAAGAGACAAAGCAAATAAACAGTTTAAAAAGTAAAACATCAGAGAGTCAGTGAATCAGAGAAAAATAAAGCCAATTAAAGGAGATAGAGATTGTTGGGAGACAGGGTGAGAAATCCTATTTGCACTGAGTAATAAGGGAAAACCTCTCTAATAAGGTATGAAGAGAGAACTGAAAAATACGATGGAGCAAACATGTATGTGAAAAAGTGAGTATGCATGTCCTGAAACTGTAAATTCCTGGTGCAGTGCAGAGGCAGCAGGAGGTCAGTGTGGTCAAAGTCAAGTGACTGAAGGGGAAAGTAGTAGGAGATAAAGTCAGAGAGTTAGCACTGGAAGCAGTCCTTAAAATGATGGGATTTTACATGAAGAGAAATAAGCTACTGAAAGATTTCAAAGTCTACGTGAAATCCCAACACTTTTCAGTTCAATAGAATCTCTTTGGGTTCTGTGTGTAGTGTAGCCTGCAGCCGGGAGGAGAATCAAGCAGATACTACCACCCAGACAAGAGATGATAGGGACCAGTATCAGTTGGAGGCTGGTGGCAGTGAGGGTCACGAGAAGTGGTTGGATGTGAATATATTTGGAAGGTAGAGTTAAGAGGAAAGAGGAAGGGAGACAATCCTTGCCCTCAAAGGTCTTTCTCTAGGGATAACTGATACTTATTCGATATTTGTGTGCCAAAATATACATACACTGAGTTAAACTCTTTACATGCCTAATATCAATAATCTTCTCAACAACCCCATGAGGAAACTGAAGCTAATAGAAGCTAAGATATTCGCTTAGGGTCATAGAATAAGTAAAATAGCAGTCAGATTTGGCTGATACCAAACAGTGAAACAACCTTACACTACAGACATATACAAAGACATAAGCTATAGGTTCTAACTTCACGCAGCTTGGGAAAGATTTTAGATCACCATATGAGATATGGCTAAATTATCATCGTAGGCAGAGCTAAGTAAGTGGTCTGCATTTAAGTGCTTTGTGAGCCCAGAAGAGTAGGAAAAGTGTATGATTTAAAGTGCTTGGAGGAGTCGTGGATTTGGATATACAAGCTGGGCCTAGGAAGAAAGGGAGCATTTGGACCAGGTGGAGGAGGAGAAGGAGGATATAAAGCAACAACAAAATACATCTTATTTAGAAATGAGCATGACATTTCTAGGACAGAGTTGACCTAATTGACTTGGCTGAAACTGGGGGAAATCAAAGCAGTACACACAGGATTGAAAACCTTTTCCACCTTAACCAGTTTTGTCTGATGAGCTCTTTTATGCAGAAGTGAAATATATACTGGTATTGACAAAGAGAATAGACGGGCTGTAAATTTTCACACAGAACCAAGAGAAACAAAGCACCCTTTGCTTATTCATATCCAAGTACATATCATTTGACAGCCACCTCTCCTCATGGGAAATTATAATTTTGCTTATTGACAGGTCATAGATGATGCTGCGGTAGTGGCAGTCATGTGTCAAAATTTACACACTAGAGCTCACATGTATAACAAAAATGAAGTGATCTAATTTCTCTACAAAAGCACTAAGCTTCCTGCCAAGCACCATTCTGGCATATGGCTGGGGGTGGGATGGGGGCAGAGCATTAAAATGCCAATTAGAGGTGAATCATTCTTTTTGGGCATAAATGGTCTTTTTTTAATTTAAAAGTCCCTTTCAGGAAAATATTCAGCTAAATCAAAGTTCAAACTATCCATCAGGCTGTCCTTCCTCTCTCAAAAGGACTGCCTTCCTCCGTCACAAGACAGTTTCTGGTAACGGGGTAAAGCTCATATACGCCCAAGGAGTTGGAGTGACAGGGGCTCCAATCCAGCTCTGGTTGAGGTCCATATGGAGAGGAGGTGTAGGATACATACGACAGCAACTTAATCTTGCCAGGTCTCTAGTTTCTGTCCTTACTACATCTGCTTCTAGAATATTCAGCTTATGTAACTTGGGGTCTATTCCTTCAGCATATCAGGTGGTTCTTGACCTTCACCCCTAAACCTCCCACCTCAGCTCCTGCAGGTGTTTCAGATTCTCTGGGTCTCTTCTGCTTTCTCTGTCTGACCTCTGTTATATGGCTAACACAGTCCTCACCATGGCAATGCTACTGGTTCTCCACAAGAACATGTGATGAATTCTGGATCTCCCTTCAGTGCTGCACAGCTAAGACAATTTTTAAGAGAGAGAAGTGATCTCCAGCACTCTCTCTGCCCAAACATGCACAATTATCATTTCTAACATGTGGTCTCTCCATGTTGACCTTGGGGCTCCCTGTGAAATGGTCTCCTTCCTGAGAACCTAATAGAAAATGAGGGTTCAAGCTCTCTGCTTTCACATCCCCTACTCAATCTATCTGGGATTTCTCCCATTCTTTAATAACCCCTTCAGAGTCTCTTCTTTAAACAGCCTTAGTGTGAGATAGTTCAAATGTTATAAAACTTACACATTTTAAGTGCACAGATCGATGTAGTTTAGTAAATTTATACAGTTATATAACCATCACCATAATGCAGTTTTAGAACACTTGCATCATCCTCAAATGTTCTCTCACACCCATATGTAGTCAATGCTCATTCCCACCTGGGTTCCAGCAACCACTGGTCTGCTTTCTGCTCTATGAGGAAAGACTTCCACTTCTAGTATGTTGCATCAGGTAATTAAGACCAGCTTTTCCACCAAGGACAACTAAAAATCAACATTATGTACATAATGTATGACAAACAGATGAATGGTAATATATATGAAAATTACCAGATCAAAATCTAGGAAAATGTGGGAACCCAATAAGGTAAGAACAGTTTGCAAAATTGCTGTTGCTTTGAAGGTATTTGCCCACATGAAGAGATAGCTGTGAACAGAACAGGGGTTTTAGAAGCTTTTTAGATTGAGGGCAACTAAAGCAAAATCCAGTGTCTCCCTAAGCAGGAATCCTGAGACACCCACTCTTTAAGTTGGGGCCCCCAAGGCAAGAGCAAACTGGAAGTAAGCTAACACTTTTCTGAATTTGCAGCCCAAGCATTACAAGGAA
The DNA here is from genome assembly GCF_951394435.1 of Stenella coeruleoalba. Lineage (NCBI taxonomy): Eukaryota > Metazoa > Chordata > Mammalia > Artiodactyla > Delphinidae > Stenella > Stenella coeruleoalba. Next base: position 77,039,020 of record NC_137154.1, read on the forward strand.
ACTTAATTATTGAACTTGGAAAACCAGACATACAAAATCATCAGCATACAAGGAAGAAAGGCAAAAAATAGGAGAAACAAGACAATTGAAACATCTATAAACACTTCATCTATTGGAATTATCATACATACTGTGAAACTATGTTGAGTATGTTTAAATAAATTTTTTAATCTTGAAAATATCTGAAAGGAATTGGAAACTGTACAAAAGTAATGAGACAATTTTTGAAAAGAACCAGCTAACTCTTCTGGAGCAGGAAACACAGTAACTGAAGTTAATTTCCTACTCTGCATTTTATCCAGCGGTTTTGGCAACCTTTCACAAATCCTTATCCTTTCTTTCTCCCTATTATTCTATCCCTTACCCTTCCCCCAACTTTACTAAATTATGAAATCTGGAAACAAAAGGATCAAAGATATTGGCATCTCATCAGTAAATTTGCCTGAACATAGCTTCTTATTCAGTGGCATGTTAATGCCCTTCCTAGAAATTTACATCCAAACTCTTTATTGAAAGGAAATAAAACAATCTACCTCAAAATTGGGCAGAAATTCTGCATTCATAAGGATGCATTCTGTTGCATGTCACAAAAACCCATCTTGAGCTGGCTTAAACATAAAAGAAAATCTTCCTAACAACACTGTGCTCTCATCAAATCCAAGGACAGAATTGTTAAATGACTTCAGAATAAAACTTTAAAAATGGATACAATATTACTACTGTCAATCTCTCTTCCTCCCTCCCACATTTGTTTCTCTCAGCTTCTTGGCTTCACTTCCAGCCACAGAGAGAGAAAGACCTCATATTCCCATAGCCCAGATCTATCACCCTTATCCTCTGTGGTCAGGGGGCAAGGTTTTTACTATTCCCAGAAGGACGGGAGATGGGAAAACAAAATATTAGCTGTCCACTATTGAGACAACACTAGTTAAATCATATAAGGTTCATCTCTAGATTGTGTAGCTCTGATGAATAAATAAAATTTGATATGAATTTTTCTATCTGTGTATGTGTTATAGTTCACAGTAAAAAAGAATCTTTAAAATATCTAAAGAAATCAAGTCCTTCACATATAAAGAACTTTCATAAATAAAATTTTAAAATATAAAAATAAGCAAGGAATCGTAATAGGAATAGCACACAAAAAAGAAACAAATAGATCAAAATATGCTCACTCTTACTAGTAATCAAGAAATGCAATTTTTTGAATTCCCTGGTGGTCCAGTGATTAGGACTCTGTGCTTTCACTGCCATGGGCTCAGGTTCAATCCCTGGTTAAGGAACTAAGATCCCACAAGTTGCGCAGCACAGCAAAACAAAATATGCAATTTTTAAAGAAGGTTTGTCCCATCATCCAATTAGTAAGAATCATGGATACTGGTTATAACCAGAATTGATAAAGATATGAGGAAACTGACTCTCAAATATGGTTGCTAGAGTATAAATTAGTGTGGTCATATTAATAGACAATTTGGCAGTATTGATTAAAAGTAAATAATTACTAATATTTTAAAAGTATATACCCTTTGAACCAGTAATTCAAATTCATGTACCCATTCCACAATTTCATTTTTTTTTTTTAAAGAAGATGTTGGGGGTAGGAGTTTGTTAATTTATTTTTATTTATTTTTGCTGTGTTGGGTCTTCTTTTCTGTGTGGGGGCTTTTTCTAGTTGTGGCAAGCGGGGGCCACTCTTCATCGCAGTGCACAGACCTCTCACCATCGTGGCCTCTCTTGTTGCGGAGCACAGGCTCCAGACGCGCAGGCTCAGTAGTTGTGGCCCACGGGCCCAGCTGCTCCATGGCATGTGGGATCTTCCCAAACCAGGGCTCGAACCTGTCTCCCCTGCACCAGCAGGCAGATTCTCAACCACTGCTCCACCAGGGAAGCCTGACACAGTTTCATATTTTTAATTCATGAACAAAAATATATGACTAAGGATTTTTATTAGGGTATTGCTTGTGATTAAAAAAAAATAGAAATCTGCTATTTATCCATCCATAGGAGAATAGTTAAATAAATTCTATGATACCATACTGTGATGCAGCAGTTCAAAAAAATGAAATACATTTATATGCATCAGCGTGAAAAGATCAAGAAATCATACTGTTAGATGTAAAACATAAATTGCCATGCAAGACCTTTCTATTTTTATTGAAAACTGAAACTACATTAAGATAGGACAAGCAAAAAGAAGGGACCCTTGAAACAAGAGTTATAATCATCTAATAGTGAGGTAAATAACAAGGTGCTGGGGCAGGTGTAAGAATTAGAAATATCTCAGTGGGCCAGGGGCAGTAAAAAGCCAAAAGTCTGAAAGCAACGAGAACAAGACAGTACTGAGGGAGTCAGCGGTTTACCACCAACAAGAATATGTTGAAGGCCTAGGAGCCCAGATAACACAATTAAGTGCCTGGAATTCAGAAAACCCTATGTTTCTGAAACTGCATTAGAGACAGGAACACAGAAATGGAAAGGCAAGTCTGTACAGAAATTTGCAAAAGTTATTTTAACTAGAGGAATTGTGAATGTATTTGTGTTCTGATTCTTGTAAAGACAGAAAAAGGAGAATAATAGTTCATGAGCTGCTCATAGACAGAAAAAAAAGAACATTTATTCTGAGTACATTTGTGACAAAACAATGCAATTCAACCACATGGAACAATAACGTGCTGTGTAGTGCTATCTCTGTAACCTCTCAAGCGAGACTAAACTGAATTTTTGGCTTCCTCCTTGCTGACAACAGTTGTGCATGAAAACAAAAAGTTCTACTAAGCAAATGTCTCACATTCTAAACTTAGAGAAATATATGGGCTGTCAAAAGATACTGATTTCAAAGAATACGTCCTCAACAAACAGATGAAACAGTAATTGAAATGCCAACAAAAACTGATGCAACAAATTTTACTTTAAATAGAGAAAGAGGGAATGGAATTCCTATATCCAAGAATTCTTCTGTTTAATCACTGTTGCTTTCTCGTATGCTAGCTGAGTTAGTTGTCAGTTCTAACTCATCAATGCCAATAATCTAACAACCTATAAATTTGAATCTTAGATATAGGAATGTAAAATATATCAGGATAAAAACATTAAAAGGCCTCAATAAAATAGTAATTGTATTTTGTCTCCATTGCATTTTGGTGCAAATATACAGCACAAATAAAATGCTCTCTGAAATTTTATTAAAAGAATAAATTATTTCTACTCATGTATAGATAATGCAATAAACCATCACAGAATCCAACAAGATATTTAAGTGCATCATCAACTCCATGTAATTTGCTATTTTTATTTTATTTTATTTTTCACTCACATCTCTTGCCACTGAGACATGAGGCAAGGCACTTTTAGAAACTATACAGCAAAGAAAAAGTTTATTTTGCATTCTTTCTTATCTATCCCTGCTTCACCTCCCTCCTTCTCTCTCTTCTCTTTAAGTAAAATTAAAATTCCACCTGATGCAATTGAGAAGCATTCTTTACAAAATTATTACATTAGTAGATTGATATTATAAAAACATGTAAATGTATAAGTGAATGTGATGTATAGCATAATAAATGTTATGCTGTAGAAAAAATATATAGATAAAAATAAGTTTACCCATAGTCTCAGTACCCGAATCATTATTTATACTTTGTGCTGTTTCCTTCATCTTTTGTATAATTTATACATATAAAACAGAAGTGTACTTTATATATTTTTAAAATTTTCTATCCTTTAAAAATATACCATGAACATTTTTGTCTACTTAATTATATAGATGGCACACTATTCTATCATACCGATATATCAGAATTAATTTGATCATACACTCTTGCTGGATTCAATTACATCAATGATATTATAAATAATGCTGAAGCAAATGCCATTTTAACTATATCTTGTGTATATTTCTGATTATTTTGCAAACACAACTTCCTAAAAGTAGAAAACTGGATAAAAGTTATGAATATCTTTACGATTTCTGAAACTTACCATAATATTGCCCCACAGAAAGCATGTACATTTTATAAGCTGACCCAAGCAGTTCACAGAGTACAAATCTTCCTTCATCTTCCTGGCACTGGGCATAATAATTTTTTAAACTTTATGACAATTCGATAGTCAAAACATGGTAACATTATTTTAAATGTTATTACTTCAATTATCAGTAGGTTAGAATTATATTTTTGAAAAGTTTTATAGGGAGGTGTTCAAAGACATTTTTCTTTATCTATAACAATACGTTACATATTTGCCTTAGTTTTTGTTGTAATTTGTTCTTTTCATAATTGGTGGCTCATATTTTGATTGAACATAGTGCTTTTTATGTACATATGCAAATATTTAATTTTATGTAGTTGACACAATTTTTTTATGTTTTCCTATTATCTTAAAGAGGTCCTCCCACCCCATATCAAATTAATATTACATTTTTAGGCTCTTTAGATTATTTTAAACATACATTAACACAGATGAAAATCCAAAACCTATAAGGAATTTATTGGAGTCAAAGGACTATGGCTGGACTTTCAAGATGGCGGAGGAGTAAGTTGTGGAGATCACCTTCCTTCCCACAAATACATCAAAAATACATCTACATGTGGAACAACTCTTACAGAACACCTACTGAACACTGGCAGAAGACCTCAGACTTCTCAAAAGGCAAGAAAAACCCCACGTACTGGGTGGGGCAAAAGAAAAAAGAATAAGCAGAGACATAAGAAAAGGGACAGGACCTGCACCTCTGGGATGGAGCTGTGAAAGACGAAAATTTTCCACACACTAGGAAGCCCCTTCAATGGTGGAGAAGGTGGGTGGGTGGGGGGAAGCTTCAGAGTATGGAGAAGAGCACAGCAACAGGGGTGCAGAGGGCACAGCAGAGAAATTCCTGCTCAGAGGATCAGTGCCAACCAGCACCCACCAGCCTGAGAGGCTTGTCTGCTCACCCACTGGGACAGGTGGGGGCTTGGAGCTGAGGCTCCAGCTTCCAAGGTCAGATTCCAGGGAGAGGACTGAGGTTGGCTGAGTGAACACAGCCTGAAGGGGGCTACTGCACCACAGCTAGCCAGGAGGGAGTATGGGAAAAAGTCTGGACCTGCCTAAGAGGCAAGAGAACATTGTTTCAAGGTGCGTGAGAAGAGGAGATTCAGAACACTGCCTAAACAAGCTTCAGGGACGGGTGCAAGCCGAGGCTATCAGCATGGACACTAGATGCCTATGAAATGCTAAGGCTACTGCTGCAGCCACCAAAAATCCTGTGTGCAAGCACAGGTCATTATCCACACCCCCGCTTCTGGCAGCCTGTGCAGCCCGCCACTGCCAGAGTCCTGTGATCCAGGGACAATTTTCCCAGGAGAACACACGATGCCTCAGGCTGTTGCAATGTCATGCTGGCCTCTGCTGCTGCAGGCTGGCCCCACATTCCCTCCCCCTCCCTCCCCCCAGCCTGAGTGAGCCAGAGTCCCCTAATCAGCCTCTCCTTTAACCCCGTCCTGTCTGGATGAAGAACAGACGCCAGAGGGCGACCTACATGCAGAGGCAGGATCATATCCAAAGCTGAACTCCAAGAGCTGTGAGAACAAAGAAGAGAAAGGGAAATTTCTCTGTGCATCCTCAGGAGCAGCAGATTAAATCCCCACAATCAACTTGATGTACCCTGCATCTGTGGAATACCTGAATAGATAACAAATCATCCTAAAATTGAGGTGGTGGACTTTGGGAGCAATTGTAGGTGTGGAGTTTGCTGTATGTGATTGACTAGTTTCTGATTTTTATCTTTGTCTTAGTATAGATTTCAGCACTTGTTATCAATGGTGGATTTGTTTATTGGTTTATTTGCTCTTTTCTTTTTTTTTTTACTTTTTTAAAATTATTTTTTAATACATTTTGTAATTTTTTAATTTAATAACATTATTTTTTTTTCTTTCTCTCTTTTTTTCCTCTCTTTTATTCTGAGCCATGTGGCTGACAGGGTCTTGGTGCTCCAGCCAGGTGGCAGGCCTGAGCCACTGAGGTGGGAAAGCCAAGTTCAGGACATTGGCTACTGGATCTCCAGGCCACACATAATAAATATCAGCAAGAGCTCTCACAGAGATCTCCATCTCAATGCAAAGAGCCAGCTCCACTCAAAGACCAGCAAGCTCCACTGCTGAACAACCCATGACAAACAACTAGGAAGACAGGAACACAACCCCACCCATTAGCAAAGAGGCTGCCTAAAATAATAATAAGTTCACAGAGACCCCAAAACACACCACCAGATGCAACCCTGCCCACCAAAAGACGAGATCCAGCCTCATCCACCAGAACACAGTCACCAGTCCCCTACACCAGGAAGCCTACAAAACCCACTGAACCAACATCACCCACGGGGGTCAGACACCCAAAACAACAGGAAATATGAATCTGCAGCCTGCAAAATGGAGACCCCAAACACAGTAAATTAAGCAAAATGAGAAGACAGAGAAATACGCAGCAGATGAAGGAGCAAAGTAAAAACACACCAGAGCAAACAAATGAAGAGGAAACAGGCAGTCTAACAGAAAAAGAATTCAGAATAATGATAGCAAATATGATCCAAAATCTTGGAAACAGAATGGAGAAAATACAAGAAACGTTTAACAAGGACCTAGAATAACTAAAGAGCAAGCAAACAATGATGAGCAAAACAATAAATGATATTAAAAATTCTCTAGAAGGAACCAATAGGAGAATAACTGAGGCAGAAGAACAGATAACTGACCTGGAAGATAAAGTAGTGGAAATAACTATTGCAGAGCAGAAAAAAGACAAAAAAATGAAGAGAATTGAGGACAGTCTCAGAGAATTCTGGGACAAAATTAAACACACCAGCATTCGAATTATAGGGTCCCAGAAGAAGAAGAGAATTAAAAAGGGATTGAGAAATTATTTGTAGAGATTATAGTGGAAACTTCCCTAATATGGGAAAGGAAATAGTCAATCAAGTCCAGGAAACACAAAGAGTCCCATACAGGATAAATCCAAAGAGAAAAAAACCAAGACACATATTAATCAAACTATCAAAAATTAAAAACAAAGAAAAAATATTAAAAGCAACAAGGGAAAAGCAACAAATAACATACAAGGAAATCCCCATAAGGGTAACAGTGGATCGTTCAGCACAAACTCTGCAAGCCACAAGGGAATGGAGGCACTTATTTAAAGTGATGAAAGGTAAAAACCTACAATCAAGATTTCTCTACCCAGCAGGGATCTCATTCAGATTGGACAGAGAAATTAAAACATTTACAGACAAGCAAAATCTAAGCGAATATGGTACCACCAAACCAACTTTAAAGCAAATGCTAAAAGAACTTCTCCAGGCAGGAAACACAAGAGAAGGAAAGGAACTACAAAAAGAAACACAAAACAGTTAAGAAAATGGTAATAGGAACATACATATGGATAACTACCTTAAATATAAATGGATTAAATGCTCCAACCAAAAGACATAGACTGGCTGAATGGAAACAGAAACAAGACCTATATATATGCTGTCTACAAGAGACCCACTTCAGACTTAGAACACATACAGACTGAAAATGAGGGGATGGAAAAAGACATGCCATGCAAATGGAAATCAAAAGAATGATGGAGTAGCAATTTTCATATCAGGCAAAATAGACTTTAAAATAAAAACCATTATAAGAGACAAAGAAGGACACTACATAATGATCAAGGGATCGATCCAATAAGAAGATATAACAATTGTAAATATTTATGCACCCAACATAGGAGCACCTCAATACATAAGGCAAATACTAACAGCCATAAAAGGGGAAATCGACAGTAACACAATAATAGTAGGGGACTTTGACACCCCACATTCACCAATGAACAGATCATCCAAAATGAAAATAAATAAGAAAACAAAAGCTTTAAATGGCACATTAAAAAAGATGGGTTTATGGGCTTCCCTGGTGGCACAGTGGTTGAGAGTCTGCCTGCCGATGCAGGGGACACGGGTTTGTGCCCCGGTACAGGAAGATCCCACATGGCATGGAGCAGCTAGGCCCGTGAGCCATGGCCACTGAGCCTGCGTGTCCAGAGCCTGTGCTCCGCAATAGGCGAAGCCACAGCAGTGAGAGGTCCTTGTACCACAAAAAAAAAAAAAAAAAAAGAAAAAAAAGATGGATTTAATTCATTTTCAGAGGACATTCCATCCAACAACAACAGAATACACGTTCTTCTCATGTGCTCATGGCACATTCTTCAGTATAGATCATATCTTGGGTCACAAATCAAACCTTGGTAAATTTAAGAAAATTGAAATCGTATCAAGTATCATTTCTGACCACAACACTATGAGACTAGATATCAATTATGGGGGAAAAGTTTTAAAAATACAAACACATTGAGGCTAAACAATACACTACTAAAAACCAAGAGATCACTAAAGAAATCAAGGAGGAAATCAAAAAATACCTACAAATAAATGACAATGGAAACACAATGATCCAAAACCTATCGGATGTAGCAAAAGCAGTTCTAAGAGGGAAGTTTATAGCAATACAATCCTAAATCAAGAAACAAGAAAAATATCAAATAAACAACCTAACCTTACACCTAAAGCAATTAGAGAAACAAGAACAAAAAACAAACCCCAAAGTTAGCAAAAGGAAAGAAATCATAAAGATCAGATCAGAAATATGTGAAGAAGATATGAAGGAAAAAATAGCAAAGACCAATAAAACTAAAACATGGTTCTTTGAAAAAATAAACAAAATTGATAGACCATTAGCCAGACTCATCAAGAAAAAAGGGGAGAAGATTCAAATCAACAGAATTAGAAAATAAAAAGAAGTAAAAACTGACATGGCAGAAATACAAAGGATCGTGAGAGATTACAACAAGAAACTATAAGGCAATAAAATGGACAATCTGGAAGAAATGGACAAATTCTCAGAAAAGCACAACCTTCCGAGACAGAACCAGGAAGAACAGAAAATATAAACAGACCAATCACAAGCACTGAAGTTGAAACTGCGATTAAAAATCTCCCACAAAAAAAAGCCCAGGACCAGATGGATTCACCAGCGAATTCTATCAAACATTTAGAAAAGAGCTAACACCTATCCTCCTTAAAGTTTTCCAAAATATAGCAGAGGGGGGAACACTCCCAAACTCATTCTACGAGGCCACCATCACCCTGATACCAAAACCAGACAAAGATGTCACAAAATGAAAACTACATGCCAATAACACTGCTGAACATAGATGAAAAAATACTCAACAAACTACTAGCAAACAGAATCCAACAGCACATTAAAAGGATCATACACCATGATAAAGTTGGGTTTTTCCCTGGAATGCAAGGATTCGTCAATATACACAAATCAACCAATGTGATAAACCATGTTAACAAACTGAAGGATAAAAACTATATGATCATCACAAAAGTTGCAGAAAAATCTATTGACAAAATTCAACACCCATTTATGATAAAAACTCTCCAGAAAGTAGGCATAGAGGGAACTGACCTCAACATAATAAAGGCCATATATTACAAACCCACAGCCAATAACGTTCTCAATGGTGAAAAACTGAAACCATTTCCTTTAAGATCCAGAACAAGACAAGGTTGCCCACTCTCACCACTATTATACAAATAGTTTTGGAAGTTTTAGCCACAGAAATCAGAGAAGAAAAAGAAATAAAAGGAAACCAAATCGGAAAAGGAGAAGTAAAACTGTCACTGTTTGCAGATTACATGATACTATACATAGAGAATCCTAAAGATGCTACCAGAAAGCTACTAGAGCTAATCAATGAATTTGTTAAAGTAGCAGGATACAAAATTAATGAACAGAAATCTCTTGCATTTGTATACACTGATTAAAAATCTGAAAGAGAAATTATGGAAACACTCCCATTTATCATTACAACAAAAAGAATAAAATACTTAGGGGCTTCCCTGGTGGTGCAGTGGTTGAGAGTCCGCCTGCCGATGCAGGGGACGTGGGTTCTTGCCCTGGTCCGGGAAGATCCCACATGCCGCAGAGCGGCTAGGCCTGTGAGCCATGACAGCTGAGCCTGCACATCCGGAGCCTGTGCTCCACAACGGAAGAGGCCACAACAATGAGAGGCCCATGTACTGCAAAAAAAAAAAAAAAAAAAAAAAGAGAGAATAAAATACCTAGGGATAAACCTACGTAAGGAGACAAAAGACCTGTATGCAGTAAACAATAAGACATTGATGAAAGAAATTAAAGATAATACAAACAGATGGAGAGATATACCATGTCCATTGGATTGGAAGAATCAACATTGTGAAAATGACTGTACTACCGAAAGCAATGTACAGATTCAATGCAATCCCTATCAAACTACCAATGGCATTTTTCACAGAACTAGAACAAAAAATTTCACAATTTGCACGGGAATACAAAAGACCCCAAATAGCCAAAGCAATCTTGAGAAAGAAAACTGGAGCTGGAGGAATCAGGCTCTCTGACTTCAGACTATACTACAAAGCTACAGTAATCAAGACTGCATGGTACTGGCAGAAAAACAGAAATATAGATCAATGGAACAGGATAGAAAGCCCAGAGATCAACCCACACACATTGGTCACCTTATCTTTGATAAAGGAGGCAAGAATATACAATGGAGAAAAGACAGCCTCTTCAATAAGTGGTGCTGGGAAAACTGGACAGCTACATGTAAAAGAATGAAATTAAAACACTCCCTAACACCATACACAAAAATAAACTCAAAATGGATTAAAGACTTAAATGTAAGGCCAGACACTATAAAACTCTTAGAGGAAAACATAGGCAGAACACTCTATGACATAAATCACAGTACGTTCCTTTTTGACCCGCCTCCTAGAAAAATGGAAATTAAAACAAAATTAAACAAATGGGACAAAATGAAGCTTAAAATCTTTTGCACAGCAAATGAAACCATAAACAAGACGAAAAGACAACCCTTAGAATGGGAGAAAATATTCGCAAATGAAGCAACACACAAAGGATTAATCTCCAAAATATACAAGCAGCTCATGCAGCTCAATACCAAAAAACAACAACCCAATCCGAAAATGGGCAGAAGACCTAAACAGACATTTCTCCAAAGAACATACAGAGATTGCCCACAAACACATGAATGGATGCTCAACATCACTAATCATTAGAGAAATGCAAATCAGAACCACAGTGAGGTAACACCTCACACTGGTCAGAATGACCATCATCAAAAAATGTACAAACAATAAATGCTGGAGAGTGTGTGGAGAACAGGGAACAATCTTGCACTGTTGGTGGTAATGTAAATTGAGCAGCCACTATGGAGAACAGTATGAAGGTTCCTTAAAAAACTGAAAATAAAACTACCATATGACCCAGCAATCCCACTACTGGGCATATACCCTGAGAAAACCATAATTCAAAAAGAGTCATGTACTACAGTCTTCATTGCAGCACTATTTACAATAGCCAGGACATGGAGGCAACCTAAGTGTTCTTTGACAGATGAATGGATAAAGAAGATGTGGCACATATATACAATGGAATATTGTTCAGCCATAAAAAGAAATGAAATTGAGTTATTTTTAGTGAGGTGGATGGACCTAGAGTCTGTCATACAGAGTGAAGTAACTCAGAAATAGAAAAACAAATACTGTATGTTAATATATATATGGAATCAAAAAAAAAAAAACAGAAAGGTTCTGATGAATGTAGGGGCAGGACAGGAATAAAGACGCATAGGTAGAGAATGGACTTGAGGACACGGGGAGGGGAAATGGTAAGCTGGGACAAAGAGAGAGAGTGACATGTGCATATATACACTACCAAATGTAAAATAGATAGCTAGTGGGAAGCAGCTGCATAGCACAAGGAGATCAGTTCCGTGCTTTGTGACCACCTAGATGGGTGAGATAGGGAGGATGGGAGGGAGATGCAGGAGGGAGGGGATATTGGGATATATGTATATGTATAGCTGATTCACTCTATTATACAGCAGAAACTAACAGAACATTGTAAAGCAATTATACTCCCTAAAAATGTTTAAAAAAAAAGGACTATGGCTGACAACTATTACTTATGCAAAACATAAATGTTTTAAATATAACATTTTATTTTCTTTATAAACAAAAATTGTCATTTAGTTTGGGTTTCACAATAAAATGCCCAGAAAAATGCCATTTAGAAGACACAATCATATTCTACCTCAGAAATCACCGCAAGGTAATCTAGGAGCTTTAAAAATTTCAGTTATCTCAAATTTAGCCACTTTGAACTCTATTTGTTTTGTCCTTACTAATTACAATTGCCATTTTATAAGAAGAAACAATTACAATCAGGTTATTATTAGAAATATTTTATTGTGTGATGATGCCTGGTATTGACACTGTCAAATAAGATATCAATAGGTAAATATTGACAATGACATTTGCAAAGACGTCCTGAGGAGAAACATGTTAGAGAACATTTGAAGAAAAAGACTGAAGCAAAATACAGAAACCGTTATTTTCATTTAGTGGAAGCTGAGATCCATATTTGTCCTCTAATTAGACATCTGCTCTATTCTCATTCTTTATATTCCTAAGGAATTATCAGGCCAGCTTCCCTCAGTATCAAGGACAAGATACTCTGATGAGCTCCTGCTGCAATACAATTTCCTGTCCTGGATGAATTACAACAGTTATACTTTTGAACGTATTGCTAAAATCATAAGAAAGTAAGTGAAATCTCCAAGGGCTAGAGAGCAAAACAAAACATAAAGGCAAGTCTGCATTTCCCTGGGCAAATGACAACTCTAGAATCTGCTCCATGGCCTAAATACTTCAGTCTCCAAATCTGACACTTCCAGATATGGTCAGGATCCCACAAGGAGGAAAGAGTCTGCTCAGTGATTACCCCTGGCTACAGATCTTACCAGACAAGTTGTATATACATTTCAGTCTGCTGCCTGCGCTTTGCCTCTCACTGCCTCTGGCTTAGTGTGCAGCCCTATTTTATTTATTTTTTAATGAAACTCAGAAATATTCATGCTGAGCCAGAAGGTTCCATTTGTGTCTTTTAAATTCAGTCTCCATTTTATGTCTTCTTCATCTTTCAAAATACGGTCTATTTTACCACCAAAGTCTCTTGAACTTCTTTCACTGAAACAACTCCATGTCTTTTGGGTATACTTTTGAATCAATTGAGCAACTTGGATAATTTTTTTTTTTCATCAAACTTTTTTTCATTTAATGGCATTGATGGCAGCTGTCGTAGCAGGCAACCCCATCCTGTGTCTGCTCTTCTGTCTCACTCAAGTTGAATGCCAAACAAAAATAAGTTGTGTTTCTTCCCAAAACTGGTTACATGATTTGTATTTATTATATAATTAACATATAATTTGATTAAATAGTATGTAAACAGAAGAAATATCAATGTGAAAAAAAATTCTCTGAACAACTCATTGACTGCTTTGGAAAAACTCGATAGAATTGAATATAAAATTGCTGTTGATTTGGTTGTGGGAAAAACAACTTTAAAAAGATAGGGAACAAATTCATAAAAATCTAAGAAAATATTGCCTTCAAAATGCATTGCAGTGTCGTTAAATGCTTACTCGACTTATAAAAAAGCAGAAATAGGAGATGGCAAATGCTGCATTATGGGTAGGATTTATGCAAGAAATTGAATAGAGAACTCCAGCCAGCCAAATCCATGGGCCCTTTCCATTGGACCTGGAAGAAGCTGGCAATCTTCTCATCACCCTCCACCATAGCAGTAAACTGAAATTCATTTACCACCCTGAGGCCATGTTGCCTCTTAAGAGGGCAATGTTAGGCAATCTCTCTAGTCTAATTCTCTCTTTGAAGAATACTGTCACACATGGGGAGGAGAGGAGGAATAAGAGGCCAAAGCTAGCTTTTTTTTTTCTTTTTTGTGGACGAGCAAAGCATCAGACACTACTAAATGTTTTGTAACTCTAACCCATTTAATTCTTACAGGAGTGCTAGCATAGGAGTATTATTCTCATTTTACTAGTGATTTTTTAAAAGGCCAGGAGAAGATACATACATAACCAAGGACCCCTGACTGAGACGTGGCAGGGTATGGATTCAGCTCATATCTTTCTGAATCCAGAGTCTAACTCTTTCCTCTCTCCCATTTCTTTAGCAATCAAATACTAACTCTTACTATATGATAACAATTTAGAGAGAGCTTTATTTCTCCCAAACTCAACGCTTTAGTGTGGTATAATGAATTTTATGTAGGTCCATTAGTTCACAAAAGATTGTAAGAAAGTGTTTATAAATCAATTCAAAGAAATATTTTTAAAACACATAGCTTCAAAACATCTGTATTTTAAATCTTCAAAATTCACAAGGGTACTCTTATAAACAATATATTTACTTTTAAAGTAAAAGTGTTTTAAATTATGTTGACAAAACCATGGCTTTTATAACTAAAAACTTTCCCAATATCCCATTCCAATAAAGACAGTTTTTTAAATTCTGTATGCTATGATATTGAATGTATAAGCCTACTATATTTTCTGAGAGTTTATCCTCAAAAAAAGTACACGTTTAAGAAGGTCTTCAAAATATCTCCTCTACTAGAAGCACCTGCTCTAGAACTTATGCCTTGTCTCTAGTTAAACTTGTCAACATTGAGCTTCAATTTCCCCGTGGATTTCAGTGCTTGCTACTCCCTGCTTTGCCATGATTTTTCCAACTGTACTAACATGGGTTGGTTGATTCTTTCATTCATTCCCACACTCATTAACTCATTAAAGTATTCATTCAACAAATATTTATTGAGTTCCTACTATGCTCCTATCACTGTTATAGACACTCATGATGCAGTGAATAAATAATTCACAGTATCTGCTTTCTTGGGCTGTGTATTATTCTGTATTTTCCAACGCCCTTGAAACTACAAGACAGAGGGTGGGAACAAACAACTGAATTCTGTCCAATGAAACAGAGACAAAATAAATGTAAATTATTTTTAAGCCTGGCATCAAAAAGCTCTCAGTGATCCTCCACATTCTCCTTATTCCTCATACGCTGTCTAGAAACAGGGATCCAGTGAAAGACTTTGAGTTCCTAGGGGATGATGAAGAAGCCTGGTAGAAAGAACCTGAATTCCTAAAACACATGGAAGACCACTCATCCAACAACTTTGGCATAAGTGACAAATAAACACATACTCTAATAGGGCAGCCACTGTGGAAAACAGTAGGGAGGTAGCTTTAAAAAATTAAAAATAGAAGTATGTATGATACAACAATTCCACTTCAGCATATATGTACAAAGAATAATAAGACTGAAATATATTTTTTATTCAGTCTGGTTCCTTTTGGACCCCTGACCAAAGCTGACTTCTAGAGATGGACTACCCTAAGCATAGGCCTTTGAAATTGTCAACTGAGACTGACATTTTTCATTTTATTATTTCTCAACCAAATATTTAGTATATTTTCTTTAGAATAATGATTCTCATTCCTTTTATCTATTCATTAATGAAATACACCACTTTCCCCTAGGTGAAGTTACAGTTTGAGTCTCTGAAAGCCAAAACGTTGATTGAAGATAATGTAAATAACTATAGTCAGATCCAACTAGAGACCAAATAGTGGAGAAGGACTCTTGAATATGTGGGCAAGACACATAAATGCCAGAGGTTAACAATCCCCTCAGATCTCTTCTATGGCCTTGAATGAGGTAATGAAATCTGAGCAAGCTAGGTTAGCACTGAATGTGTAGGTCTAGAACAATAAATTTCAATAAGAGTGCTATAAGATCTCTATACATATACATTATACACACATCTATTCCAAGTTATTCTTATTGATATGGAACTTTTGTGTCAAAGGGCACATACTTTCAAAAAAAAATCATCAAATGCCTTTAGGAAAAGTTAATACAATTTAAACACCAACCAATAGTATACAAAAGGGTAGTTTCTATGAACCCACTCCAATACTAAGTATTGTGATTTCCTCTTCACCTTTGATGTGATACAGAGTGCCATACTACCTCATTTAAACTTTTTTCTAATGATTTTCAGTAGTTTTATCACTCTATTGTTCATTTACATTGTGTGTGTGTGTGTGTGTGTGTGTCTGTGTGTCTGTGTGAATTTAAGAAGTCTCTGTATAATAAGCTATCAACTGTTATAAATGTTTTCTAAAATTTTCCTTTTGTCTTTTAAATTTCTTTATATTATGGCATACCAAATACATACAATAATAGTCAGCTCTATCAATTTTAAAATAATTTTTCAAATTATCATGTGTTTGAAACTGGGTTTCTTTTTAATGATTAGAAGTTCAAAAGTCCTTTCCATCTCTACATCAGAAATATATACTTAGGTTTTCTTCTAAATTTTAATAACCTTTTTTACATTTAACACCTTACTATATATAGAATTTATTTTAATATATAGATATTATATTTTTTCAAATTATTATTCAATTGTTTTTAAAACATTGGTTAACTCCTTTTTTCTCCCAATTGCTTGCAATGTATTATTTAATAAAGTCAAACATACACACATGAGGAACTTTTGTAGGTTACTTTATTGTCCCATTCATCTCTAAATCCTTATGTTAATATAACATCGTTTAGTTAAATATCTGATGTATAAAATACTTCTACATTTAAATCCATTTACAAAATTTAATTAGCTATCTATATTTGCTTATTCTTCAGATGAACTTCAAAATTTTATTATCTATTCTTGTTTATTCTTCAAAAGAAATTTAAAACCACTATCAAGTTCCAAAAGTAATTTAATGGGATTATTATAAGCATTGCATTATAAATTAATTTTTATAATTATTTTTTATAATAGTTAGCCTTTCCATTCAAGAATGCAGTATGCAGAATAATTTAGTCACTTCTACTTTTTATGACCCACAGTGTATTTTTTCAAATACATCTTTCTAATATAATATTATGAAATATAGAAAGCCAATGTACAAAGCACGTAGATGTGTATAAATAAACATTACACACCATACACACACCTAAATAATGATAAATATTTACTCTGGCATAAGACATCTTTCTATACAACTTACTAGTCATTACTGGTATATTGGAAACTTAACGGTTTATGTATATTTACTTATTACCAATTTCAGTAGTTGGGGTCATGGCAGAGAAACAGATGGCACACTCAAACAGATAATTGTTAAGAATTTCAAAAAGTCTATTGACAGAGGTATGAACAGGGTTAGAAATCCAACAAGAGGTGATGAAACACCAGGGACTGGCAACGCTGGAAGCTATTACCTTGTACTAGCATGCAGGAGGAAGGAAATAGTCTTGCACTGTGTTCCCAGAACCCAGTGAGGGTTGTAGCTATGGAAGAGAACCTCCTGAGCAAATCCATGGCGTGACAGGGAGTAAACAGTAAATCAGTACTATGATTTCATTCTGCTTCTACACATGGCTTTCCAGCTGGTGCTTCCCAGTTGCTGAATTCAAGCAAAAGGCAAAAGTGGATTATCCCAGGTGAAATATTTTGAAGAACTCAACCTCCCTGCTGAGAAGAAAAGGATAAAGAAGGGCTCTCAAGAGCCAAATAAATAAGGGGAATAAAGAAGCATGGCTTTTTAATAGAATTTAAATCTATGCACCTGTAAAAAGAATGAAAGAGGATTGACAAATGTTGAAAAGGATAATTACTAAAAATGTTGAGTGAATAAAAATAAGTTAAAAAATACAAGTTCAATATGATTCAAGTCATGTATATTTATGAAGCACAAAAAGCAACGATATATATTTTATGTCCATAAACTAACTTATTAAAAATAATATTAAAAAGTAAAAACATGGAAAGGAAAAATACATATTAATTTCAAAATTACATCTGAGAAGGGAGAGAGTAAACCCTGTGGGAATGAAAAGGCTTCCACTTCTATTTATTTTATTAAATTAAAAAAAGAGATGTGATACTTTCTAAAACATGGGTAATGGGTACATGAATTTCTGTTATACTTTCTCTTTACTTTTCTGTATGTTTGAAGTATTTAATAATTAACTATACAATCTAAAATTGGGGTAAGAAGGAGAGAGGGTAAGAGTAGCCCAGTTCCTTAAAGAAAGCAGCTGCATGTTTTCTTTCTGGTTCAAATCAATGTCTCTGAGTCAGGACGCACAAACTAAAGGAGATTCTTCCAGAAGCCTCTGCTCCATAAGCTAAGGCTGTGTGTATCTTTCTCAGTCCAGTGCCATCTCCCATAAGAGTCAGTGGGGATTGCAACTAGATTCTGCCATTAGATTTTCTCTAAGCCTTAGTTTTAAGTGGTGCTGCTAATTTTTTCTCCTTTCCTATGACTTGATTTTAAGAAAGAATCTAAGATAACCTACACTGGCTGCTGGTAATGCTCGTAGGCAACATTTTAAACTGGAGCTCAAAAGAATGAATCAGTGTAAATGAATCGTTTTGTGTGAAGATTTTTAAGACGTTGTATTCTAATTTATCTGTTTTTCGTTCTCTTCCTTAATAGCCTATATGTTCCTTTGGGGAAGGAAACATTTTTTATTTCTATTATTTATCTTTGTGTCTCAGCACCTGTCACAGTGCCTGACAGCAATTAAAGCAAACACCTGTGTTCAAGATGTAGTGAAAATTTAGAAGTGTATAGCATTCCACAGTAAGAGGAGCAAAATCAAAAAAAAAAGAAAATGATATATAGGAAAAGAATTTTGAGAAAAGTTATATAATGAGACACACTACAAATTAGGACAATTCTGACAATACATTTATTTCTGTATATGGATTAATTCTAAGATATAAGTATTATTCTACAATGCATGCATTATGGAATTTATATAATTTATATGTTTCAGATGAACTAATAGGTCCACTGACCTATTCTATCTCACTGAAGGCCTTCTAGTTATTGTCTTTTTCTTGCTTTTGTCTTAGTTTCTTTACTTTCCTAAATTTCAAACTAATGGAAAAATTGATAAAATAACACAAGCACTGGTATAATCTTTGAGTAGATAAAGGCTCTTTATAGCTACTTTTCCCCTATTCAGAATTCAATCAATGTATTATGCATTACTTTTGATTGTCATGTCCGCTTAGTCTCCTGAAATCTAGAAGTGACCCCCTTTCAATACACTTTTTTTTGTTCTCCATGATATTGGCATTTTTGAAGACTCCAAGTAATTTGTCTTATAAAATGTATCTTCATCTATATTTGACTAATTGTTCCCTCACTTTTAGATACTGGTTAAACATTTTTGGCAAAAATAATACTTATGTGATTTTGTGTGTCTCAAAAGATGTGTGTGCATGATTAAAGGAAGTATGTAATATCAGTTCGTTCCAATAGTAATGATGCCAAATTTGATCACTTGGTTAAAGTAGTGTTACCAAATCACTCCTGTAAAGACACTGCTTTCTCTTTGTAATTAAAAAGTAATCTGTGGTAATACACCATTGTAAAGCAATTACACTCCAATAAATTAAATAAAATAAATAAAAATGTCACAAACATTAAAAAAAAATTAGTCTGTGAGATGGTTTTTGGAGACTGAATATTCTATGATCCCAAAGATGTAGTCCACTGATGAATCTTACTTGAATTAATTATTACATAGATTTTGCAAAAT
This sequence comes from Stenella coeruleoalba, assembly GCF_951394435.1. NCBI lineage: Eukaryota > Metazoa > Chordata > Mammalia > Artiodactyla > Delphinidae > Stenella > Stenella coeruleoalba. Next base: position 77,058,596 of record NC_137154.1, read on the forward strand.
AATTATTGTCTAATTCTATCAGGCATTCTACATTTCTTAGCTGACATCCTTTTGTAAAGAGGAGTTTTCTCTCCACACATACATTTACTTTATCACTGTGTAGTCACAGCTTCTATTTCTGACTTCAATGTGCTATCATCTATTACCACTATTAGCTCCTTCACTGGCTTCTGAATCATTTTGCTGCTCCACCATCATTTTTAAGCACGTCTTTGCTTTCTGACTCAACAATATTACAGGCTTTCCTTTTGCTCTTCCTTCCCCGGACCTGGAAACAGCCTTTACTCTAAAGACTCTGAACCCTTTACTGGAATGGTGCTCAGATCCTAACACCTGTGCAGTAAATGTGGTCATTGGTACTGAGGTGTAGCTTCAATAGGTCTCTGACCCATCTCCTCTGCTTCCACTACGTCACTGAAATAACCTCCAGTTCATCTCCTGACAGACAATTTGGCTTCCCTTCAACAGTTCTTCCCACTGCACTCAGAGCGATCTTTCCAAAATACAAGTCTGTTCCTGTCATAACCAGGGCAGAAGTGTGTGTGCATGCAAATATTCATGACACACTGAAAACCATTTGGTGGCTGCCCTTTGGTTGTAAGATAAACACCAAAATCATTAGCATGATCACAAAGACCTCACATGGCCTGTCATTTCCCTACTCCCCAGTCACATTTTGACCACATTACCCCAGTCCTAAACCAATATGACTGGTGTCTTTATAAAAAGAGGAATCTTAGACACAGACATGTACAGAAGGAAGACTGTGTGAATATAAAGGAGAAGATGGCCACGTGGAGAGAGACCTGAAAAAGATCCTTCCCTCACAGCACTCAGAAGGAACACGGCCAACACCGTAATCTCAGATTTCCAGGCTCCAGAAGTGTGAGAAAATATATTTCTATTCTCTAAACCAGTCTGCGGTACTTTTTTACAGCAACCCTAGCAGACTAATACACTGCTTTTCTGTCTTTTTAGTTCACTAGCTTTTAGCACAGAGAATTACATACCACAGACACTCAATAAATGTTTTTTCTTGTGAATTGAATTAATCCCCATGTTATGGTGTATGCCTTCCCAATTAGAATGTGAATAACTTTGGCTTTGGAATCAAAACCGAATTCAAGTTCTACCACCTTACTAAATGAGTGACTTTGGGAAAGAAAGCAAACCTTAGGTTAAAGATAGGGATAATAATAATCTAATTCATGGAAGTAGTTTGATAATTAAATGAGTTACTGAATATAAAGTATTCAACACAGTGCCTGAAAAATAGTAAGTACTCAATAAATATTAACTATATTTTCTGCTATGATTACTGTATTATGTGTAACAAAAATATGATGAGGCAGGTTGGAGAAATATATAGAAATGTATTTTAGTGATCCAGTGTAGGATAGATAACTTTAAATACATTGTACATTTTCCTCAATATCTTAACTGTAAGTGAACGGAAGAACATACTAAGTTCCCCTAAAGAAGAATATCTTTCTTTGCTGTGTACTAAAATACTTTATGGGAATATTCCTGCTTTAAGGCTCTCACAACCAAGATTCTTTACAAAGAGACATATCCCCAGGGTAAGACAAGCCCAACTGCCCGGCATTTCTCCAGATTGACAGGCTATTAAGTTTTAGCTTCAGAAGGAGGGCTGTCCAGGGATAGGGCGCTGAAAGACTAAAACTATCCCACAGAGCTTTAAGCCTGGGACAGGGCTGAGCTGGGGGAAAGTAGATTTAAGTACCTGAACAATATTGTTATTCCCTTCTAGAAAATGGCATTGTCACATCTGGGTCACTTTAGCATTTGGTTGTAAAACTTTACATAAAAGTAAACAGTGAAATATGTATGTTAGGGTGAGAACATTCAATCTGGACGATACTAGGGGCTGTTGTTTTTCCTAAACATATACACATACACACACACACACACACACACACACACACACACCCCTACGATAAATCAGTGCCCCTCATCTCTTAGACTACAAGGGAAATGCAGTGAAGTAAGTCAGGTACATAAAGCCAAATAGCATATGATATCACTTACATGTGGAATAAAAAAGGATAAAAATGGACTTATTTACAAAACAGAAGTAGAGTCACAGATGTAGAAAACAAACATGGTTGCCAGGGGATGAGGAGAGAGAGATAAATTGGAAGATTGGAATTGACATATACACACCTCTATATATAAAATAAATAACTAATAAGGACGTACTGTATACCACAGGGAACTCTATTCAATACTCTGTAATGGCCTATATGGAAAAGAATCTAAAAAAAAGCGTGGATAGGGCTTCCCTGGTGGTGCAGTGGTTGAGAGTCTGCCTGCCGATGGAGGGGATACGGGTTCGTGCCCCGGTCCGGGAGGATCCCACATGCCGCAGAGCGGCTGGGCCCGTGAGCCATGGCTGCTGAGCCTGCGCATCCGGAGCCTGTGCTCCGCAACGGGAGAGGCCACAACAGTGAGAGGCCCGTGTACCGCAAAAAAAAAAAAAAAAAGCGTGGATATGTATGTATATGTAAAACTGCTTCATTTTGCTGTACACCTGAAAATAACACAACATTGTAAACCAACTGTACTCCAATAAATTTTTTTTTAAGCAGTAGGAAAAAGGGACTCCCTGGGTGGTCCAGTGGTTAAGAGTCTGCTTTCCAGTGCAGGGAACACAGGTTCAATCCCTGGTCAGGGAACTAAGATCCCACATGCTGCAGGGCAACTAAGCCTGCACACCACAACTACTGAGCCCACATACTCTGGAACCCACGTGCCACAACTAGAGAGAAGCCCTCACACCGCAACTAAGACCCAACACAGCCAAATAAATAAATATTTTAAAAATACATAAATAAAATAAAAAGTAAGGAAAAAAAGAAAGGACGACTATTTCAAGTAATAGGTGAAATCCATAAACCTTACTTAAGCAAAAAGCAACAGAGGGGAAGAGAGGGACAAGGAAGGGCCAAGTGCAAACAGAGGTAATGAGTGAGACTTGCTGGCCTCAGCCATCTCCTGAGACAAGCTGAGACTGAAATTTCAAGGTTAAGAAGCACAATCTCTTGCCTTAGCAAATTTCCAGTAAACAGTACAGTATTGTTAACTGTCATCACCAGGCCGTACCTTAGATCTCCACAATTCCTTCATCCTGAGTAACTGAAACTTTGTACCCTTTGACCAACATCTCCTCATTCCCCCTCACCCCACTCCTAGCAATCACCATTCTACTCTCTGCTTCTGTGTATTTGACTAGTTTAGATTACACATACAAGTGAGATCATCTCAATAAAGTTAAGAAAATTCTAAAAAGAAGCACTATCTGATCTTGCCATCTCAGTTTGAGAAAGCAGACTTTGGTGAATGGTTAACTCTTTTCCTTTATTTTTTAAGCATAGACTAGGATATTTCTGAGTCCCTATGGGTCTGCCTGGTCCTAATAGGCCAAATTTTCCTATAAGTAATCAAGAAAATGCTCTAAATTCCATTTGGATAATATCAATTGCCATGCTACTCTCACAACAGCCCTGGAGGGGTATGATCCACTTGAAATACTAAAAATCAAAATTATTCTTACTCTTGGAAATCAGATATCCCCCACCTCAAGCTAGTCTTCCAGGCTGTACAGTCTATAGGTACAAAATCTGCAGAGGCTCCCAAGACCTATAGCTGAATACCTGGATGCCTTTTCCCATCCAGCAGGATAAAATGTCCACTTCTGTGAGCATGCCATATCCCAAACTACTTTACTTTCTCAAGATTGCTAGATCCTATCCTATCCTCAAATTACCCCCATGATTTTTATCCCCAATGAAGAGGACTCCTTACCCACCCCCATAAGCCATGAGACATTTACACCATAACCTCTTCCTCCGTATTTTCAAGCATGCTCCTCCTCTGAAATTTGGAAGATTACACATAAGGATGAGAGAGATTTTCAGGAACTTTTCTACTATAAAGTTTACTACTTCCTACTTGTTATATTCAGAGAACAGTACTCTGTGATTAAAACTAAATGAAATACAGCTAGTGTTTTAAAAATAGACACAGCTTTACAAAGAGCATTGATGTGCTCTTTGATAAAGATGTGTGTTCATTTTCTTTTAATAACTCCACATCCTATGACTGATTTCTGAGAAAATACTGTATCAACCAGTCATTACTCTTCCTTTAAACTTTAAGCAATCACAGTACCCACCACTGATGATGCTGAAAGAAAAACATTTTTATACAGAAGCAAAGGCCATTTATGGCAATGTTTGAATTGCTGTTTAGTAAACACAGACACTTGACAAGAGTCAGCCATAAACTAAAAACCTTGAGTATGAGGGAGTGGGTAGAAAGAACAGCAAGCAGCAGAAGGTTTTCATGACCTAAGCGTAGACAGTTTGTACATGTTGTATCTATTATCATAAATATTTCTACAAGCCATTGAGGCAATGATCTCTTTTCTGAAAAATGAACACTGACTTGTAAATATTTAACAGCTCAGTTTGTAATAGCTATATTTTTGCATTTCATTTATGGTATTTCCTTTAATCATCATTTAAAAATTGTTTACTAAATTAAAAAGTATAGAGCTTCCCTGCTGGCACAGTGGTTAAGAATCCACCTGCCAATGCAGGGGACATGGGTTCGAGCCCTGGTCCAGGAAGATCCCACATGTCGCAGAGCAACTAAGCCCATACACCACAGCTACTGAGCCTGTGCCCTAGAGCCCGCAAGCCACAACTACTGAGCCCATGTGCCACAACTACTGAAGCCTGCACGCCTAGAGCCCATGCTCTGCAACAAGAAAAGCTACCACAGTGAGAAGCCCACACACCACAACGAAGAGTAGCCCCCGCTCACCGCAACTAGAGAGCCCATGCAGCAACAAAGACCCAACACAGCCAAAAATTAATTAATTAAAAAAATTATATTTATCAAGTGTAACAAATACTGTTGCTGTTCTGAGTGTCATCCCCACAGCCCACCTTGGATTCCAGCTGCAGTTTGGAGCTGCCAACATCCCATCTTAAGCATGTGCGTTTCATCTCCACCTTTCTAAATCAAGGGCTTTCCAAAGCCAAGGAGCTTGCTCAGCCCTGCAAAAGCACAGCCCAGGAACGTGGGCAAGTTAAAGGCCCAGAGGCACACTCCATCCGTGGGGCATGGGAAATGGTAGAGAAGTGTCCAACCTCCTTTCTTTTAGATGGACAGTCCCAGGAGGTATTCTGTATGTTTCTCAGAGGTTCATGGGAAAATTGTTTCTGCCTCAACTTCAATGACTCATTGTAATATTGGCTCCTTCTCTTTCCCAAGCTCATTCTCTATGCACCTTCACTACTATTTCCTGGGCTCCCCTTCCAATTAAAGTACCTGCTCCCAGCTTCTAATCTCAGGCTCTGCTTTCAGAAGAACCCAAACAAAGACATCAAATATCTTAAAATCTAGTGAAATCTGGACAGTGGAAATTTGGATATTGAAACAAAGTCAGTGAGAGCAACATGGAAAAATATTATCTAATCATTAAATAATACCTCTTTAGCACTTACTAGTGTCAAGCAGTGTTGCAGGCACTGAGGACACTGCTCTAGGAACTGGCTATTAAAAATAACCATTTACTGAGTTAATATTTAAAAAGCACTTAGAACTGTACCTGACACATTTTAAGTGGTAGGTGTCTATTAAATAAAAAATAAATAAACGTATGAAATCCTAAGTATCTACTGTTATATCTCAAAGTTTAAATCATCTCTCTGTTTTGCAACAAACTCTGATAGCTTTTTTTAATTAAATTTTTATTTTGAGATAATTATATATTTAATGCAGTTGTGAGAAATAATAACAGAAAAATCCCAAGTACCTTTTATGTGAGTAGCTTAATTTTAAATCTAGTGCTATATTCAAATCAAGTTCTCTCTCTGTTTTTCTTTTCACTTGCCTGGAACTTAGAGTTCAGTGCTTTTATTTTTATTGAGGTGCAATTTTCATAACAAAATTTACCATTTTAAAATGTACAGTAGCATTTAGTACATTCATAATATTGTGGAACTACCATCCATATCAAGTTCCAAAACATTTCATCAACCCATAAGAAAACCTCATACCCAGTAAGTAGGCACTCTCAATTCTTCCCTCTCACAGCTCCTGGCAACCACTAACATGCTTTCTGTCTCTATGAATGTTACCTATTCTGGATATTTTATATAAATGGAACTATGCATTATATGACCATCTGTGTCTGGCTTCTTTCACTTAGCATAATATTTTTGAGACTCATCCACATTACAGCATAGTATATAGGTACTTCATTCTTTTTCATCACTGAATAATAAACCATTGTATGTATATACCACATTTGGCTATCCATTAATCTGTTAATGGACATTTTGGTTGTTTCCACTATGGGGCTATTGGGAATAGTACTGCTGTGAAGTTTCTTGTATAAGAATTTGTCTGAGTACTTCTTTTCAATTTTTTTTTTTTTTTTTTTTTTTTTTTTGCATTGGGGAGAACATACCTAAGAGTGGAATTGCTGACTTATATGGTAATTCTATGCTTAACTTTTTGAGGAACCACCAAACTATTTTCTACAGTGCTGTACCATTTTACATTCCTACTAGAAGTGTACAAGGATTCTAATTTATCCACATCTTTGCCAACACCTTTTAATTTCACTTTTTGTATTATTATTATAGCCATCCTATATTGGCTATAGGTTGGTATCACATTGTGCTTTGACTTGCTTAATTGCTAATGATGTTAAGCATCTTTTCATATGTTTGTTGGCCATTTGTATATCCTCTTTATAGACACATCTATTCAAGTCCTTTGTCTAATTTTTTAATTGGGTCGTTTGTCTTTTTGTTCTTCGGTTGTAAGAGCTCTTTATATAACTCTCAGTAATGGATGCCTATCAGATATATGATTCACAAATATTTTCTCAGATTCTGTAGGTTGTCTTTTCTCTTTTTTTTTCTTTTTTTTGTGGTACGCGGGCCTCTCACTGTTGTGGCCTCTTCCGTTGCAGGGCACAGGCTCCGGACGCGCAGGCCCAGCGGCCATGGCTCACAGGCCTAGCTGCTCCGCGGCATGTGGGATCTTCCCGGACCGGAGCACAAACCTGTGTCCCCTGCATCGGCAGGCGGACTCTCAACCACTGCACCACCAGGGAAGCCCATCTTTTCTCTTTTTTTATAGTGTTCTTTGATGCACAAGTTTTTAGTTTTGATGGTATCCAATTTATCTTTTTTTCTTTTATTGTTCATGCTTTTGAATCATCTAACAATCCATTGCCAAATCCACAGCCATGAAGATTCACCTCTATCTTTTCTTCCAATGTTATGGTATTAGCTCTTATGTTTAGGTTGTTAATCATTTTTCAGTTAATTTTGTATATAGTATGAGTTAAGGGTACAACTTCATTCTTTAACATGTGGCACTCTAGTTGCCCTAGCACCATTTGTTGAAGATTATTCATTCTCTATATAATGGTTTTGGCACCCTTGTTGAAAATCAATTAACCACATATGTAAGGGTTTATTTCTGAACTCTCTGTCATTTTCCACTGATCTTTATGCTAATTCCACACTGCTTTGATTACTGTAGCTTTTTAGTACATTTTGAAACCAAGAAGCAAGAGTCCCCCAACTTTGTTCTTTCTTAAAATTGTTTGGCTCCTTCCAATGTCATATGAATTTGAGGATTGGCTTTTCTGTTTCTGGAAAAAAAAAAAGGGCCATTGGAATTTTAATAGGGATTACATTGAATCTGTAGATCACTTTGTGTAATATTGCCATTAAGTTTTCCACCCCATTAACATAGGATATCTTTCCATTTATTTAGTTATTCTGTAATTTCTTTCAATAATGTTTTGTTGTTTTCAATGAACAAGTCTTTCATCTCCTTGGTTGAATTTATTCCTAAGTATTTCATTCTTTTGGATGCTATTGTAAATGAAATAGTTTTCTTAATTTTATTTTTGATCATTCATTGCTAATGTATAGATATAAAATTGATTTTTGTGTGTTGATCTTGTGTTCTGTGACTTAACTGAATTCATTTATTAGCTTTAATTGGGTTTTGTGGATTCTTAGGATATTCTATATATAAAATCATGTCATCTGTGAATAGAAATAGTTTTATTTCTTCCTTTCCAATTTGTATACCTTTTTTTCTTGCCTAATTGCTCTGGCTACAACTGCCATTATAACCTTGAACAGAAGTGGGAAAGTGAGTATCCTTGTTTTGTTCCTGATCTTATGAGAAAGACTTTCAGTTTCTAACCATTGAGTATGAAGTAGTTATGGGTTTTTCATAAATGTCTTTGTGAGGTTGAGGAAGTTTCCTTCCTCCTAGCTTAAGTACTTTTTTTATCATGAAATTGTGCTGAATTTTATCAAATATTTTTCTGCATGAATTGAGGTGACCATGTGGGTGTTTCCCTTCACTGTATTAATGTGATGTATTACATTGATTTTCATATATTGAGCCACATTTGAATTCTGAGAATAAATCCCATTTGGTCATGATATATAATCCTTTTAATATGCTAATTGATTCAATTTTATTGAGGATTTTTGCATCTATATTCATAAGGGGTGTTGGTTTCTCATTTTCTGTTCTTCTCATGTTATTACCTGGTTTTGATATAGGGTAATACTGCACCTAAAATGAGCCTCTTTTAGATACCATATACTTAGATGGCTTTTAAATCCATTCTGCCAACATTTGCCTTTTAATTAGAGAGTTAATCTATTTACATTTTTTAACATCTTTATTGGGGTATAATTGCTTTACAATAGTGTGTTAGTTTCTGCTTTATAACAAAGTGAATCAGTTATACATATACATATGTTCCCATATGTCTTCCCTCTTGCGTCTCCCTCCCTCCCACCCTCCCTATCCCACCCCTCCAGGCGGTCACAAAACACCGAGCCAATATCCCTCTGCCATGCGGCTGCTTCACACTAGCTATCTACCTTACTACGTTTGTTAGTGTGTATATGTCCATGACTCTCTCTCGCCCTGTCACAGCTCACCCTTCCCCCTCCCCATAACCTCAAGTCCATTCTCCAGTCGGTCTGTGTCTTTATTCCTGTCTTACCCATAGGTTCTTCATGACATTTTTCTTTAATTCCATATATATGTGTTAGCATACGGTATTTGTCTTTTTCTTTCAGACTTACTTCACTCTGTATGACACACTCTAGGTCTATCCACCTCATTACAAATAGCTCAATTTCCTTTCTTTTTATGGCTGAGTAATATTCCATTGTATATATGTGCCACACCTTCTTTATCCATTCATCCGATGATGGGCACTTAGGTTGTTTCCATCTCCGGGCTATTGTAAATATAGCTGCAATGAACATTTTGGTACATGACTCTTTTTGAATTTTGGTTTTCTCAGGGTATATGCCCAGTAGTGGGATTGCTGGGTCATATGGTAGTTCTATTTGTAGTTTTTTAAGGAACCTCCATACTGTTCTCCATAGTGGCTGAACCAATTCACATTCCCACCAGCAGTGCAAGAGTGTTCCCTTTTCTCCACACCCTCTCCAGCATTTATTGTTTCTAGATTTTTTGATGATGGCCATTCTGACTGGTGTGAGATGAAATCTCATTGTAGTTTTGATTTGCATTTCTCTAATGATTAATGATGTTGAGCATTCTTTCATGTGTTTGTTGGCAGTCTGTATATTTCTTTGGAGAAATGTCTGTTTATGTCTTCTGCCCATTTTTGGATTGGGTTGTTTGTTTTTCTGTTATTGAGCTGCATGAGCTACTTGTAAATTCTGGAGATTAATCCTTTGTCAGTTGCTTCATTTGCAAATGAAGCAACTGACAACCCCCATTCTGAGGGTTGTCTTTTGGTCTTGTTTATGGTTTCCTTTGCTGTGCAAAAGCTTTGAAGTTTCATTAGGTCCCATTTGTTTATTTTTCTTTTTATTTCCATTACTCTAGGAGGTGGGTCAGAAAGGATCTTGCTGTGATTTATGTCATAGAGTGTTCTGCCTATGTTTTCCTCTAAGAGCTTGATAGTTTCTGGCCTTACATTTAGGTCTTTAATCCACTTTGAGCATATTTTTGTGTATGGTGTTAGGGAGTGATCTAATCTCATACTTTTACATATACCTGTTCAGTTTTCCCAGCACCACTTACTGAAGAGGCTGTCATTTCTCCACTGTACATTCCTGCCACCTTTATTAAAGATAAGGTGTCCATATGTGTGTGGGTTGATCTCTGGGCTTTCTATCCTGTTCCATTGATCTATCTTTCTGTTTTTGTGCCAGTACTATACTGTCTTGATTACTGTAGCTTTGTAGTATAGTCTGAAGTCAGGGAGCCTGATTCCTCCAGCTCCCTTTTTCATTCTCAAGATTGCTTTGGCTATTCGGGGTCTTTTATGTTTCCATACAAATTGTGAAATTTTTTGTTCTAGTTCTGTGAAAAAGGCCAGTGGCAGTTTGATAGGGATTGCATTGAATCTATAGATTGCTTTGGGTAGTAGAGTCATTTTCATAATGTTGATTCTTCCAATCCAAGAACATGGTATATCTCTCCATCTATTTGTATCATCTTTAATTTCTTTCATCAGTGTCTTATAATTTTCTGTATACAGATCTTTTGTCTCCTTAGGTTGGTTTATTCCTAGATATTTTATTCTTTTTGTTGCAGTGGTAAATGGGAGTGTTTTCTTGATTTCAATTTCAGATTTTTCATCATTAGTATATAGGAATACCAGAGATTTCTGTGCATTGATTTTGTATCCTGCTACTTTACTAAATTCATTGATTAGCTCTAGTAGTTTTCTGGTAGTATCTTTAGGATTCTCTATGTATAGTATCATGTCATCTGCAAACAGTGACAGCTTTACTTCTTCTTTTCCGATTTGGATTCCTTTTATTTCCTTTTCTTCTCTGATTGCTGTGGCTAAAACTTCCAAAACTATGTCAAACAAGAGTGGTGAAAGTGGGCAACCTTGTCTTGTTCCTGATCTTTGTGGAAATGCTTTCAGTTTTTCACCAATGAGGATGATGTTTGCTGTGGGCTTGTCATATATGGCCTTTATTATGTTGAGGAAAGTTCCCTCTATGCCTACTTTCTGCAGGGTTTTTATCATAAATGGGTGTTGAATTTTGTCAAAAGCTTTCTCTGCATCTATTGAGATGATCATATGGTTTTTCTCCTTCAATTTGTTAATATGGCTTATCACATTGATAGATTTGCGTATATTGAGGAATCCTTGCATTCCTGGAATAAACCCCACTTGATCATGGTGTATGATCCTTTTAATGTGCTGTTGGATTCTGTTTGCTAGTATTTTGTTGAGGATTTTTGCATCTATGTTCATCAGTGATATTGGCCTGTAGTTTTCTTTCTTTGTGACATCCTTGTCTGGTTTTGGTATCAAGGTGATGGTAGCCTCGTAGAAGGAATTTGGGAGTGTTCCTCCCGCTGCTATATTTTGGAAGAGTTTGAGAAGGATAGGTGTTAGCTCTTCTCTAAATGTTTGATAGAATTCGCCTGTGAAGCCATCTGGTCCTGAGCTTTTGTTTGTTGGAAGATTTTTAATTGCAGTTTCAATTTCAGTGCTTGTGATTGGTCTGTTCATATTTTCTACTTCTTCCTGATTCAGTCTTGGCAGGTTGTGCGTTTCTAAGGATTTGTCCATTTCTGCCAGATTGTCCATTTTATTGGCATAGAGTTGCTTGTAGTAATCTTTCATGATCTCTTTTATCTCTGCAGTGTCAATTGTTACCTCTCCTTTTTCATTTCTAATTCTATTGATTTGAGTCATCTCCCTTTTTTTCTTGATGAGTCTGGCTAGTGTTTTATCGATTTTGTTTATCTTCTCAAAGAACCAGCTTTTAGTTTTCTTGATCTTTGCTATTGTTTCCTTCATTTCTTTTTCATTTATTTCTGATCTGATTTTTATGATTTCTTTCCTTCTGGTAGCTTTGGGGTTTTTTGTTCTTCTTTCTCTTATTGCTTGAGGTTCAAGGTTAGGTTGTTTATTCGAGATGTTTCCTGCTTCTTAAGGTGGGCTTGTATTGCTATAAACTTTCCCCTTAGAACTGCTTTTGCTGCATCCCATAGGTTTTGGGTCATTGTGTCTCCATTGTCGTTTGTTTCTAGGTATTTTTTTATTTCCTCTTTGATTTCTTCAGTGATCACTTCATTGTTAAGTAGTGTATTGTTTAGCCTCCATGTGTTTGTATTTTTTACAGATCTTTTCCTGTAATGGATATCTAGTCTCATGGTGTTGTGGTCAGAAAAGATACTTGATACAATTTCAATTTTCTTAAATTTACCAAGGCTTGATTTGTGACCCAATATATGATCTATCCTGGAGAATGTTCCATGAGCACTTGAGAAAAATGTGTATTCTGTTGTTTTTGGATGGAGTGTCCTATAAATATCAATTAAGTCCATCTTGTTTAATGTATCAATTAAAGCTTGTGTTTCCTTATTTATTTTCATTTTGGATGATCTGTCCATGGGTGAAAGTGGGGTGTTAAAGTCTCCTACTATGAATGTGTTACTCTCAATTTCCCCTTTTATGGCTGTTAGTATATGCCTTATGTATTGAGGTGCTCCTATGTTGGGTGCATAAATATTTACAATTGTTATATCTTCTTCTTGGATCGATCCCTTGATCATTATGTAGTGTCCTTCTTTGTCTCTTTTAATAGTCCTTATTTTAAAGTCTATTTTGTCTGATATGAGAATTGCTACTCCAGCTTTTTTTAGTTTCCATTTGCATGGAATATCTTTTTCCATCCCCTTATTTTCAGTCTGTATGTCTCTAGGTCTGAAGTGGGTCTCTTGTAGACAGCATATATAAGGGTCTTGTTTTTGTATCCAATCTGTGTCTTTTCGTGGGAGCATTTAGTCCATTTACATTTAAGGTAATTATCGATATGTATGTTCCTATTCCCATTTTCTAAATGGTTTTGGGTTCATTATTATAGGTCTGTTCCTTCTCTTGTGTTTCTTGTCTAGAGAAGTTCCTTTAGCATTTGTTTTAAAGCTGGTTTGGTGGTGCTGAACTCTCTCAGCTTTTGCTTGTCTGTAAAAGTTTTAATTTCTCCATCAAATCTGAGTGAGATCCTTGCTGGGTAGAGTAGTCTTGGTTGCAGGTTTTTCTCCTTCATCACTTTCAGTATGTCCTGCCACTCTCTTCTGGCTTGTAGGGTTTCTGCTGAGAGATCAGCTGTTAACCTTATGGGGATTCCCTTATGTGTTATTTGTTGTTTTTCCCTTGCTGCTTTTAATATGCTTTCTTTGTATTTAATTTTTGACAGTTTGATTAATATGTGTCTTGGCGTATTTCTCCTTGTATTTATCCTGTATGGGACTCTCTGGGCATCCTGGACTTGATTAACTATTTCTTTTCCCATATTAGGGAAGTTTTCAACTATAATCTCTTCAAATATTTTCTCAGTCCCTTTCTTTTCTTTTCTTCTTCTGAAACCCCTATAATTCGAATGTTGGTGCATTTAATGTTGTCCCAGAGGTCTCTGAGACTGTTCTCAGTTCTTTTCATTGTTTATTCTGCTCTGCAGTAGTTATTTCCACTATTTTATCTTGCAGGTCACTTATCCATTCTTCTGCCTCTGTTATTCTGCTATTGATCCCATCTAGAGTACTTTTAATTTCATTTATTGTGTTGTTCATCATTGCTTGTTTCATCTTTATTTCTTCTAGGTCCTTGTTAACTGTTTCTTGCATTTTGTCCATTCTATTTCCAAGATTTCGTATCATCCTTACTATCATTATTCTGAATTCTTTTTCAGGTAGACTGCCTATTTCCTCTTCATTTGTTAGGTCTGGTGCATTTTTATCTTGCTCCTTTATCTGCTGTGTGTTTTTCTGTCTTCTCATTTTGCTTATCTTACTGTGTTTGGGGTCTCCTTTTTGCAGGCTGCAGGTTCGTAGTTTCCGCTGTTTTTTACGTCTGTCTCCAGTGGCTAAGGTTGGTTCAGTGGGTTGTGTAGGCTTCCTGGTGGAGGGGACTAGTGCCTGTGTTGTGGTGGATGAGGCTGGATCTTGTCTCTCTAGTGGGCAGGTTCACGTCTGGTGGTGTGTTTTGGGTTGTCTGTGGCCTTATTATGATTTTAGGCAGCCTCTCTGCTAATGGGTGGGATTGTGTTCCTGTTTTGCTAGTTGTTTGGCATAGGTTGTCCAGCACTGTGGCTTGCTGGTCGTTGAATGAAGCTGGGTGCTGGTGTTAAGATGGAGGTCTCTGGGAGATTTTCACCATTTGATATTATGTGGAGCTGGGAGGTCTCTTGTTGACCAGTGTCCTGAAGTTGGCTCTCCTACCTCAGAGGCAGAGCCCGGACTCCTGGCCGGAGCACCAAGAGCCTTTCATCCACACGGCTCAGAATAAAAGGGAGAAAAAGTAGAGAGCATTAGTAGAAGTATGAGGAAAGAAAGAAGGAAAGGAGGGAAGGAAGGAAGGAAGGAAGAAAGAAAGAAAAAAGCAAAGAAGGAAAGAAGGCAAGAAGGAAAGAAAGGAGGGAGGGAGGAAGGAAGGAAGGAGGGAAAGAAGGAAAAAAGACAGAAAGAAAGAAGATACAGTAAAAATAAAATAAAGTATAATAAAGTTATTGAATTAAAAAATACTTATTTAGAAAAAAAACAAAAGGGACGGATAGAACCTTAGGACAAATGTTGGAAGCAAAGCTATACAGACAATATCTTACAAAGAAGCATACACATACAACCCCACAAAAAGAGGTAAAGGGGGAAAAATCATAAATCTTGCTCTCAGAGACCACCTCCTCAATTTGGGATGATTCATTGTCTAAAGGAGGGAAGGAAGGAAGGAAAGAAAGAAAGAGAGAAGGAACGAAGGTAAAGTATAATAAAGTTATTAAAATTAATTATTAAGAAAAAAATTTTTTTTAAAAACCATGGACGAATAGAACCCTAGGACAAATGGTGGAAGCAAGACTATACAGACAAGATCTCACACAGAAGCATACACATACACATTCACAAAAAGAGGAAAAGGGAAAAAAATCATAGATCTTGCTCCTAAAGTCCACCTCCTTAATTTGGGTTGATTGGTTGTCTATTCAGGTATTCCACAGATGAAGGGTATATCAAGTTGATTGTGGAGCTTTAATCCGCTGCTTCTGAGGCTGCTGGGAGAGATTTCCCTTTCTCTTCTTTGTTCTCACATCTCACAGGGGCTCAGCTTTGGATTTGTCCCTGCCTCTGCGTGTAGGTCGCTGGAGGGCGTCTATTTTTTGCTCAGACAGGACGGGGTTAAAGGAGCCGCTGATTCGGGGGCTCTGGCGCACTCAGGCCGGGGGGGAGGGAGGGGCACTGCGTGCAGGGCGGGCCTGCGGCCGGCAGAGGCCGGCATGACTTTGCACCAGCCTGAGGCCCGCCACGCGTTCTCCCGGGGAAGTAGTCCCTGGATCCCGGGAACCTGGCAGTGGCAAGCTGCACAGGCTCCGCGGAAGAGGGGTGCGGAGAGTGACCTGTGCTCGCACACAGGCCCCTTGGTGGCGGCAGCAGCAGCCTTAGCGTCTCCCGCCCGTCTCTGGGGTCCGCGCTTTTAGCCGCGGCTCGCGGCCGTCTCTGGAGTTCCTTTAAGCAGCGCTCTTAAACCCCTCTCCTCGCACACCAGGAAACAAAGAGGGAAGAAAACGTCTCTTGCCTCTTCGGCAGGTCCAGACTTTTCCCCGACTCCCTCCCGGCTAGCCGTGGTGCACTAACCCCTTCAGGCTATGTTCAAGCCGCCAACCCCAGTCCTCTCCCTGCGCTCCGTCCGAAACCGAAACCCGAGCCTCAGCTCGCAGCCCCGCCCGCCCAGGCGGGTGAGCAGACAAGCCTCTGGGGCTGGTGAGTGCCGGTTGGCACCGATCCTCTACGGGAATCTCCCCGCTTTGCCCTCCGCACCCGCTGCTGTGCACTCCTCCGCAACCCCGAAGCTCCCCCCTCCGCCTCCCGCAGTCTCCGCCCGCGAAGGGGCTTCCTAGTGTGTGGAAACTTTTCCTCCTTCACAGCTCCCTCCCACTGGTGCAGGTGCCGTCCCTATTCTTTTGTCTCTGTTTTTTCTTTTTTTCTTTTGCCCTACCCAGGTACGTGGGGAGTTTCTTGCCTTTTGGGAGATCTGAGATCTTCTGCCAGCCTTCAGTAGGTGTTCTGTAGGAGTTGTTCCACGTGTAGATGTATTTCTAGTGTATCTGTGGGGAGGAAAGTGATCTCCGCGTCTTACTCTTCCGCCATCTTCAAGGTCCCCCTGCAATCTATTTACATTTAAAGCAATTACTGACAAGGAAGGACTGACTTCTGCAATTTTGCTATTTGTTCTCTACATGTCATATCTTTTTGATCCTCAATTCCTTTATTATTGTCTTCTTTTGTGTTTAATGTATTTCTTATAATATATCTTTTTGACTCCTTTAATATTTTATTTTCTGTATTTTTTAAGTTATTTTCTTATTGGTTATCCTCTGCTCCTATCACCATTCTTCTATACAGCTCCATCCCTCCCTTTTTATGATAATGCTATCACAAATTACATCTTTAAATGTTATGTACCGATTAATATAGATTTATAATTTATATTTTATGCATTTGTCTTTTAATTCCTATAAGAAAAAAGAAAAGTTACAGACCAAAAATACAATAAAACAATAATACTGTCTCTTGTACACACCTATATAGTTAACTTTACCAATGTTCCTTATTTCTTTGTATGGCTTCAAGTTACTGTCTAGTGTTCCTTCATTTCCACCTGAAGGATTCCCTGTAGGGCAACTCTACTAGTGATGAACTACCTCAGATTTCATTTAACTAGGAATGTCTTAGTGTCTCCTTATATTTTGAAGAATAGTTTTGCTTGGTACACAATTCTTGGTTGACATATTTTTTTTTCCTTCTGCACTTTAAATATGTCATTCCACAACCTTCTGGATTCCATGGCTTCTGCTGAGAAATAAACTGTTATTCTTACTGAGGATCACTGTACATGGTGAGCTGCTGCTTTCAAGATTCAAGCAGCAACTTCAAGATTGCTGAAAGCAGAATTTCAAGATTCCTTGTTTTTGACTTTCAACAGTTTGCTTATAATGTGTCTCAGTACAGTTCTCTCTGTGTTTATCCTCCTTGGAGTTTGTTCAGCTTCTTGTAAGTGTAGAATCATGTATTTTATCAAATTTAGGAAGTTTTGACCATTATTACTTCAAATAGCCTTTCCACCTCTTTCTCTATGTCCCCTCTCCTTTTGGGACTCCCATGATGCATTTTTGGTATTCCTGATGTTTCCAACAGGTCTCTTTTTTTCTTTGTTCTCTTCAACCTGGATAGCTACAATTGATCTATTTTCAAATTTGCTGATCCTTTCTTCTGCCTTCTCAATTATGCTATTAAAATCTACTACTGAATTTTTCATTTCTGTTATTGCAGTTAAGCTCAGAATTTCTTTTGGCTTCCTTTTTATAATTTCTATAATTTCTTTAATGATATCCTTTATTTGTTGAGACATCATTTTACCAGTTTCCTCTATCTGTTTGCCCATAGTTTCCTTTAGCTCTTTGATTATATATAGGATTTAAAATCTTTGTCTTTTAAGTCTAATATATGTGCTTCCTGAGGAACAGTTTCTGTTCATTTTCTGTGAATAAGCCATACATTCTTGTTTCTTTGTATACTTCACAATTTTTGTTGAAAACTGAACATTTTGAGTATTATAACATGTTAACTGAGAAATCATATTCTTCCACTCCTCATGTACTAACTTTTATTTTATATTATATTATTTTATTTTGTTCTTGCTTGCTGGAGGTTGTAGAGGTTTCTTTTCTGTTGTTGTTGTTACTTTTCTAAACTATTTTTGTAAAGCTTGTATTCTTTCCTGGGTGTAGTTTCTGAAGTCAAGTCTCTGTCCCTTTAGCTTGCAGTCAACTACTGTAGACAGAGACTGCTTTGAATGCCTGGATTCAAAAAAACAAAAAGAAAGAAAAGGAAAGGCAAAAGCCTCTCTCAGCATTTGCAAATTTGTTCTTTTGATGCTTAGCCAGGCTGTTCACAGTTCTGAATTAACCTGCACTTTGTACTTTCACTGAACCTAAAGAACAGCCAGAGGTGAAAGCTATGGGTGTTCTCCAGTCTTTATGAGCAGGCAACCTGTCCTGAGCCACACATTTCTTTCTAGATTCCCTGGTATATGCAAGTGCTATTCAATGCCCTAATTTCTCAAAAAAATTCCCTCTCCAGCTTTTCCTTCCAGGCTGTTGAAGTGTTGAGTTGTTGTTGCTGATTTTGTTTGTTTGTTTCATTTTGTTTCACCTTAACCGTAATCTTTTGTCCCAGGAAGCAGCAGGTTGTTCATTTGCCTTAAAATGTTTTCAAGGAATGCACTTTTTGTGGCCACTCTTCCACCCTGAGAAAATTTCAAGTAAGGTGAAACAAAAGCTAGAAACTTACATCAGTCCTTCGAGTAGCCCCCAGATAGGTCAAAACATACAAACACTATTCTTTGAGGATATATTCTGCTTTGTTCCCTCCAGAAGCAGAGACCAGGGGCTCACACTGTGTACACAGGCTGCCATCTTTAAGTATACTCTCAGGCCAGGCAGAGGAGTGAAGCAAGAAGAAGCAAAATGCCATAAAGCTTTCATATCACTTATAAGTTACTCCTTTTTAAAATACAGTATTTGCTTTATTTCTACAACTCTAACTATTTTCCAGAGTTATTGCAAAGTTGCTTCTGACAGTTTTTGCATTATATTTTGAAGTTTCTGTAGGGGAAGCAGGCCCTTGGATTTACCAACTCTACCTTTTTGCTGACTTTAATTTTTCTGATAATTTTTTGAATTACATTTTCTACTCACAGGAATTTTCAAAGGGGAGAAGCTAATAAAAATTATGATCACCAGCAAGTAGATAATAAGTTTCATGAGGATATCTTGATCATATTTATGTATATAAAATAGATTTAAATATGTATATAGAAATGTTTGTAATACACATCAGCATCAATTGTGAAAATGGTACAAACCTGGAGGGGAAAGGCAATTTTAATGGAATAAATTTCCACCTCTTTTATACTATTATTTTAATATATACACTGGTGTCAATTCCAGGGTGAAAATCCCACCAGTTTCTTGACACTAAAACCTACAATCAGCCAAGTCCCCCTGGGCCCCACAGTCAACAACATCAGGGAATAGACCATGCCCACCAGTTGGGCAACAACAATTATGGGACCACCTTAGCCACCAGCCCCAACCAAGAGTAGCCAGCAGCCTCCACAAAAAGGAGGTCCTAGAAACCCCACTAGGAGCCAGCCACATCTACCAGCTTGCCCACAGTAGTCAGCTTTCCAAAACAGAAGTACCCATGAAGCCCACAAGAGGGCATTCCTAAAACATATAACTCTGATGACCAGAGGGGAGTGTGTTGCTGGGCTCCATAAGACATTTCCTACATAAGGACACTCCTCCAAGATTGGGAGACATAACCAACCTACCAAATACATAGAAATAAATACAGTGAATTATGCAAAGTGAAGTGGCAGAGAAATACGTTCCACATGAAATTGCAAGATAAAACCTGAGAAGAAGAACAGAGCGAAGTGGAGAACAGCAAACTATCCAATAAAATCTTTAAGGTAATGATCATAAATACGTTCAAAGAACTCTAAAGAAAAGTAGATGAACTGAGTGAGAAGTTAGAAGCTTTTAACAAAAATTAGAAAATATAAAGAACCAAACAGATTAGAATAATACAATAATTGAGATTAAAAAATATACTAGAGTAATGAATAGTAGAATAGATGATACAGAAGAACAGATCAGCAAACTGGAAGACAGAACATTGGAAATCACTCAGGTTTAACAGAGAAAAGAAAAAAAGAATTTTAAAAGTGAGGACAGTTTGAGGACAGTCTAGGAAAACATCAAGCAAGCTATTGTTCACATTATAGGGATCCCAGAAAGAGAAGAGAGAGAAAAAGAGGCAGAGAAAATATTTGAAGACAAATTAGCTGAAAACTTCCCTGACCTGGGAAAGAAAACAGACATCCAAGTCCAGGTAGCAAAGAGAGTAGCAAACAGAATCAACCCAAAGAAGACCAAACAAAGACACAATATAATCAAAATGGCATACATTAAAGAGAATATTGACATCAGCAAGAGAAAGGCAACTAGTTACATACAAGGAAGTCCAATGAGGCTATCAGATGACTTTTCAGCAGAAAATCTACAGGCCATCTAAACAGTATGGTACTGACAGAAAAACAGATACATAGATCAATGGAACTGAATAGAGAGCCCAGAAATGAATCCACAAGTATATGGGCAATGAATCTATGACAGAGGAGGCAAGAATATATAATGATAAAGGATAGCCTCTTCAGTAAATGATTTTGGGAAAACTGGACAGCTACATACAAAAAAAAAAAATCAAACTGGACTACTTTCTCATACTATATATAAAAATAAACTCAACGTGGATTGAAGACTTAAATATAAGCCTAAAACCATAAAACTTCTGGAAGAAAACATAAGTAATAAGTTCTTTGACATGGTCTTAGTAATATTTTTTACATACCTCCTCAGACAATGGAAACAAAAGTAAAAATAAACAAATGGGATTACATCAAACTAAAAAGCTTTTGCACAGCAAAGGAAACTATCAACAAAACAAAAAAGCCACCTACTGAATGGGAGAAGACGTTTGTAAACGATGTATCTGACAAGGGGATAATATCCAAAATATACAAAGAACACATACAACTGAACATCAAAAAACAAACCCCAAATAACCCAATTTAAAAATGGGCAGAGTACCTGAATAGACATTATTTGAAAGAAGGTATACAGATGGTCAACAGGCACATGAAAATATGCTCAGCATCACTAATTATCAGGGAAATGCAAATCAAAACCACAATGAGATATAACCACACATGTCAGAATGACTGTTATCAAAAAGATGATAAAAAAACAAATGTTGGCAGGATGTGGAGAAAAGGCGACCCTTGTGCACTGTTGGTGGGAATGTAAATTTGTGCAGCCGCTATAGAAAACAGTAAGGAGATTCCCAAAAAATTAAAAATAGAACTACCATACCATCTAGCAATTTCACTTCTGGATATTTATTGACAGAAAACCAAAACACTAATTTGGAAAGATATATGCATTCCTATGTTCGCTACAACATTATTAAAAATAGCCAAGATATGGAAGCAACGTAAGTGCTTATCGATAGATAAATATATAAGGAAGATGTGGTATATATACCACATACACACTCACACAATGGAATATTACTCAGCCATATAACAAATGAAATCTTGCCATTTGTGACAGTATAGATGAGCCTAGAATCTAAAACACAATTTTTGTAAATGAACCAACATATCTAAACAGAAACGGAACCATAGATACAGAGAACAAACATGTGGTTTCCACAGGGGAGGGAGGTGGAGGGGAGGAAAAAAATTAGGTAAGGGAGATTAAGAGGAACAAGTTTTCAGCTGCAAAGTAAATGAAACACAAGTATGAATTGTACTGTGTGGGAAAAATAGTCTATAATTATGTAATAACTTTGTATGGTGACAAATGACAGCCAGACTTCTTATGGTAATAATTTTGAAATAAATAGAAATATTGAATCACTGTGTTCAGGAAGTAACATCATTAAAGTAGGTCAATTAAACTTCAAAAGCAAACAAAATCATACAAAAAGAGATCAGACTTGTGGCTACCAGGAGTGGGGTGTGGAGAGAGAAAATTGGATGAAGGTGGTCAAAAGGTACAAACTTCCAGTTATAGGATAAATAAGTACTATGGATGTAATGTACAACATAATAAAGATAATTAACACAGCTGTATGTTATATATGAAAGTTGTTAACAGAGTAAATCCTAAGAGTTCTCATCACAAGGAAATTTTTTTTCTTTCTTCAATGATGTATCTATATGAGATGATGGATGTCCACTAAACCTATTGTGGTAATCACCTCATGATGTATGTAAGTCAAATCATTATGTTGTACACCTTAAACTTACCAGTGCTGTAGGTCAAGTATATCTCAATTTTTTAAAAAAATACAATCGGGGTTCAGGATGATGGTTGAAAAACACTTTCCCCACTTTAATTTGACAGAACATCTACCAGCTGCCCATCTTTGACAGCCATGAGTGAAAGCAGCAGCTTCTGTGTTTTATAGGTCTTACCTCCCCTCATCAACTAAATTCTTCCACTTATCCTTCTGGAATCTGGATCCAAGTCAAGGTCAGCCATCGTAATGAAGTGTGTGAAATACTCCTATGTACACTCATCTCTCTTCTCTCAACTTCTAGAGGACTTATTTCTAATATTAATTTTTGTTTTTAATAGAATAACAAATATCTAAAACACTTAAATGACAGTGCATTAGTAACTTTTAAAGACTGAAAATCATCTCTTGGGGTATAGGGTCTCTTGGGGTAATAAAAATGAATTCCAATTGTGGTGCTTGTTGTGCAACTGTGAATATATTCAAAATCATTGAATTGTACACTTTATATGTGTCCATCATATGGCACATGAATTGTATCTCAATAAAGCAGCTTATAAACATTTTTTTAAAGTTCATTTTTTAATAAATAAATAATTTTTTAATGATTGAAAGTCAGTGAAGGCAAAAAATAATCCTATCTCAACATTTTACTTTTGTATCTATCCCAGTACTAGACACATAGGATGCATTCCAAAAACATATTGACATCATCTTCCTTGTCAGATAGGCCCAGAGAGCACTATCTTAGTCATGAGTATACATACTCTCAAAAGTTTTCCAACTTCCACTATTTTCTAAACATAAAATAAGTATCAAAATGATGACTGTTGAATCAAAGCAAAAAGACAGTAATTTCATTAAAAGGCAATCTACACTTTTTCTCCATTCCAGCCAGTCTGGATGCCAATTCCAGGTATCTTAGACTCACATATCTGGATTTGAGAAAACATGTGTCCAATCTTCTTTCAAATGGATAAAATATTTCCAAAATATGTAACAAAACAAATAAACAGAAAAATATATGCCTCAAAATATGTTATTTAGGGAAAATTATGAAGCACCAAAATCATCTTTTGGCTTTCATTTTGTTCTCTAGTCATCCACAATTAATAAGCTGTCAATGATATCACATTTGTAGAATCTTTAAAAATAATACAAATGAACTTATTAACACAACAGACTCACAGATATAGAAAACAAACTTATGGTTACCAAAGGGGAAAAGATAGGGGAGGGATAAATTAAGAGTATGGGATTAACAGATACACACTACCGTATATAAAATAAACAATAAGGACTTATTGTACACTACAGGGAACTATATTCAATATCTTGTAAAAGCCTATGATGGAAAAGAGTCAGAAAAAGAATATACATGTATATATATATATATGAATCACTTTGCAGTAAAACTGAAACTAACACAATATTGTAAATCAACTATATTTCAATTTTAAAAAAATAACCTTTCAGAATCAACATTGTGAAAATGACTATACCACCCAAAGCAATCTACAAATTAAATGCAATCACTATCAAATTACTAACAGCATTTTTCACAACTAGAATAAAAAATTTCACAATTTGTATGGAAACACAAAAGACCCCGAATAGCAAAAGCACTCTTGAAAAACAAAAATGGAGCTGGAGAAATCAGGGTCCCTGACTTCAGACTATACTACAAAGCTACAGTAATCAAGACAATATGGTACTGGCACAGAAAAAAACAGAAATATAGATCAATGGAACAGGATAGAAAGCCCAGAGATAAACCCATGCACCTATGGCCAACTAATCTATGAAAAAGCAGGCAAGGATATACAACGGAAAAAAGACAGTCTTTTCAATAAGTGGTGCTGTGAAAACTGGACAGCTACATGTAAAAGAATGAAATTAGAACACTCCCTAACACCACACACAAAAATAAACTCAAAATGGTTTAGAGACCTAAATGTAAGACCAGACACCATAAAACTCTCAGAGGAAAACACAGGAATAACACTCTCTAATATAAATCCCAGCAAGTTTTTTTTTTTGATCTACCTCCTAGAGTAATGGAAATAAAAACAAAAATAAACAAATGGGACCTAATGAAACTTAAAAGCTTGTTCACAGCAAACGAAACCATAAACAAGATGAAAAGACAACCCTCAGAATGGGAGAAAATATTTGCAAATGAATCAATGGGCAAAGATTAATATCCAAAATTTACAAGCAGCTCATGCAACTCAATATCAAAAAAACAAACAACCCAATCCAAAAATGGGCAGAAGACCTAAATACACATTTCTCCAAAGAAGATATACAGATTGCCAGCAAACACATGAAAGAATGCTCAACATCACTAATCATTAGAGAAATGCAAATCAAAAGTACAATGAGGTATCACCTCACACCAGTCAGAATGACCATCATCAAAAAATCTACAAACAATAAATGATGGAGAGGATGTGGAGAAAAGGGAACCCTCTTGTGCTGTTCGTGGGAATGTAAATTGATGCAGCCACTATGGAGAACAGTATGGAGGTTCCTTAAAAAATAGAAATACCATATGACCCAGCAATCGCACTACTGGGCATATACCCTGAGAAAATCATAATTCAAAAAGAGTCATGTACCACAATATTCATTGAATCTCTATTTACAATAACCAGGACATGGAAGCAACCTAAGTGTCCATCAACAGATGAATGGATAAAGAAGATGTGGCACATATATACAATGGACTATTACTGAGCCATAAAAAATAAATGAAATTGAGTTATTTGTAGTGAGGTGGATGGACCTAGAGTCTGTCATACAGAGTGAAGTAAGTCAGAAAGAGAAAGACAAATACTGTATGCTATCACATATATATGGAATCTAAAAAAAAGACAAAAAAAAGTCATGAAGAACCTAGGGGCAAGACGGTAATAAAGACACAGACCTACTAGAGAATGGACTTCAGGATACAGGGAGGGGTAAGGGTAAGCTGTGACAAAGTGAGAGAGTGACATGGACATATATACACTACCAAACGTAAAATAGATAGCTAGTGGGAAGCAGCCGCATAGCACAGCGAGATGAGCTCAGTGCTTTGTGACCACCTGAAGGGTTGGGATAGGGAGGGTGGGAGGGAGGGAGATGCAAGAGGGAAGAGATATGGGGACATATGTATATGTACAACTGAATCACTTTGTTATAAAGCAGAAACTAACATACCATTTTAAAGCAATTATACTCCAATAAAGATGTTAAAAAATATAAAATAAATAAAAAATAAAATCACCTCTTTCCCATAAAACTGCTCTACCTAAATCACTGAAGACTTCCTAATTATCAAATAAAACAGTTTTCAATAGCAGTTATGTTGGCAGTACTGATGAGTCGACATTTTTTCCTTAGCTTCTCCAGTGATGTTCTCTACCAGTTCTTTATCTGCTTCTGCTCTCACATCCTTCCAACCATTTTCAGAGACTCCTTTTCCTCCATCTGTCCCTTACATGTTATTGCCCCCATTCTAAATAGAGGTAAATAAAAAAAAATCTTTAAATTTGAGGCAAAGGGACTTCCCTGGTGGCCCAGTGGTAAAGAATCTGCCGTACAATGCAGGGGATGCAGGTTCGATCCCTGGTTAGGGAACTAAGATCCCACAGCCGTGGGGCAACTAAGCCCACACACCACAACTACTGAGCTCATGTGCCTCAATGAGAGGGTTCACGTGAGCCCACGCTCTCTGGAGCCTGCATGGCACAACTAGAGAAGAGAAAAACCGTATGCCACAACTAGAGGGAAGCCCACCCACTACAACAAAGAGCCCGCACGCCGCAACAAAAGATCCCACATGCCTCAACGATGACCCCATGTGCCACAACTGAGACCCGACACAGCCAAAAATAAATTAAATAAATAAATAATAAATCTTTAAAAAAATAGATTCAAAAATAAATAAATTTGAGGAAGAAAAGCTAGAAGTATCTGTACAAAGCTATGTTAATAAAGGTTGTTTGAGGTGGTAGTTATATAGGTAATTTTTTCTACCTTTTCTGGTAGTTTTCAAATTTTCTTTGCTGAAAATATAAAACAACTTTTATTTTTTAAAGTTTTAAGAATAAAATGGAATTCCACGTGTTCCATTCTTAATACTATTCTCTTCCTAATGTATATTTTCTCCTCTGGTAAACACTTTTCCTCTGGTTTTGGTCAGCAAATCCACAATAACAAATTCTAACTTTACACAAGTTGTCCCCTTTTCAAAAAGTGTGTTCAAAAGTTGAAAGTGTGAAGGGAAAATAAAAGATACATAAGTTGGGGCTTCCCTGGTGGCGCAGTGGTTGAGAGTCCGCCTGCCGATGCAGGGGACGCGGGTTCGTGCCCCGGTCCGGGAGAATCCCGCGTGCCACGGAGCGGCTGGGCCCGTGAGCCATGGCCGCTGGGCCTGCGCGTCCGGAGCCTGTGCTCCGCAGGGGGAGGGACCACGACGGTGAGAGGCCCGCATACTGCAACAAAAAAAAAAAAAAAAAAAAATAAGGGAAACTTACACTTTCAAAAAGCTAAAATTTGTTAAGAAAACTCTATATGTGGTATCTTTAGGATCTTCAATTTATTATAAGAACTAAGAAAATCAAGCCAGGTATCTCCTCTCCCCTTGCATGGATTCATACATGGGTGATAGGGACCAGAGCAGAATCTCCATCCTGATGTCCCATGGGCACATTAAGGGATCCAAAATGAATTCTTCT
This sequence comes from Stenella coeruleoalba, assembly GCF_951394435.1. Lineage (NCBI taxonomy): Eukaryota > Metazoa > Chordata > Mammalia > Artiodactyla > Delphinidae > Stenella > Stenella coeruleoalba. Next base: position 77,085,334 of record NC_137154.1, read on the forward strand.
TCCCTCTCCCCACTTAAAAAGAACTTCCCATAGTTTCACTCTCACTAAGTGACATCTACTCCAGTGAATTATGTTATGCAAAAGCTGAGAGAGAATTAGGGAGTCTAGAATAAATCTCAGATCTCAAATTTATGCAACATTCTACTTAATTCTATCTCTAAACCTTTCCATCCTCCACTCCATCCTCATATACTTATCTTAGTTCAGACATTCATCATTTCCTAATCAGATTTATGATCTTGACAGTTCTCCAAATTTTCAGTCTTGCTGACTGACCTCCAATCAATCCCAACATTGTATGAGAGTGATATTTCTGTAATATGTGATGAATAGTTAACATTTAATAAACATTTGTTGAGTACTTAAATGATCAAAATTGGATAAATCTCTATCACTAATCTCAAAATGCTTAAAATATACTCGGAGAAACAGAGACTGACAAACTAATCTAATTTTTCCACCTATACCATTGTACATTTACAATATTTTTTCCTTACTTTGTAAAATAATTCTTTTACAGTAAAGGCATTTTAAATTCAAAAGCATTTTAACAAAACTTTTAATTAATAGATACTTTAACAGGAAAATAACATATGTATCATAGTAATATATTTAATTGTTACAGTCTAATGAGGAAAAAACATTGGCAGACTTACAATGCAATTGATGAGTTGGCACCAAGTAAAGACTAAATCATGTTATAAGGTATGAACAAAGTTTCCACTGTGATTCAGTTAAAGAAAGTCCTGAAAGAATGGAGTTACCATGTGGCTTGTGGTAGTAGAGATTTCTAAACACAAAGGTACCTACTCCATAGCACTGGGTAGCATAATCACTTAGAGCAGCTGCTTGGGCAGATCCTGTCTTACACAAAATAACTTATGGTTAAAGGGGAAAATGTTCTCTAAATGGTGATTAAAATTATTTTACTTTAATTTGCTTTCTTTTTTTTTTTGCTATATCATATTCAATTCATTGGCCCCACAAAATGATGTATCAGTAACTAAAGCCTTACTAAAAAGTATATTAATGACACCAATCATGGTGGTCACTCTGAGGATGGTTTATTGGGGTTCAAATAAAAAGAATGAATGAGTGAATAAATAAATGAATGAATGGATAGATAGATAGACAGAGAGCCAGAAAGTACATCCTTCTACTATTAAATTTAAACTAGGAATTTAAGCCTTCCCTGATGGCCCAGTGGTTAAGAATCCACCTGCCAGGGGCTTCCCTGGTGGCATAGTGGTTGAGAATCTGCCTGCTAATGCAGGGGACACGGGTTCGAGCCCTGGTCTGGGAGGATCTCAAGTGCCGCAGAACAACTAGGCCTGTAAACCACAACTACTGAGCCTGCGTGTCTGGAGCCTGTGCTCCGCAACAAGAGAGGCCGCAATAGTGAGAGGCCCGCACACCGTGATGAAGAGTGGCCCCCGCTTGCCACAACTAGAGAAAGCCCTTGCACAGAAACGAAGACCCAACACAAGAAAAATTAATTAATTAATTAATAAACACCTACCCCCAACATCTAAAAAAAAAAAAAAAAGAATCCAACTGCCAATGCAGGAGACATGGCTTTGAGTCCTGTTCTGGGAAGATCCCACATGCCGTGGAGCAACTAATCTCGTGTGTCACAACTACTGACCCTGCACTCTAGAGCCCATGAGCCACAACTACTGAAGCCTACATGCCTAGAGCCTTTGCTCCACAGCAAGAGAAGCCACCGCAATAAAAGCCCACACACCACAAAGAAGAGTAGTCCCTGCTCACTGCAAACAGAGAAAAGCCTGCACACAGAAATGAGGACCCAATGCAGACAAAAATAAAATAAATAAAAAATGTAAAATTAAATTTAAAAAATTAACTAACAATTTAATTTTACCAACTACCACTCACTGTTTTTTTTTTAATTTTATTTTTTATACAGCAGGTTGTTATTACTTATCTATTTTTTTTTAATTTTGCCAAATGATTTTCTACAATTATTGAAATGATCACTTGATTTTTCTTCTTTATTCTGTTAATATCATGAATTACACTGATTGATATTTAAATGTTAAATGTCTTTGTCAGATTTTTGACATTACTCTGCTGATTTTATAAAATAAATTGGGAAGTGCTAACCTCTTTCTATATATGTTTTGAATTTTATTTTATTTTTTTTTATACAGCAGGTTCTTCTTAGTCATCAATTTTATACACATCAGTGTATACATGTCAATCCGAATTGCCCAATTCATCACACCACCACCATCACCACCCCACTACTTTCCCCGTCTTGGTGTCCATACGTTTGTTCTCTACATCTGTGTCTCAATTTCTCCCCTGCAAACCAGTTCATCTGTTCCATTTTTCTAGGTTCCACACATATACAATATTTGTTTTTCTCTTTCTGACTTACTTCACTCTGTTTGACAGTCTCTAGATCCATCCACGTCTCAACAAAAGTCCCAATTTTGTTCTTTTTTATGGCTTAGTAATATTCCATTGTATATATGTACCACATCTTCTTTATCCATTTGTCTGTCGATGGGCATTTAGGTTGCTTCCATGACCTGACTATTGTAAATAGTGCTGAAATGAACATTGGGGTGCATGTGTCTTTTTGAACTATGGTTTTCTCTGGGTATGTGCCCAGTAGTGGGATTGCGGGATCATATAGTAATTCTATTTTTAGTTTTTTAAAGAAACTCCATACTATTCTCCATAGTGGCTGTATCAATTTACATTCCCACCAAGAGTGCAAGATTGTTCCCTTTTCTCCACACTCTCTCCAGCATTTGTTGT